>NW_027361825.1:37160000-37840000 GCF_039654945.1 Dendrobates tinctorius | reverse complement strand
GTCAAGAAATGGCCTTTCAAAAATTTGTGGGAAATTCACAAGGAGGGGACTGCTGCTGGAGTCATTGCTTCAAGAGCCACCACACACAGACGTATCCAGGACATGGGCTACAAGTGTCGCATTCCTTGCGGCAAGCCACTCAAGACCAATAGACAACGCCAGAAGCGTCTTACCTGGGCCAAGGAGAAAAAGTACTGGACTGTTGCTGGTGGTCAAATGTGTTGTTTTCAGATGAAAGTAAATTTTGCATTTTATATGGAAATCAAGGTCCCAGAGTCTGGAGGAAGAGTGGAGAGGCCACAATCCATGCTGCTGGAGGTCCAGTGTGGAGTTCCACAATCACTGATGGTTTGGGGAGCCATGTCATCTGCTGGTGTAGGTCCACTGTGTTTTATCAAGACCAAAGTCAGCGCAGCTGTCTATCATCTCTCTCTCTCTCTCTCTCTCTCTCTCTCTCTCTTCCACAGGACTCGCTGGAAAACTCGCATCCCCATTCTCCTCGTCCCCAGCACAGGAATCGCTGCAAAACAGAGAGAGAGAACTCCTAGCTAGTTTTTTCACAGTTTAATAACAAGCAATCCTAGTTTCTTAGCGATTTTGTGTCCAGCTGCTGACACAAAATCGCTAACAACTCTGCATCCCCATTCTCCTCCTCCCCAGCACAGGAATCGCTGCAAAACTCGCATCCCCATTCATTAACATTGGACTCGCTAGACTTGCAACGAATAGCGAGTTTCCAAGTCGGACTCGTTACAGCCTAGCGATTTCGAATATTTCAGGATTCGCCCATCCCTACTTGGCACCTGTCCACACTGCCAAAGGTTACAATACCTGATTTAAGAACAACAGTATCATTGTGCTCGATTGGCCAGCAAACTCGGCTGACCTTAACCTCATAGAGAATCTATGGGGTATTGTCAAGAGGAAGATGAGAGACACCAGACCCAACAATGCAGACAAGCTGAAGCCTGCTATCAAAGCAACCTGGGCTTCCATAACACCTCAGCATTGCCACAGGTTGATCACCTCCATGCCATGCCTCATTGATGCAGTAATTGATTCAAAAGGAGCCCCGACCAAGTATTGAGTGAATTTACTGAACATACATTTCAGTAGGCCAACATTTCATATTTTAAGATCATTTTTCAAGCTGGTGTTATAAAGTATTCTTATTTACTGACATAATGAATTTTGAGTTTATATTAGCTGTAAGCCATAATCATCAACATTAGAAGAAATAAACACTTGGAATAGATCACTCTGTCTGTAATGACTCTATATAATATATGAGTTTCACTTTTTGTATTGAAGAAGTGAAATAAATTAACTTTTTGATGGTATTCCAATTTATTGAGAAGCACTTGTATTATATTGTTACATTAGTTGTGTTGCACTATTTACATTGTTTTCGTGCTACTGGTTTATTGCAAACTGCAGAAAATTTGTAAGGTTTACTAATAAACATAATATGCCATGGAGTTGTTTAATTTGGATTGTACAACTGTAAGTCGACAATGTGATTTAGGAAAATTATAATTCTGCTTACTTCTGCACTACAGTCATATGTTAAAGTTTGGGCACCCCTATTAATGTTTACCTTTTTTCTTTATAACAATTTTGGTTTTTGCAACAGCTATTTCAGTTTCATATATCTAATAACTGATGGACTCAGTTATATTTCTGGATTCAAATGAGGTTTATTGTACTGACAGAAAATGTGCAATCCGCATTTTAACAAAATTTGACCGGTGCAAAAGTATGGGCACCTAAACATAAAAGTGACATTAGTATTTCGTAGCTCCTCCTTTTGCAAAAATAACAGCCTCTAGTCGCTTCCTGTAGCTATTAATGAGTTCCTGGATCCTGGATGAAGGTATTTGTGACCATTCCTGTTTACAAAACAATTCCAGTTAAGTTTGATGGTCGCCGAGCATGGACAGCCTGCTTCAAATCATCCCACAGATGTTCAATGGTATTCAGGTTTGGGGACTGGGATGGCCATTCCAGAATATTGTAATTGTTCCTCTGCATGAATGCCTGAGTAGATTTGGAGCGGTGTTTTGGATCATTGTCTTGCTGAAATATCCATCCCCTGCGTAACTTCAACTTCGTCACTAATTCTTGCACATTATTGTCAAGAATCTGCTGATACTGAGTTGAATCCATGCGACCCTCAACTTTAACAAGATTCCCGGTGCTGGCATTGGCCACACAGCCCCAAAGCATGATGGAACCTCCACCAAATTTTACTGTGGGTAGCAAGTGTTTTTCTTGGAATGCTGTGTTTTTTAGTCTCCATGCATAACGCCTTTTTGTATGACCAAACAACTCAATCTTTGTTTCATCAGTCCACAGGACCTTCTTCCAAAATGTAACTGGCTTGTCCAAATGTGCTTTTGCATACTTCAGGCGACTCTGTTTGTGGCATGCTTGCAGAAACGGCTTCTTTCGCATCACTCTCCCATACAGCTTCTCCTTGTGCAAAGTGCGCTGTATTGTTGACCGATGCACAGTGACACCATCTGCAGCAAGATGATGCTGCAGGTCTTTGGAGGTGGTCTGTGGATTGTCCTTGACTGTTCTCACCATTCTTCTTCTCTGCCTTTCTGATATTTTTCTTGGCCTGCCACTTCTGGGCTTAACAAGAACTGTACCTGTGTTCTTCCATTTCCTTACTATGGTCCTCACAGTGGAAACTGACAGGTTAAATCTCTGAGACAACTTTTTGTATCCTTCCCCTGAAAAGCTATGTTGAATAATCTTTGTTTTCAGATCATTTGAGAGTTGTTTTGAGGAGCCCATGATGCCACTCTTCATAGGAGAATCAAATAGGAGAACTACTTGCAAGTGGCCACTTTAAATACCTTTTCTCATGATTTGATACACCTGGCTATGAAGTTCAAAGCTCAATGAGGTTACAAAACCAATTTAGTGCTTCAGGAAGTCAGTAAAAAGTAGTTAGGAGTGTTCAAATCAAGAAAATAATAAGGGTGCCCATACTTTTGCACCGGTCAAATTTTGTTTAAATGCAGATTGCACATTTTCTCTTAGTACAATAAACCTCATTTGAACCCAGAAATATAACTGAGTCCATCAGTTATTAGATATATGAAACTGAAATAGCTGTTGCAAAAACCAAAATTGTTATAAAGAAAAAAGGTTAACATTAATAGGGGTGCCCAAACTTTAACATATGACTGTATAATAATTTTCCAAAATAAATGGAGGACCTAACACCTATGTGCACAGGGATGATTTTTTTAAAATACGGGTCACAAAAATAAATATCCCTAACAGTGCCAAATCACTGTCTAAAGGAATTTAAATTATAGGAAAAGTTAAGTGCAAAGTAAAGCTACAAAAGTTTGAATCAACCCATTTTCCCAGTTCAAAACTAAAGAATAAAAAAATACAAATTTGGTATTGCTATTTGCATAGGTTTTCTATTAATGAAAATCTAAAATTTAATTAACTCATATGCAATAAACACTGAGAAGAGAAAAAAATTGATTTTCCAAAACTGCTATTTTTTGGCCGTCTTCCCTAAAAAAAGGTTGTAAAAAGCATTAAGTTCAGATAGATTTTAACAAGCTAAAAAAATTGCATAAATCGAACCTGTCAGCAGGCATTGTCAGGTTACCGCTGCTATACCGATTAACCCCTTTACTCCCAAAGGTGGTTTGCACGTTAATGACCATGCCAATTTTTACAATTCTGACCACTGTCCCTTTATGAGGTAATAACTCTGGAACGCTTCTATGGATCTCGGTGATTCTGACATTGTTTTCTCATGACATATTGTACTTAATGTTAGTGGTAAAATTTCATTCATTTAACTTGCATTTATTTGTGAAAAAAGCAGAAATTTGGCGACAATTTTGAAAATTTCGCAATTTTCAAAGTTTGAATTTTTATGCCCTTAAATCACAGAGATACGGCACACAAAAATCATAATAAGTAACATTTCCAACATGTTTACTTTACATCAGCACAATTTTTGAACCAATTTTTTTTTCTTAGGAAGCTATAAGGGTTAAAAGTTGACCAGCGATTTCTCATTTTTACAACACCATTTTGTTTTTAGGGACCACATTACATTTGAAGTCACCTTGAGGGGTCTATATGATAGAAAATACCCAAAAGTGACACCATTCTGCACTCAAAACCACATTCAAGAAGTTTAATAACCCTTCAGGTGCTTCACAGGAATTTCTTGAATGTTTTGCAAAAAAATGAACATGTAACTTTTTTTCATAAAAAAATTAATTTAGGTCCAATTTGTTTTATTTTACCAAGGGTAACAGGAGAAATTAGACTACAAAAGTTATTGTGCAATTTGTCCTGAGTACGCTGATACCTGATATGTAGGGGGGAACCACTGTTTCTGTGCATGGCAGTGCTCAGAAGGAAAGGAGCGCCGTTTGACTTTTTCAACACAAAATTGGCTGGAATTGAGATCGGACTCCATGTCACGTTTGGAGAGCCCCTGATGTGCCTAACAGTGGACCCCCCCAACACAAGTAACCCCATTTTGGAAACTAGTCCCCCTAAGGAACTTATCTAGATGTGTGGTGATAACTTTGAACCCCAAGGGCTTCACAGAAGTTTATAATGTACAGCCGTGCAATTAAAAATTCATGTTTTTTCCACAAAAATGATCTTTTCACCCCCAATTTTTACTTTCCCAAGGGAATCAGGACCCCAAAAGTTATTGTGCAATTTGTCCTGAGTACGCTGATTACCCATATGTGGGGGTAAACCACTGTTTGGGCGCATGGCAGAGCTCGGAAGGGAATGAGCGGCGTTTAACTTTCAACGTAGAATTGGCTTGATGTCATATCGCATTTGGAGAGCCCCTGATGTGACTAAACAGTGGAAACCACCCACAAATGACACCATTTTGGAACCTAGACCCCCCAAGGAACTTAACTAGATGTGTGGTGAGAACTTTGAACCCCCAAGGGCTTCACATAAGTTTATAACGTACAGCTGTAAAATTAAAAAATCATATTTTTTTCACATAAATGAACTTTTCATTCCCAATTTTTGTTTTCCCAAGGGAAACAGGACCCCAAAAGTTGTTGTCCAAATTGTCATGAGTACGCTGATACCACATACAGTATGGGCTTGGAAGGGAAGTAGTGACGTTTTGGAATGCAGACTTTGATGGAATGGTCTGCAGGTGTCATGTCGCATTTGTAGAGCCCCTGAAGTGCCTAAACAGTGGAAACCCCCATAAGTGACCCCATTTTGGAAACTAGACCCCCCAAGGAACTTATCTAGATGTGTAGTGAGCACTTTGAACCCCCAAGTGCTTCACAGAAGTTTATAACGTAGAGCCATAAAAATAAAAAAAATCATATTTTTTTTCCACAAAAATGATATTTTTGCCCCCAATTTTTTATTTTCCCAAGGGTAACAGGAGAAATTGGACCCCAAAAGTTGTGCAATTAGTCCTGCGTATGCTGACACCCCATATGTGGGGGTAAACCACTGTTTGGGCACATGGCAGAGCTTGGAAGGGAAGGAGCACCGTTTGACTTTTTCAACGCAGAATTGGCTGGAATTGATATCAGATGCCATGTTGCGTTTGGAGAGTCCCTGATGTGACTAAACAGTGGAAACCCCCAAATTCTAATTCCAATAATAACCCTAACACACCCCTAACCCTAATCTCAGCCCTAACCTTAACCCTAACCTTAATGGGAAAATGGAAATAAATACATTTTTTTATTTTATTTTTTTTCCCCTAACTAAGGGGGTGATTAAGGGGGTTGGATTTACTATTTATAGTGGGTTTTTATGTTTGGCAGCTATTACACGCTAAATGACGCTTTTTATTGTAAAAATAGTTTTTGCATCACCACATTTTGAGAGCTATATTTTTTCCATATTTTGACCCACAGAGTCATGTGAGGTCTTATTTTTTGCAGGACGAGTTGACATTTTTATTGGTATCATTTTCGGGCACGTGACATTTTTTGATCGCTTTTTATTCTGGTTTTTGGGATGCAGAATGAACCCAAACCAGCATTTCATGAATTTCTTTTGGGGGGTGCGTTTACACCATTCCGCGTATGGTATACAGTAATTGATAAAGAGGTTTTATTTTTTGTGTCAGTGCGATTACAGTGATACCTCATTTATGTCTTGTTTTTTGTTTTGGAGCCTTTATGCAATAAAAACAATTTTATATAAAAAATATTTTTGCATCGCATTATTCTGCGAGCTATAACTTCATTTTTTTGCTGATAACGCTGTATGGCAGCTCGTTTTTTGCGGGACAAGATGATGTTTTCAGCGGTACCATGTTTATTTATATATGTCTTTTTGATCACATGTTATGGCACTTTTTGTTCGGCGTTATGACGATAAAGCATTGTGGGACAGTTTTATATGGCGGGTCATTACGGATGCGGCGATACTAAATGTGTATTTTTATTGTTTTTTATTCATAAAAAAATAATTAGGGAATTTTTTTTATTATTATTTATTTAGGATTTTTTTAAAAATTATATTTACACTTGTTTTTTTTTATTTTTTTTACTTTATTATATTGTCCCAGGGGGGACATGACTACATGGTGTCAGATCGCTGATTTGACACTTTGCAGTGCTCTCAGCAGGCACTGAGAAAGCCGCCTCCCTGCAGGACCCCGAAGGCCCCCGCAGCCATATTAGATCTGGGGGGTCTGCAGGGAGGAGGCCCTTGGAGCAACGTGAGCACATTGCGTTGCACCGAGGGTCTTAGGGAAGCATGCAGGGAGCCCATCCCTGCGCGATTCTTCTCTATGCCCCCAGTGCACTGCGATCTTGTTTGATCGCAGTGTGCCAGGGGTTAATGTGCCAGGGGCGGTCCGTGACCGCTCCTCGCACATAGTGCCAGGTGTCAGCTGTGATCGCGTATGACGTACTATTCCGTCCATGGGACTTGTCCCAGGTCACATGGACAGAATAGTACCTCCAATGTAAGGAAGGGGTTAAAATGATACCTTGGATGAAGAAATCCATCTTATGGCTCTTGTGTAATCAGTGTTAGAAGTTTTCAGTTAAAGATTTGCCCGTTCTCCAGGGTGGGACTATAGGCAGAGTCTTATCTTTCTGCTCTAAGCCAGAGACACCAAGCATGCATGTTTGGCACCTGTTAGACAGTGAATAAACATGCAGGAATTGCCTGAAATACATGGTAATGCCATAGCCATGTTGGATACTGTTATTACTGTGATTGGCCAGCTGTATGACATTATTGAGTCTTATATAAGACCCTGTGACGTGATGCTCGGCACTCTGTCCTCAGGAAGCAGTTCTAAATATTTTCTTTTCCCTATTAATACCAGAAAGCTTAGAGGCATATACACTGAGGAGCAAAATGATAACAATGTTTTGAACTTTTGACTTTCAAGCCCATATCTCACCATCCACTTTTGCTTTGAATGTGAGACTACCATCATTTGGTAGACAATCATCTAGGCTATCTCCTACATAAATTTTACTTGCAACTATTTAGAATATGATTAGTTATGCAGAATCTTGTCATGTCACTGCATTGTAACTGTTTTTCTCCTGGTGTTGGAAAAATCTTTTTCCTCCTGTATGCTACAAAATACAACCTGTTCTAAGATTCCCTAATAACTCAGTGTGTTGATAGGTTGATTCCCAAGAAAAAGGTCACTGGTTCCAATAGCGGAGTATCCATGAATAAGATTTCACAAGAAAAGCAAAATAGCACCATCCAGCTCATGGATAGCAGTCTCTCGACCAAGTAAATTGCCAAACTGCATCATGTGAGTGCCGTGACAGCTGGAATATGAAATTAATTTCATTTATCCAGTCAAAATATCTGTCAAGAGGTCAGCTGATAACAAGGTCTATCAGTTTTGGCGCGAAAACACTGCAGTGAAGGTGGCT
The DNA here is from genome assembly GCF_039654945.1 of Dendrobates tinctorius. Classification (NCBI taxonomy): domain Eukaryota; kingdom Metazoa; phylum Chordata; class Amphibia; order Anura; family Dendrobatidae; genus Dendrobates; species Dendrobates tinctorius. Next base: position 37,832,093 of record NW_027361825.1, on the reverse strand, counting down.
CATATGCGTTGTAAAATTGAGATCACAGATGTCCATGCAAACACCTTGCGACTTGTGTTACATAAGTCTGTAATCGTGGCCTGAAAAAAGATGAAGCAGCCTCAGCTTCATTATCGTTAAAAAGTGACAGCTTACGTTTGCAAAAAAGTACGAAAAGTGGACAGTAGAAGATGGAATCGGGTGATTTGGAGCAATGAGACAAAAGTCAATAAACTATGCTTTGATGGGTGCAAATAGGTCTGGAAGAAACAAGGGAAAAAAGGCTATCGGATCAAGAAATTGAAGGAACTGTCAAGATCGATAGAGTAAGCCTAATGATATGGGGTTGTTTCATAGCCAAAGACATTGGATAGGATACTTGACCAGGATCGATGGTGGTTTCAATGCTGAGCTATATGTGAGTATCATACAAGACAAGTTACTTTGTACACTCTAGTGCTATGGGTATGATGAGAGCAACATAGTATTCCAGCAAGGACCCGAAACATGTGTTGAGATTGGCAAAGAAATGGTTCAGTGACAGTGAACTAAAGGTGCTGGATTGACCCCCACAGTCCCCATACCTCAACCCAATCAAACGTTTGTGAGTAGACTTGGAGAGAAAACTGTATACTTACCCAAGTGAGTATACTAGTATGCACCAACTTTGGAAACATGTAGAAGAGACCTGAGATCACATTTCAGTGACATGCTTCAATCTGATCTAGATCATGTCCAGAAGGATTCAGGCAGTGCTGAAAGCCAATGGTGGATTTACAAAATGCTAACAAATTTGTGGCGCCCCCAGGAGCATGGTCGCCACAGTGGCTTTGCCTTCCTCCAGGGGAGGGTAATGCCAGGCTTGGAGGCAATGACGGGTCTCTCTCACAGTCAATCCATACATGCAGCACAGTTCCACTCCAGGCCACCAGGGGGAACTCTGAACCAGGATTGAGGGGAGGGGTGCCCTCTGAGGGCCAAGAGGAAGGAGTGGTCAGATAGTCTGCGGAGGGTGAAGTGTGCAGACGTGTGGAAAGAAGCTGGAGGTTGAGCTAGGAAGGAGAGCTCCCTCAGTTGAGAGCGCACGAACTGGAGCCTGGTCTCCACGGCTGTACGGATACTAAAGGTCCTACAGCAGATACCAGAGGAGTAGGAGGCTGTAAATGCCCTACTCCCATCTAAGACTTGAGGCACAACAGCAGCTTGGATAGAGAGCCAGGACTAGAGAGGAGTCCCCGAGAGAGGCTACAGCTGTCTGCCGTGCAAGTGAGGTTCTTGGGAACATCTGACAGGAGGAACTCTAGAGTAACTAAGTACTGGAGTGCTTCACACCACAAGGCGCTAGGAAGGAGACTGCACAGCCCGTCTGTGAGAGAGAATCCCTGAGTTGCTTCCAGGCTAGCCTGCTCCAATACATCTGTAATCAGGACTCTGGACTGCAGTTATCAAGTAAAGGTACAGAAATTGCACCCCGCTGTGTCTTGTCTGCTTCCTACCCTTACGGCACTGCTACATCACCGTGCCAACCACCGCTACACTGCCCTGGGACATTAGCCCTGTCTGTGGAGGGCTATACCATCACTGCTGCACCACACCATCAGTCCCAGCGGATGTGTCTGCAGCGTCGGCTTAACATCTCCCTTTGCCGAACACCACAGGTGGCGTCACAAACTATTCTATTTCATTAACTACATTTCCCCATTACTTGGGCGCCCAGGGCCACGGACCGAGTCTACGCTGCTGTGACACATCCCCCCTGACACCGGCCCGGTATCGAGTACCCCACAGCCCTGGGAGGGCGACCCAATTTGGCGTCACGAACAGGATTACGGAGCCCGGTATCCCCGGGTCCTGTGTGCCATAGACTGTGATTGTGAACTGTGTGTAATTGGCACCAGTTGTCGCCATTGCCGCGCTGCTTGGCGCGTGCGGGAACAAAGAGGCAGGCCTTCGAGGGCGGAGCCTGCCACAGAGCGCGAAGAAGTGAAGTGCAGCGCTGGAAGAGAGGACAGCGCGCGAGAGGAGGAGCTGAGGCCTACAGCCCGGAGTGTCGGGCCTGTGAAGCGGCCGCCGGTGAGCTCCCATAACCCCCCGGCCCTGGCTAACGTTAACTGGGGGGGAGGATGTCCGCGCCAAATGGCGATGCAGTGGCAGGCGCCGTTGCCAACCCCGCGGTACTGCCAGGAGGAGCGCCCACCGCAGTTGTCCCCATAATGCCGCTGTCCATGCCCTACATCCCGGGAGCGGCCTGGCTACTGCAGTACTCGGGTGAGTCACACACCCTGAGTGAATTTAAAGAGAGACTGTGCAGTTTGTTCAAAGTCTACCCACTGTCTGAAAGCCAGAAAGTAAATATCCTGATTGGACATCTAACGGGTGCAGCGCTGAGAGAAGTGAAAGCCTGGCAGGACACTGATAAAGAGACTGTTGCAAAGGTCCTGGCCAAACTGAAGAGCACCTTTGACACCTGCACTGCAGCTGAAATCAAGATGAGGTTCTTTGGTTGTAAGCAGAAGGCACAGGACAGCATCAGGGATTATGCTCTCAACCTGCAGGAGGCGCTGCAAGCAGTTAAGCAAGTTGATCCTGACAGCGTAAAGGAAGAAGATAAACTGTTGAAGGAGCAGTTCATTGAAGGACTCCTGTCCAGTACCCACAGAGGACAGTTACGTTTCATCACCTTGCAAAACTCGGATCTGGACTTTGCTGAATTTAAGGACAGGGCTATTCGGGTACTGCAGGAATCAAATGACAGCCATCCAGCGCCCCCTAGGCGCCTAGCGATCACCTACCATCAGGAAACCCCATCTTTCCCTTCCATCCCTGTGAAGGCTGATGCCCAAACTCTGGATAAAGATCCCACTGAGGAGCTGCGTCTTCAGGTCCAGGAGATGATCAAAGGAAAGGCTGCACTCACCAAAACCGTGCAGTCCCTGCAGGTGTCCTCCAAAGACAAGATCCAGCTTGCTTCCAGTCCAGAGGATGTCCCATGGCTCCGGAGGAGGAGAGCCCCGCCACTTCAAGGAAGGAACAACGATCACTATGACCAGGATGGACGTCCCATCTGTCATCGCTGTCACAAGGCAGGCTGTTGTGAGTTCATTTTCCCCTTCACCGTCGATGTCTGATGAACTCCCTCTTCTGGTGAAGGAAGGTAGTGAGGCTGATTACCAAACACCTGGTCTGGTGGATGATGACTGGGTGACAGGAACTTCTGACTGGATATAAGGCAGCCGACGCCCTTCTAAGTCGCTGGTGATTTCTCTGCTGGATTCTTGGAGACCAGACTGATTCCTGCTTCCAAAGATAAGTTTTTGCTCTGCTCTTGAACTTATTAGTTTTGTTTTGTTTACCTTGTTTTTTGGAGTTCAGCCATCCCCGGCCGGGGGTGTGCTGAGTTCCATTTTTGTCTCTGATCAGTTTATCTCTTTGCTCTGTCTCAGAATTTACCTGAGTGCTGATATAGTCTTTTTGAAGTCCTAGCGACTTCAGGGCCTGTTTTTCCTATCAGACGGTTGGGTCATTTTTTTATAAGGTTTTTTACGGATGGCAGACAGCAGCTTTTCTATCCTGTCCTTTCTAGTTAGGCTGAGCAAACGATGGGGCCCAAGCTATCTTTCTATCTGTGTTAGTGTTTTCATCTTGCTTCACCGTCATTATATGTTGGGGGCTTCCTATTGCTTTGGGGTCTGCTCTGGGGCAGTTTACATTTTCCCTTTCTTTCTTTAGGCCTATTTAGTTCTCCGGCTGTGATCGAGGGGTCTAGGGCATCGTAGGAACCCCCCACGGCTACTGTTATTTGTTGTGGATAGGATCAGGGGTCTGCAATCCGATAGCTACCAACCTCTCTGGTTTTCTGGACTTAGCTTGTATTTTGTTTTTTCCTCCTTCGGTGACTCATTCATAACAGAATCACCAGCCTGACCACAGATCCTAGGGTACTCAATAGCAGGAAAGAATTGCAAAAAAAAGAAAAAAGAGAGTTTGTCAGAATTTTTTTTTTGTGTATATTCTTTCCTCTATGTCTCTGAGGCCGTAGGGGGGATTTTTTTTTCTCTTTCTCAATGGAGATGAAGAAACTGTCTGAGCGTGTGGAGCAGCTCACTGCTGAAGTGCTGGGAATTTCCGCCAATCTTGCTCATTCACATGCTGCTGAACCAAAGATCCCTACTCCTGATGTGTTTTTTGGGGATCGGTCTAAATTTTTGAATTTTAAGAATAATTGTGAATTATTTTTTGCCTTGAAGCCTAACTCGTCGGGGAGCTCCGCGCAGCAGGTTAAAATTATCATCTCTTTGCTGCGCGGCGATCCCCAGGATTGGGCGTTTTCTTTGAAACCTGATGATCCTATTCTTACTAATGTGAACGCATTTTTTCAAGCCTTGGGGTTGTTATAGGATGAACCTAATGCTATTGATCAGGCTGAAAAGGCCCTGTTGGCATTGAGCCAGGGTCGGGATTCTGCAGAGTTGTACTGTCAAAAATTCCGAAAGTGGGCGTTCCTTACTACCTGGAATCATGGTGCCTTGGCAGCTCTCTTTCGGAAGGGTTTGTCAGAAACCATAAAAGATACTATGGTGGGATTTCCTGTTCCCTCTGGTCTTGATGATTCTATATCATTAGCCATTCAGGTTGATCGGCGTTTGCGTGAACGCAAAACCGCATGAGAGGTGTTGCCACCTGTTGAACAAATGTCTGAACCTATGCAATGTAATAGAGTTTTGTCTAGGGAGCAACGTCAGGAGTTCAGAAGGCGTAATAAGCTGTGTTTCTTCTGTGGTGATGCCTCGCATATTATTTCTGTCTGCCCTAAACGAGAGAAACGTTTTGCACACACATTTGCTGTGGGTGGTGTTCAACCTAAGTTTCTTCTGGCAATTACTCTGATCTGCTCCCTGTCCACATTTTCCGCCAAGGCTTTTGTGGATTTGGGAGCAGCTCTGAACCTGATGGACTTGGATTTTGCTAAACGTTGTGGATTTCCTATGACACCTCTGCGGACGCCTATCCCTTTGAGGGGTATTGATGCTACTCCTTTGGCGAAGAATAAACCTCAGTTTTGGACTCAGGTGGTAATGCGGGTCGCCCCAGACCATCAAGAGAATTGCAGATTTTTGGTGTTGCATAATTTGCATGATACCATTGTTCTGGGGTTCCCCTGGTTGCAAATCCATAATCCAGTTTTGGATTGGAAATCTGTGTCTGTGGTGAGTTGGGGTTGTCGGTGTGCCCTTAGTGATGCTCCTGTTTTCTCCACCTCTCCTCAGTCGCATGATGTTCCTGACTATTTGGCGGATTTTTATGATGTATTTAGCGAGAATTAGTCTGCGTCTTTACCTCCTCATAGGAGTTATGACTGTGCAATTGAATTAAGCCCGGGGTGTAAATTTCCCAAGGGTCGACTTTTCAATTTATCTGTACCCGAGCACGAGGCTATGTGATCCTATATTAAGGAGGCGTTGGAGAAGGGTCATATTAGACCATCCTCTTCACCCTTAGGTGCTGGGGTTTTTTTCGTGGCTAAGAAAGATGGGTCATTAAGGCCTTGTATTGACTATCGTTCCCTCAACAAAATTACTGTTAAATATCAGTATCCGTTACCCCTGATTTCTGATCTATTCTCCAGAGTTAAAGGTGCTTGCTGGTTTACAAAGCTTGACCTCAGGGGGGTGTATAATCTGATTCGCATTAAGCATGGGGAGTTTAATACTCCGGAGGGACATTTTGAGTACCTGGTGATGCCTTTTGGGCTCACTAATGCCCCTTCTGTCTTCCAGTGCTTCATGAATGATATTTTGCGAGACTTGGTGGATAAATTTTTGATCATCTATCTGGATGTTATTTTGATCTTTTCCAAGGATTGGGACTCTCATGTGGAACATGTTCGGACTGTGTTCCGGATTTTGAGGGAGAATTCCCTGTATGTCAAGGGATCGAAATGCCTTTTTGGGGTACAGAGGATTTCATTTTTGGGATTTATTTTGTCTCCGTCAACTATTGAAATGGACCCGGCCAAGGTACAGGCCATTTATGATTGGGTTCAGCCCACTTCTTTGAAGGCCCTCCAGAAGTTTTTGGGATTTGCTAATTTTTATCATAAATTTATAGCTAATTTTTCTGGTATTGCCAAATCATTGACTGATTTGACTAAGAAGGGTGCTGATGTGCTGAATTGGTCTCCGGAGGCTGTTTCTTCCTTTCAGGAGCTGAAGCGGAGGTTCACTTCTGCTCCAGTTTTGCGGCAACCTGATGTCTCACTCCCGTTTCAGGTAGAGGTGGACGCTTCTGAGATTGGTGCAGGAGCCGTTTTGTCCCAAAAAGATCCTGTAACATCTAAAATGAATCCCTGTGCTTTCTTTTCCCAAAAGTTCTCCCCATCCGAACGTAACTATGATGTGGGGAATCGGGAACTGTTAGCCATGAAATGGGCATTTGAGGAGTGGAGACATTGGTTGGAGGGAGCTAAACATCAAGTCGTGGTCCTTACTGACCACAAGAATTTGATTTACCTGGAGTCAGCCAAACGCTTGAATCCTAGACAGGCTAGGTGGGCCTTGTTTTTCACACATTTTGATTTTGTGGTCTCTTTTCTTCCGGGCACTAAGAATGTCAAGGCAGACACCCTCTCTAGGAGTTTCTTTGCTGATTCTCCTGTTGTGACAAGCCTGCTACCATCTTAGGTGAGGGGGTAGTTCTTTCTGCCATCTCGCCCGATTTGAGACGTGCTCTGGAAGAGTTTCAGGAGGACAAACCTGAGCGTTGTCCCATTGGAAAATTGTATGTTCCTGACCAGTGGAGGAAGAGAGTGATGTCTGAAGTTCATGCTCTGCATTGGCTGGTCATCCAGGTATTTTTGGTACTAGAGATTTGGTGAGTCGGTCTTTTTGGTGGCCCGCTTTGTCTCGTGATGTCAGGAATTTTGTGCAGTCCTGTGGGACTTGCTCTCGGTCTAAACCTTGTTCTCGCTCTAGTGGGTTGCTGATGCCTTTGCCGGTGCCCAGGAGGCCATGGACCCATATTTCAATGGATTTTATCTCTGATATGCCTGGCTCTCAGAGAATGACTGTTATTTGGGCGATTTGTGATAGATTCTCTAAGATGGTCCATCTTGTACCACTCCCTAAGTTGCCATCTTCCTCAGAGTTGGTGCCCTTGTTTTTGCAACAGGTGGTTCACTTGCACGGGATTCCTGAGAACATTGTATTTGAGAGAGGAGTTCAGTTTGTGTCTAGATTTTGGAGGACTTTCTGTTCCAAGCTGGGAATTCAGTTGTCCTTTTCCTCTGCGTTTCACCCTCAGACCAATGGGCAGACGGAGAGAACAAACCAGACTTTGGAGTCGTATTTGAGATGTTTTATTTCTGCCGATCAGGATGATTGGGTTTCATTTTTGCCCTTGGCCGAATTTGCTTTAAATAATAGAGCTAGTTCTGCCACTTTGATGTCATCTTTTTTTTGTAACTTTGGGTTTCATCCTCGATTCTCTTCAGGGCAGGTGGAGCCTTCTGCCTGCCCAGGTGTTGACACTGTGGTGGAGAGAATGCACCAGATCTGGGACCAAATGGTGGATAAGTTGTCTCTCTCCCAGGAAAAAGCCCAGCGGTTTTCCAACCGGCATAGGACCATTGGTCCCCAGTTTAAGGTGGGTGATATGGTTTGGTTGTCATCAAAGAATATCTATGAAGGTGGCTTCTCCAAAGTTTAAACCTAGATTTATTGGACCTTACAAGATTTTGGAGATTCTTAATCCAGTCTCTTTTCGATTGACTCTTCCTGTTACATTTAAGATCCATAACGTGTTTCATAAGTCTCTGTTAAAGATGTTTGTTGAGCCAGTAGTTCCTGTGGTGGCACCTCCTGACCCGGTATTGGTTGAAGGTAATGTGGAATATGAGGTTGAGAAAATACTGGATTCTCTCCTGGCTAGACGGAGACTCCAGTATTTGGTTAAATGGAAGGGTTATGACCAGGAGGATAATTCTTGGGTCCCTGCATCCGATATTCATGCCGAAAGATTGGTTCATGCCTTTCATCGGGCCCATCCTGATCGCCCTGGTGGCATGGATGAGGGTTCGGTGACCCCTCCTCAAGGGGGAGGTACTGTTGTGAGTTCATTTTCCCCTTCACCGTTGATGTCTGATAAACTCCCTCTTCTGGTGAAGGAAGGTAGTGAGGCTGATTACCAAACACCTGGTCTGGTGGATGATGACTGGGTGACAGGAACTTCTGACTGGATATAAGGCAGCCGACGCCCTTCTGAGTCGCTGGTGATTTCTCTGCTGGATTCTTGGAGACCAGTCTGATTCCTGCTTCCAAAGATAAGTTTTTGCTCTGCTCTTGAACTTATTAGTTTTGTTTTGTTTACCTTGTTTTTTGGAGTTCAGCCATCCCCGGCCGGGGGTGTGCTGAGTTCCATTTTTGTCTCTGATCAGTTTATCTCTTTGCTCTGTCTCAGAATTTACCTGAGTGCTGATATAGTCTTTTTGAAGTCCTAGCAACTTCAGGGCCTGTTTTTCCTATCAGACGGTTGGGTCATTGTTGTGAGTTCATTTTTCCCTTCGCCAGTGAGGTCTGATGAACTCCCTCTTCTGGTCGAAGGAAGGTAGTGAGGCTGATTACCAAACAGCTGAGCAGGTAGATGATGACTGGGTCACAGGAACTAATGACTGGATATAAGGCAGCCAACGCCCTGCTGCCTTGCTGGTGATTTTCCTGCTGGATTCTTGGAGACCAGTCTGATTTCTGCTTCTCAAAGCTAAGTTTTGCTCTGCTTTTTGTACACTTTAGTTCTGGTTTTGTTTGCCTTGTTTTTTGGAGTTCAGCCATCCCCGGTCGGGGGTGAGCTGAATTCCATTTTTGTCTCTGATCTTTTGATCTCTGGCTCTGTCTTCAGAATATACCTGAGTGCTGATATAGTCTTTTTGAAGCCTAGCGACTTCAGGGCCTGTTTTCCCTATCAGTCTGTTGGTACATTTTTGGATAGGGTTTTTGCGGATTGCAGACAGCAGCTTCCCTATCCTGTCCTATTTAGTTAGCTTGGGCCCCATCATTTGCTCAACCTATCTTTCTATCTGTGTTAGTGTTTTTCATCTTGCTTCACAGTCTTTATATGTTGGGGGCTGACTATTGCTTTAGGGTCTGCTCTGGGGCAGTTTAGATTTCCCCTTTCTGTCTTTAGGCTAATTTAGTTCTCCGGCTGTGATTGAGGGGTCTAGGGCACTGTAGGAACCCCCCACGGCTACTGCTAGTTGTTGTGGATAGGTTCAGGGGTCTGCAATCCGATAGCTGCCAACTTCTCTGGTTTTCTGGACTTAGCTATTATCTTTGTTTTTTCCTCCTTCGGTGACTCATCCATAACAGGTCATTTTTTGATAGGGTTTTTTGCGGATTGCAGACAGCAGCTTTTCTATCCTGTCCTTTCTAGTTAGCTTGGGCCCCATCATTTGCTCAACCTATCTTTCTATCTGTGTTAGTGTTTTTCATCTTGCTTCACAGTCTTTATATGTTGGGGGCTGACTATTGCTTTAGGGTCTGCTCTGGGGCAGTTTAGATTTTCCCTTTCTTTCTTTAGGCCTATTTAGTTCTCCAGCTGTGATCGAGGGGTCTAGGGCATCATAGGAATCCCCCACAGCTACTGTTAGTTGTTGTGGATAGGATCAGGGGTCTGCAATCCGATAGCTACCAACCTCTCTGGTTTTCTGGACTTAGCTTGTATTTTGTTTTTTCCTCCTTCGGTGACTCATTCATAACAGCAGGCCACCTTGCAAGATATTGTCCTTTAAATGAGCAACCGCTGGGGCAGGGGGCCAACCCCCAGGAGTAGGATCCCCAGGCCCAAGGAACTGGAGAGCCAAGTATGTGGGAGGGAGACCAATCATTCCTGTGGTGATTGACGGCATCCCCATGAACGCTTTGCTGGACACTTGCTCCCAGGTGACCACTATGCCGTACATTCTGTACAAGAGATATTGGGCTGATTCAGAACTTACCCGTGGCCCAACTGATGAACTGACAGTAGTTGCTAGTAATGGTCATTCTTTACCGCAGATAGGATGTAATGAAATTACTGTCAAAGTGGGGCGGGTAGAGCTAAAGTCTCAAGGTATAATAGTTGTTGATATTGACCGATGTGAATGTAATCCCATGATGACTCTTGGTACAAATGTAATTGAAAACTGTCTGTCCGAGGTTATTGTCTTGTTGCAACAGGTGGCTGAGACTGCTGGTTCCGGAGAACAACGAGTCCTGCAGAAGGAGATCCGAGCCCTGATGCAAATGCAACAGGTAGAACTCTCTGACGGAGAGATTGGCAGCGTCAGAGTGAGTGATGCTTTTCCCATTGCAATACCCCCCAGATGTGAAATGTTGGTTTGGTGTCGGGCAGCTATAGGTCTTAGAGGGAGAGATTACCAGGCATTGGTAGAACCAGTATACTCCGAGAGCAGGCCCACTGTCCTGACAGCCAGAGGGGTGGTTGATGTACAAAAGGGGAGAGTACCTGTACGCCTTTTGAATTGTGGGGAAGAGGAAGCCACAATACCTCGGTACGCCACAGTTGCTAAGCTGCTCACTGTTAATATCAACTCTTTGTAGGCAGCAGAACCCTTGGTCTCATCCGATCAGGTGGAGGACAATGGCTCTTTGAAGCAGCCAGATGAGTGGTGTCAGCAACTGCAGGTGGGAACTGATTCTACACCTTCATACCAGAAAAGTGGGGTTTACAGAGTGACACAAGAGTATGAGAGGGTATTCAGCAAACACCCACTAGATTTTGGGCAGGCGAAGGGGGTTCAACATCATATCCCCACGGGAGACCATCCACCCATAAAGGAGAGGTACAGACCTATACCCCCAACACAGTACCAGTGTGCTAAGAGTATGTTGAGGGAGATGAAGGAGGCAGGGGTCATCAGAGACAGTTGTAGCCCCTGGGCAGCTCCAATGTTTGTAAAGAAAAAGGATGGTACCATGAGAATGTGTGTTGATTACAGGAAAATTAACAGCATTACACATAAAGATGCCTACCCATTACCTAGAATTGAGGAATCATTGGCTGCACTTAAAACTGCTAATTACTTTTCCACCTTGGATCTCACCAGTGGGTATTGGCAGGTTCCCGTGGCAGAGGCAGACAAGGAGAAAGCAGCATTTACCACTCCAATGGGTCTCTGTGAGTTAAATTATATGCCATTTGGGCTCTGCACTGCTACAGGAACATTTCAACGGCTGATGGAGTGCTGCCTGGGACATATGAACTTTGAGACGGTCCTGTTGTACCTGGATGATGTCATTGTTTTCTCCAAAACCTATGAAGATCATCTGGAGCACCTGGCTGAAGTGTTTGAAACTTTGTCCAATTTTGGCCTGAAGGTGAAGCCCTCCAAGTGCCACCTCCTGAAGCCCAAGGTGCAGTACCTTGGTCATGTGGTCAGTGCAGAAGGTGTGGCACCAGATCCTGACAAGGTCACAGTCATCAGGGACTGGCCGAAGCCCAGCAACCTTCATGAAGTATGCCAATTCCTTGGACTGGTAGGCTACTACCGAAGATTCATCAAGGGCTTTACTGAAATAGCCACCCCTATGCAAAATCTCCTGGTGGGGCAGTCCAAGAAGACCAAGAAGAAAAATTCCACCTTTGAATGGACTGGAGAGTTGGAGAGATCCTTCACCCAGTTGAAGATGGCTCTCACAGGTGACGAAGTTCTGGCCTACCCAGATTATGACAAACCCTTTGTGCTGTACACAGATGCCAGCAACGTGGGACTAGGAGCAGTACTGTCGCAGGTACAGAATGGGAAAGAAAGAGTGATCTCCTATGCCAGCAGGAAGCTGCGCCCCACTGAAAGGAACCCTGATAATTACAGTTCTTTCAAGCTGGAGTTCCTTGCCATAGTCTGGGTTGTCACTGAAAGGTTCAAGCACTACCTAGCCTCTGCCAAATTCACTATTTTCATGGACAACAACCCGTTGACGCATTTGGACACTGCAAAACTAGGTGCACTGGAACAGCGATGGATGGCTCGGCTATCGAACTATGAGTTTACCATCAAGTACCGGGCAGGGCACAAGAATGCCAATGCTGATGCGCTGTCCAGAATGCCTAACCTACCAGATGCCGGAGAAGACCCTGAGGCTCTTGAAGAGATAGAGTTACCTCCCTTCCACCGGCCACTTGCGGCCCAGCATGCTCAAGGAGTGAGAAACAGACGGTCTGGCTTGAAGGAGGTCACCCTGAACCCATTGCGCCATCATGATTTGGCAGAAACGCAAGATAGTGACCCTGCAGTCTGCCTGGTGAAAGAGCTGCTGACACGAGCTGACTCACGTCCAGAGTCGGATGCTCCTGAAGAAACTCAGCAGTTGTGGAAGGAGAGAGGCTGGCTGTTCATTTATGAAGGGAAGCTGTGTCGGCGGAGCATCAATGCCCACACTCATGAGCTGGTCTGGCAGGTGATAGTCCCAAGGATAGAGGCATCAATGGTCCTGGAAGCATACCACAATGGAGCTGGACACTTCGGATGGAAGAAGTTGGAAGTACTGCTCCGAGAGAGATTCTACTGGGCTGGTATGAGGAAAGCCATTGAGAGGTGTTGCCGGGAGTGTGGACAGTGTAACCTGCGCAGAAAGGATCGAGACAGCCAGAGAGCTCCCCTACAGCCAATCATCACCAAACAGCCCCTTGAGCTGGTAACCCTGGACCATGTGAAGCTGGTTCCAAGCCGGTCAGGCTACATCTATGCACTTACCATTGTGGACCACTACTCAAGATTCCTGGTAGTTGTGCATGCCAAAGATCAAACTGCCAGGACAGCAGCCAGAGCATTCCAGCAGCACTTCTGTAGACCACATGGGTATCCTGAAAGAGTGCTCACAGATCAAGGTCCAGCTTTCGAGGCAGAAGTGTTCCAAGAATTCTGTAACCTGTATGGTTGTAAGAAGATCCGGACAACGCCGTATCACCCACAGACCAATGGCATGTGCGAGAAGATGAACCAGGTAGTGATTGACCTCCTGAAGACTTTGCCCTTGGAGGAGAGGAATGTGTGGCCAGAGAAGTTGCCCAATCTGGTGGAGCCCTAACCCTAATGGGAAAATGGAAATAAATACATTTTCTTTTAATTTTATTATTTTTCCCTAACTAAGGGGGTGATAACGGGGGGTTTGATTTACTATTTATAGCGTTTTTTATGTTTGGCAGCTGTCATACGCTAAAAGATGCTTTTTATTGTAAAAATAGTTTTTGCATCACCACATATTGAGAGCTATAATTTTTCCGTATTTTGACCCACTGAGTCATGTGAGGTCTTATTTTTTGCGGGATGAGTTGACGTTTTTATTGGTACCATTTTCGGGCACGTGACTTTTTTGATCGCTTTTTATTCCGATTTTTGAGATGCAGAATGAACAAAAACCAGCGTTTCATGAATTTCTTTTGGGGGGGTGCGTTTACACCGTTCCGCGTGCGATAAAATTGATAAAGCGGTTTTATTCTTCAGGTCAGTACGGTTACAGCGAACCCTCATTTAGGTCGTTTTTTTATGTTTTGGCGCTTTTATGCAATGAAAACTTTTATATAAAAAATAATTATTTTTGCATCGTTTTATTCTGTGAGCTATAACTTTTTTATTTTTTCGCTGATGATGCTGTATGGCAGCTCATTTTTTGCAGGACAAGATGACATTTTCAGCGGTACCATGGATATTTATATGCGTCTTTTTGATCGCGCGTTATTGCACTTTTTGTTTGGCGGTGTGATAAATCATTATTTTTTGCTTCGTTTTTTATTTTTTAAGGGGTTCGCTAAAGGGGTTAACTAATGGGACAGTTTTATAGGGCAGGTTGTTACGGACGCGACGATACCAAATATGTGTACTTTTATTGTTTTGTTTTTTTATTTCCAAAAAATGAATTTATTGGGGGAATTTTTTATTTTTTTTTCTAATTTATTTGGTGATTTTTTTAAAAAATTATTTTAACACTTTTTTTTTAACTTTATTACCTTGTCCCAGGTGGGACATCACTGTCCTGTGACAAATCGCTGATCTGACACATCACAGATCACTGTGACAGATTAGCGATCTGTCACAGGCAGTGCAGCAGGCTTCCTCGTGCCTGCGCTTTGCAGGCATGAGGAAGCCAGCTCCCTGCAGGCCCCCGAAGGCCCCGTCACCATGTTGGATTCGGGGGACTGCAGGGAAGGAGCCCCCCACAGCAGCGCTGCACATTGCGCTGCTGTGGGGGGCTCAGGGAAGCACGGAGGGATCCCCCTCCCTGCCGATGCTTCCCCTTAACCCCCGGCACACCGCGATCTTGTTTGATCGCAGTGTGCAAGGGGTTAATGTGTCGAGGGCGGTCCGTGACCGCCCTTGACACATTGTGCCGTGTGTCAGCTGTGATAATCAGCTGACATCCGGCCGCCATCAGCGGCGCTCACCACGTGGGCGCCGCTGATCGCTATGACGTACTATCCCGTCCCTGGGAATTAAGTCCCAGGGCACATGGACGGGATAGTACGTCATATGGCAGAAAGGGGTTAAAGTGTACCTAACTGTTAGCGTCTACTGTTTTAAAATAAGTTTTTGTATTAATTTTAACTCCTTCAAGCCAGATGGTTAAATCAAGAAAATTGATTGTCTGTTTACTGATTTCTGGGATTAACTCAATACCCCAATTGTTATTGAGAATTGGCCTCAGGAACGACTGTAGGGTGTTCTGCTCATTATCAAAGATAATTATGATTTCATCGATAAACATTTTGTGAAGGATAACATTCCCATAATAATACATAACATAGTAACATAGTAACATAGTTATTAAGGTTGAAGGGAGACTTTAAGTCCATCTAGTTCAACCCATATCCTATCCTAACTTGCCCTAACATGTTGATCCAGAGGAAGGCAAAAAAAACCCATGTGGCAACAGTAAGCTTCACATTGGGGAAAAAAATTCCTTCCCGACTCCACATACGGCAATCAGACTAGCTCCCTGGATCAACGCAATATTAAGGAGACTAGTGTATATACCCTGTAATATTATACTTTTCAAGAAAGGCATCCAGTCCCTTCTTAAATTTTAGTAGTGAATCACTCATTACAACATCATATGGCAGAGAGTTCCATAGTCTCACTGCTCTTACAGTAAAGAATCCGCGTCTGTGAGTATGCTTAAACCTTCTTTCCTCCAGACGTAGAGGATGCCCCCTTGTCCCCGTCACAGGTCTAAGAGTAAAAAGATCATTAGAAAGGTCTTTATACTGTCCCCGCATATATGTATACATTGTAATAAGATCACCCCTAAGCCTTCGATTCTCCAAACTAAATAACCCCAAGTGTAATAACCTGTCTTGGTATTGCAGACCCCCTAGTTCCCTAATAACCTTGGTCGCTCTTCTCTGCACCCGCTCCAGTTCAGCTATGTCTTTCTTATACACCGGAGACCAGAACTGTACACAGTATTCTAAGTGTGGTCGCACTAGTGACTTATATAGAGGTAAAATTATGTTTTCCTCATGAGCATCTATGCCTCTTTTAATGCATCCCATTATTTTATTTGCCTTTGCAGCAGCTGCTTGACTCTGGCCACTAAATGTGAGTTTGTCGTCCACCCATACACCCAGGTCTTTTTCAGTGACTGTTATGCCCAGTGTTTTACAATTAAGCACATAATTATACAACTTGTTCGTTCTACCCAAGTGCATGACCTTACATTTATCCCCATTAAAGCTCATTTGCCATTTATCAGCCCAAGCTTCTAGTTTACATAAATCCTCCTGTAATATAAAATTGTCCTCCTCTGTATTAATTACCCTGCAGAGTTTAGTGTCATCTGCAAATATTGAAATTCTACTCTCTATGCCCCCTACAAGGTCATTAATAAATATGTTAAAAAGAAGCGGGCCCAAAACTGACCCCTGTGGTACCCCACTGCTAACCGTGACCCAGTCCGAGTGTGCTCCATTAATAACCTCCCTTTGTTTCCTATCCCTGAGCCAGCTCTTAACCCACCTACACATATTTTCCCCTATCACCATTGTTCTCATTTTATGTATCAACCTTTTGTGTGGCACCGTATCAAAAGCTTTTGAAAAGTCCATGTACACCACGTCCACTGCATTCCCTTGGTCCAGTCCGGAACTTACCTCTTCATAAAAGCTTATCAGATTAGTCTGACAGGAACGGTCTCTTGTAAACCCATGTTGATATTGGGTCATAAGGTTATTCTTCTCCAGATACTCCAGTATAGTATCTCTTAGAAAACCCTCCAGGATTTTACCCACAGTTGAGGTTAAACTTACTGGCCTATAATTTCCAAGTTCAGTTTTTGTCCCCTTTTTGAATATTGGCACCACATTTGCTACACGCCAGTCCTGTGGTACAGACCCTGTTATTATGGAATCTTTAAAGATTAAAAATAGTGGTCTATCTATGACTGTGCTTAATTCCTGCAGTACTCGGGGGTGTATCCCATCCGGGCCCGGGGATTTGTCAATTTTAGTGATTTGTAGAAGCCGCCGTACTTCCTGCTGGGTTAAGCAGGTGACATTTAATGGAGAATTTTATCCGTCATGGGATTTTCTTGTGTAAATACTGTTGAAAAAAAGTCATTTAGCATATTGGCTTTTTCCTCATCCTCATCCACCATTTCACCCAGACTATTTTTAAGGGGACCAACACTATCATTTTTTAGCTTCTTACTATTTATGTAGTTAAAGAATATTTTGGGATTATTTTTACTTTCTCTGGCAATGAGTCTCTCTGTCTCAATCTTTGCTGTCTTGATTTGCTTTTTACAGAATTTATTTAATCTTCTATATTTAGTTAATTCCTCATCACTACCTACTTGCTTTAATTCTCTAAATGCTTTATTTTTATCTCTTATTGCGCCCTTTACAGCTCTATTTAGCCATAGTGGTTTCCTCCTATTTCTCGCATGTTTATTCCCATACAGTATATATTGTGCACAGGTCCTATTCAGGATGCTAATAAACGTCTCCCATTTTTTTTGTGTATTTTTATGTCTCAGGATATCGTCCCAGTTAATTGCACCAAGATCATCTCTCATCCGTTGGAAATTTGCCTTCCTGAAGTTTAGTGTCCTTGTAACCCCTCTACTACACATCTTATTAAAGGATACATGAAAACTTATTAATTTGTGATCACTATTGCCCAAGTGACCCTCAACCCTTACATTTGATATGCGGTCTGGCCTATTGGTTAATATTAGGTCTAGCAGTGCCCCCCCTCTTGTTGGGTCCTGAACCAGTTGTGAAAGGTAATTGTCTCTCATCGTTGTCAGAAACCTATTACCCTTGCTGGAACTGCAGGTTTCGGTTCCCCAATGTATTTCAGGGTAGTTGAAGTCCCCCATAATAATGACTTCTCCTTGAGTCGCTGCTTCATCTATTTGCTTTATGAGGATATTCTCTGTAGCTTCCATTATTTTTGGAGATTTATAACAAACCCCTATCAGTAATTTATTATTTTTCCCCCCTCCCCTTATCTCTACCCACAGGGACTCTACATTTTCATTAGATTCATATATATTATCACGAAGGATGGGTTTTAAGGATGATTTTACATATAAACACACGCCTCCCCCTCGCTTATTTGTACGGTCATTTTTGAACAGACTATAGCCCTGTAAATTAACAGCCCAGTCATGGCTCTCGTCCAGCCATGTCTCAGATATCCCCACCATGTCATAATTATGTTCCAACAACATTAACTCCAATTCCTCCATTTTGTTGGCGAGACTTCTGGCATTAGTATACATGCACTTTATGTATCTCTCTGTACCTCTATTCTTTCTTAAATTATTAACTGTTCTAACCCCACCCCCCATGCCACCTCCACCCCCAATGTCATTATTTGTGCCCAGGTCTCTATCTGAACTGTCTTCCCCTCCTATAAAAGGAATACCCTCCCCCCCCGTCCCTAGTTTAAACACTCCTCCAACCTTCTAGCCATTTTCTCCCCCAGCACAGCTGCACCCTCCCCATTGAGGTGCAGCCCGTCCCTAGCGTAGAACCTGTAGCCAACTGAGAAGTCGGCCCAGTTCTGCAGGAACCCAAACCCCTCCTTCCTACACCAATTCCTGAGCCACTTATTAACCTCCCTAATCTCCCGTTGCCTCTCTGGCGTGGCACGTGGTACAGGAAGTATTTCCGAAAATACCACCTTGGAGGTCCTTGCTTTAAGCTTACAGCCTAATTCCCTGAAATCATCTTTAAGGACCTTCCACCTACCTCTAACTTTGTCATTTGTGCCAATGTGCACCATGACCGCTGGATCCTCTCCAGCCCCTCCCAGTAATCTGTCAACCCGATCAGCGATGTGTCGGACTCGAGCGCCAGGTAGGCAGCACACCGCTCGACGATCCCTGTCTTTGTGACAGATTGCCCTATCTGTTCCCCTAATAATTGAGTCTCCCACTACCAGAACCTGTCTGGCCTGCCCTGCTCTCCTATTTCCCCCCTTACTGGAGCAGACACTCCTCCGGCTTTCAGAGGACATGCCTTGCTGCAGCAGTGCTACTCCTGCACTAACACTCCACTCATCTGCCAACTTAGCAAACTTATTGGGGTGTGCCAGATCAGGACTAGCCTCCCTGGTGCTCTTCCCTCTACCCCGCCTTCTAACTGTCACCCGGCTAGCTGCTTCATTGTCCTGCAGCTCCAACCTAGCATCCCCCCCTTCATCTATCCCATTGAGCGTCTGCTCAGTGAGCAGAAGACTCCTTTCCATATTGTCTATGGATCTCAGTGTTGCCAGCTGCACATTTAGATCCAGTATCTGGGCTTCCAAATGTACAACGTGCTCACATCTTGCACAGCATTATGCACCCTCGACCGGCTGTTCAAGGATTTCATACATGCGGCAAGACGTGCACTGGATGGCATTGGCAATAGTGGAGCACATCCTAATGGGGATTGCACCAGACAATAAGATAAGCAAAAATAAATTAAAAAAAAAAAAAAAAAGTATTAATATAACAGCAATTCAGTAAGACCTCCCTTGGAAACTCCCTGAATCTAAAGTCACTGAATTTCAAGTCACACACTTACCACAGTTCGCACTTACGCTCAGGTCACACTCAGCTCGTTCACACTCGCTCAGGAAGAAGATTTAAAAGAGTTTTTTTTTTTTTTTTTTCCCCTTTTACCAGCACACCACCTTGCTGCTCAGGAAGTGCATGCCAAATCTCAAATACTGCCATAAAAAGGTTGGAGTAAGTGGGAGCTACCCTGGACCCCATAGATGTACCTTTAATCTGATGGAAAATGGAATCTTCAAAGGAAAAATAGTTATTTTTTAATATAAAATTCATACCGTCTAGGAGAATTTTTTTTTGAGAGATTTGGATATGAGAATCACCCTCCAGATACAAGGCAAAACAGGACAAGCCAATCTCATGCTGGATGTTGGAGTATAACCCCGTCACATCCATGGATATGAATTGAAATGAGTTTTTCCATGGAATTCCTTTAATCAGTTTAATTAAATGTGTGGAATCTTTAAGGCGACTTCTGAGATTAAAAACATTAGCAATCATTATTTTATCTATATACGCCAAAAAATTAGAGGTAAGAGAATCGATCCCAGAAATAATCGGTCTACCAGGCCGGCTTTTCATCCTTTTATGTATCTTTGGTAAATGATACATGAAAGCCATATCTGGTTTACTTTTGGTCAGAGAATCCTTTTCCTGCTTGTTTAAAATACCCATATTGGACACTGTTTTGATCATCTTATTGTACTCAGCAATGGCCTTTAAATACTCATGTTCATCACTTTTTCTGTAAGTTTCAATATCTGATCAAATCCTCCAGGCCTCTTTTATATATTTATCCCTGTCCTGTACACAGATACCCCCACCTTTATCGGCTGGTCTAATAATTATATCATCATTATTTTTAAGATTATTAAGGGCATTGGTTTCTTCCCTGGTTAGGTGACCTCTTTTGTCAAAGGATATTTTAGGATTAATACCACCTTTTATTAATAGATTTTTAAAGTCATTGAACACCAGATCCGTATAAGTCTTAATATGGTGGCCCTGACTTTGGATGGGATAAAAAGTGGACTTTTCACGTAGATTAACATGTACATTTGAATCATTGGTTACGGAGATCGGATTTATAGGATTCAATTCATAATGTCTCTTTAGTGTGAGTTTACGAATAAATTTTTGGAGATCAATAAAAAGATCCACTTCTCGACTGTTGTTTCTAATGCAGAAAGATAGGCCCTTTTGTAGCACCGATTTTTCAGTTTCTGATAAATTATAACTGTAAATGTTAAATATATTATGTATTACATTTTTGTGGGATTCGTTTGTTCTGTCAGGGGCTGAATTTAATGCAGTCTCATATTTTTGCTGTTCTTGATTTTTTGACCCGTGCCTTTTGCCCCCTCTCCCTCCTCTTCCACATTTTTTCTTTTTATAGGCTTTGGGGAGAGGAATTGCCAGATATTTAAATTCCCCCCTGTGATTCGGGGTAAAAAAGGAACAGATAGAGATGAGGATTTGCTGTTGTCAACAGTGATTTTTTCTTGGATCATATCCCCCAAACCAACCTTTTTGGATGTGCCAGATGAAATTGAGTTATTTGTATTGGTGAGACTTACACATACCGGAGAAAAAGAGGAGTTTCCTCCACCACCTCTACAGGAGTGTTAAGGATGTTAGTTATCTCACACAAGTTTATCCTATTTGCCTCAAAAATTAATTGGTCAAGGGGTGTCCCCTGGCAAATTGTGTTCAGATCAAGTAACCTGTCTTTCCTGATCTGTTCCAATTGGCGTTTAACCATAATCAAATGCTCCTCCATAGAGTGAGCGTCAATACAGGCTTTATCAACCGGCAAAGAATTTATATTTGCCTGAGTTTCAGTTACCTCATTCATATTAAGTTCCAAATCCTCCTGATTGGAGGATTTTACCTTCTTAGATTTCTCAATCAGTTCCAAAAACTCCAGATCGGAAGATTTTGCCTTCTCCCCCATTTTAATATAACCCTCCTGTTTACTCTTAACAGAACTGTCGGTTCCATCAACCTTCCCTTTAGCTACGAGGAAAGGTTCAGTTGTCACAGGTCAAGCTCCTAGGTTTGGGCAGGACAGGGGTTCTAGGGTGATTTGAGGAATGTTTCCTAGTGGAGTTTACTATTTTTAAGGGTTGAATTGGAGTTATCAAGGAGTTCTTTCTCATAGTATTTATTACCATTGGTTAAGGGGATCTGGTAGTTTTGGATTAACTGATGGATCTACAACATTTGCGCCTCTTGATTTTATTTCTCTATAATCCTCCCTATCACGCTGAAGTTTTTTAGACTTCCTAGAGATAATCTCTTGTTCCATTTTTAATGTTCTAGTTTCTATTTCAGAATTCAGCTTGTTGAAGTCTGGATGTGTTCCAAACTCCACGAGCTCATTAGAAAGTAAGGTAATTTTCTCAACCAACTTATCTGAAGTCGTGACCCTCTTTTAAAAAATAAACACAGCATATTAAGCATACAATCATTTAACAGTTTGTCCCATTGACCAGTAAATTCATTATCATTACTGAAAGGAGAAACACGATTAATCCTTAGGCCCCTGGGACAGATCTTTTCATCCATATAAATTGATAAAAACCTGGAATCCAATTGTGAGAGAAGCTCCTCTCTCAAAATGTCCTCAAATTCATTAAATTTTTTCCTGATATTCATAGTCTCCTCCTTCGTATAGTCAGTCGGGGGCACAATACCCAAATCTTCATATAAACTTCCATGTCCTATAGTCTGTAGAATCAATCTCTCCCTAGACAACAATCTGTATTGGAAGTAATCCATTTTGTTTGTGCTGCTACAACCCCAAGGAAAAAGGGCTTAAGAACCCTCAGAATAGAACTGAACAAAATAGAGAGAGGGGGAGCGCACTAAGGCGGTAAATGAGGGACACCAGCGTGTTTAACAAAGGTAATCCACTCACCTGGTGTGGTTGTGAAGGGTCACAACCACCTGGAAAAGTTTTGGCTGCTGCAGATCCCGGAATGCAGATACATACAGTAGATGAAGAGAAAGGCCGGGGTATATCCACGCTAGACCACAAGGAACCAACCGAAGACGTAAGCAAACCTTTATTCACACTCAAGCCAACGCGTTTCATGGCCACCTGGCCACTTCATCAGGGCAACAATGTTACAGTCAGTTCACAAGAAATCATTATATAAATTACACAGATGACATCAGAATGATGTCAGTTCCTGTGGGAACGCCCACATTAAACTAAAAACCCTAAAAATTATCATCCTGATGAAAAAATTATTATAAAACTATGAATAAAGACATTTATATAACATGAAATGCTAAAACCAATATTTACCATATATAAAAAATATAAAATTGGATAAATCGATGTGCAATTCAACAAAAAAGATAGCAGCATAGAACCCATGCTTCAGCGGCTAAACCAGGGTTCCCCAACTCCAGTCCTCAAGGCCCACCAACAGATCATGTTTTCAGGATTTCCTTTGTATTGCACAGGTGAAGCAATTATCACCTGAGCAATACTAAGGAAATCCTGAAAACATGATCTGTTGGTGGGCCTTGAGGACTGGAGTTGGGGAACCCTGGGCTAAACGATAGGATTAGGAACATAATTTCCAATTCTAGCTGCTTTCAGCTTCTGCAGTCATCATCTAAGGTTACTTTAAAGCTTCAGTACCATGGTTAAATCATCTAGATAAAAGAACATTGGGGGGGTTTGAACTCATATTAGAGAGCCCACACTCCAATATACACTGATGACACCGCTAACCCGCGGCTCCACCAGAACTTCATCTGATTTGACACCACCAAAAAATGATATCTGATAGAAAAAACTTTCATTATCAGTTGATCCGGCACAAGGAATAAGGGACCAGCGGTGAAGAAAGAGGGGGAAAAAAAGGGGAGAAGAAAGAAGAAAGAAGAGAAAGGAAAGAAGAAAGGTAAAGAAACCATGGCAGGGATCAGTTTGAAAAGAGGACACCCACCTAGATATGAAGGGAGAACCAAAAGGAACGGGATTGAGCCAAGCAGGGGACCCCGAAACAGACACCAAGGTTCATAGGCCAAAAGTCACACTAGGACCTATTATCCAGGGTGACCCACCCAGGGGGAACCAAGGAGGTAAAGGAAATAAATTGGGAAAAAACAAAAATTAAAACAAATCAGAAATCTCATTTAGTCCTCCAGGATATAGCGTGCCTAATTTATATATCCAAAAAATTTCACGTTTATTCCAGGCTTGAACACAGTTGGGAGTATCAATGGGAATATGATCTATAGGGGTAACCTTCAATTGGACATGACCCCTATGCATAGTACTAACATGCCTTGATAACCCGTGATTTGAAAAACCTATTTTAATGTTGTGCCTGTGCGCATTAATCCTGCTGTGTAGGGGTTTGGATAGTTCTACCTATATACTGTTTACCGCATGTACACTCTACAAGGTAGATTACAAAACTTGACTGGCAATCTAGCCTGTACGTGATGTTAAAAATTGTCCTTTTATCATTATGGGAAAAAAGGTAGACGCTTTATGATTAATCCAGGCGCAAGATAAACAGTTATTTTTATTGCACCTATACGATCCCACTGACAATGTCCTAGAGATGGCATTAATGGGAATCTGTCACCCTTTTTAGCCCCTATTGGCTGCCGGCATAGACATCGGGGGCTTATCTACAGCATTCTGTAATGCTGTAGATAAGCCCCCGATGTAACCTGAAAGAGAAGAAAAACGCGTTATATTATACTCACCGGGGTGGGTGGTTCGGTCCAATGGGTGTCGCCGTCCCGTCCGGCGCCCTCCTTCTTCATGCAATGACATCCTCTTCTCCCGTCCTGTAATGGCTCCGGTGCAGGCGCATTGCTCTGCCCTGTTGAGGGCAGAGCAGAATTCTGCAGTGCGCAGGCGCCAGACCTCTCCCAACGCCTGCGCACTGCAGGACTCTGCTTTGCCCTCAACAGGGCAGAGCAATGCACCGGAGCCATTACAGGATGGGAGAAGAGGACATCATCGCATGAAGAAGGGAGGCGCCGGATGGGCCGGCGACACCCATTGACCGGACCGCCCACCCTGGTGAGTATAATATAATGTGTTTTTCTTCTCTTTCAGGTTACATCGGGGGCTTATCTACAGCATTACAGAATGCTGTAGATAAGCCCCCTATGTCTATGCCGGCAGCCAATAGGGGCTAAAAAGGGTGACAGATTCCCTTTAAATCCCTTTATAGCCAATTTCTTTTTCCTCAGTCTACTGAGTAGTATTTGAGATTTGGCATTTATATAGTAATGATTATTATGGGAATGTTATCCTATACAAAAGGTTTATTGATGATGACATTATAATTATCTTTGATAATGAGCAGAACACCCTACAGTCGTTCCTGAGGCCGATTCTCAATAACAATTGGGGTTTTGAGCTAATCCCAGAAATCAGTAAGGCCTCTTTCACACATCAGGTTTTCGCCGTCAGGCGCGATCCGGCGCTTTTAACAAAAACCGGATCCGGCGAAATGCAATGCCGGATCCGGTTTCCCCCCCATTGACTTGCATTTGCGCCGGATCGCGCTGGATGGCCATGCGTTTCATCCGGTTTTCGCCGGATCCGGCAATGTGTCGCGATCCGGCGTCTGGAAAAAACGGCTACTGTAACATTTTGTCTCCGGCGAAAAAGCCGGACACGCCGGATCCGGCGTGTCCGGCTTTTTCAAACAATGAAAGCCTATAAGCGCCGCAATGCGCCGGATCCGGTTTTTTTGGTCTGAGCATGCTCAGTAGCTCTGCCCACAAGACACATATATAAAAGCATGACAGTGGGACCCTCAGCCACACCCAACATGCCACCCAAGACAGCAACCAGGCGCAGGAGAAGGCAGGAGACCACTGCAGCAGCACCATCAGCACCACCACCACCCCAAATGGAGCAGCATGCTGAACAACGGGAGGGGAGTCCAGCAGCAGATGAGAGACGGTAATTATCAAATCCCCCATTCCTCCAAACTAGGGCCATGGAATATCAAGATATTCATTGCCCCTTTGTTTCTCTTTATTCAACAGCCGCCCAAGAGATGCAGCAGCAGCAACAGTGGCAGCACTGGAAGCACTGGCAGCAGCAGTACCACCACCCACAGGCATGGAGTCTGGCCAGCAGGAAGACAGCACATCTTCTTCTGGGAGCCCTCCCTCGCATCGTCAGCGTTTGACGGTAAGTTTTTATTTCCAAAATCCATCATCTCTGTAATATATGTCTATTCATTGCCTTTTATTTCAAAACAGGAATCACAAGATGAAGAGGAGCTCCCAGAAGAAGAAGGAAGGGGTGGACAGACACCTGGAGTGGGCTCACAATAAGTTTTTTGCATTAAACGCAGAAACACAACATCACACTACACACAACACATAGAAAACAATGTTCTGCAGACCACACACAGCAAACAAATGCCTACATCCAAAGACATAACATTTTTTGTTTTCTTCTCTAGTCTTCCCAGTCTGGTGCTCGGCAAAGAGGTCCTCGCAGTGCCTCCCAGGGTCGTCGGCGACAGCAACGCGGCGGTCACCAGCGTGTAAGTATAAATATTTTTGCTTTGTTTTTTTGCACTTTTTATTTCATTTCTTTTGTGGAGGCAAATTATGTTATTTTTGTCTTTTTCTTTAACAGCCTTCACAGCGTGCTCCCGACTCTGACGGTGAGGATGGAGGGATTGATGTGGACCACCTCATCGATCTCGTCAGAGAAAGGGAGCCGCTATGGAATATGGCTGACCGCCGCCATGCTGACCTGATCGTTACCCGACGACTCTGGGAGGAAATCTGTTCGCTCCTTGTGGACCGCTGGGAGGACCTCGATGCTCGGGCCCAGATTAAAGAGCGTAAGTATATACAGTACCGGTTGCTTGATGTAAACCATTGTTTCCCGAACTCCAGTCCTCGTGGTCCCCACGGATCATGTGTTCAGGATTTCCATTTACTATGGAAATCCTGAAAACATGCCCCCTGGGGACCATGAGGACTGGAGTTTGGGAAACACTGATGTTGTATACTAACCACTCCTTTCTCGTTTCAGGGGACAGAATTGTGAAGCGGTGGCGGTCTGTGAGGGATCGTTTCAAGAAGGAGTTCAATAAAGAGATGCGGGCCCCGAGTGGATCTGGAGGACGCAGGAGCAAGTACAAGTACGCACAAGCCCTGTCGTTCCTCCGGGAAACAATGGTCACCAGAAGGTAAATATTACACACCACATGTGAAAAAAAATGTTTAGATGTAACTTTTTTTTTTTCAGCCAGGGCCATACCATGTCACTATTTTAATTGTTTTTTTTCTCTTTATTCCACAGCACGGTGAGCAGCACTCGGGAGCCTGCATGATTGGACCCTTCTGAGGCGATCCCTGAGGAGACCGGCACCGAGGGACACTTCGACCGCCCCGGTACATCTGCACCTTCCCAGCCTTCCCACACATTCGACCAGGGCCGGACTGGGACTAAAATTCAGCCCTGGCATTTGAAGTTACACAGGCCCACTAGTCACATGGTGACTATATAATATCTTTGTACACTTGTAGTTTACAAGAAGTGAGAGGAGATTAACACGACTATATAACATGTAGTCACAGCTGTGCCCGGTATTTCAGCTCAGTCCTATTTATTGCTTTTAGGTACAGTACTCCTCCCAAAGCTCTGTCCCCTTTTGTACGCACGGTGAGAGAATTCCTGGCAGAACTGCTCTCTATTGGGCAACCAGACCCCCTGGTCATAGCCGCCCCTATCATACCTCCCAACTTTTGAAGAAGGGAAAGATGGACAAAGACTGCGTCGCGCGCAGCGCGCCGCTGCAAATTTTTGGCCACGCCCAGCCACACCCATTTCACAACTAGTCACACCCATGTCCACACCTAATCGCACCCATTTAGCACTGCTGATCACACTGACTGGTACTGAGGGCACAGTGGCTGGCATTATGGGCACACTGACTGGCACTAAGGAAGAGAGAAAACAGAGAGAGAGAGAAAAAAGAAAACAGAGAGCGAGAAAGAAAGGGGAAAGAAAGAACAGAGAGAGACAGAGAAAGAACAGAGAGAGAAAGAAAGAAGTAAAGAAAAGAAAGAAAGAACTGAGAGAAAGAGAGGGAAGAAAGAACAGAGAGAGAAAAAAAGAAAGATTAGAGAGAGAGAGAGAAAGAAAGAACAGAGAGAGAAAGAAAGAACAGAGAGAGAAAGAAAATGAGGGAAAGACAGAACAGAGAATGAAAGAACAGAGAAAGAAAGAAAAAGAGAGAAAGGAATAAAGAAAGATTCTACAAAGATACTATAGCAGCCCGGCTCCCATTGTAGTGCCCACCTGAGCCTCCCGGTGCAGGACCTATCATGATCCGCTCACATGGCCGGCATCCCCGATTCCAAGGCGATCCTGCTGTCTGCGCTGTCGGAGGAGGACACGGTGATGGATGTGAAGCATTCCTGGTTCCGTCACAATCTCCTCAAGAAATTATCTCATTTCCGGTCAGCTTCCAGCATATCACTTCAGGTGGAACGTCATGTGTGTGTTTTAAAATGCTCCTCGGGGCTGCGCCATGTACTCCTGTGTCCGTGGGAAAAGCCCGCTTTGTATGCTTTGTACACACTTGGCTCCGCTCCGTACATCCCGTACACATATGGCTCCACTCCATACACACACGGCTCCACTCCGTCCACCTCGTACACGCGTGGCTCCTCTCAGTACACCTCGTACACGCGTGGCTCCTCTCCGTACACCTCGTACACGCGGCTCCGCTCCGTACACCTCGTACACACTGCTCCGCTCCGTACACCTCGTACACACACGGCTCCGCTCCGTACACCTCGTACACACGGCTCCTCTCCGTACACCTCGTACACACGGCTCCGCTCCGTACACCTCGTACACACGGCTCCGCTCCGTACACCTCGTACACCCGTGGCTCCGCTCCGTACACCTCGTACACGCGTGGCTCCTCTCAGTACACCTCGTACACGCGTGGCTCCTCTCCGTACACCTCGTACACGCGGCTCCGCTCCGTACACCTCGTACACACTGCTCCGCTCCGTACACCTCGTACACACACGGCTCCGCTCCGTACACCTCGTACACACACGGCTCCGCTCCGTACACCTCATACACACGGCTCCGCTCCGTACACCTCGTACACACGGCTCCGCTCCGTACACCTCGTACACACGGCTCCGTTCCGTACACCTCGTACACACGCGGCTCCGCTCCGTACACCTCGTACACACATGGCTCCTCTCGGTACACCTCGTACACACACGGCTCCGCTCCGTACACCTCGTACACACACGGCTCCGCTCCGTACACCTCGTACACACGGCTCCGCTCCGTACACCTTGTACACACGGCTCCGCTCCGTACACCTCATACACACGCGGCTCCGCTCAGTACACCTCGTACACACACGGCTCCGCTCCGTACACCTCGTACACACACGGCTCTGCTCCGTACACCTCGTACACACGGCTCCGCTCCGTACACCTCGTACACACACGGCTCCGCTCCGTACACCTCATACACACACAGCTCTGCTACATCCACACTGTAAATCCTGACCCCACACATACGTACCTCAACCAGCACCATGACAACAGCAAAGCAGAGTCTTGCAGACGGTAGAGGCAAGGCTGAGCGCACAGGACCTGTGATGAGGTCACAGGAGGGGCGGAGTCAGGGGTGACATGTCGGGGGTCTGGACAAAGGCTCCTGATCATGTGACCCCCTGAATCCTCCCCTCCTGTGACTTCTTCACAGGTCCTGCGAACAGAGCGAGCAGGCAAGCGAGTGCGACGCTGTGAGTGACTGCGGGGGGAGGGGGTGCGTGGCCGCTTATCTCCCTGCAGTGCGGGAGGAACTTGGAAACTATCACCGCCGTGCTGCAGAGGGCCGGCAGCAGGAGCAACAGTGGCCGCAGCAGCTGGCAAGCGGCCAGATGATCGGGCGCTGCCGCCCGCGGCCCACGTGACAGCGGCCCAGCGGGAAAATGCCCAGTTGGTTATATTGCCAATCCGGGCCTGCATTCGACCCATCTGTCCCATCCACCAGCACAGGAGCATCGTGGCCGCCTACATTACATGAAGCTGCTGGTGAGGAGATCGCTTTCCCTTTACCCCACCTTTCTGCCCCTGCCACCTCTAGTACACCTGCGGGTACTGGGCGGCAGCGGCAGAGGGGTCAGGAAAAGACTTATGCGCCAGAGTTCTTGCATCTGAATGCATCTTTCCAGAACTGTCTAAAAGACTTGTCAGAGCAAATCTCCGCAGGCTTTCAGCAGATCAACTCCAGCATTCTGGAGGTGAAGACGCTTCTGCAAACCATGCATTCAGAAGCAAGATCTTTGCCAAACCACACCTTTTTCAGGTCTGTTGTGGAGCGCATGGAAACGCTCTCTCCTGCCCAGCAGATGCATGTAATGCATTCATGCCACGGTGCTCTCTAGCACGTTACCTCCCAACCTCCTCCTCCCACCACAGTAGTTCCTCCACCTGCACCCCCTCCAGCCACTTTCCATCCTCCCCCTCCTATTACATACCATCCACCTCCCCAGCAACAGCCACCTCCCCAGTACCAGCAACCTCCCCAGTACCAGACATCTCCCCACTTCCAGCAACCTGCCCCGCACCAAACTCCTTCCCCGTACCAAACTCCTTCCCCATACAACTTGCCATCAACATCATCTGCTCCTACAGTCCCTGCCCAACCCTCCACTCCACCGCCCACCACCTCTTCTGCCTCCCACATGTCCACCCATTCTGTAGCTTTTTCCACACCTTCACCTCTAACTGTTCCTTCCCCACCACGATCCCAGTCCTCTCTCCACACTCCCAGTGTCGAAGTGTCCCGCAGCCCCTCCAGCACTATTTCCACCCCACACTACACCGAGTTATAATGTTTTTTGTTGTAATAAAAATGCCCATTTGGTTGGTTTCAAACATTTATTAAAAAAGTTTTTTAAACTTTAAAAATATTTTACAAAAAAAAAAATATTTTAAATAAAAGTTAAATTATCGTTTTACAATGGTTGTCTGTCATTTCTTTCTGCGGCGAACTATGTTTAAAAAAAAAGTTAAATACAGGGTATTTCAAAGGTAAAAAGGTATTCAAAACCAGGTATATAACTGTGGGTAAATTTTACCTTTTTGCCACAGTTGTGTTCCTGGTTGTGTTTGAAGCAAAGTATTTCACCTAAAAAGTTGTGTTTATTGTTGGTGATTTCCTAACAATGTACACAACTTTTGTTACAAGGTGAAATACTTTGCATAAAACACAACCAGGTACACACCTGTGGCCTAAAGGTAAAAATAGTAAGACCATGACAAGATAGCCAACTTTGGTTGGCAAAGGTATATACTGTTGGTACAGAAGGTACACAAGTTTGGTTAAGGGCACAAATCTTTCACACTCTGTCATCCTGCCAGTGTACTCTGCCTTGAGGTGACATAAAGTATAGTGCAAAATTGTCCCTCATTACTGAAACCGTCACAGAACTTCTAGTGGTAATGTCATGGTAATCTTGCAAGGTGGTTTCTTCAGAGGTGTCCTCAATGGAAATGGGTTCCTTGCAGCTAACAAAATTGTGGAGTACCACGCAAGCTTTGATCACCTCGTCCACAGTTTCTGTCTTGAGGTTGATCGCAGTCAATAGGACCCGCCATTTGGCCGGCAGAAAAACGGATCCGTCACATCCGGTTTTACGAAATATTTGCCGGATCGCGCCTGACGCCGAAAACCTGATGTGTGAAAGTAGCCTAAACAGACAATCAATTTTATTGATTAACCATCTGGCATGATGGGGTTAAAATTAATACAAAAACTTATTTTAAAACAGTAGACGCTAACAGTTACGTACACTTTAACAGTAACCATTATGTTCACTGGCTGAAAATATACCTAGTAATCAGTATAAACGTTTCAGAAAAAATCGTACTCGTGAGGAAGATTTCAAATATCAGAGTGACATTTTGCGTGAACGATTTTTGGAAAAGAAATATCCAAAATATCTGATTAGAAAAGCCTATAACGAAATTAAGGATTTCCCTCAGGCCGAGTTATTAGAAAAAAAGACAAAAATATTCTAGAGGTTCCAGTTAACTTTATTACCACTTTCTCATCTCAAAATAAAGCGATTAAGGATATTATTCATAAACATTGGGGGATCTTGCTAAATGACCCCATATGCAAGAAATGTTTACCCCTAACCCCGTTGGTGACATACAAGAGAGCACCTTCCTTAAAAAGTATATTGGCTCCCAGTAGACTGAGGAAAAAGAAATCGGCTATAAAGGGATTTAATGCCTTCTCTAGGACATTGTCAGTGGGATCGTATAGGTGCAATAAAAATAACTGTTTATCTTGCGCCTGGATTAATCATAAAGCGTCTACCTTTTTTTCCCATAATGATAAAGGGACAATTTTTAACATCAAGTACAGGCTAGATTGCCAGTCAAGTTTTGTAATCTACCTTGTAGAGTGTACATGCAGTAAACAGTATATAGGTAGAACTATCCAACCCCTACACAAAAGGATTAATGCGCACAGACACAACATTAAAATAGGTTTTTCAAAACACAGGTTATCAAGGCATGTTAGTACTATGCATAGGGGTCATGTCCAATCGAAGGTTACCCCTGTAGATCATATTCCCATTGATACTCCCAACAGGGTTCAAGCCTAGAATAAACGTTATATTTTTTTGATCTATAAATTAGGCACGATATATCCTGGAGGACTAAATGAGATTTCTGATTTGTTTTAATTTTTGTTTTTTCCCAATTTATTTCCTTTACCTCCTTGGTACCCCCTGGGTGGGTCACCCTGGATAATAGGTCCTAGTGTGACCTTTGGCCGATGAACCTTGGTGTCTGTTTCGGGGTCCCCTGCTTGGCTCAATCCCGTTCCTTTTGGTTCACCCTTCATATCTAGGTGGGTATCCTCTTTTCAAACTGATCCCTGCCGTGGTTTCTTTACCTTTCTTCTTTCCTTTCTCTTCTCCCCTTTTTTCTCCCTTCTTTCTTCGCCGCTGGTCCCTTATTCCTTGTGCCGTATCAACTGATAATGAAAGTTTTTTCTATCAGATATCATTTTTTGGTGGTGTCAAATCAGATGAAGTTCTGGTGGAGCCGCGGGTTAGCGGTGTCACCAGTGTATATTGGAGTGTAGGCTCTCTACTATGAGTTCAAACCACCCCAATGTTCTTTTATGTAGATGATTTAACCATGGTACTGAAGCTTTAAAGTAACCTTAGATGATGACTGCAGAAGCTGAAAGCAGCTAGAATTCAAAATTATGTTCCTAATCCTATCGTTTAGCCACTGAAGCATGGGTTCTATGCTGCTATCTTTTTTTGTTGAATTGCACATCGATTTATCCAATTTTATATTTTTTATATATGGTTGTATACTATGATTTATTTTTAATGGTTTCAACACTCCCAATTAATTAATACCAACTATTGATATAGTTTCAATCAGTTATACTATATATTCAGCTCTTTGAACCTTCCTAGAAGGTCATTGAAACTTGTTTCAACCAGATGGTCAAATTGTCCAAGCAGAACAAATAACTGGCTTACACTTATCTACCAACAAAGGACCTTCGTTGTCATAAGGATGTGATTTGGTCAGGGGACTTTCTCATTAGCATTCAAGGAAGACACATTTGAATGCTTTTGGGGGGGATAAAAGGACGGTACTGATTAGCGGAGAGAGACAGAGAAAGAGATGTGACAGACCAGAGAGGACTGAGCTGAGACTATCTGAATAATGTAATGTATGAATAATGCCTGTTTCTGATTAATGCATATATATTTATAGTTTTATACTGTTTATTATTTGATCTTATCACTTATTAAGTAAATCAATTTAGTAAATTCAATTCTTGTGTGAGCATTTTCTTATTCATCACAATCCATTGGAACCCTTACAATACAAATTGGTGTCAGAAGTGGGATTGTTTTGAATAAAAATGTTTGCAAAATTGAATAAGTTTGTTAAGAGTAGGAAAGCAGTTGAGAGTAGTGTCAGATCTTTGCCAGAATGGGTGTTACCAGGAAAGTGGACCCCAATGGCACAGGTATGTAACAAATATATGGAGGGACAGCGGTTATCAAATCCTCAGGATGTGGCTGGCAAATTTGATCTCTCAAGGTATGATGCAAAAGAGCAGAAAGCTGCAGCAGCCGTTGGATGGATCTGTGTGCAAGTGTCCCAAAGATTACAGGAGGAGATAGACAATTTGCATTTAGAGCTGCATACAGTTTTAGAGCAAAGGATTAGCTTGCAATCAGCCTTGAGAGACCAAATGAAACAGCATGACAATATGCAAAGGAATTTTGAAGCTTATGTAATGAAAAATGTGAATAAGAATAGGCTCAGGAGGAGACAGTGGCCAGTGTCAGATATTTGTACTGCACAGATTAGAACCATGATTGCACGTGAGAAATGGTCAGATTTGCTAGAATGGGATGGCTGTGAGACAGATGAGGAAGAAAAGCAAGCCAGACCGATTGTGACTACTAAAACTAAGAGAGAAGTCACACAGCATAGTGGAGATAGGATGGATGCAGGAAACGCAGCTACAGGAGCAGAAGCTTCAATGACCGAAGAATCTAGGAATTATACAGCAGGAGAATTATCAGAATTAGCTACCAGGTACAGGCAGCAAGCAGGAGAACCTTTGTTAGCATGGATTCTCAGATTATGGGATCAGGGAGCCGATACTATAATCTTGAACAGTCTTGAGGCAGTAGGACTTTGTAGTATTTGTATTGATCCTATGGTGCATCTAAAAATGAGACATGCAAGGGACACTGCAGAGACTTTCCCTTTGTTGCATTTGGTGAGGGATTCTGTGGCACAAGTGTATGACTCTCCCATGGAATTAATACCACAGACACGATGGGAGACTCTTGCAGATGGAGTTCAGAGATTGAGAGAAATCGCAGGTATAGGTGGCATAACTCGCAATCCTTTGCCTGATCTGAATGATCATTTTGCTGTGGTTGAGTATTGGAAGGGACCAGATGCTGCAATATTGACAGTATTGATGAAGAATAAGTTCATAGAAGGTGCCCCAGCGTCATACAAAGCCCCATTGTTCACTATGTTCAGTGCACTTATGGGAAATTCCACTACTGTCTACACAGCATGCAATTTAATCTCCCAGCTATCTGCTCTAGAGAGAGCAAAAGTATCAAAAAATAGTATAGTAAAGAGAGTAGATCAAGAAAGGAGAAAAGAGGAGGATACCCAAATTAGAAAGAGCAGGACGGAGTTGTTTTGTGACCTGATAGCTAGTGGGGTTCCATTCCAGGAGATAGATGGGATCTCTACAAGTGACCTGTTGAGGAGATGGCAAGATCTGAGGAGAAAAGGTAAATTGCAACTTCCCAGACCCAAGAGGGTGGCGACAAATGAGATAGGGAGTTGGAAAGATAGAGGTGGGACACCTGATGGAGGCATGCAAAGCCCCCACTGTAACCACCCCTTGCACTCTTCCAATACCATGGCATACTACACCCCCTGCCAAGATTCCCTCATGGACTAATTATAAAAGTTCTTGAATATCCCTGAAAATTGTTGTTTGAACAGTTTTGCCATTTTTTGATGTCTAACGATGTTTGTTTTCATTCTAGAGTTTCTTAGAGAAATACTGTGAGCATACTGTGACGTATGCACTGGCTGATATATGATGAATTGGGTTTGGTCTTGGTGATGCATAAATGTGCATTCCTCACCTGAGGGTTTGTAATAGACCTTCATGTTTTAAAAGGCAAAAGACCACAGCAGATATAAGATGATTCTGTATGTGGGAGCCATTGTGAGAGAAACACACAAGGCAGAGGGAGTGACAGTACAGACAATGAATTTAAGACTGACCTAAAGTTAGATGACTGATAATATACTGGGGGGGTGACAAGATAAATAGATGACTTATTTGTACTAAGTGTTGTATTGTCATTGTATGTGCTTTGTGTATTTGTCATGGATATCCCTTGATTAAAATTGGTTCACAGCTAAAGAAAAAATCCACGTGGTATTTTTTTATTTTTACTTTTTATTTGGTATATTTGTATTTTTTATGAGCTCATTTTCTGAATTTTAATTGTACTGTGTTTAGCATTCTTGGTTTTTAAAAGAATTGGGTTTTTTTCTCTTTTCAGTCCACTACATGTTGGATTGGGGGGTGGGGTGTGTAATTAACCTTTTGCTTGTTTGCAGGAGTGAAAGAAGAAACCTTGGCCATTTAATTAACATGTAAATACAGTGCACAGTAAATAGTTCATTCCTGCAGTAGTGCAAAAGGAGTCCATCTACCTAATATAAGATTATATTTTATTACTTATTTTTGAGTTTTAACATTTTTTATTTTTTGGGAGCTCCCGTGCAAATTGGGTTTTGAAGAATATATATGTTAAATGATTTCAATGAATGCTAGTTTGTTAATGTCTTGATATAGTTTTGTTCACCTACACCTGAGTCATGCAATGCAAATGTGTGGGTACCCAAAGTGTGTGTGTCTATATATAAATGAGAATCTCTCCTGCTTACTGAATGAGTACAATAGGTTTAGCCAGAGTGTGTGTTGATGTAA
The DNA here is from genome assembly GCF_039654945.1 of Dendrobates tinctorius. Classification (NCBI taxonomy): domain Eukaryota; kingdom Metazoa; phylum Chordata; class Amphibia; order Anura; family Dendrobatidae; genus Dendrobates; species Dendrobates tinctorius. Next base: position 37,796,468 of record NW_027361825.1, on the reverse strand, counting down.
TGTGTATATTATGTAAAAATAATAATTTGCTAGAATTGGGTTAATAGCAAATTGGCTTGGGTTCGGTTTTCCTTAACATGTAATTGTACTGATTCTGATTAGTAGTAACATTATTTTGTGATCTCCATGAACATGATTGTACTGGTAATTATGATCATCATTATTATGCAAATGTGATTGACATGAATTTGATGTGTTTGATCAGTGTATAAGTCCATACACATATGATATATATTTTATGTAGTATTATTATCTAGAGTAGAAATATTTGCTACAGTAGAAAATTTCAAAGGTCATTCTGGGCACAATTAATTTGGACCAACAAACCTACGGTAATTTTGTTTGGTTCAGTTTGATCAAGGGGTGGAATACAAGCCACCAGGACTGAGTTATTTTGGACTGTTGCTTTGGACTGAGTTAGCTCTGCGAAGACTTTGGAGCTTTCAAGTATGATTGTGAACTTCACTTTCCCTCAGTGCAGGCTGTGTCTTGGGTGTAGACTGAAGATGTCCAATTGAGCGCTGAGACTGAGCCCACATGATGCTGAACCGTCAACCAGGTGAATCCTCATGACTGCCAGCTGATGCAAATGGCATATAAAGTGAGGCCCTGAACAGCTGCAGCAATAGAAGATGAAAGGTACTCTTATGCTCAGCCATGGACACCTGCACTTCCCTCACCCATTTCTTTGGAGAAACGAGGGGTTAATGTCATGAAGGGCAGGGACAGATTGCTCTTTAGAGTCTGTTCTTTTGCTAACCAGGGAAAGTAGTGAAGTTACCCAAAAGTGATGAGGGCATAATAATCCCCATGCTTCCCTGCAACAGAGACCCATTTAAAAATTGCGATCAAGAAGATCCGAAGAAAGAAGATTTCTGCAGACATTTGATATTTCAGAACCTGTTGGTCCAATGTTGTTTTTGTTTTGATTTTTTCCGTTTTAAGCCCAGGATGTTATTTTTTACCAAGCGGTTTTCTATTGGTTGCAAATAAATAAATATAAATAGGAGCAATGCATATAATGATAAATGGTATAGTTTAGTGGCAGGTTAATTAATTAAAGTGATTGAAACCAAGGGGTGGAATGTATACTATGATTTATTTTTAATGGTTTCAACACTCCCAATTAATTAATACCAACTATTGATATAGTTTCAATCAGTTATACTATATATTCAGCTCTTTGAACCTTCCTAGAAGGTCATTGAAACTTGTTTCAACCAGATGGTCAAATTTTCCAAGCAGAACAAATAACTGGCTTACACTTATCTACCAACAAAGGACCTTGCTTGTCATAATTAGATTGGGTGTGTAAACATTCCCAAGGATGTGATTTGGTCAGGGGACTTTCTCATTAGCATTCAAGGAAGACACATTTGAATGCTTTTGGGGGGGATAAAAGGACGGTACTGACTAGCTGAGAGAGAGAGACAGAGAAAGAGATGTGACAGACCAGAGATATCTGAATAATGTAATGTATGAATAATGCCTGTTTCTGATTAATGCATATGTATTTATAGTTTTATACTGTTTATTATTTGATCTTATCACTTAAGTAAATCAATTTAGTAAATTCAATTCTTGTGTGAGCATTTTCTTATTCATCACAATCCATTGGAACCCTTACAATACAATGGTAAATATCGGTTTTAGCATTTCATATTATATAAATGTCTTTAGTCATAGTTTTATAATAATTTTTTCATCAGGATGATAATTTTTAGGGTTTTTAGTTTAATGTGGGCATTCCCATAGGAACTGACATCATTCTGTTGTCATCTGTGCAATGTATATAATGGTTTCTTGTGAACTGACTGTAACATTGTTGCCCTGATGAAGTTGCCAGGTGGCCGTGAAATGCGTTGGCTTGAGTGTGAATAAAGGTTTGCTTGCATCTTCGGTTGGTTCCTTGTGGTCTAGCACGGATATACCCTGGCCTTTCTCTTTATCTGCTGTATGTATCCGAATTCCGGGATCTGCAGTGGCCAAAACTTCTCCAGGTGTTTGTGACCCTTCACAACCACACCAGGTGAGTGGATTACCTTTGCTAAACACGCTGGTGTCCCTCATTTACCGCCTTAGTGCGCTCCCTCTCTCTCTATTTTTTGCAGTTTTATTTTAGTTTAGAACTTTGTTTATTGTGTATATCCCCATTAATTTAATATACAGCTCTGGCAAAAATTAAGAGACCACCACATCAAATCCCTGTCATGGCCAGCCCATTCTCCAGACCTGAACCCCATTGAAAACCTCTGGAATGTAATCAAGAGGAAGATGGATAGTCATAAGCCATCAAACAAAAAGAAGAACTGCTTAAATTTTTGCGCCAGAAGCAGTGTGAAAGACTGGTGGAAAGCATGCCAAGACGCATTAAAGCTGTTTTTAAAAATCATGGTTATTCCATAAAATATTGATTTCTGAACTCTTCCTGAGTTAAAACATTAGTATTGTTGTTTCTAAATGATTATGAACTTGTTTTCTTTGCATTATTTGAGGTCGGAAAGCACTGGGTTTTTTTAATTTTGACCATTTTTCTTTGTCAGAAAGAAATACAAAAATTTATTGCTTGGAAATTCGGAGACATGTTGTCAGAAGATTCTATACTAAAAGAACAATTTACTTTTTACTCAAAAATATACCTATAAAGAGAAAAATCAGACAAACTGAACATTTGGAAGTGGTCTCTTAATTTATGCCAGAGCTGTATATATATACTTATTTAATTTTTTATATGCCTCAAGATTTATTGATATATTTGACATTTAAGTGGAAAAATATATTTTCACAAATTGAATGTGGCCTGTCATTGCTTAGTAGAGCAGACAAAATATAAGTATAAACCTTTGTAAAGAACATCACCTACATAACTACACACCCTAACATTGGTGGACACAGACCAAAGAGGATCCCTGTGCGAAAATGGTATATGGGCCCTTTGCAGTCCAATATCTCATCATAATGCACAATTCCACCTGCTTTGGAGATGACGCTGTGGCCCCTTACGTCTTGGTCCCCTTGCACCAATGGTATTTCTGCCCCTGTACCACAATGTGCACACTTGGGTATAGATTGCCCTTTGGACCTCTTATTTTGTTCCCCTACTTTTTGCTAAAATCCCAAATAGTATCTTTAAAAAAAATGAGATTTGTGATTTTAGGCAATCATATTTTGTGCAAACTATTGGCAATTTGTTAAATGACCTTTTAAATCTTTTTCCTGTGCAAGATGATACCTAGCAACATGCACTTGGTGTTTTTTTAATTGGACGTTTAGCATGGCCTAAAACAAAAAGTGCACATTTGAACCTAAAGATAATTGTTTATTTGGCAGAACTACATCAGGAAAACTTCCCACATTTGCGCTGCAGCTTGCACAACAAAACTTCCTTCTGCAGAATCAAAAGTGACCTTTTTGGTGCCACTTTGTAAAGTTTCCGCCTTGGGAACAGTCGCTACAAAATAGCACAAACTTCTTCCCTGTAAAATTGATGTAGCATTATGTAATATATAAGATAAGAATATAAAATACATATATAGGTAAAAAAAAGTTTACTTTTTTTTTTTTTTATATAACCACTACCCTTAACCTAGCCCAAGCCCTAATCCTAGTTAGGGTTAGAAAAAACTGTACATACATATATTTTTTTTTTTTACATTTTGTATTACTGCTCTCCCAGCAGGTCTTTGGCTCTAATATCAGAAAATGACATATAAGGCTGGAGTCACACATAGCGACTCACCAGCGATCCTGACAACGATATCAATGTGTCAGGATCGCTGGTGAATCGCTATGTGATCGCTGGTGAGCTATCAAACAGACAGCTTCACCAGCGATCAGCACAGCGACGCCCAGCGCCTGGCGTCGCTGTGCACGTTAGTAACCAGCGCGCTGATGCAGGAAGCTGGTAACTAACGTACACATTGGGTATCCAAGGGATGTGCATCCCTTAGATACCCGATGTGTACGTTAGTTACCAGCTCCCTGCATCAGTGCGCTGGTGACTAACGTACACATCGGGTATCTAAGGGACGCACGTCCCTTGGATACCCGATGTGTACATTAGTTACCAACAGATTGCTGGTCTCCCGCCTGTCACACACAGCGATGTGGCGGCGGGAGACCAGCGACCAAAAAAAGTCCTGGCCTTTCCTGCAGCGATCAGCGATACCGGCAGGGGGGCTGATCACTGTCACACACAGCGATCTCGGTGGTGAGATCGCTGTTGTGTCACAAAAATTGTGACTCAGCAGCGATCTCGCTAGCGAGATCGCTATGTGTGACGGGGCCTAGAGATGTGTGACGGGGAGTAGGGATGAGGAGCTGCGGAGAGCAAATTCATGCTGTGATAGCTGATAACCATGATATGGGGAAAAGACTAATAGCTAGGCCATGGTGACGTTATCTATGGCAATCTAAATCTACAGCACCACCATTAAAAAGTGTCCAATTGAGTCTTTAGTTATGCAGAAGCCTCTGTGTGCTTTGTTTCTGACGTTGACTTTGTCTTCTTGGAGTCATGCGATTGACTCGCCTCTTCCGCTAAGACGTTTTTCAGAATAAACTTGATTGATTTTCTAAACTTGCTTTTGAAGTCCTGTCCCATTAGCACATAAATGATGGGGTTAATACAGCTGTTCATAAAAGCGATTGCGATTATTATTCTATCGACCTTTCTTGTGGCTTGGTATAACTCTGAGTCGCTTGGATTTAAAGTAAGAATCAATCCTGCCACATGGTAAGGAAGCCAACATACGAAGAAGCCAGAGATGACTACAAGGACTACTTTCATTGTCTTGGTGTTCTGTGTAAATCGTCGTTTCACCCGATTCAGTAGTATACCATAGCAGGTGACAATGATGAGAAATGGAAAGATGAAGCCCATTAGTAGACGGAAAATTGCAATGGAGTTCTCCACCCTTTGTCGATTCTCCTGATTCAATATTTTATAGTCATATACACAATAGTCTGTTCCATTGGAAGTATTGAAGTGCCGAAAGATGAAGGACGGGCTGCTCTGGATGATGGCCAAGATCCACAGAATGGCACATGCCAAGTATGCCTTGCCCAAAGTTCTGTGGTTCTGACACCATACGGGTTTCATCACCAAGGCGCAGCGATCAATACTGATCATAGTCAGGAGGAGGACGCTGGCGTACATGGTAATTAGGAGAATGGAAGGGATAAACTTGCAGGTGAAGAGGCCCAAGGGCCAGTATCCAAGGCTTATATTCATGATAGTAAATGGCACGGAGAGACAGCACAGGAGATCGGCCACCGCCAGGTTTAAGAACCATATGGTGTTCACCGTGCGTTTCATTTCGAAGGCTGTGATCCACACCACCAAACCATTCCCAGGAACACCGAGAATAAAAACAAGGCAGTACAAAAATAAAGCAATCCACTTATAGGTTGTGATCATAGGATCACGTTCTGGTTCTGGTTCTGGAGTGGGATTCTCGTAGTCCCCATAGTCATAGGCGGTGGTAATACTGACATACAATTTTGTTGCAGATTGATCCATCATCACTTTTGGCTGTTTCTACGATGACCTGTAAAACACAATATACAAATATCTATTACTACTCTGTGGTCTCTTGGTACAACCTACCTAATGTTTTTGTTTCCTATAATGATATATGACCAATCATCTTTATCCATCAATAGGATAAGGTCTTAGGTCAAAACTTGGATCTCCGAGATGATAATATAGACTTGATTATTCCTATCAATGCATTTCTCTGCTGCAGAACTTCTTTAATAGAAAAATATATTATGATTGTCTACACAATTAAATTAGATACTGCAGCTGCTGAATAACCTCTTAAAAAAGACGAGCACTACATATCAGTCCATGTGATGGTGAAACTGTGTATTGATAATATAACTATTTGATATAGACATGACAATAAGACCTTTTATACGGGGATATGGAGACTACACATGTAGTCTTGGCATTTTGGTGATCATTAAGTGTCCCTAGTTCTGGACCATCAGTGTTTACTCTTGGATATCATCCACCTAAAAAAGCCACCACTGATCTGATATTGATGACCTTAGTGATGACCAAAAACTGTATGGACTTGAAGACCCAACCAATTTTCTTGTCCTGATGTCATCTGTGAATTTTACAGACAGAGCTCGTACCTAAGATATTCTGTGGGGCTGTTCACATGTCTGTACCACAAGTATAACCTACGGATCTGTTCCTCACACTCAGAAATAATATTACTGACAGGTATTGTAACAATATAATTGTACATAGTTATAAATTCCTGCCACATAATTCATTAAATCCTTAGGTCGCACTCCCACATAGCTTAATTACTGTGTTTTTTCCACGCTGCTTCTTTTTCCTGCAGAAAATCTACTGCTTTTAACTGTCCAAACAAATAGGATGTGATTACATGGGAACTACTGCCCACTGTGCTTTTATTTATTTTTTTGTAGGCTACGTTCCCATGATGAGCTTTTGGTGAGTTTTTGATGTAGCAGATTTTCTGCTCCCACTAAATAAAATCGATTACTTGCATTTTTTTAAAAAAAACCACAGATTTAAAAAACTCACCAAAAACTCATGGTAAGAACGTAGCCTTATGCAGTTTTTTTTTCTTCCCCTGTAGACTGTGCATGTATATAAAACGCAGTTGCATTTGTAAGCTCAGAAACAAAGCTTTTCTGTACTTAAAAAAAAACAATGCAATGCTTAAATTCTGCAGCAAAAACACATAAAATAAAGGAGAAAATGCATTAAAGTAACCAGAGAAGATTGCTGCTACGTATTTTGGTGCAGGAACGTACAGAAAACGTGCAGATAAAAAAACGCTGTACGAGAACACAGTCTTGGGTAGTGGTTTTCAAATTCAGTATTATTACTAATATGGTATATATATTCTATATAATGTAAGAAAGCTGTATACCTTTCATAGACTATATATATATATACTACACTGACTTCAAACTAATAATGCATTGTATGTATTTGGTTAAAGCATGAGCTTTTTTACAACTTCTAGCAACCTACGCATATACTTGTTTCCTTCATACATTGCTATCTTACTATCTATTCATGATATGTTTCCTAAACTCTTAGACTTATTTAATTATGCTTACCAAGAGCGAAGCCAGTAAGTGTCCTGTGACAGCTCTCTAGTAAGAAAATAATACCATTTCCTCTTTTATAGAGGTTCTGCGGTAGAGACGTCACTGCAGGATATACTGTATTACATCACATCTCGGACATTGTTCAAGCCCCCGTGTAACATGGCTATAACACCGTGTTCTTACTCTATGTCATCTGTTGGGAAAGTGGCAAGGTTCGTAAATAATTGTATAAAAATAAGGGAGGGATGTGGTGTAGGATGGAGAACGTCATAGATGATTTATGATCTGGGCAGCATGGCTCAGTGGTTAGCACAGTTTCTTTGATGTTAGGCAGCATGGTGGCTCAGTGGTTAGCACCTGTCCTTTGCAATACTGGGGTCCTGGGTTCAAATCCCACCAAGGACAACATCTGAAAGGAGCTTGTATGTTCTCCCCATGTTTATGTGGGTTTCCTCCAGATTCTGCAGTTTTCTCCCACACTCCAAAGACATACTGATAGGCAGTCTAAATTGTGAGCCCCAATAGGGACAATGATGATAATGTCTGTAAAGCACTGAGGAATAAGATATAAGTAAGTTAAAATAAAGTTGGAATATGAACATTAGCTGGGTCAGAGCTTATAGGACTAGAGATGAGCGAACTTGTTCGGAAAGCATTTGCCAAAATCAAATTTGGCACAAAAGTTTTCGTGGTCCGATTCCAAAGCATTTTCCTAAAAAAAAAAAAAAATCCACAAAATTTAGCCAATGTTCGGTAAATGATTGAGTTTCCACTAATGCTTTTGTTAGAATTTAGGATAGTGGTGCTGCATGATGAGCAGCGGGGGTCAGGGGACATGTTTGATGAGGGGAGGGGGGTGGGGAGAGGGCAGAGAAAAAAAAAGCAACCTAATGTGTGGCGATTCCGGCAGCCAATGAGGCCGCAGAAACCATCCACAACATCCAGACACAAGGACTTGTGTAATTGGCTGGCAAAGTCACATGTTCCTCTTCATGTAAAAAGCGGACATGTGGCTTTGATGCCATTTTGTGAGTGTAACATCGTAGTGAGAAAATAGTCAGATAGTTAGCTAGGCGGTTTATTCTCAGCTAGTTCAGATAGATAGGATCCTGTGTCAAATCGACCTTCCAGCATATAAATTCTTTGCGCTACTTGTGTGGTCTCAGCAAATAAATACTGCTTGTTAATTTAGTGACAGGTGACTGACAGGTCTGGGTCTAGGGACGTGAAACAGCTGGTTAAAAGAGGGGAAGGGTGCATTCAACATGAGTGGGGGAAAAAGCAAGCTCATGATGGTGGGGAACTTCACACGCCTCCTTTCCCCTGGACGCACGTTTACATGCAGCACCTCATTGTTCATGAATGTGAAATGTAATGTTCATGTACTGTATATGTTTAATATTAGGGATAGAAGTTAGCATATAGTAATAGAAGTGAGAGAATAGAGGGGGGTAATGTTAGGAATCAGGTTCCTGCCTCTGCACAGGAGGAATCCCAAGCCTTGCCTGCTGCAGTCTTCCATTCAAATCCCAGCCACAGGGGAGCCTGCTCAGCAAATATGTTGTTCTTGACGCTTGTTCAAGCTAGTGCTGTCAGGTTGGTAGCTGCTGCTATCATCCCTGGTTCAGCTATAGCAGCCCGCACTAGCCAGCGGCGAGCAGCTCCAGGGACTAAGTCCCTTTTTAGCTCCACTGAGCATGCCCTTGGCTCAATCTCCTATTGGAGTTCAGGGGTCACATGCTCAGGTCCCGTTCCTGTTCCGATTGGACCATCAGGAGTGTCCCAGAAGGACATGGTTATAACTGGTTTGGATGGTCGCTCAGCCATGCGCTACTATAGACAGTAACTTGTAGTTGTGTGTGTGATGATGGATGCATGTTCTGGTGACTGACTTATTATAACTCCCCTCCCTTGGATACGCATGGTATAGGGCTATTAGAGTTGGAGTCAGCGCCTAGTAGTGGCATTGCCTTTGTGCCACAGTGCTTCCAATCCTCAGCACCACACTTAGCGCCAGATTGTGCCGTCCAGCACAAGGCACTACTGTACTGCATCTACTGCAGCGACCGTTAGAGCGGCGCCATGCGCATATACAGCGCTTTCCGGCGCTGTGCACATGTTGTGCGCTTAATCCTTTTATTTATCTCTTCCTGGCACCACAGTAGTGTGTCTAGAAGGATTCTAACCCAGTGTCTCAGGGGCAGAGTCCTATGACAATACACCAATGTTCACATTGCCAAGCTCTGTGAGCATTAACAGGCTACGGCATTTATATTTGGCGGTCGTGTGGCTCTGTGAGGCAACAGAGTCCACCTTGGTACACACTGGGTGACGCTAACCCCGTGTGACCCTCTTTTATACTGCCATATAGCGTCTGTCATTACTGAGCAGCAGTTTTCCATCTCTGCACGGTGGACCCCAGGTTGCGATGGCACTTCCTTATATTTTATATTTAGTGCGATCTGCAACCCCAACAGGGGCACATTTGAGAATAGATAGGAGTATTGGATTGTGAGCCCTAGCAGGCAGGGTCCTCTCTCCTTCTGTGCCAGTTGTTACTTGTATCTTTTAAGATTACTGTACTTGTTTTTATTATGTATTGCCCTGCTCACATGTAAAGCACCATGGAATAAATGGCACTATAATATTAGTTAGATGCAGGCAGCATAAGGGTTAAGCAAATGGGAGGGGCCACAGAGCAGAGCAGTGCAGAGTCAAAGGGATATAGGAGCGACACTTCCTGTATAGGCAGCAGATCATGGGCAGGCTTGCCCAGGGCCAGGAGTAAGCAGCAGATGAAGCAGACGACCGGCCGAGGGGGTAATAATAACAATCTTAATAATAATAATCTTTATATAGTGCCAACAAATTCCGCAGCGCTTTACAGTTTAACAGTTCCAAACATAAGTCATAAGTAACAACGTTAGCAATACAATAATTAAAGCAAAATAAGATGACCATACTCGTGAGAGCTTACAATCTACAATGAGGTGGGGGAGATGCAAAGTACAGGTGTGTATTTACAATGATGTATTTACAATGATGGTCCAGCCATCTTGAGGGAGTGAGGGATGGATGGAGATAGTGAATGGGCTACACATGCACACTTACACATAGAATGACTGTGATTAGTGAACGTGATAGGCCGCTCTGAACAAATGTGTTTTGAGGGAGCGCCTGAAACTATGCAAATTGTGGATAGTCCTAATTTCTTGGGGTAGAGCATTCCAGAGGATTGGCGCAGCGCTGGAGAAGTCTTGGAGTCGGGAGTGGGAGGTACGGATTAGTGCAGAGGTTAGTCGAAAGTCATTTGCAGAGCGCAGCGGTCAGTTAGGCCGATAGACAGAAATGAGGGAGGAGATGTAGGGGGGTGCTGCACTGTGAGGAGCTTTGTGGGTGAGAACAAGTACTTTGAATTGGATCCTATAATGAATGGGCAGCCAATGTAAGGACTGGTGAAGAGCGGACGTGTCCGAGTACCGATTAGCCAGATGGACGATCCTGGCCGCTGCATTAAGTATGGACTGGAGAGGGGATAGTCGAGTACCGGGGAGGCCAATTAATAAAGTGTTGCAGTAATCCAGGCAGGAGTGGATCAATGCTACAGTCAGGGTTTTTGTTGTTTCCATGGTGAGAAACGGGCGGATTCTAGAGATGTTCTTTAGGTGTAAGCGGCAAGAGCGGGCAAGAGATTGTATATGGGATGTGAAGGAGAGATTGGTGTCAAACATAACACCCAGACAGCGCGCCTGCTGCCGGGGTGTTATTGTGGTGCCACCCACGGAGAGGGAAATGTCAGATTTAGGGAGGATAGTAGATGGCGGGAGAAGAAGAAGTTCAGTTTTGGAGAGGTTGAGTTTCAGATAGAGAGCGGACATGATGTTGGAGACTGCGGACAGACAGTCACTGGCGTTCTTTAGTATAGCAGGGGTAAGGTCGGGGAATGATGTATATAGTTGTGTGTCATCAGCATAAAGATGGTACTGAAAGCCAAATCTGCTGATGCTCTGTCCAATTGGGGCCGTGTAGAGAGAGAAGAGAAAGGGGCCAAGGACTGAGCCCTGAAGTACCCGACAGCGAGAGGCAGAGGAGATGACATGGAGCCAGAGAACAAAACACTGAAGGAGCGGTCAGAAAGACAGGAGGAGAACCAGGATAGAGCAGTGTCCTTAATGCCTAGTGACTGGAGCCTAGAGAGTAGAAGATGGTGGTCAACAGTGTCAAAAGCTGCAGATAAATCAAGAAGAATGAGCAGAGAGTGGTCACCGTTACGTTTTGCTGTCAGAAGGTCATTGGTCAAGACATAAATCTGTTATGGCAGTAAGGGGCCCCAGGCAGAGAATAGTGCAGCTGGGCACCAGATCAACAGGATCATCCTCTGGAAGGATCCGGGGTCTATGACCGGGGCGGGAACAGCGGAGATGGCATTCCCGGCACCTTTATCAATTGGAACCAGACGAGCGGCTGACAGGGAGCTAGTGATGTTGATTGCTGTGAAGGGACTTGAATTATTCAAGGAGATGGCAGGGATTGCCAGGAGGAAAGAGAGAAAGAGTACAGAAAGAGTAAAGTCTGCCCGGAAGGCAGAGAAAGTGCAAGATACGTGGCTCTGTTTGAAAAACACTGTGACTCCGAAGAGTTATGTGAAACTTGGAAACATGGAGCCCGCGTGACAGAACTGGAAGGAACTCTGACAATAACCGTAAGTGTCCTGCTGTGCATGCTGCACCTGCAGCAAAAGGGACATTGTGTTTTATCTGTGGGGCGCCAGGGTATAAGAACTGTAGAGCCCGTTGCCACAACTACCACCCTGGCCGCCTTACAGTGGAAGGGGGAATAGGCTTGGTGTTTGAGGCATACGTGGGTTAGGTGTTAATGTTACTGAAAGCTCTATTTAACTGGCTTGTCCTATCCAAAGACAATTGACAACTTCTGTTACTGGATGGGCTACTCCACTCCTTCTTTGGCAGCCACATATCGGTACATCTTGTAGATAATTTTTTGAAATGTGGAGACTCCAATTTGGGTCTCCATCTGATGGGTTTGCCTGTAATGGAAGGGACCTCAGATCACCAGGCCTATACCTGTTATTCATCCACCTCTTACTGATCAATTTGTAAGCTAGAAATGCTGGGCCAGGCCATGTCCCATCCATCCATGCTGCGCCATTATAAAATTTCTACAGTTGATCAATCGATGCCACTTTTCCAAGTGTCTGCCCCTCATTTTTGAAAATGTTTGGACTCCAGGTTGGGTCACCTTCGTGTGTTGCCTGAATTTGTCAGGGCTCCCAGCACAGCAGGCTTACACCAGACCCTCACTCACCTCTTAATTTTAACTTTAATTCAAAGCTGTAGACCCCTGTCTTATGTATGGCCCATGCCTGACTGATGCGCCATTATAACATTTCTAATGTGGGTCAATTGATGACACTTTTCCTGGTGTGTGACCCTAACTTTTTGGAAATGTTTGGACTCCAAGTTAGGTCTCTTCATGTGTGTTGCCTAAATTTGACAGGCCCCTCAGAGCACCAGGCCTACGATGTCACTCATCCACCTGTTTCTGATGAATGTTTCACATAGAAATGCTGGTCCAAGTGTTAGGCTGTGTGCACACAAAGCGTTTTTTTAGCAGATTTGCCAATAAATCCGCTATAAAAGCGCTAAAAATAAGCTTCCCATTCATTTCTATGCATTTTGCACTTTTTGTGCATATTGATGCGTTTTTTACCGAGAAAAAAACCGCTTCGCAGTAAAAAATAGCAGCATGCTGGCATTTCTGGCCATTTCTATGGGTCTGGAACCGCCCGGAAAAAAACGCATAAAAAACCGCGCGTTTTTTGCACGGAAAACGCGCAGAAAAACCTGTGCGGTTTCTGGGAAGGGAGTCCGGTTTTTAAGCAGAAATTTTCTGCTACGTCCATCGCATAGTAAACAGGGCGGGGGCTCTGGGCTTTCACAAAATGTCCGCGGAGCCCCCGCACCACCAAACACCCGCAGTGCCACTATTGCAACCTCCAGCTGCGACCCTGGGATTCTGCTCTATTGTGGCCTGCACCACCGAACACCTGCAGCACCACTCTTGCCTCTTCCACACCCCTTTCTCCTAGTCTGGGGTCCGCAGCATCGCTCCACTCCTGCCTCCGCCATCAGTGACCCTGGGACCCGCTTCATCGCAGCCACCACCCCCGGTAAGCAATAAGATGCCTGGATTGTAAGAAGCACCACCATATTAATAAAAAAAAAAAAGGTTTTTTTTTCCTATTTTTCTACTCAAAACGGAGTGCGTCTTATAATCCGGTGCATCTTATAAACCGCAAAATACGGTGTGTATGTGTGTGTGTGTATATATATATATATATATATATATATATATATATTGTGGGGATGTGGCTCGCTTAGGTGCAGCGGGAGACAAATGTGAGACAGGTTCTTCCACAGTGCTTGCGGTTTATTCACGGCATAAATGCACAAGGCAACGTAACACCAAACAAATAGCCTTTTAGCTCAGGCAAAATAACACAAAATGTCCATAGTTGTAGACTCAGAGCAGGAGTCTCAGCACACATGGGAGGTTTAGTCCTCCCCACACACAACTCCCTAGTTCAGGAGCAGGTCACATTATAAGGCTGTAGCCACACCCACGTTCCCAGCAGCTGACTGGTCACATGACTGTGACCTCACCACAGGTCCTTCAAACAAAAACAATAACAATATCTGGTATGCTTTACTTCTGCCTTACATTATGGAGATAAGCCATTTATGAGACACATATCTCCCATCAATTACACGACCCTTAGCCCTGCCACATACCTCCCCCCTCTGCCTAAAGCCGTGGGGCTTGGCACTTTCACCTACCAGGCAAGGGATTCTGGAGAGGGCATCGGCATTCCCATGTAGCTTCCCGGCCCTATGCTCTACATGGAAGCTGAAGTCTTGTAGGGCTAAGAACCAGCGGGTGACCCTAGCATTCTTGCCCTTGGTTTCCCTCATCCACCTGAGTGGGGCATGGTCGGATATTAACCTAAACTTCCGTCCCACCAGGTAGTACCGTAATGTGTCCACTGCCCATTTTATGGCCAAACACTCCTTCTCTACAACTGAGTAATTTCTCTCACAAGAAGTCAACTTCCTACTCAAGTAGAGAACAGGATGCTCCTCCCCACGTATCTCTTGGGAAAGGACAGCTCCTACCCCGACATCTGAGGCATCTGTCTGGAGGACAAATTCACGTTTAAAGTCTGGGGCCACCAAAATGGGCTGTTTACAAAGAGCTCCCTTCATTTCTTGGAAGGCTGACTCTGCTTCTTCGGACCAGCTGACCATCACTGACTTTGTCCCTTTAAGCAGATCAGTTAGAGGTGCAGCCATTGTGGCGAAGTTTGGGATAAACCTCCTGTAATATCCCACAATCCCCAGGAAGGCTTTAACTTGCTTCTTTGACAGAGGTCTCGGCCATGTTTGAATTGCCTCCACTTTATTGATTTGGGGTTTGATCTCGCCACGCCCCACTACATATCCGAGGTACTTGGCTTCTTCTCTCCCCAAGGCACACTTCTTCGGGTTTATTGTAAACCCCGCCTCTCTTAGAGCGTCAAACACTGCTTGGACCTTTTCCAGGTGAGTCTCCCAGTCCGGGGTAAAGATGACGATATCATCCAGGTATGCGGCAGCGTATAGCTTATGAGGTGCAAGGATTCTATCCATCGCCCTCTGGAAGGTTGCTGGAGCTCCCTGTAGGCCAAACGGCATCCGGACATACTGGAAGCACCCGTCTGGTGTGGAGAATGCCGTCTTCTCCTTGGCTTCCTGTGCCATGGGGATCTGCCAATATCCCTTGGTCAGATCCAAAGTGGTTATGTACCTGGCAGGTCCAAGTCTCTCGATGAGCTCATCAACGCGTGGCATGGGATAAGCGTCGAACTTGGAGACCTCATTCAGCTTCCGGTAATCGTTGCAGAACCTCCATTCACCATCAGGTTTTGGGACCAGGACAATCGGGCTCGACCAGCCGCTCTTGGATTCCTCAATGACCCCGAGCTTCAACATACGCTGCACCTCCTTGGAGATTATCTCTCGCCGGGCCTCAGGAATACGATATGGTTTCACGTTCACCCGCACATGTGGCTCGGTCAGAATTTCGTGCTCCACCACCTTCGTGCACCCCGGCAACTCTGAGAACAGGTCGCGGTTTTTCTGGAGTAACTCCCAGCACTGCTGCTTCTGGGCCTTCGATAGAGTCTCCGCTATGGTAACGGCTCCAACCTCCCCTTCTAGGTTGCCCAGCAAGCACGGAGTTACCGCTGGCTCTCTATCTTGCCACGGCTTGATAAGGTTAACATGGTAAACCTGGTATGGCTTCCGTCTTCCGGGTTGGTGGATCTTGTAGTTTACGTCTCCCAGTTTCTCCACCACCTCATATGGCCCTTGCCACTTGGCCAAGAACTTACTTTCCACCGTCGGGATTAGCACGAGAACTCGGTCTCCCGGATTGAACTGCCTCACTCTGGCTGACCGGTTGTAGACCCTGGCCTGAGCCTCTTGTGCCTGGCGGAGATGTTCTTTAACAATGGGCATCACCTTCGCAACCCTCTGCTGCATCAGTGCCACAAGCTCAATGACGCTTCTGTGGGGCGTGACTTCGGCTTCCCAGGTTTCCTTGGCTATATCTAGGAGACCTCGCGGATGCCGGCCGTACAGAAGCTCGAAGGGGGAGAACCCCGTGGAGGCCTGGGGAACTTCACGGATAGAAAACAGTAAATACGGTAAGAGACAATCCCAGTCTCTACCATCTTCCTCTATGACTTTTCTCAGCATGCTCTTCAGGGTCTTGTTAAACCTCTCAACAAGGCCATCTGACTGTGGATGGTACACTGAAGTCCTCAGCTGGGAAATTTGCAAGACTCTGCACAATTCTCTCATCACCTTGCTCATAAAAGGTGTCCCCTGGTCGGTCAGGATCTCCTTCGGCAAACCCGTCCGGGAAAACACATGGACCAGCTCACGGGCTATACTCTTCGCAGAGGAGTTTCTCAGGGGAATGGCCTCAGGATAGCGTGTGGCATAGTCCAGGATGACTAATATATACTGATGGCCCCGAGCTGATTTAACTAAGGGACCGACCAAGTCCATGGCAATTCTCTCAAATGGCACCTCAATAATGGGCAGTGGCACAAGAGGGTTCCGAAAATGAGATGTGGGGGCAGTTAACTGACATGTCGGGCAGGACCTGCAATAGTTTACTATTTCCCGGTGACACCCAGGCCAATAGAACCTCTGTACAATCCGTTCCTGGGTTTTTTCCACCCCCAGGTGTCCCCCCAAGATGTGTGAATGGGCCATGTCCAACACTTTTCGTCTATAGGGGCCTGGTACTATTAACTGCTCTGCCACCTCCTCCCTTATTTTCGTGACCCGGTACAACAATTCCCCACTCAACATAAAATGGGGAAACCTTGTGTCTGCTCCCGGCTCTTGTGCAACCCCATTAATGACGGTGACATTGTTAAAGGCTTCCCTTAGTGTGGGGTCCCTATGTTGGGCAGTCCCAAAATTCTCCCCGGCCACCCCTAACTCCGGGATGTCAGGTACAGGGGACCCTTCCTCTTCATCCCCAACAAGGACACATAAAGGGAACTCGTCTGCCTCTGGTGGTGGCGATACCTCAGTGGGGTGGATTGGTTCCCTGCTCTTGCTAGCACACTCAGAACCCATCCCCCACAGATCCCAAAACAGACAGAAATCCCGGCCAATAATTATGGGATGCAACAAGTCTCGAACAACGCCAACTTCATGCGACTCGGTGCCATGCGCCGTTTCAATCTTCACCCTAGCCATAGGGTAGTCCTTTGCATCGCCATGTATGCACCGAACACCAATCTTTTTACCCGGGAGTATGTTTAGAGGAAAACTGGCCCTCACAAGGGTCACCAAGCTCCCGGAGTCCAGAAGCGCCATTACTGCTCGACCGTTCACCTTCACGGGACACGCTTGTGGCCCCTTGTTAGGTAGCGAGTTCACACTGCAAGCTGGATATGCGTAGTATGAACTACAGCGTCCCATGCTGCAGTCCATCTGCTCGGTGGTCTGGGGACAACGGGCCGCTATATGTCCTGGCCCATGACACTTCCAGCAAATAACACCCGAGGGGACCTTGGGCACCGCCTCCCCCGCCCCTTTTGACCTTGGACGCACCACCCATTTTTGTGACTCCGCCCCCTGCTGGGACCCCCAATATGGAATGGGCTGCTTCCCCAAGGAACCTTCCATCCCCTGGTATCTCTCGACCAGCCCAACCAGTTCATCAGCATTTTGGGGATCACCCTGGGCAACCCAAGTCTGTAGAGGTCTAGGCAGAGAATGCACAAACCGATCCATCACAACTCGCTCTACCATCTGTGCAGGGGAAGCCGACTCTGGCTGCAGCCATTTCTGGACCAGGTGCAACAGGTCAAACATTTGGGAGCGCGGGGGTTTGTCCCGGTGATAGGCCCAACGATGCACTCTCTGTGCCCTGGTAGTCATTGTTACCCCCAAGCGGGCGAGAATTTCCGCTTTTAATTTGGGATACTCTCTGGCATCTTGTACCGTCAGGTCAAAGTACACCTTCTGGGGCTCCCCCGTTAGGTAAGGGGCCAGTACCTCCGCCCACCGCTCTGGCTGAAGTTTTTCCCTCTCAGCCACCCTCTCAAACACCGTCAGGAAGGCCTCCACATCATCCTCAGGGGTCATTTTTTGTAATGCGCGTCTTACCGCCTTCTCGACGTCGGTGGCATCAGCCCGACCTGGGGTTGGGGCGCTCGTCCTGCCCTCCTGGATGGCTGTTGCCAGAAGCTGCATCTGCTGCCGTTCCTGCTGGCTCTGCTGGAACTGCTGCCGCTGCTCCTGCTGGCCTTGCTGGATCTGCTGTAACAACAGCTTGTTGGTTTCCTGCTGCAGTGCCTGGGACTGGACCAGGTGTTTCATGAGGTCCTCCATGATTCCAGGCAATGCTTGTTGCCCCGCTGCAAACTTCACCCAGGACATGCAGCAACTGTCTCAAGTCTCTGCTGGGACCGCTGCCCGCACGTGTACCACCAATTGTGGGGATGTGGCTCGCTTAGGTGCAGCGGGAGACAAATGTGAGTCAGGTTCTTCCACAGTGCTTGCGGTTTATTCACGGCATAAACGCACAAGGCAACGTAACACCAAACAAATAGCCTTTTAGCTCAGGCAAAATAACACAAAATGTCCGTAGTTGTAGACTCAGAGCAGGAGTCTCAGCACACATGGGAGGTTTAGTCCTCCCCACACACAACTCCCTGGTTCAGGAGCAGGTCACATTATAAGGCTGTAGCCACACCCACGTTCCCAGCAGCTGACTGGTCACATGACTGTGACCTCACCACAGGTCCTTCAAACAAAAACAATAACAATATCTGGTATGCTTTACTTCTGCCTTACATTATGGAGATAAGCCATTTATGAGACACATATCTCCCATCAATTACATGACCCTTAGCCCTGCCACAATATATATATACACACACAGGGGGGGAAAAAGTATTTAGTCAGCAACCAATTGTGCAAGTTCTCCCACTTAAAAAGATGAGAGAGGCCTGTAATTGACATCATAGGTAGACCACAACTATGAGAGTCAAAATAAGAAATCAAATCCAGAAAATCACCTTGTTTGATCTGGCAACATTTATTTTGCAAATTATGATGGAAAATAAGTATTTGGTCATTAACAAAAGTTCATCTCAATATTTATATATCCTTTGTTGGCAATGACAGAGGTCAAACGTTTTCTGTAAGTCTTGTGGTGTGACTGGTGGTCGCGTTGTTAATAGAAGGTATGTGTCACAGGGATGGCAGCTCCCTGTGATGTAGCCCGGAGTGTTTTCTCAAGTGTACATAAATGTTTAAGTAGTTGTTGTTCACATTTGGGTCCGGGCTACGGGTAGCTTTGAGAGTTGGGAGGGTCTGGCTACCTCACTGTGGTGAGGGGGGCTTACTGTACCCCGTTTTGGCTGAAGAGATATGTGTGTGGTAATGAATCTGCAGGACCTGTGATGAGGTCATTATCATGTGACTAGCCATGTGTTAGGTAATTGGGAGTGGTTACAGCTATCTAAAAAAAAAGTATAAAGCATGTGGGAAGGTGATGGGGGAACCTGGTTAGGGTAAAACTTTTGGCTGTGCCACACAGGGATAGATTAGGTTAATGTGGCAGTAGGCCAGTCTGAATAAATGGGTTTTCAGGGAATGCTTAAAATTGTGGGGAGTGGGGACTAACCGTATTGACCTGGGAAGTGCATTCCAAAGAATTGGCGCAGCACGTGTAAAGTCTTGGAGACAGGAGTGGGAGGTTCTGATTATTGAGGATGCTAACGTCAGGTCATCAGCAGAACGGAGGGCGCGGGTAGGGTGGTATACTGAAACAAGGGAGGAGATGTAGAGTGGTGCTGAGCCATGGAGGGCTTTGTGAGTGGGGGTAATAAGTTTATACTGAATTCTGGAGTGGATGGGTAGCCACTGTAATGACTGGCACAAGGTAGAGGTAACGATTGGTGAAGAATATGATCCTGGCTGCAGCATTCAAGACAGATTGGTGAGGGAAGAGTTTGGTAAGAAGGAGACTGATTAGAAGAGAGTTACAATAGTCGAGACGAGAATGAATAAGAGAAACGTTAAGAGTTTTTGCGGAGTGAAAAGTAAGAAAAGGTCGAATTCTAGAAATGTTTTTGAGGTGCAGATAACAAGAGCGAGCCAGTGATCGGATGTGGGGGCAAAGGAAAGCTCGGAGTCAAGTATGACCCCAAGACAGCGGGCATGTTGCTGGGGAGTAATAGTGGAACCACACACGGAAATGGCAATGTTGGGTATAGGTACATTAGTAGCGGGAGGAAACAAGGAGTTCAGTCTTTGACAGGTTCAGTTTCAGATATAATGAGGACATGATGTTAGACACAGCATTTAGACAATCGCTGGTGTTTTCTAGAAAGACTGGCGTGATATCAGGAGAAGAAGCGTATAATTGGGTATCATCAGCATAGAGATGGTACTGGAAACCAAATCTACTGATTGTTTGACCAATAGGGGCAGTGTACAAACAGAAGAGGAGGGGGCCTAGGACTGATCCTTGAGGAACCCCAACAGTAAGGGGAAGATGAGAGGAGGAGGAACCAGCAAAAGATACAGTAAAGGAGCGGTCAGAGAGATAGGAGGAGAACCAGGAGAGAATGGTGTCCTTGAGGCCAATGGAGCGGAGCATAGTGAGGAGGAGCTGATGATCCACAGAGTCGAATGCTGCAAAGAGATCCAAGAGAATTAGCATGGAGTAATGATCATTTGAATTAGCTGTTAGTAGATCATTAGAGACTTTAGTGAGGGCAGTTTCAGTAGAGTGTAAAGAGCGTAAACCGGATTGGAGAGGGTCGAGAAGAGAGTTATGAAAGAGATAGCGGATAAGACGTGAGTGGACCAGGTGTTCCAGGAGTTTAGAGATGAAGGGAAGATTAGAGACAGGTCTATAGTTAGCGGCACAGTTTTGGTCGAGGAATGGTTTTTTAAGTAGTGGATGTATGATGGCATGCTTAAATGAGGAGGGAAAGATACCAGAAGAGAGAGAGAGGTTAAATATTTTAGTTATGTGAGGGGTGACAGCAGGGGAAAGGGACTGGAGGAGATGTGACAGAAATGGGTCACTGGTGCAAGTGGTTGGGCGAGAAGATGCAAGGAGCCTGCTTACTTCTTCTGTGACTGGTTCAAAATCAGAGAGTGAGCTAGATGCAGTGGGGGAGGGAGGACAGTGCATGGTATGAGGTGATTGGGAGATAATTTCCTGTCGGATCTGGTCAATTTTTTCTTTGAAGTAATTGGCCAGATCGTCAGCTCGAAGCTCCGTGGTTGGGGCCTGTACTCTTGGGTTGAGTACAGAATGAAAAGTGTCAAAGAGACATTTTGGGTTATTGGACAGTGAGGTGATGAGGGTGTTGAAATAGGTTTGTTTTGAGAGGTGAAGGGCAGTGTTGTATGTTCTAAGCATAAAATTATAATGAATGAAATCTTCGTGTAGATTGGATTTTCTCCACAGACGTTCGGCGCACCTGGAGCACCACTGCAGGAAACGTGTTTGCAGGGTCTGCCAGAGTTGTCGCCATTTGTGTTGTGGTGGTCTATTTATAGGAAGTGCAAATTCATCCAGGGCACTTTGAAGTGTTTCATTGTAATGCTTCTATGCAGAATCAGGACATGAGAGGGCGGAGATAGGGGCCAATGAAGACTGCAAGTTCTTCATAAGTTTCTGGATGGTAATGGCCTGTATGTTTCTACAAGTATGGACAGTGAGGGTGACCTGAGCGGCCTGGCAGTTCTTGATAGAGAGTAAAAGAAGGTTGTGGTCAGAGAGTGGGAGAGGGGAGTTTGCAAAATCATCCACTGCACAAAGCCGAGAGAAGACCTGTCATGGTTTGAACAGGGTTCTTGCCCTGCACTCACAGGGTTAAGTGTTCATGGCCTCTTTCTGGATCTGGGAGGGGTATTTATACTCACTATTTACCAGGATTCTCTGTCAGCTATACTGTTGTTTTGGTGTGTCTGACCCCTGGTATGCGTGTATTCTGCGTTGCTTGTTTGCTTCCTGTGTATGACCCGGTCTGTTCCCTCACTCTGTACTCCGTCTCTCATTTTGGTACTATTGTCTTTTCTGGTTCTGACCTCCTGGCTTGGCTATTGTTACTCCGTTACAGTTTGTCCTTATTGTACCGTCTTTTGCCCGTTGTGGTTTTCTGATCTATTGCTACGTCCTGACTATCCATTCTGTCTAACCCTTTGGTACTCTATTGCTATCTCGTGCTTTGACCCAGCTTGATCTGGTTTCTGTCTCTGTCTATGCCCCTTGGTAACATTGTCCTGTAGTTACCTTTCTAGGAGTTCCCCTGCAGCTCCTAGCTCTGTGGAGGTTAGGCCACGCCCCCAGCAGTCACATGCTTCAGGCCCTGTTAGTCTGAAGCACGCATCGTCTCCACTGCTGCCCTGCTCCACAGGTATCTTTGAGCACTGTTTTTGTAGTCAGGACACACGCACTGGCTCAGTGAGCAAGTGCAGTTCGGTGTTCCTGATATTATAGCTGACCATTTCAGGTTTTTTTTCCTCTGAAGAGAGAAAAAAAACAAAGTGTGTTATCCTCATGGATCCCATACAAGCTTTGGCTGCTTAGGTCAAGCACCTGACCCAAATGTTCCACAAACTTAATGTGGAACAGCGCACGATGGCCCATACTCAGCAACAGTTGGTGGATACTGTGCAGGGGGCTGTCACTGCAGGGCTCCTAGTGCTGGGGATAGAGATGTGTCATTGGCATCCCCCGAATCTCCGGTCAAATTGCCAGACCCTTTCTCAGGGGATAAAAGGGAGTTCAGGTCGTTCAGAAAAGCATGCAAGCTTTTTTTTTCTCTGAGGCCCCGTTGCTCCGGGGATGAGTTCCAGAGGGTGGGGGTCATCAATTCCCTACTTTGGGGGGCTCCACAGGCATGGGCTTTCTCTCTCTCTTCCTCTGCTCCTGAACGTATGTCTGTGAATTTGTTCTTTGAGGCTCTGGGGCACATTTATGATGAGCCTGATAGAGTCCGTCTGGTAGAGGATATGTTGATGAGTGTGACACAGGGGAGGCACTCTGCTGAATGGTTCTGCTCTGAGTTCAGACGCTGGGCAGTGGTGGTCTCCTGGGATGATGCTGCCCTCTGAGGTTTGTTCTGTAGAGGCCTGTCCAAACATTTGAAAGATGCCCTAGCCCTTCATCCTCCACCGGATTCTTTGGAGGACGCTATGATCCAGGCTGTCCGCATGGACTGCGGGCAAGAGGGGTCATGCTGCAGGAGACCCCATTATTCTCCAATCTGAGAGACTCTGCATCTAGTCCTGAGCCCATGGAGGTTGGTGCCATGTCATTGGAGGAAAAAGAGAGGAGACGCCATAGAAACAACCAATTGTGCTTTTACTGTGGATCTGCTGGACATTGGAGAAGGAACTGTCCTTCTTGCCCTTCTTCAGTGAAGCCGTCAGGAAAACGACTGAGTCTGGGTAACAATCGAGGAGGTTACCCAGACTCCCAGGTACCCTTTTCCTCACTTACTAAAATTCTGCTTCCGGTGGAACTAGAACTTACAGGCAGTCCGGTTGGGACTACCGCCTTTGTTGACTGTGGTTCTTCTATTAATCTGATCGATGCCAAAGTTGTGACTTTTCATAAGATAGGGACTGTCAGGTTAATAGATCATGTTAAAATTGTGGCAATTGATTCCTCTCCTATCACCCAGGATGGAATTTGTTTCATGACTGATACCTTTTCGCTGAAAGTGGGTTCCACTCACATGGAAAAATTAAGGTGTTTTGTTCTAAATAATCTGCCGGCTGGACTGGTACTGGGTATGCCTTGGCTTCAACGTCACAATCCTACTATTGACTGGGTCACGGGGGAGATCATTCAGTGGGGTTGTATGGCTAACGGTGTATGTTGTAACTTGACAACTCTTGTCACCCCAGTAAAATCTGTGTCAGTGTCGTCTGTCGATCTGGAAGGTATTCCGGAGTACCTGGAAGATTTTGAAGACGTATTTTCTGAAAGTGAGGCTGAGGCGCTACCACCACATAGACCCTTTGTTTGTGCCATTAATCTAGTCCCTGGAGCCAAGTTACCCAAGGCTCGCCTGTACAATTTGTCCGGGCTCGAACGTCTAGCCATGAAGGAGTACATTACCAAGAGTCTCCGCAAAGGGCATATTAGGCCTTCTGGTTCACCTGTGGCGGCGGGCTTCTTTTTTGTTAAGAAAAAAGATGGTGGTTTGCGGCGGTGCCTCGACTTTCGGGAATTAAACAAAATTACTGTGAAAAATACATACCCTCTCCCCTAATTCCTGATCTATGTAACCAAATCACCGGGACCAAGTGGTTCTCTAAACTGGATTTACGTGGGGCATATAACCTTATAAGAGTCCGGGAAGGGGACAAATGGATGACTGAAGGGCTGTTCGAAAACTTGGTTATGCCCTTTGGTCTCACCAATGCTCCTGCTGTTTTTCAGAATTTTATTAATGTAATTTTCTCTGATATAATTGGTTGTTTTGTGGTTATCTATTTGGATGACATTCTGGTGTACTCGGTGGACAGTCAATCTCACTTGCACCATTTGCGGATGGTTCTCCTGAGACTGAGGGAGAATCATTTGTATGCCAAGTTGGAAAAATGCTCATTTTTCATGCAAGAAGTATCCTTTCTGGGGTTGATTGTGTCAGGGGAGGGGTTCCGCATGGATCCTAAGAAGGTCCAGGCTGTTACAGATTGGGCGCAGCCTCATGACTTGAAAGGGTTGCAGTGATTTTTAGGCTTTGCTAACTTTTATAGGAAATTTATTAAGGGCTTTTCGCAGGTGGTAAAGCCTCTAACGGACCTCACTCTCAAGGGAGCTGATGGAAAAAATTGGTCTGTAGCTGCAAAAAATTCTTTCATGACATTAAAAAAGTGCTTTTCTTCAGCCCCTGTATTGGTACAACCAGACCCGTCAAGACCTTTTATCATGGAGGTTGACGCCTCGGAAGTAGGGGTGGGGGCAGTTTTGTCTCAGGGCCCTCCTACCCTTACTAATCTGAGGCCTTGCGCCTTCTTCTCTAAAAAATGTTTCTCTGCCAAGAGAAATTACGATGTCGGCAATAGAGAGTTGTTGGCAGTAAAGTTGGCTTTTGAAGAATGGAGGCATTTCCTGGAGGGGGCTATTCATTCCATTACAGTCATCACTGATCACAAAAATTTGGCCTATATCGAGTCTGCCAAGAGATTGACCCCCAGACAGGCTAGGTGGGCGCTTTTTGTTTTCTCGATTTCAGTTTACCATCACATTCCGACCGGGATCTAAAAACATCAAGGCTGATGCCTTATCCCGAAGCTTTGATTAGGTGTCCCCTCCAGAACCTCCCTCCTCCATTCTTCAGCCAGGAGTAGTGGTGGCCAAAATCTCATCTGAGTTACAGAGAGAGATTTTGGACGCCCAGGCTTGGGAAGCGGGTGGTAAACCCCCGGGTAAATTGTTTGTACCGGAACGTTTCCGTCTCGGACTTATGCAGGAATTTCACGATTCTAAGTTGAGTGCTCACCCTGGGATTGCAGCTACCCGGGGGGGGCAATTGCGAGGGGTTTCTGGTGGCCCTCTATGGTAACAGATATTAAAAAGTTTGTGACTGCATGTGGGGTGTGCGCTCGTTCTAAAAGCCCTTTCGGGCTTACATGCTATAGGATGGTGGGGAAGGAGACAGTAGGTTGGGGTGTTGCAGCAGTTCCGGTGTTGGTTGAGGTGATATCTCCAGTAGTGGTGAGGAGGTAGTGGGGTCATTGCAGGCTGTAGGCTTTCTTGAAGAGGTGGGTTTTCAGGTTCCGTCTGAAGGATCCAAATGTGGTTGATAGTCGGATATGTTGGGGCAAAGAATTCCAGAGCATGGGGGCTATTCGGGAGAAGACTTGGAGGCGGTTGGGTCAGGAATGAAAAAATGTGGAGGAGCGAAGGAGGTCTTGGGAGGATCGGAGATTAACTGAGGGAAGGTATCGGGAGATTAGTTCAAGGACATATGGGGGAGACAGGTTATAGATGGCCTTGTAGGTCAGTATTAGTAATTTGAACTGGATACGCTGAGGGAATGGAAGCCAGTGAAGAGATTTGCAGAGGGGAGAAGCGGAGGAGTAGTGAGGAGAGAGATGGATTAGTCGGGCAGCAGAGTTAAGTGTTATGATTGAGTCACCGTAGGAGGCAAAAACAGAAATGCTAGCTAAGTCCAGAAAACCAGAGAGGTTGGTAGCTATCGGATTGCAGACCCCTGATCCTATCACAACTAACAGTAGCCGTGGGGGGTTCCTACGATGCCCTAGACCCCTCGATCACAGCCGGAGAATTAAATAGGCCTAAAGAAAGAAAGGGGAAATCTAAACTGCCCCAGAGCAGACCCCAAAGCAATAGGCAGCCCCCAACATATAATGACGGTGAAGCAAGATGAAAACACTAACACAGACAGAAAGATAGACTGAGCAAAGACGGGGCCCAAGCTAACTAGATAGGAAAGGACAGGAAGGCTGCAATCCGTGAAAAACCCTATGAAAATAAGAGCCAACAGACTGACAGTGAAAAAGGCCCTGAAGACGCTAGGCTTCAAAAAAGCTATATCAGTACTCAGGAATATTCTGAAGACAGAGCAACCGGCAAAAGGAGATTCAGCTCATCCCAGCAGGGAATGGCAGAATCCAGAAAAGCAAGGAAAACAAAAACAAAACACAAATGCTAACAGGCAAAGTAGAAAACTTAGCTTTAGAGGAGCAGGAATCAGACTGGTGTCCTAGAAGTCCATAGAGAAATCACCCGCAGGGCAGAAGGGCGTCGGCAGCCTTATATCCAGTCAGTGACTCCACTCAGCCAGTCATCCTCATTAGGCTCAGGTGCCTGATAATCAGGCTCATTACCTTCCTTTACCAGAATAGGGAGTTCACCAGACCTCAGTGACGAAGGGGAAAATGAACTCACAACAGTACCTCCCCCTTGAGGAGGGGTCACCGAACCCTCAACCACGCCACCAGGGCGATCAGGGTGAGCCCGATGAAAGGCACGCACCAATCTTTTGGCATGAATATCAGAGGCAGAGACCCAGGAATTATCCTCCTGACGATAACCCTTCCACTTAACCAAATACTGGAGTCTCCGTCTAGCCAGACTGGAATCCAGTATTTTCTCTACCTCATATTCCATGTTACCTTCAACCAATACAGGGTCTGGAGGTGCCACCCCAGGAACAACTGGTTCAACAAACCTCTTCAACAAGGACTTATGGAACACATTATGGATTTTAAATGTGACAGGAAGAGCCAAACGAAAAGAGACAGGATTAATAATCTCCAAAATCTTGTAAGGTCCAATAAATCTAGGCTTAAACTTAGGAGAAGCCACCTTCATAGCAATATTTTTTGATGATAACCACACCATATCACCAATCTTAAACTGGGGACCAATGGTCCTATGTCGATTGGAAAACCGCTGGGCCTTTTCATGGGAGAGAGATAACTTATCCACCACTTGGTCCCAGATCTGGTGCATTCTCTCCACCACAGTGTCAACACCTGGGCAGGCAGAAGGCTCCACCTGCCCTGAAGAAAATCGAGGATGAAACCCAAAGTTACAAAAAAAAAGATGACATCAAAGTGGCAGAACTAGCTCTATTATTTAAAGCAAATTCGGCCAAGGGCAAAAATGAAACCCAATCATCCTGATCAGCGGAAATAAAACATCTCAAATATGACTCCAAGGTCTGGTTTGTTCTCTCTGTCTGCCCATTGGTCTGAGGGTGAAAAGCAGAGGAGAAGGACAACTGAATTCCCAGCTTGGAACAGAAAGTCCTCCAAAATCTAGACACAAACTGAACTCTGTCAGATACAATATTCTCAGGAATCCCGTGTAAGCGAACCACCTGTTGCAAAAACAGGGGCACCAACTCAGAGGAAGATGGCAACTTAGGGAGTGGTACAAGATGAACCATCTTAGAGAACCTATCACAAATCACCCAAATAACAGTCATTCTTTGAGAGACCGGCATATCAGAGATGAAATCCATTGAAATATGGGTCCATGGCCTCCTGGGGACCGGCAAAGGCA
Organism: Dendrobates tinctorius; assembly: GCF_039654945.1. Taxonomy (NCBI): domain Eukaryota; kingdom Metazoa; phylum Chordata; class Amphibia; order Anura; family Dendrobatidae; genus Dendrobates; species Dendrobates tinctorius. Next base: position 37,768,703 of record NW_027361825.1, on the reverse strand, counting down.
TCAACAACCCACTAGAGCGAGAACAAGATTTAGACCAGGAGGAAGTCCCACAGGACTGCACAAAATTCCTGATATCATGAGACAAGGTGGGCCACCAAAAAGAGCGACTCACCAGATCTCTAGTACCAAAAATACCTGGATGACCAGCCAATGCAGAGCAATGAACTTCAGACATCACTCTCTTCTTCCACTGGTCAGGAACATACAACTTTCCACTGGGACAACGCTCAGGTTTGTCCTCCTGGAACTCTTGCAGAGCAAGTCTCAAATCGGGTGAGATGGCAGAAAGAACTACCCCTTCGCCTAAGATGGTAGCAGGCTTGGTCACCACAGGAGAATCAGCAAAGAAACTCCTAGAGAGGGCGTCTGCCTTGACATTCTTAGTTCCAGGAAGAAAAGAGACCACAAAATCAAAACGTGTAAAAAACAAGGCCCACCTAGCCTGTCTAGGGTTCAAGCGTTTAGCCGACTCTAGGTACATCAAATTCTTGTGGTCAGTGAGGACCACAACTTGATGTTTAGCTCCCTCCAACCAATGTCTCCACTCCTCAAATACCCATTTCATGGCCAACAGTTCCCGATTCCCCACATCATAGTTACGTTCAGATGGAGAGAACTTTCGGGAAAAGAAAGCACAGGGATTCATTTTAGATGTTACAGGATCCTTTTGGGACAAAACAGCTCCTGCACCAATCTCAGAAGCATCCACCTCTACCTGGAACGGGAGTGAGACATCAGGTTGCCGCAAAACCGGGGCGGAGGTAAATCTTCGCTTCAGCTCCTGAAAGGAAGCAACAGCCTCCAGAGACCAATTCAACACATCAGCACCCTTCTTAGTCAGATCAGTCAATGGCTTGGCAATACTAGAAAATTTTGCTATAAATTTCCGATAAAAATTAGCAAAACCTAAAAACTTCTGGAGGGCCTTCAAAGAAGTGAGCTGAACCCAATCATAAATGGCCTGTACCTTGGCCGGGTCCATTTCAATAGTTGACGGAGACAAAATAAATCCCAAAAATGAAATCCTCTGTACTCCAAAAAGGCATTTCGATCCTTTGACATACAGGGAATTCTCCCTCAAGATCCGGAACACAGTCCGAATATGTTCCACATGAGAATCCCAATCCTTGGAGAAGATCAAAATATCATCCAGATAGATAATCAAAAATTTATCGACAAAGTTTCGGAAAATATCGTTCATGAAGCACTGGAAGACAGAAGGGGCATTAGTGAGCCCAAAAGGCATCACCAGGTACTCAAAATGTCCCTCCGGAGTATTAAACGCTGTCTTCCATTCATCCCCCTGCTTAATGCGGATAAGATTATACGCCCCCCTGAGGTCAAGCTTGGTAAACCAGCAAGCACCTCTAACTCTAGAGAATAGATCCGAAATCAGGGGTAACGGATACTGATATTTAATAGTAATTTTATTGAGGGCACGATAATCAATACAAGGCCTTAAAGAACCATCCTTTTTGGCCACAAAAAAAAACCGGCACCTAAGGGTGAAGAGGATGGTCTAATATGACCCTTCTCCAACGCCTCCTTAATATAGGACCGCATAGCCTCGTGCTCGGGTACAGATAAATTGAAGAGCCGACCCTGGGGAAATTTACACCCCGGGCTTAGTTCAATTGCACAGTCATAACTCCTATGAGGAGGCAAGGACGCAGACTCATTCTCACTAAATACATCATAAAAGTCCGCCAAATAGTCAGGAACATCATGCGACTGAGGAGAGGTGGAAAAAAACGGAGCCTCACTAAAGGCACACCGACAACCCCAACTCACCACAGACACAGATTTCCAATCCAAAACTGGATTATGAATTTGCAACCAGGGAAACCCCAGAACAATGGCATCATGCAGACCATGCAACAACAAAAATCTGCAATTTTCTTGATGGTCTGGGGCGACCCGCATGACCACCTGGGTCCAAAACTGAGGTTTATTTTTAGCCAAAGGAGTAGCATCAATCCCCCTCAAAGGGATAGGCGTCTGCAGAGGTGTCATCGGAAATCCACAACGTTTAGCAAAATCCAAGTCCATTAGGTTTAGCGCTGCTCCCGAATCCACAAAAGCCTTGGCGGAAAATGTGGACAGGGAGCAGATCAGAGTAATTGCCAGAAGAAACTTAGGTTGAACACCACCAACAGAAAACGTGTGTGCAAAGCGTTTCTCTCATTTAGGACAAACAGAAATAATATGCGAGGCATCTCCACAGAAAAAACACAGCTTATTACGCCTTCTGAACTCCTAATGTTGCGCCTTAGACAAAACTCTATCACATTGCATAGGTTCAGACGTCTGTTCAACCGGTGGTAACACCTCTCGTGCAATCCTGCGTTCACGTAAACGCCGATCAACCTGAATGGCTAATGACATAGAATCGTCCAGACCAGAGGGAACAGGAAATCCCACCATAGTATCTTTTACGGCTTCTGACAAACCCTTCCGAAAGAGAGCAGCCAAGGCATTATCATTCCAGGTAGTAAGGACCGCCCACTTTCGGAACTTTTGACAGTACAACTCTGCAGAATCTCAACCCTGGTTCAATGCCAACAGGGTCTTTTCAGCCTCATCAATAGCATTAGGTTCATCATACAAAAACCCCAAAGCTTGAAAGAATGCGTTCACATTAGTCAGAATAGGATCATCTGGTTTCAAAGAAAACGCCCAATCCTGGGGATCGCCACGCAGCAAAGAGATGACAATTTTAACCTGCTGCACGGAGCTCCCTGACGAGTTAGGCTTCAAGGCAAAAAATAATTTACAATTATTTTTGAAACTCAAAAATTTAGATCGATCCCCAAAAAATACATCAGGTGTAGGGATCTGGTTCAACAGCATGCGAACGAGCAAGGTAGGCGGAAATTCCCCGCACTTCCGCAGCGAGCTGCTCCACACGATCAGACAATTGCTTTATCTCCATTGAGAGAAAAAAAATTCCCCCTACGGCCTCAGAGATATAGAGGAAAGAATATACACACACTTTTTTTTTTTTTTTAAACACAATTCTTTCCTGCTATTGAGTACCCTAGGATCTGCGGTATGGCGGGTGATTCTGTTATGATTGAGTCACCGTAGGAGGCAAAAACAGAAATGCTAGCTAAGTCCAGAAAACCAGAGAGGTTGGCAGCTATCAGATTGCAGACCCCTGATCCTATCACAACAACTAACAGTAGCCGTGGGGGGTTCCTACGATGCCCTAGACCCCTCGATCACAGCCGGAGAATTAAATAGGCCTAAAGAAAGAAAGGGGAAATCTAAACTGCCCCAGAGCAGACCCCAAAGCAATAGGCAGCCCCCAACATATAATGACGGTGAAGCAAGATGAAAACACTAACAGACAGAAAGATAGACTGAGCAAAGACGGGGCCCAAGCTAACTAGATAGGAAAGGACAGGAAGACTGCTGTCTGCAATCCGTGAAAAACCCTATGAAAATAGGAGCCAACAGACTGACAGTGAAAAAGGCCCTGAAGACGCTAGGCTTCAAAAAAGCTATGTCAGTACTCAGGAATATTCTGAAGACAGAGCAACCGGCAAAAGGAGATTCAGCTCATCCCAGCAGGGAATGGCAGAATCCAGAAAAGCAAGGAAAACAAAAACAAAACACAAATGCTAACAGGCAAAGCAGAAAACTTAGCTTTAGAGGAGCAGGAATCAGACTGGTGTCCTAGAAGTCCACAGAGAAATCACCCGCAGGGCAGAAGGGCGTCGGCAGCCTTATATCCAGTCAGTGACTCCACTCAGCCAGTCATCCTCATTAGGCTCAGGTGCCTGATAATCAGGCTCATTACCTTCCTTTACCAGAATAGGGAGTTCACCAGACCTCAGTGACGAAGGGGAAAATGAACTCACAACAGTTAAGGATGGACTGGAGAGGTGCGAGGGTGTTAGCAGGGAGACCACAGAAAAGGATGTTGCAGTAGTCAAGGCGGGAGATAATGAGGGTGTGCACAAGCATTTTAGTAGATTGAGGGTTGAGGAAAGGACGGATTCTGGAAATATTTTTGAGCTGGAGGCAACAGGAGGTAGAAAGTGCTTGGATGTGTGGTTTGAAGGACATGGCAGAGTCAAGGGTTACTCCGAGGCAGCGGACTTCCGGTCCTGGGGAAAGCGTGATGTCATTAATTGTGATAGATAGGTCAGGTAAGGAAGATCTGTGAGATGGAGGAAAGATGATGAGTTTGGATTTGTCCACATTGAGTTTGAGGAAGCGAGAGGAGAAGAAGGAGGCTATGGCTGATAGACACTTGGGATTCTGGACAGCAGAGAGGTGACGTCTGGGCCAGAGAGGTAGATCTGAGTGTCGTCAGCATAAAGGTGGTACTGGACTCCATAGGACTTTATGAGTTGACCCAGGCCAAGGGTATAAATTGAGAAGAGTAGGGGTCCTAGAACAGAGCCTTGGGGGACTCCAACAGAGAGAGGGTGGGATGAGGAGGTAGTGTGGGAGTGGGAGACGCTGAATGTGCAGTTTGAGAGGTATGAGGAGATTCAGGATAGGGCGAGGTCTTTGATGCCAAAGGAGGAGAGGATCTGTAGTAGGAGGCAGTGGTCAACTGTGTTGAATGCAGAGGGCTGGTCTAGAAGCAGGAGTATAGAGTATTGTCCATTTGCTTTGGCTGTAAGTAGGTCGTTAATAATTTTGGTCAGGGCTGTCTCAGTGGAGTGATGGGGACGTGCAGCTCCAGGAGTTTGGAAGCAAATGGGAGCAGTGATATTGGGCGATAGCTGGACATAGCGGTTGGGTCGAGGGTTGGCTTTTTAAGGATAGGCGTGATTGTGGCATGTTTAAAAGCAGAAGGGAAGGTACCAGACGTTAGCAATAGGTTGAAGAGGTGGGTTAGGGATGGGAAAAGTGTGGTGGTGAGGTTGGGGAGGAGGTGGGATGGGGTCAAGTGCACAGGTTGTGAGGTGCGATTTGGAGAAGAGGCGATTAAGCTCCCCTTCAGTGATGCTGGAGAGGGAGGTTATGGGGTTTGGGCATTGGTCTGGTATACAAAGGGGTTGTGGTGGTTGAACAATAAAGACTTGCCTTGTTTGGTCGATCTTATTTTTGAAATGTGTAGCAAAGTCATCAGCAGAATTGAGGGAGGGTGGAGGGGGCAGTGGTGGGCGGAGGAGGGAGTTGAAAGCTTTGAATAACTGTTTGGGATTGTAGGATAGGGAAGATATGAGGGTTGTGAAGTAGGCCTGTTTAGCAAAGGTGAGGGCAGATTTGAAAGCGGGACTTGTTGTATCCTATAATTATAGGCCGGGATTTCTGTCTGTTTTGGGATCTGTGGGGTAAGGGTTCTAAGATTGCTAGCAAGAGCAGGGAACCAATGAACCCTAATAAGGTATCGCCACCATCAGAGGTAGATGGGTTTCCTCTATGTGTCCTTGTAGGGGATGAGGAGGAAGGGTCCCCTGTATCTGACATTCCAGAGTTAGGGGTGGCCGGTGAGAATTTTGGGACTGCCAAACATAGGGACCCAACACTGAGAGAAGCCTTCAACAATGTCACCGTCATTAATGAAGTTGCACAAGAGCCAGGAGCGGACACAAGGTTTCCCTATTTTATGAAGAGTGGGGTGTTGTTATACCAGGTCACGAAAGTAAGGGAGGAATTGGTGGAACAGTTAATAGTACCAGGCCCCTATAGACGGAAAGTGTTGGACTTGGCCCATTCACACATCTTGGGGGGACACCTGGGGGTGGAAAAAATGCAGGATCGGGTTGTGCAGAGGTTCTGTTAGCCTGGATGTCACCGGGAGATAGGAAACTGCTGCATGTCCTGCCCGACATGTCAGTTAACTGCCCCCACATTTCACTTCCGGAACCCCCTTGTGCCATTGCCCATTATTGAGGTGCCATTTGAGAGAATTGCCATGGACTTGGTCGGTCCCTTAGTTAAATCAGCCCGGGGCCATCAGTATATATTAGTCATCCTGGACTATGCCACACGCTATCCTGAGGCAATTCCCCTGAGAAACTCCTCCGCGAAGAGTATAGCCCGTGAGCTGGTCCATGTGTTTTCCCGGTCGGGTTTGCCGAAGGAGATCCTGACTGACCAGGGAATACCTTTCATGAGCAAGGTGATAAGGGAGTTGTGCAAGGTTCTACAGATCTCTCAGTTGAGGACTTCAGTGTACCATCCGCAGTCAGATGGCCTTGTTGAGAGATTTAACAAAACACTGAAGAGCATGCTAAAAAAAGGCATAGAGAAAGACAGTAGAGACTGGGATTGTCTCTTACCGTATCTGCTGTTTTCTATCCGTGAAGTTTCGAAGTTCCCCAGGCTTCCACGGGGTTCTCGCCCTTCGAGCTTCTGTATGGCCGACATCCGCGAGGTCTCCTAGATATAGCCAAGGAAACCTGGGAAGCCGAAGTCACGCCCCACAGAAGCGTCATTGAACATGTGGCCCTGATGCAGCAGAGGATTGCAAAGGTGATGCCCATTGTTAAAGAACATCTCCACCAGGCACAAGAGGCTCAGGCCAGAGTCTACAACCGGTCAGCAAGAGTGAGGCAGTTCAGTCCGCGAGACCGAGTTCTCGTGCTAATTCCAACAGTGGAGAGCAAGTTCTTGGCCAAGTGACAAGGGCCGTATGAGGTGGTGGAGAAGCTTGATGAGGTAAATTATAAAATTCACCAACTCGGAAGACGGAAACAATACAAGGTTTACCATGTCAACCTCCTCAAGCCGCGGCAAGAGAGAGAGCCAGCGGTAACTACGTGTTTACTGGGCAACCTAGAAGGTGAGGTTGAAGCGGTTAACAGCGGAAACGCTATCGAAGGCCCAGAAACAGTGCCGGGAGTTACTCCAGAGAAATCGGGACCTGTTTTCAGAATTGCCGGGATGCACGAAGGTAGTCGAGCGCGAAGTTCTGACCGATCCACATGTGCGGGTGAAAGTGACACCTTATCGAATTCCTGAGGCCCGTCGAGAAGTAATCTCCAAGGAGGTGCAGCGTATGTTGAAGCTCCAGGTCATTGAGGAATCCAAGAGCGGCTAGTCGAGTCCAATTGTCCTGGTTCCAAAACCTGATGGTGAATGGAGGTTCTGCAACGATTACCGATGCTGAATGAGGTCTCCAAGTTCGACGCATATCCCATGCCACGCGTTGAGCTCATCGAGAGACTTGGACCTGCCAGTTACATAACCACCTTTGATTTGACAAAGGGATATTGACAGATCTCCATGGCACAGGAAGCCAAAGAGAAGACTGCATTTTCTACACCAGACAGGTGCTTCCAGTATGTCTGAATGCCGTTTGGCCTGCAGGGTGTTCCGGCAACCTTCCAGAGGGCTATGGATAGAATTCTTGCGCCTCATAAGCTATACGCTGCCGCGTACCTGGATGATATTGTCATCTTTACTCCGGACTGGAAGTCTCACCTGGAAAACATCCAAGCAGTGTTTGATGCTCTAAGGGAGGCTGGGTTTACGATAAACCCAAAGAAGTGTGCCTTAGGCAAAGAGGAAGCCAAGCACCTGGGATATGTAGTGGGGCGTGGCAAGATCAAATCCCAAATCAATAAAGTGGAGGCAATTCAAACATGGCTGAGACCTCTGCCCAAAAAGCAAGTTAAATCCTTCCTAGGGATCGTGGGATATTACAAAAGGTTCATCCCAAACTTTGCCATAATGGCTGCGCCTCTAACTGATCTTCTAAAGAGGACAAAGTCAGTAATGATCAGATGGTCCGAAGAGGCAGAGTAAGCCTTCCAAGAGATGAAAGGGGCTCTGTGTAAGCAACCCGTTCTGGTGGCCCCGGACTTTAAACATGAATTTATCCTTCAGACAGATGCCTCAGATGTCGGGGTAGGTGCAGTCCTTTCCCAGGAGATACGTGGGGAGGAGCATCCTGTTCTCTACTTGAGTAGGAAGTTGTCTTCTCATGAAAAAATTACTCAGTTGTAGAGAAGGCGTGTTTGGCCATAAAATGGGCAGTGGATACCTTACGGTACTACCTAGTGGGACGGAAGTTTAGGTTAATATCCGACCATGCCCCACTCAGATGGATGAGGGAAACAAAGGGTAAGAATGCTAGGGTCTCCCGCTGGTTCTTAGCCCTACATGACTTCAACTTCCATGTAGAGCATAGGGCCGGGAAGTTACATGGTAATGCCGATGCCCTCTCAAGAATCCCTTGTCTAGTAGGTGAAAGTGCCAAGCCCCATGGCTCTAGGCAGAGGGGGGAGGTTTGTGGCATGGCTAAGGGTTGCATAGTTGATGGGAGGTATGTGTCTCAGAGACGACTTGTCTCTGTAATGTAAGCCCTAAGTAATATCACTATATTGCTAATGTATTGCAAGGACCTGTGGTGAGGTCACAGTCATGTGACCAGTCAGCTGCTGGATTTGTGGGTGTGGCTATACCCATATAACGTAGACTGCTCCTGAAACAGAGGGCTGTATGTGAGGAGGGACAAGCCTCCTGTGTGTGCTGAGGCTCCAAGACTGAGCCTGAAGGAATGGACATTTATGGGGTTTTTTTTCCTCTTGAGCTGAAGGCTGTTTCTTTTGGTGATCTGCTGTTTTGGTTTATGAAGCAATAAACCCTATGAACCTTACATGGAACGTGCCTCCTGATTGCCACCTGTTCCACCTAAGCGAGTGAAATCCCTACAATGGGTACCTAGCCTTAAGTGTCTCCCTATCCATCTTCTTTAGTGTGGTCACTACACCAGTGGATGAAATTGTGATCCAGCTTTGATTACCGTACATCATGTCCACCTATAACAAGATCTACAGACCCCTGAGCTGTGCCCTGTCGATGGGATGTCATCACGGCCATCTTGTATTAGGGTCACGTTTACTGTTATGCATGGAAGAAACATGCAAAAAAAAGATACACCCACAAAAATCCTGGCATATCCAAAATTTTAGTTTTATTATACAATTAACCCCTTCACTACCAAGGGTGGTTTGCACGTTAACTACCGGGCCAATTTTTACAATTCTGACCACTGTCCCTTTATGAGGTCATAACTCTGGAACGCTTCCATGGATCCCGGTGATTCTGACATTGTTTTCTCGTGACATATTGTACTTCATGTTAGTGGTAAAATTGCATTCAAATAACTTGCGTTTATTTGTGAAAAAAACGGAAATTTGGCGAAAATTTTGAAAATTTCGCAATTTTCCAACTTTGAATTTTTATGCCCTTAAATCACAGCGATACGGCACACAAAAAACTTAATACATAACATTTCCCACATGTTTACTTTACATGAGCACAATTTTGGAACCAAAATTTTTTTTTGTTAGGAAGTTATAAGGGTTAAAAATTGACCAGCGATTTCTCATTTTTGCAACACCATTTTATTTTTAGGGACCACTTCACATTTGAAGCCACTTTGAGGGGTCTATATGATAGAAAATACCCAAAAGTGACACCATTCTAAAAAATGCACCCCTTAAGGTGCTTAAAACCACATTCAAGAAGTTTATTAACCCTTTAGGTGCGTCACAGGAATTTTTTGAATATTAAAAAAAAATGAACATTTAACTTTTTTTCACAAAAAAAATACTTCAGGTTCAATTTTCTTTATTTTACCAAGGGTAACAGGAGAAATTGGACTGCAAAAGTTATTGTGCAATTTGTCCTGAGTACGCTGATACCTGATATGTGGGGGGGAACCACTGTTTCGGCGCATGGCAGACCTCAGTAGGGAAGGAGCGCCGTTTGACTTTTTCAATGCAAAATTGGCTGGAATTCAGATCGGACGCCATGCCGTGTTTGGAGAGCCCCTGATGTACCTAAACAGTGGAAACCCCCCAAGTGACCCCATTTTGGAAACTAGACCCCCCAAGGAACTTATCTAGATATGTGGTGAGAACTTTGAACCCACAAGGGCTTCACAGAAGTTTATAACGTACAGCGGTACAATTAAAAAATCATATTTTTTCCACAAAAATGATCTTTTCACCCCCAATTTTTATTTTTCCAAGGGTAACAGGACCCTAAATGTTATTGTGCAATTTGTCCTGAGTACAATGATACCCCATATGTGGGTGTAAATGACTATTTGGGCGCATAGCAGAGCTCGGAAGGGAAGCAGCGCCATTTGACGTTTTTGGCTAGAATTGAGATCGGACACCATGTCGCGTTTGGAAAACTCCTGATGTACCAAAACACTAGAAACCCCCCACAAATGACACCATTTTGGAAACTAGACCCCCCAAGGAACTTATCTAGATGTGTGGTGAGCACTTTGAACCCCCCAGTGCTTCACTGAAGTTTATAACGTACAGCAGTACAATTAAAAAATCATATTTTTTCCACAAAAATGATCTTTTCACCCTCAATTCTTATTTTTCCAAAAGTAACAGGACCCTAAAAGATATTGTGCAATTTATCCTGAGTACACTGATACCCCACATGTGGGTGTAAACCACTATTTGGGCGCATGGCAGAGCTCGGAAGGGAAGCAGCGCCATTTGACGTTTTTGGCTGGAATTGAGATCGGACACCATGTCGCGTTAGGAAAGCCCCTGATGTACCAAAACAGTAGAAACCCCCCACAAATGACACCATTTTGGAAACTAGACCCCCCAAGCAACTTATCTAGATGTGTGGTGAGCACTTTGAACACCCCAGTGCTTCACTGAAGTTTATAACGTCCGGGCGTGAAAATAAAAAAATCGTATTTTTTCCACAAACATCATCTTTTAGTCCCCATTTTTTTTATTTTCCCAAGGGTAACAGGAGAAATTGGACCCCAAAAGTTGTTGTCCAATTTGTCCTGAGTACGCTGATACCTCATATGTGGGAGAAAACTACTGTATGGGCACACATCAGGGCTCGGAAGGGAAGTAGTGACGTTTTGGAATGCAGACTTTGATGGCATGGTCTGCGGGTGTCATGTTGCTTTTAGAGAGCCCCTGATGTACCTAAACAGTGGAAACTCCCCACAAGTGACCCCATTTTGGAAACTAGACCCCCTAATGAACTTATCTAGATGTGTGGTGAGCACTTTGAACCCCCCAGTGCTTCACAGAAGTTTATAACGACCGGGCGTGAAAATAAAAATATCGTATTTTTTCAACAAACATCATCTTTTAGTCCCCAATTTTTTTATTTTCCCAAGGGTAACAGGAGAAATTGGACCCCAAAAGTTGTTGTCCAATTTGTCCTGAGTACGCTGATACCTCATATGTGGGAGAAAACTACTGTATGGGCACACGTCGGGGCTCGGAAGGGAAGTAGTGACGTTTTGGAATGCAGACTTTGATGGATTGGTCTGCGGGTGTCATGTGCGTTTGGAGAGCCCCTGATGTACCTAAACTATTGAAACTCCCCACAAGTGACCCCATTTTGGAAACTAGACCCCCCACGGAGCTTACCTAGATGTGTGGAGAGCACTTTGAACCCCCAAGTGCTTCACAGAAGTTTATAACGCCTGGGTGTGAAAATAAAAAAACCATTTTTTTCTGCAAAATTATATTTTTGCCCCCAATTTTTTATTTTCCTAAGGGTAACAGGAGAAATTGGACCCCAAAAGTTGTTTTGTAATTTGTCCTGAGTAGGCTGATACCCTACATGTGGGGGTAAAACACTGTTTGGGCGCATGGCAGAGCTTGGAAGGGAAGGAGCACCATTTGACTTTTTCAACGCAGAATTGGCTGGAATTGAGATCAGACGCCATGTTGCCTTTGGAGAGCACCTGATGTGCCCAAACAGTGGAAACCCCCCAATTATAACTCCAACCCTAACCTCAACACACCCCTAACCCTAATCTGAGCCCTAGCCCTAACCCTAGCCCTAGCCCTAACCCTAGCCCTAACCCTAACCCTAACCCTAGCCCTAACCCTAACCCTAACCCTACCCTAACCCTAGCGGGAAAATGGAAATAAATACATTTTCTTTTAGTTTTATTATTTTTCCCTAACTAAGGGGGTGATAACGGGGGGTTTGATTTACTATTTATGGCGGTTTTTATGTTTGGCGGCTGTCACACGTTAAAAGACGCTTTTTATTGTAAAAGTAGTTTTTGCATCACCACATATTGAGAGCTATAATTTTTCTGTATTTTGACCCACCGAGTCATGTGAGGTCTTATTTTTTGCGGGACGAGTTGACGTTTTTATTGGTACCATTTTTGGGCACGTGACATTTTTTGATCGCTTTTTATTCCGATTTTTGGGACGCAGAATGAACGAAAACCAGCATTTCATGAATTTCTTTTGGGGGGGTGCGTTTACACCGTTCCGCGTGCGGTAAAATTGATAAAGCGGTTTTATTCTTCGGGTCAGTACGGTTACAGCGATACCTCATTTAGGTCGTTTTTTTATGTTTTGTCGGTTTTTTGCAATGAAAACAATTTTATATAAAAAATAATTATTTTTGTATCGCTTTATTCTGCGAGCTATAACTTTTTTATTTTTTTGCGGATGACGCTGTATGGTGGCTCGTTTTTTGCGGGACAAGATGACGTTTTCAGCGGTATAATGGATATTTATATGTGTCTTTTTGATCGCGCGTTATTGCACTTTTTGTTTGGTGGTATGATAATAAATCATTATTTTTTGCTTCGTTTTTTATTTTTATTTTTTAAGGGGTTCGCTAAAGGGGTTAACTAATGGGACAGTTTTATAGGGCAGGTCATTACGGACGCGGCGATACCAAATATGTGTACTTTTATTGTTTTTGGTTTTTTTTATTTTCAAAAAATGGATTTATTGGGGAATATTTTTTTTTTTTTTTACTAATTTATTTAGCGATTTTTTTTTTTATTATTTTTAACACTTTTTTTTTTTTTTTTTTACTTTATTACCTTGTCCCAGGTGGGACATCACTGTCCTGTGACAGATCGCTGATCTGTCACATCACAGATCACTGTGACAGATCAGCGATCTGTCACAGGCACTGCTGCAGACTTCCTCATGCCTGCGCTTTGCAGGCACTGAGGAAGCCAGCTTCCTCAGGCCCCCGAAGGCCCCCGTCGCCATCTTGGATTCGGGGGCCTGGAGGAAAGGAGTCCCCCGCAGCAGCGCTGCACATTGCGCTGCCGTGGGGGGCTCAGGGAAGCAAGGAGGGAGCCCCCTCCCTGCCGATGCTTCCCTTTAACCCCCGGTACACCGCGATCGCGTTTGATCGCGGTGTGCAAGGGGTTAACGTGTCGGGGGCGGTCCGTGACCGCCCCTGACACATTGTGCCGGGTGTCAGCTATGAAAATTAGCTGACACCCGGCCGCGATCAGCGGCGCTCACCACGTGGGCGCCGCTGATCATGGTGACGTAATATTCCGTCCATGGTAATTAGGTCCATGGTCACATGGACGGAATATTACGTCAATTGTAGGTAAGGGGTTAAAGAAAATTGAACAACAGGGAAAAAAGCATTAAAAAACATTTAAAATAGCAAAAAAAGACTAGAAATTACGGTACTATTTTAGCATATGGAGGAAAAGCACAAAAAGGTGTAAAACAAGCCTCACCATGTAATAGTCAGATGATTGCTCCTGAATAGTGCAGCATGGATCCAAATTTGTTGACCACCGGAAGAAATCACAAAGAAAAAGGATCCAAAAAGCTGGATGTATAAAAAAGTTCTAGTCTTTATCATGGTTTAAAAATGTCAAGACAGTTTAAAAAACGTGTCCATTCTGATGCATTTCTGGCCGAAGCCCTTAGTCATAGATTGCGACTTGTTAGTAACGGAAGCATTAAATAAAGGGTTTTCCTCTATGACATCACAGTATAATTTGCATATATTTTAGCATATAATAAGGCTAAAATCTGAAAATAAACCCCCACTTAATGTCCAAATACCTGGTCTATTAAGCAAGTGAATCACAGCACTAATATAACACATCCAAAAATATAACATGAGAAAATCATAGTATATATGTATAAATAGGGAAAAAAAGAGGGAAAACAAAGGTTGCCACGTGTATTGCTGGTGCTGTCGCCACATATTGTGGGATGCTCTGAGATGTTGTGCCTGTTCCAAATTAAATTGTAAAATTCCAATAAGTGCACAGAAGAGCCACTCTAATACATTAAGAATCAAAGCAGATCTCTCTTTATTACCGCATAACATCATAAATAGGTTGTTAGTATTCATGCATTGTAACAATATAATTGGCTTAGATTATCTCTAAATATGTGCATGCATTAACATACATATGAGATATATGTATGTTAATGCCTGCACATATTTAGAGATAATCTAAGCCAATTATAATTGGCTAAAGGTGATGCTCTCTACACCCAGCTGAAAAGTTGGGTGTGTTAACTCTTCTTAGGTTTTGTTTATCCAACCTTCTTATGTTTTCTAAGTCCGTTAGCCTGGTTTCATATTAGCGTTTCTGTGCGCAGCATATGATCCTCATGGATCCGCATGCGTCACGCATACATATATTTAACATTGTGTACACAGGGACATGTGTTGGCATGCGTTCGCAACTGCGAATGCAATATGTTGCATTTTTTTTAAACGTTAATTATGCGCAGTCATGTGCATGCAGATGAGTGCGTCAAAACAGCGCATTACTGTCTATTGGTAAGCAAGGACATGCGTACGCATGCCTTCAATACGCATGCATACTTCAGAATGAGCAGGTCCAGAAAGTGATTTTAATTGCCAACTGTATAAAAGGAAGTGTGGACACTGCAAGGCCATTACTCTCCAGACTCTGGATGTAAGCACAAGACTGCCTATGTAAGTATAGAAGCTTTGAAGTTGTCTGTCTGTCTGTGCAGTCTGTACTCTGTAGTAATTTTATTTCTGTTCCTTGTAGACTGGTTGCTGCTCCGGTCTCGGATTACTGTTGTGGCTTGCTTGTCCTGTCCAGGATGTCTCTGTTCCAGTGGTGTGATATTGGCCCTTCAATTCCGAACCTCAACCCACTTTTTATTTATTGTTTTTTTTGTTAATAAAAAATATTTTGTTTTCACAATCACTGTGTTTCTCTTTATTTGAAAATGCACACGTGTGTATTGTATAACGAGTGTTACAGTGGAGGTTTTATTATTATTAAAGTTAGCAAACTATACAGGTACAAGTAGCAATCAATACAGGTACAAGTAGCAAACAATATAGGTACATTTACAAGTGGCTGAAACCATTTCGTCTTGCCATGCCACACGTCCAATATTCGAAACAAAGTAGGCAGCAAATTTATCC
Organism: Dendrobates tinctorius; assembly: GCF_039654945.1. Classification (NCBI taxonomy): domain Eukaryota; kingdom Metazoa; phylum Chordata; class Amphibia; order Anura; family Dendrobatidae; genus Dendrobates; species Dendrobates tinctorius. The sequence continues at coordinate 37,753,577 of NW_027361825.1, read as the reverse complement.
CTCATTTGGGAAACCTGCACTGTAGTCCTCAGAGGGTGATCTTGGTAATCCTGCAATGTGGTAGTAACAGGTTCCTCAAGTTCAAAGTGTCGTCGCTCCTTCACCAAGATGTAATTGTGCAGAACAACACACGCTTTCACAACCTCATCAATTGTCTCAATTTTTAGATTGATGGCTGTTCCCAAAATGCGCCATTTAGGTACCAGCAGTCCAAAGGCACACTCCACAGTTCTTCGTGCCCTTGTCAGTCAGTAGTTGTATATCCTTTTGGTTTGATTCAAGTCCCGAATTGAGTACGGTTTTATGAGGTTGGCATACATTTGGAACGCCTCATCCCCAACTACAACGAACAGCATTGGCGGTCCTTCAGTGTTTGGAAGAGGTTGTGGCTGTGGAAAATTGAAATCATTACCATACAAACGTTGGCTCATGTCAGAGCTTTTGAAAGTCTGTGAGTCATTTCCTAGTCCAAATGAGCCAAAGTCCACGGCGACAAATCAACAGTCTGCATCTGCAATCACCATGAGAACAATGTAAAAGTATTTTTTGTAATTGAAATACTCGGATCCACTTCCAGTAGGTTTCATAATCCGAATGTGTTTGCTGTCCACAGCCCCAAACCATTTGGAAAATTACAAATGTACTGGAATTTTGCAGCATTTTCCATCCAGAGTTCAGTTGTGGATTGGGGGAGGAATTCTTCACGCAGAACGTCACGTAAAGCACGGCAGGTGTCTGCAACAATCCCAGAAAGCATGGACACTCCAATCCAAAATTGAAAATGTAGAGATGATATGGTCTCTCAGGTAGCCAGAAATCTACCGAACAGAAAATGGGGAAAAATAATGAATACATGAATTTTAGAACAATCATATTAACGACAGGTGTTTCTTTTTCAAAATTACGTACCTCAGAGTCACCAACAGACGTTCCTCAGCAGGAATTGCTCGACGTAGCTGTGTGTCCTGCTTGGTGGTGGATCCTCGGACACGTAACAGCAAGTCATGGAAGCTCTGTTCCGACATTCTCATGTAGGCAAAAAAACTTTTCCAGGTTTTCACACAGCTCTGTGTACAATGAGTGGTAGGCTCTACGTCTCTCTCGGACTTCTACAATGGGGTGTTGCCAATAGTGACAACGACGTCTTCTCTGTCTTTCTCTTCATCTTTCTTCTTCACAAGCCACAGCAAATGCACCAGCCAATTTCAATGACAAATTAAGATTAATAAGGAAGTTCTCCACGCTAAGATCCATCTTGCAGCTGGATACAGCAGCAAAAGATGAGCATTTCATCAATGCAGGGTCTATATATAGAAAGCCCATGAGACACGCCCATTGGGTGTCTGGTGTCCAGGAAACTCTACTAGAAAAGCATTGGAAATATTTAAGGCATGTGCTGAAACAACGCATGCAGAAACGCATACAAACGCATGCACACGCAGCAGTTTTTTGGAGTCATGCGTAAGATGATGCGGATAAAAAAGCTGCGTAAATATGTGTTTGCATGCATTTTTGCATGCGTTTGCACATGCAGATGATACGCTGCACACAGAAACACTAATGTGTACCTAGCCTTAGACAAAGACATTCCCTAGGGACCTCTGTTATCACACACACATACTGGCTCAAATTCCATCTTGCAAAGCAGTAGAGAATATACCGTATATACTCGAATATAAGCCGAGATTTTCAGCCCGTTTTTTGGGGCTGAAAGTCCCCCTCTCGGCTTATATTCGAGTCATATACACCGGGGGGTCAGAGGGGGAGGGGGGGCGGGGGTGTCAGGTCATAGTTACCCGTCCTGACGCTGTCTCTTGAGCCCCCAGCTTCTCCCCGTGCTCTCTCTTCCTGCCTTCAGTGGTCACGTGGTGCCGCTCATTAATACTCATGAATATGCGCATATTCATGAGTTTTAATGAGCGGTATCACATGACCACTGAAGGCAGGAAGAGAGAGCGCGGAGAAGCTGGGGGCTCAAGACACAGCGTCAGGACGGGTAAGTATAGCGATACTCACCTGTCCTGCGTCCATGGCTGCTTGCTGCTGTCTGTCATCGGTCAGTGACTTCAGACAGCAGAGGGCACGGTGACGTGATTAGTGCGCGCCGCGCCCCCTGCAGTCTGAACGTCACTGACTGATGACGTGGCAGATAGCGGTGAGCAGCCATGGACGCAGGACAGGTGAGTATCTGACACCCAGCGACGGAGAGGTGAGTATGTCATTTTTTTTATTTTTACATGCTGCAGCAGCGGCAGCACATGGGGGAATAATCTTAAGGAGCTTCTAATGGGGGCAGCACATGGGGGAATAATCTATGGAGCTTCTAATGGGGGCAGTATATGGGGGAACAATATGGAGCTTCTAATGGGGGCAGCATATGGGGGGAACAATATGGAGCTTCTTATGGGGGCAGTATATGGGGGAACAATATGGAGCTTCTAATGGGGGCAGTATATGGGGGAACAATATGGAGCTTCTAATGGGGGCAGCATATGGGGGAACAATATGGAGCTTCTTATGGGGGCAGTATATGGGGGAATAATCTATGGAGCTTCTTATGGGGGCAGCATATGGGGGAATAATCTATTGAGCATTTCCCACCCTAGGCTTATACTCGAGTCAATAAGTTTTCCCAGTTTTTTGTGGCAAAATTAGGGGGGTCGGCTTATACTCGGGTCGGCTTATACTCGAGTATATACGGTATGTAGAATATCAGCAATATAGTCAGGATAGATAAATGTAAATCCTGCTCTCACACTGGTACTGACCAGCTTCCTCGGGGGAGCAAGTAAGCAAGGAGAGGAATGTTCACCACTATATTCTCTCCCACATGTCCCTGCAGCGGGTAGGCAGGTCTCTTATATGTGCCCTGTATGGCTTTATGATCTGAGCCCACTTTGTGACCTGTAGGGCTTTATTATCTGTAAAAAAAGAAAAATTCAGATTCACGAAAAACCCAAAACTCCTCTTTATTAGTGTGAATATAAAACACTCATGATTAAGGGTTTCACTACCTGAATCTAGTTGTTTTATCTACTACCATAACATTTTAATTCACTGGCTGGAGTGTTTTCTATTCACATCAATAAAGAAGAGTTTTTGGATTTTCGTAAAGCTAGATTTTTGTTGTTTTGCAATCATTCATGTCCTTTGCTCCGGATCTTCAAACAGTGCATGAGGGCGAGCTGGACTCTATCTTTCCTTTATTATCTGTGCCCTGTATGCCTCTGTCACATAATTGCCAATGCACCGAGTTAGGCTATGTTCACATGTCCAGTAGTGATCCGTTAGAGCGAATCCAGCAGCAATCAGTTGGTAAAAAAAGTTGTGCAGACAAAACGTTTTAGTCTGTTTTTAAATAACTGATCTCTGCTGGATCCGGCAGTGGCTGTTTGCACAGACTATGGAGCGTTAAACAAGGCTCCGATGGACTTTGGTGAACTAGAGAAAGTGTCTATTTATCTGTGTTTTGTGTGTATGTTCTTTTAAGGTTTCCAAACTCTGGAATACGTCGAATTCAGTGTACTACGTCTGACCTGCATGGGATTTTTTTTTTATAATGTGGTGAACCAAGGAAAATGTCGGGGAGTGTCTATTTAAATAACGTATTTTTTGTGTGTTTTTTTTGTTTACTGGGTTAGTAATGGAGGTGTCTGATAGCCAGCTGTCTTTTTGGACAATTCACAGCTGACATTAACCCAAAGCTCTATTACCCCGATTGCCAATGCGGCAGGGCATTCAGGAAGAGCCAAGCTGAAGCGCCAAAATGGGGTCATTTTATGTGATGTGCTTCTTATGGGGTGACTGCTGGCTGTTAGTTTTAGACTGGGAAGAGCCCAATAACCAGAGACCTTTCCAGCCTGATAATATAAGCCAACAGCTTCTGCTTTACCTTTGCTGGTTACCAAAACTGGGGGGGACCACACATTCTTTTTTTTCATTCATTTACTTATTTATTAGGTTTATACATGTACAGTAAGCTACACATGCATGGCACTAATTATACATCTTACGGATATCTATCTATTATCTATCATCTATTTACCCCATGTCTATCCATCACTATATTTGCACATCTTTAAAACTTACAAATGTGTAATTTCTATTCCAGTATGTGTCACATGGATAGCACACACATTCACACTGATGGCACACACATACACACGGACAGCCAACGGAAAACCACACAAATAGTAAAAATAAACTGTCACGCTTGTATGGTTTTTTTTAAACAGACATGTGGAGGGAACCTAAGGCCTCTTTCACACATCAGGTTTTCGCCGTCAGGCGCGATCCGGCGCTTTTGACAGAAACCGGATCCGGCGAAATGCAATGCCGGATCCGGTTTCCCCCCCATTGACTTAGATTAGAGCCGGATCGAGCCGGATGGCCATGCGTTTCATCCGATTTTCGCCGGATCCAGCAATGTGACGCGATCCGGCGTCTGGAAAAAACGGCTACTGTAACGTTTTTTGTCTCCGGCGAAAAAGCCGGACACGCCGGATCCGGCGTGTCTGGCTTTTTCATACAATGAAAGCCTATGAGCGCCGCAATGCGCCTGATCCAGCGACAGCCGGATCCGGTGGCCGGATCCGTTTTTTTTGGTCTGAGCATGCTCAGTAGCTCTGCCCACAAGACATATATAAAAGCAAGACAGTGGGACCCTCAGCCACACCCAACATGCCACCCAAGCCAAGAACCAGGAGAAGGCAGCAGACATCTGCAGCACCATCAGCACCACCACCACCCCAAATGGAGCAGCAAAGGGAACATGCTGAGGAACGGGAGGGGAGTCCAGCAGCAGATGAGAGACGGTAATTATCAAATCCCCCATTCCTCCAAACTAGGGCTATGGAATATCAAGATATTCATTGGCCCTTTGTTTCTCTTTATTCAACAGCCGCCCAATAGATGCAGCAGCAGCAATGGCAGCAGCTGGAACACCACCCACAGGCATGGAGTGTGGCCACCAGGAAGACAGCACATCATCTTCTGGGAGCCCTCCCTCGCATCGTCAGCGTTTGACGGTAAGTTTTTATTTCCAAAATCCATCATCTCTGTAATATATGTCTATTCATTGCCTTTTATTTCAAAACAGGATTCACGAGATGAAGAGGAGCTCCCAGAAGAAGAAGGAAGGGGTGGACAGACACTTGGAGTGGGCTCACAATTGGTAAGTTTTTTGCATCAAACGCAGAAACACAACATCACACTACACACAACACATAGAAAACAATGTTCTGCAGACCACACACAGCAAACAAATGCCTACATCCAAAGACATAACATTTTTTGTTTTCTTCTCTAGTCTTCCCAATCTGGTGCTCGGCCAAGAGGTCCTCGCAGTGCCTCCCGGGGTCGTCGGCGACAGCAACGCGGCGGTCACCAGCGTGTAAGTATAAATATTTTTGCTTTGTTTTTTTGCACTTTTTATTTCATTTCTTTTGTGGAGGCTAATTATGTTATTTTTGTCTTTTTCTTTAACAGCCTTCACAGCGTGCTCCCGACTCTGACGGTGAGGATGGAGGACTCGATGTGGACCACTCATCGATCTCGTCAGAGAAAGGGAGCCGCTCTGGAATATGGCTGACCGCCGCCATGCTGACCTTATCGTTACCCGACGACTCTGGGAGGAAATCTGTTCGCTCCTTGTGGACCGCTGGGAGGACCTCGAAGCTCGGGCCCAGATTAAAGAGCGTAAGTATATACAGTACCGGTTGCTTGATTTAAACCAGTGTTTCCCGAACTCCAGTCCTCGTGGTCCCCACGGATCATGTGTTCAGGATTTCTATTTACTTTGGAAATCCTGAAAACATGACCCCTGGGGACCATGAGGACTGGAGTTTGGGAAACACTGATGTTGTATACTAACCACTTTGTCCTTTCTCGTTTCAGGGGAGAGAATTGTGAAGCGGTGGCGGTCTGTGAGGGATCGTTTCAAGAAGGAGTTCAATAAAGAGATGCGGGCCCCGAGTGGATCTGGAGGACGCAGGAGCAAGTACAAGTACGCACGAGCCCTGTTGTTCCTCCGGGAAACAATGCTCACCAGAAGGTAAATATTACACACCACATGTGACAAAAAAATGTTTAGATGTAACTTTTTTTTTTCAGCCAGGGCCATACCATGTCACTATTTTAATTGTTTTTTTTTCTCTTTATTCCACAGCATGGTGAGCAGCACTCGGGAGCCTGCACAATTGGACCCTTCTGAGGCGATCCCTGAGGAGACCGGCACCGAGGGACACTTCGACCGCCCCGGTACATCTGCACCTTCCCAGCCTTCCCACACATTCGACCCATCTGTACCATCCACCAGCACAGGAGCATCGTGGCCGCCTACATTACATGAAGCTGCTGGTGAGGAGATCGCTTTCCCTTTACCCCACCCTTCTGCCCCTGCCACCTCTAGTACACCTGCGGGTACTGGGCGGCAGCGGGGTCAGGAAAAGAGTTATGCGCCAGAGTTCTTGCATCTGAATGCATCTTTCCAGAACTGTCTAAAAGTCTTGTCAGAGCAAATCTCCGCAGGCTTTCAGCAGATCAACTCCAGCATTCTGGAGGTGAAGACACTTCTGCAAACCATGCATTCAGAAGCAAGATCTTCGCCAAACCACACCTTTTTCAGGTCTGTTGTGGAGCGCATGGCAACACTATCTCCTACCCAGCAGATGCATGTAATGCATTCGTGCCACGGTGCTCTACAGCAGGTTACCTCCCAACCTCCACCTCCCACCACTGTAGTTCCTCCACCTGCACCCCCTCCAGCCACTTTCCATCCTCCCCCTCCTATTACATCTGCACCCCCTCCAGCCACTTTCCATCCTCCCCCTCCTATTACATACCAGCAACCTCACCAGTACCAGCAACCTCCCCAGTACCAGCAACCTCCCCAGTACCAGACATCTCCCCACTTCCAGCAACCTGCCCCGTACCAAACTCCTTCCCCGTACCAAACTCCTTCCCCGTACCAAACTCCTTCCCCATACAACTTTCCATCAACATCATCTGCTCCTACAGTCCCTGCCCAACCCTCCACTCCACCGCCCACCACCTCTTCTGCCTCCCACATGTCCACCCATTCTGTAGCTTTTTCCACACCATCACCTCTAACTGTTCCTTCCCCACCACGATCCCAGTCCTCTCTCCACACTCCCATTGTCGAAGTGTCCCGCAGCCCCTCCAGCAGTATTTCCACCCCACACTACACCGAGTTATACTGTTTTTTTTGTAATAAAAATGCCCATTTGGTTGGTTTCAAACCTTTATTAAAAAAGTTTTTTTAACTTTAAAAACAGTTTACACAAAAAAAAATATTTTAAATAAAAGTTAAATTATTGTTTACACTGGTTGTCTGTCATTTCTTTCTGCGGCGAAATATGTTTAAAAAAAAGGTTAAATACAGGGTATTTAAAAGGTAAAAAGGTATTCAAAACCAGGTATATAACTGTGGGTAAATTTTAGCTTTTTGCCACAGTTGTGTTCCTGGTTGTGTTTGAAGCAAAGTATTTCACCTGAAAAGTTGTGTTTATTGTTGGTGATTTCCTAACAATGTACACAACTTTTGTTAAAAGGTGAAATACTTTGCATAAAACACAACCAGGTACACACCTGTGGCCTAAAGCTAAAAATAGAGACCATGACAAGATAGCCAACTTTGGTTGGCAAAGGTATATACTGTTGGTACAGAAGGTACACAAGTTTGGTTAGGGCACAAATCTTTCACACTCTGTCATCCTGCCAGTGTACTCTGCCTTGAGGTGACATAAAGTATAGTGCAAAATTGTCCCTCATTACTGAAACCGTCACAGAACTTCTAGTGGTAATGTCATGGTAATCTTGCAAGGTGGTTTCTTCAGAGGTGTCCCCAATGGAAATGGGTTCCTTGCAGATAACAAAATTGTGGAGTACCACGCAAGCTTTGATCACCTCGTCCACAGTTTCTGTCTTGAGGTTGATCGCAGTCAATAGGACCCGCCATTTGGCTGTCAGAATACCAAAGGTACATTCAACCATTCTTCTTGCTCTTGTGAGGCGGTAATTAAAAATGCGTTTTGGTCTTGTCAATCCTCTGCTAGAGTACGGTTTCAAAAGGTGTTCTGACAGCTGGAAGGCTTCATCCCCTACACAGACAAATGGCATAGGTGGACCAGATGTTTGCGGCAGCGGTCTAGGTGGTGGGAACTGGAAGGTGTTTCCATACAGTTTACGCCCCATGGCAGACAGTTTGAAAACTTGAGAGTCATTGGAGCGGCCATAGGCCCCAATATCAACCGCAATAAATTTGTATTCCGCGTCAGCGATGGCCATGAGGACAATTGAAAAATATTTCTTGTAATTGAAATATTCCGATCCCGATCCAGCTGGCTTTACAATGCGGATATGTTTCCCGTCCACAGCGCCCAAGCAGTTGGGAAACTGACATATCTGTTGAAACTTGTCAGCAATTTCAATCCACCTCTCTGTTGTGGGCTCTGGTAAAAACTCTTCAGCTAAGGAGTCCCACAGTGCACGGCATGTGTACTTCACAATTCCAGATATGGTGGAAATCCCGAGTCTGTACTGGAAATGCAGTGACGAAAGGGATTCTCCAGTTGCAAGAAATCTGTGGGGAATTAAAAAACAATAAATTAGTTTTAAATCACAGCATTACATACCAAATCTGAGCTATAACACTTGGAGATACAAACTACCACCAACAAGATTGCAGTGAAAGTGTGCTCTGATGCGATCATATCCAATAAATGTGGCTTACCTTAAAGTCACCATCAGACGCTCTGCGCGTGAAACAGAGAAGCGGCAATAGGTGTCCGCTTTTCTTATGAGGTGTGCAATGCGCTCCACCAAGTAATCAAAATTCTCCATTTTCATCCGAACATATCCAAAAAATGTATCCGGGTTTCGTCGAAGGTCCATGCAGAGTGTAGAATAGACCCCACGCGTCATTCTCTTGGCTGTGATGGGGTGGATCCACAAACGTCGTCTACGATGCCTGATGCGCTGCTGTCTCGCTCTCTCCTTCTCCAGAACAATCACCCTCAAACGATTCACCTCCGCTATAAAATCCGCCAAATTCTTCAAAATATTTCCAATGACAACATCCATCTTCGCCAGTAACTTGCTCTTCTCTCCAACCTGCACTTTCTCCTCTACAACCTGTCAAAGAAGGGCTGTAGGAACATGCTATATATAGTTTTCCAGTAGCCAATCCTGTTCGGAAGGCCACAAGGGTCAATTTTAAAAACCGGATCCGGCGTAATCCGTCGAAAAACGGATAAAAAAACGGATGAACCGGATGAGACGGATCCGGTTTTGTCTGTCAAGAACAAGACGGATCCGGCAGAAAACCGGATCCGTCACATCCGGTTTTACGAAATATTTGCCGGATCCGGCATTCCGGCACGACGCCGGATCGCGCCTGACGCCGAAAATCTGATGTGTGAAAGTAGCCTAAGGCACAGACATTGTTGGTGGACTTCTTTATTCTCTTAAGGGCAGTTATTTTTTTCATCAGTGGTAGATAAGAAAAGTTGAACAACAATAAGGGATCTCATTAGAGTATTCACAGCCTTAAAGGGAACCTGTCAGCAGGATTGTGCACAGTAATGTGACTGCTACCAATTTCCATTATCAGAATAAAGTTCAATTTGAAGACAGATAAAAGAGAACCATAAAAAAAATATCAACTGCACATTACACGTGATCAAGTTGCACCACCACCTACTGCCTTCAGAAGGTGATTTAAAAAAAATATATATATATATTTATATATATATGTATTTAACCCCTTTCTGGCCTACCACCTCAACACATTAACCTAATCTATCCCTGTGTGGCACAGTCAAAAGTTTTACCATAACCAGGTTCCCCGCATCATGTTTCCACATGCTTTATACATCCATTAGCCCTCTGTGTCTGTACTGTTACATACTTAACATTATGGCTGGTCCATACAATCAGGGCAACTGTTACCACCCACCTTTGGTGCCTCCCCTTTTTCCTCATAGATTGTAAGCTTGCGAGCAGAGCCCTCATTCCTCTTGGTATCTGTTATGATCTATGTGATTATTGTTATGCTGTAATGTCTATCGTCTGTACAAATCCCCTCTGAAATGTAAAGTGCTGCGGAATATGTCGGCGCTATAGAAATAAAATTTATTATTATTATTATAGATGACGTACTATCCCATCCATGTGCCTTGGGACTTAATTCCCATGGACGGGACAGTACGTCATCATCGATCAACCGCGCTCAAGGGGGGATGCGGCTGATCACAGCCGAGTGTCAGCTGATTCGCACAGCTGACGTCTGGCACTAAGTGCCAGGAGTGGTCACGGACCGCATCCGGCACTTTAACCCCTGGAACACTGCGATGAAACATGATTGCAGCGTTCCAGGAGCAGGCCCCCCTGTGACAGCCCCTCTGCCTTTGGATCAGAGACCCTGCGGCATGTTGTGGGGTCCCGATCGCTGCCATGGAGACCCGACATCATCATGACGACATCCGGGTCTCCAGGCCTGAGAGATTCCCTGTCATGTGCAGTGCATGTCAGGAAGTCTGTCAGGTCAATGCACAGAAGCTTCAGAGCTGACAGCTTCTATAGCATGCAGATCTGCATGCTATAGAAGCGATCAGCCTGCACAAAATGAGTGTCCCATAGTGTGATAAAGTGTGAAACAAAGAATTAAATTAAAAAAAATGTAAATGTAAAAATATTTTAAAAAATAATAAAAAAAAATCAATATTTATTCTAACATTAAATCGATATTTGAATAAAAAAAAATCTAAACAATAAAAGTACACATATTTGGTATCCCCGCATCCGTAACGACCCGACCTATAAAACTGTCCCACTAGTTAACCCCTTTACTGAAAACCATTAAAAAAAAACAAAAAAAGAATACTTTATCATCATACCGCCGAACAAAAAGTGGAATAACATGCAATCAAAATGAGGGATATAAATAAACATAGTACCGCTGAAAACGTCATCTTGTCCCGCAAAAAACGAGCCACCATACAACGTTATCAGCGAAAAAATAAAAACTCTATATGTTTATTTATTGGACATGCTGTACATTGTGCTGATCTTTAATTAGGAACCTATTTAATATATAGATATGGTATAAGGTTGGCTGTATTTATATGTTGTATATTTTGGACATGCTGTATATGGTACTGACTTTAATTAAGAACCTTTATAATATATAAGCATTATACAGGGCTGGTTGCTGCTTCCATATATACAGGTTACGTGTGGTAACCATTGTATATTTTAAGCTTTTTTATATTTTGTGGTGTTTTGCATGTCCTATGAAATAAAAATTGTAATTTTTCTAAAGGTGATCCCTGCTTATGTGTATGTCTTCTTTGCTCTATTGGTTACTTACTTTTGGGTATTTTCTATCATATAGACCCTTCAAAGTGACTTCAAATGTGATGTGGTCCCTAAAAAAAATGGTGTTGTAAAAATGAGAAATCATTGGTCAACTTTCAACCCTTATAACTTCCTAACAAAAAAAAATGTAGTTCCAAAATTGTGCTGATGTAAAGTAGACACGTGGGAAATGTTATTTATTAACTGTTTTGTGTGACATATTTCTCTGTTTTAAGGGTATGAAAATTCAAATTTGGAACATTGCGAAATTTTCAAAATTTTCGCCAAATTTCCATTTTTTTTTCACAAATAAACGCAACTCATGTCAAAGAAATTTTACCACTAACATGAAGTACAATATGCCACGATAAAACGTTGCCAGAATCACTGGGATCCATGGAAGCGTTCCAGAGTTATTACCTCATAAAGGGACAGTGGTCAGAATTGTAAAAATTGGCCCGGTCATGAACGTGCAAACCACCCTTGGGGGTAAAGGGGATAATATTCATGATGTAAACTAGGAGGCAGGTCAGTGAGGGATCAGAAGCAATACTGATGAATACCTAATCACAGCACCACATGAAGACCCCCCACAGGCCGCTCCAGAGCACGAGAATCTCATTAACTCAAAATGGAAAATAAGATTAAACAACAACCACAAGACAGATTTCTTCAACCATTTCATCATTGTAATCAGTATAATGGCACCGACATGACACTGTGTGTATGTACTGTAACTGTGCACAATCCTGCTGACAGGCTACCTTTAAGCACAGGGCGCCATCATATAGATGTTTGGTCCACTCTTAAAAAGCAAAGGTAGGTATAAACATTATGTATCAGAACAAATGTAGAATACATGAAGCTTCGTTTTAATAACTTTATTCACAATTTTCCCTGCATGGACATGTCTCTTTTATCTGTTTTGCGAATTGAACGTTATTATAATAATGGAAATTGGTAGCAGCAGTGGCGTATCTAGGGGGGGCAGCCGGGGCAGTTGCCCCGGGCGCAGCCAGCAGGGGGGCGCAGTCGGGCCGCCTAATACAGCGGTCCGGAGTGTCCTCCCTGGCGGCTGCGTTCTGCCGCCCCCCCGCCTGAGAGTCGGCGGTTCTCTGTGTCAGCTGTCAAGCTGACAGCCGGCGCAGAGAAGGAGGCCGTGCCGGTTCCCAGGGAGCAATTGTACTGGTGTCTATACAGACGCCAGTACAATTGAAGCTCTGACCGCCGGGCCAGAGCGACGTCAGCAGCGTGATCAGGTCATGTGATCACGCTGCTGACGTCACTCTCCGGCGCCAAAAGAAAACGCTGGTGGTAAGTGTGCTCCTCTGTGGAGCTGAAGAACCACCGAAGATGGGAGATGAGGGGGAGTTAATGAGTGGAGATGGGGGGGATTTGTAGAGGGGATGGCGGTTAATGTGTGGGGGTATTTAGAGTGGGGATGGCGGTTAATGTGTGTGGGGGTTAATGAGTGGGGATGCCATGGGGTTAATGTGTGGGGGAGTGGAGATGGGGGTTATTTAATGTGATGGGGGTTAATGAGTGGGGATTGGGTTAATGTGTGGGGGGGTTAATGAATGGGGATGGGGTTAATGTGTGGGGGGTTAATGAGTGGGGATGGGGGTTAATGTGTGGGGGCGTTAATGAGTGGGGATGGGGGTTAATGTGTGGGGGTATTTGGAGTGCTGATGGGGGTTAATGAGTGGGGATGCCATGGGGTTAATGTGTGGGGGGATTTGGAGTGGAGATGGGGGTTATTTAATGTGATGGGGTTAATGAGTGGGGATTGGGTTAATGTGTGCGGGGGTTAATGAGTGGGGTTGGGGTTAATGTGTGGGGGTATTTGGAGTGCTGATGGGGGTTAATGAGTGGGGATTGGGTTAATGTGTGGGGGGATTTGGAATGGGGATGGGGGCACTTAATGTATGTGGGGGATTGGGGATGGGGGGATTTAATGTGTGGGGAGATTTGAGGACACAAAATAAAGAGTATGTATGAGGAAACAGTATGGGGGATTGGTGCAGACAGTATGGGGAGCAAATGGGGTAATGTAAGTGGACACAGTATGGGTAGTCTGGGATATGTGTGAGCAGACAGTATAGAGAGTGAGGGGGTAAATATATGAGGAGACAGTATGGTGAACAGGTGGGATGCTAGAGGGGAATAGTGTGAGGAGACAGTATATTGCAGATATTTTTATTTAGGAGCATTATAATGACACTTCTATCTTTAAGGGCATCGTGTGGAGATTTGCTGCAGAAGACCGGAGAAGATGGAAGTCTGCAGAGACGGCTGTGGATGTGAAAACTCATCATGGGGTCTAGAAGAAAAGGTGACTGACTGCAGAGACGACGTCATCTATAAGGTACCTGGATGTAAATGTTATTTGTGATACTGACTAATTCTCATGTTTTTGTTAGGAACATTAAAGGGGTTCTCCAGGTTTGTGCGGAGTCTGCAGTCATTCTATGTGACTGCAGACTTCTGAATTCTCACAGTGCTCACCGAACGCTGTTAGGATTCTCTCGTGCCGGTAACTTACATACATGCGGTCACATGCTGACTAGACATGTGTGGCCTCACTCAATGAAAATGAACAGAGCGAGGCCGGGCACGTCTAGTCGGAATGTGGCCAGAAGTATATAAATCACATACTTGTGCTGACATGACGGTACATCAGCAAGGGAGAATCCTAAAAGTGTGCAGTGCATTTGTTGTGAGAATTCAGAAGCTGCAATGTCAGGATTCAGCTCTGCAGGTTCCAGTAGTCATCACATGGACACCACTCATATGCGATTTTCATAGGTATGGTCCTGTGACAACGAGCTTCTCTTCCTGCTTCTCTCAGTTTTTTACTGAACATTGAGAGCATTAGGGAGAGCAGCTCGTGGGTACATGGCTAAGTGTGCAAGTCGCATATGTACTTGGGCGGGGGTGGGGCGCCGAACCGAATTCTTGCCCCGGGTGCCAGAAAGCCTAGATACGCCTCTGGGTAGCAGTCACATCTGAAAACTTTTAGAGGAAGCTTTGAATTGCAAATAGTTTTCTCATCTGCATGAATCCTCGTGAACTTTTCGTGATGAATACTTCTCCTTTCTGTCTTAGTGATGCGCTCTGCAAAACATTTCAGTTTTTTTTCTTCGTAAGCAAATATGGAACATAATGTGTCACTGTATTTCACGATGTTCTGGTGTGCAATGAATTCTTGGTAAATGTGTCACTTTGTAATTTCAGGATGTTATGGTGTGCAATGAATCCTTGTGTTTTACTCCAATATTTTACTTATGTCAAATAGCTGTTGGTAGGAAGAAAAAGATGGTTAGCACTCGACTTTTTGCAAAACGGTGCTAGTGAATGGAACCCGAGGTCCCATAAGCATAAGTTCAGAGAAAATCACTGCACACGTACAAGAAAAAAAAACTTCAGGTGAGTATTTATTTGATGCTGATAGGTGAAGCGACAATTTAAACGACATTTCGGCCAATCAATGGCCTTTATCATATAGTTGCCCTTTCAAAAAAGCATCATGGGAAAACCAGGTAAGCAGTGTCACCGCAATGAAATATGACATACAGCCTATTAGGTCCAGTTTAGAGTCAATGCCCACTGTCACCGTGAATGTCACCGCAGGGACACAAAAGTGTCTGCATCCTCCACTGTGCCACCAATGAATCAAGTCCATACTCCCTGGAGACTGGCTCCTCCTGAATTCATTGCTTACACTGGTGATTGACTCTAAACTGGACCTAATAGGCTCTATGTCATATTTCATTGCGGTGACACTGCTTACCTGCTTTTCCCATGATGCTTTTTTGAAAGGGCGACTATATGATAAAGGCCAGTGATTGGCCGAAACGTCGTTTAAATTGTCGCTTCACCTATCAGCATCAAATAAATACTCACCTGAAGCATTATTTTTCTTGTACATGTGCAGTGATTTTCTCTGTAAATAGCTGCTGGTGACTTGAAAAGCAAGTCATCTAAATGTGTTGTAGGATAAGCCTATATAATTCCCTACTGGATGTTCGATGTCAAGATAGGGGTAGAGGGAGAAGGTAGCTACTTACATCTCCATTGAAGGGGTACAGTCTAGGGATGTAAAAAAGAAAGGTGACAGGGCTCTGAAATGGCCCATTAGTATAAGCAGTGGCACCACAGGCATGCCACCGCTCCATCTATTGTCTATAGCAGGAGTGAGCAACATTTTTTAGTCCAAGGGCCATACAGTCATAGTGAAGCAATCCAAAGGGCCACAAAAAAATGTAAAGGGGCATTTACATGAATACATCAGCAGAACCAAGTTTTGAGTATTTGAACGGATTTGGAGAGTTTCTGATCCAAAAAATCAATGTGGATACATCCAAATTTACACTGAGTATTTGGAGCAGCAAAAACTCAACAAAATTCTCCTCATAATCTCAAAACTAAGTTTTGAGGATTTTTTCGGTTTTAGCATGAAGCACGATATGGATTGCTCCATGATCAGAACCATCATCAGTACATGAAAGCAGTGCCAGAACCACCATCAGCACATGAAAGCAGCGCCCGAACCACCAGAACCACCATCAGTATAATACAGTGATCAATTGTAGTGGGAGGTTAGCCCCAGTGGGCAGCAACTAACAGAATAGTTTTTAACAGGGGAAAATGCAAAGTACTACATCTGGGCAATAAAAATGAAAAAAGCATATACAGAATGGGCTAAGCAACAGCACATGTGAAAAAACTTGGGTATACTAATAGATCATAAACTAAACATGAATCAACAGTGTGATGCAGCAGCAAAAAAAGGCAAATACAATTCTGGGATGTATTAACAGAAGCATACAGTCTAGATCACGTGAAGTCATTATTTCCCTCTACTCCTCTTTGGTCAGACCTCATCTGGAATACTGTGTCCAGTTTTGGGCACCACATTTTACAAAAGACCAACAAACTGGAGCAAGATCAGAGAAGAACGACCAGAATGGTGACCGGTCTGCAAACCATGTCCTATGAGGAAAGGTTACAGGATTTGGGAATGTTTAGCTTGCAAAAAAGAAGACTGAAAGGAAACTTAATAGCTGTGTACAAATTCACATTGTAGAAGGATGATCTTTATTCTCATTTGCACAAGGAAAGACTAGAAGCAATGGGATGAAACTGAATGGGAGGAGACACAGATTAGATATTAAAAAGAACTTTTTGACAGGGTGATTAATGGAACAGGCTGCCACGAAAGGTGGTAAATTTCTCCTTCAATAGAAGTCTTCAAACAGAGGCTGGACAGACATCTGTCTGGGATGATTTAGTGAATCCTGCTTTGAGCAGGGGGTTGGACCAGATGACCCAGAAGGTCCCTTCCAACTCTACCATTCAATGATTCTTCTTGTTTCACATAAAACTGCAACTCCCACTATGTCCTTAATAATGGTAATGAGATACTGGGAGTTGATGTTACCAGCCAACATCAGACTGTTGTCCATACAGGAACCACAGCACTGATCAGACGCAGGAAGGATCTCAACTAAATATTTACAACCAGGTACTTTATAGGGGACATCTTTTCTGATCATTGCCATCTTTTTTCTCCACGTAGTACAGAAGCCATGATTAAATTTCATGCCCAGTCTCTGCAGACTTCCCTCTTCTCAGTCTTCAGCAGCTCTTTCCAACATTGCACCCTTAAAAATAAAAGTATCATTATACTGCCCCATAAATATAAATATCTCTTATGCTGTGCTTCTGGACAAATAAGATTGCTTCTCAGTGTGCTTCTTGCACAAATTATAATCCGCACACTGTCCCTCTCCATACTGGCTCCCCCACACTGCACCTTTCCATAATATTCCCCCCACACTCTGCCCTCCAGCCTGTAGTGGTTTTAATCGCTGCAGGATCCTACCTACCCAAAAATTCAGGCTTTAAGGAGAGGTATTCACATCAACCCAGAAATTCAGAGATCAGCCTAAGACAGGTATTCACACTAGACACACAGGTTTCCAGAAGTTTGGAGACCGCCTTGTCGTTGGCTGCTGGGCATGCATGAATTGGCCAAATTATGTGCAAAACGTCTCAGTTTTTTCCTATTATCCAGAAGCAGTATTGCTAGTCATATTTCATATTTCATATTGACATGCTTTAGCACTACGGAGTGCAACTTTTTTGTTTATTGTATATTGAGGTAGCTGCTACTAGTATGCACTTGCTCACACTAGCTTGGAAGTGCAAATCAGTCTTTTGTTATTTGTTATTCCCCCACATTGCTTCTCTCCATCATATTCCCCCCATACCGCTCCTCACCGTCATATTCCCCCCACACTGCTCCTCTCTGTCATATCCCCCCCACACCTCTCATCTTCGTCATATTCCCCCCATACCTCGCCTCTTCATCATATTCCCCCCACACCTCGCCTCTTTGTCATGTTCCCCCCACACACAGCTTGTTTCTGTTATATTTGCTCCAAAAACACCTCCTCTTCGTCATATTACCACCCACACCACTCCTCTCCATCATATTTCCCCCATGCGCAGCTCCTCTCCATCATAATCCCCCTCCATACACAGCTCTTCCCATCATGTTTCCCCGCACACAGCTCCTCTTTGTCTTATTACTCCCCCACACGGCTCCTCTACGTCATATTCCCTCGCACACCCTATCCCTGTGGATACCTTCACAATCCTCTCCCCTGTTGCCTCATAGTAACAGCAGCCCCCATCCTTCCTCCTATTATAGTTTATTTAATCCTCCGTTCCTCCAAGATCATTTACTTTTTCCGGTGAGTCGATGCCTCATCTGTGTTGCGGCGCAGGCGACAGCAGCAGTGTGATGATCTTATTACGCTGCAGGACATCGGGGTGGGGACTGACAAGCTCGCCTCTACTCGGCCCCTGTCCTGGCAACGAAGTCTGAAAGACACCAATACAGCGGAACACAAGAAGATGAGAACCGGGGCCTGCCGGTTCTCTGTGCGGTGCACATCATCCTTCGGCAGGCCGTGTGTTGGAGATGCTGGAGATAACTGAGCATAGCACTTGCCTAATATTCAGAAGTCTCAGACAATTTATGGACTGGTGACGTGCATGAGTGGCTACTGGTCCAACATAATGGGGCATTTTACAGGCCTATTCTAGAATCGCCTACGTGCCAACAGTTGACCCCCTACGATCAGCAAATTATTAACTTTCCAAGTTTCCAAGTTTGGACAACCCCTTTAAGTTGGATATTTCCTTTAACCCTCTCCCTACTATTAGTTCATGGAGTGGGTGGTGCGGGTGTATACAGCCAACACACGCCTCTAGCGGCAGCAATCAGCTGCCTTCTTTAAGCTTCGTAGGACTACATGGTTTTCAATAAATTCTGTACTACCAAATTATAATTAATGCAATATATAGTAGAAGTGATCAAGCACAGGTTTGGGTACTCTATGGAGACTAAAAGATACAGAAGAAAGTAAAACTAAAAAAAGTTGGAGACACATCCATAAAAGTTTAATCTGTCAAAATATAAAATTATTTTAACTCGTAGGGTAAAAGCAATAAAAAAATAAAATTCAAATTGCTGAATTTTTGGATTGCCCTTTCCCCAAAAATTGCAAAAAAAAAGCATTGTATGTGCCTCAAAACTACATTTCGGCACACAAAAAATTAATTCTCGTCCAGCCAGAAAATAGAAAAAAGTTCTGAGCCTCAGAAAATGGCGACACAAATCAAATAATATTTTTTTCAAAACTTTAGACGTCACTAAATTGTGGGTTTTTTCACTAGTTCACCACACATGGAATTTTTCTTACTGTTTTTCAGCACATTATATGGTAAGGTGAATAGTGTTATTCAAAACTACAATCCGTCCAGCAAACAATAAGCCTCCTATGGCTACGTGGATGGAAAAATAACAAAGTTATGATTTAAGGAGGAAAAAATGAAAATTGGCCGCATCATTAAGGGGTTAAAACAAATTTATCAATCTGCATGGATTCATGCTGTAGTTTGATCCAGGGATGACTAGAAACCATTATAACCTGATAGATGGCTTTGAGGTTGTCTTTAACAACCACAAGCAGATACATGTTGGTGTAGGAGCAGGAAGCTGTGGTTCGGGGTGGAGATTTCTGAATATTTAGGGTTATTGCCTGTATAATATAACAGCTGTTACAGTTGGGAGAAATACTTTATTTTCTGTAACAATTTCAAGGGTGCCAATACTTTTGGCCATGACAGTATCTTACGCTGAATTATTGCCAGTATCTTGACATCTTGTGGAAGGAAGTCGTTGCTATTTCTCCAATTTGTGGTATTGCGTGTACTACTTGTCATATTAGCAAATAGACGTCTTAGCACCCTCTACCTATAAATGTAACGTATACAGAATGTGATAAGTAAAGCCAGCTGTAGATTTTAGAAACCCCCTCCCACACACACTCACACACCCCAATCACCATATTGCCTTGGCTTTCAGTGACTGGCGCCCTCATACTTTTATATGGTCACAGAACTTCTTTGTGACTTCCAATAAAATTATATATTACAGTAAGGAGCAGGATCGGACTGGCCAACAGGAGGACAGAAGAATCCTCCGGTAGGCCGCCCCTGTGAAGGAGTCCCAATGACCAGTGCTATTACACATGATTCACAATTTGCAGAAAAAGGTGTCATCTAAACATTTATTAAACATGATAGATAAAATATATAAAAGCTTAAATAAATTTGTGTACTAATGTCAGGTTTTTTGCATATAGCTGAACAGTGGGCCCCAGGAATCCTTGTTACTGGTGGGCCTTTGCCAACCAAGTTTGACCCTGGTACGATGACACTGTTGTATGCTACATATTGGGCTGGGGTATCACATGTCAACCACTGACTAATATATACAGTAGTCTGCAAACATTTTAGGCCTGTGTGGAAAAAATGCAGCAACATGTCTGCTTTGACATTTTTGTTTGGAAGAGACCATGCTGATGCAGTATAATTACCTTGTTGATGCAGTATAACTACCTTGTGTCTTTTTGCTGTGCTCAGTCTTACAATGGTGTATGACCCGAGACATGAAACTGACTTCGACAACCACACATTTGTAGCAGTGTTTGGCTTTTCCCCATCCAGTTTTAGGCCTCCAACACAGCTGTTTTGGTTTCAGTTAATGACAGTTTTTCACTTTACGCATTAAATGATGATCATTATCACCTGCTTGGTATAAATGGTTACTCATGCATCTAACTATAATCCTAGAAAATCCCTAATTCTGTGCAAGTGTACCTAGAAGGAGGCAAAAGGCGGTCACACCAAATATTGATTTGAATTTCTCTTTTGTTCATTAACTATGCATTTTGTTAATTAATAAACAAACTAATAAAGGGAGTTTGTCACCTAATCTGAAAGCAGCGTGATGTAGAGATTAAAACCCTAATTCTAACGATGTGTCACTTACTGGGCTGCTTGCTGTAGTTTTGATAACATCGCTGAAAATGAGATTATCACTTGAGGACTAACAGCCCTGCTGCCAGGTAGTCCTCTATATTCATGAGCTCTGTATAACTCCACCCCACCACTGATTGGCAACTTTCTGCCTATGCACAGTGTACACTGAAACCTGCCAAATGGTAGTGTGGTATAGAGCTCAGCATTCAGAAAATGGGAGATCTGCAGCAGAGAAACCTAAAATTTTATCAAACTTAGAGCAATAAGTGACACATCAATGGCATCAGGTTCTCTGCCCCTACATCATGCTCATCTCAGATAGGTTAACAAAAACCTCAAGACAGATTCCCTTTAACATTTCTGTTTTTGAAAACAGTCTTATGTTGAACTATTTTTTTCACACCTGCCAAAATCTTTTGCACAGTATTGTACATGTCATATCACTTTAAATTTTGTTAGGTAATAGAGTGACTGGATAAAATGATGCCTCCATGCCTGGAGACCAGGTATCTATGACACGTCTTGTTCTGGATGTATTTAAGACATGGTTTTCAGAAAGAAACTGATGTAACTGATATGTTAGAACTTTCCCCTCACCACAGGGGGTTGCACAAGCGGATGTGGATTATAGCTGGAAGAAACGACAATCATCAGAAACAAAATAGTCAGTGTTCACATTGTTTAATCACCAGTGTATTAGGAATGGGATAGGAAGTGTCTAATTGTCCTCCATTTTCTGAACTGATGCTACATTATTCAACTTCAGATTGTGCTTTCTCTTTAAAGGATTCACTGTTTAGATTCCTGTTTTGTTGGAGCAGTTTGAGGAAGGCCGTTTATGTTCCCCATGTTCTTGCATAGTGTACAAGGTTCAGAAAGACATGGTTCGTGATTTTGCTGGAAGAACATGACCTATCTCACAGAACCCGGACCTCAATCCCATCCAACACCATGGGGATGAACGGAGATTGTGAACCTGGCCTCTCCCCAACATTAGCGTCTGACCTCACAAATGCTCTGGATTAAGGGGCAAAGATCACCCTTGAAACTCTGTGTAAACTAATGAATGGTTTGATGAAATCAAAAAACATCAACATGACTACTTGTCCATTTTCAAGGTTTGGCCATTGCGCAATATTCAAAATGAACGTCCTGCCTCGTTTATTATACTTCTTCCAGCCTTCCACATTAAGGTTCTATTATGCTTCTTCTGCTCCCTAAATGCTGCTTTTCAAAAGTTCATATGGTATGGAAAACCGGACACAATCAAAATATCCGTCTCAAAGTCAAGGATCAGTATACCGCTGGCTCCCCTGACCGCCGTGGCCTCTGTCCCGCAATTCCTCCTCCTCCATCCGCTGGCCAGGGTCTGCACATGGCTCGCAGATTCCCGGGCAGTGTGCTTAGAACATGGGCTCTCCCTCCTTCTTAAGGGGCAGTGGGCGTCATCCTAGAGTATCCCCAGGCTACGAGTGGGAGACACTTATGATTTAAGGCTGACCTGATGGGAGGTGCCTGAGCAATGTGGTTAGTCAGTTTCACTGCAAGCTTGCTAGTTCTCAGGTCCCCGGTTTGTTAGCTCCTACCAGTATCTGCTAGTTCCAGCTAGTGTCTGCCCAAACTCTCTTGTTCTTGCTCGTTCGTGCCTGTGCTTGCTTGTGCCTTCCAGAATACCTGCCTGATCCCACCTGTATGCCCCTTGTACCTGCCTGAACCTGCCAGTACCAGTCAGTATACCAGCCAAACTTATATTGTTCTCACCCAACCTGCCCACACACAGGAGATATGTTTGCCAGGTTCTGCAGAGACTGAGGAAGAATTGTTTATACGCCAAGTTCGAAAAATTTGTCTTTCAGCAAACCTCTGTTCCTTTCCTTGGTTACATCATTTCTAAGACGGGACTAAGGATGGATCCCAAGAGGGTATCCGCTGTCCTGAAGTGGCCTCATCCTGACTGTTGAAAGGCAATCCAGCGGTTCCTCGGATGCCCTTGTAAAGGGGTTAAGTGAGATATTTAATGTAATTATCTATTGCTAAATGGTACTGATACATGTTTACATGTATTACCGCACATATGAAATGGTACTGCTACTCCTTTCTGGGTATTACCATTGTTTTGTCTTGATGTTTTATTGTATTGTTGCTATTATTTGCACATAGTTGTGATAATGTTTACTGCATTTCAAGGTTTACCATGTATAAAATAGGGAAAGCGTAGTGCTCCCTTTGGACACTAGAGGGGGGCACTCTAGTATTTAGGACTCTTAGTAGAATAGGGATAAGTGTAGGAGGGGCTGCCGGGAGTTAAGGTTAGATGAGAAGGGAAGTTAGGACAGATGGGGCCAGGGTGCCCGAAGTGTCCACATGGGCTATAGGCCCAGGACGGCTTGGCAGCCACGCAGCATTAAGCAGTGACAGTCCAAATTATCCACGTCCGTTGGACATCAGTTAGTGTACCAAAGAGTACAAGAAGATGTGGTGACTTGTAGCCTGAATGGACGCTTTTAGGCCGGGAGTTGGATGAAGTCAGGAACAGAAGGATGCTGAAGCTTTGCAGGGAGCAGTACAGATGGGTCGGATGCTTTTCCAGAGGCAACCAAGCTGGGTGAAGGATGATTTCATGTCTGGGGTGAAACAGGCAGAAGGAATTGTCATCATGGCCAGGTCAGGCTAGGAAGAAGCTGGGAAGCAGTCTAAGACGGTCCGGTCCAGACTTGTGCCATATAGAAGCGTCAGCAAAGCAGGGAGAGCTGAGGAGGCAAGTGAAGTTGAATGTGTATCCCATGATGTGCCAACTGTGGATATATTGTGTGAAGTTATCAGTAAAGAAACCATTCAAGTTACCATGGACTGTGTCTCAGTTACTGGGAGTCACCTCGGAGAGGGGCCATTGCCGTTTGGGAAGTGCCCAGGGGGGCCCAAACCTGGAGACGCAGGTACACTGAACAGTGATTGCAATTTTCTGTGGGGGAAGGCCGGGACACTGATGCTTTAGTGTCTCTGGCCACGACTATAGTCCTGGCCGAACCTTACACACTAACTACTACCGCCATTTTCTCCTCTCTGACCACTTCAGTCTCTGTCCTGACCTGCAAAGGAGCTAACCTCAGGGTGTGGAATCTGGAGGCTCACTAAAACAGGCCTTCGACTCTGCGCCATTGCTGCACTGACTGGACAATAATAAGTAATTCTTGGAGGTGGATGCCTCGTCCTCTGGTGCTTGAGCCATCCTCACCCTGAAGTCTACCGGCCATATGGTAACCTGCGGCTTCTTCTCCAAAGCCTTCTCGGTTCCAAAAGGCAACTACTCAATAGGTGATTGACATGTGTTGACAATAAAACTGGTTCTGCTTGAAGGAGCAATGCATCCAGTAATTATCTATCCTGATCACAACCTAGAACCTAGCCTATCTGCAAACCACACAGCCACTAAATCTGTGTCACGCCAGGTGGTCACTGTTCTTTGCCGGTTTTGATTTTAGGCTATGTGCACACGTTGCAGATTTAGATGCGGATCTGCAGTGTAGTGCACAGCCAATGTAAATCTATGGGAAATGGAGATTTGTTGTGCACATGCTGCGGAAAAATCCACGCAGAAACGCAGCATTTTTTTTTCCGCATCATGTCAATTCTTTTTGCCGATCTGCAGCGTTTCTGCAACCATTGAATTCCAATGAGTCAGGCAAATCCGCAGCAAAACCGCAGGTGTAAAAAAGATCTGCGGATTTGCTGAGGATATGGGTGCTAGAAACGCTGAAGATCAGGAGGGAAGTGTGTGGGCGGATTGTGGGTGGAGACTGTGCGTGTCTGTGCGGGGCGGGGTCTGCTGTTATGATTAGGTAACCGAGGAGGATAGCAGGGGAATAGACTAGGCAACCAGATAACCAGAGAGGTTGGTAACTTAGCGGATTGCAGACCCCTAAACTGACGACACAACTAGAATTAGCCGTGGGACGTACCTATGATGCCCTAGATGCCTCGGCATGGCCAAAGAATTAAATAAGCCTAAAGAGAGAAAAGGGAAAGCTAAACCGCCCTGGAGTAGAACCCCAAAGGAATAGATAGCCCCCACACATATATTGCCGGTGAGACAAGATGAGGCACAAAACACAGGTAGAAAATAGAGTAAGCAAATGATGGGGCCCAAACTGTCTAGAAAGAACAGGGCAGGAAAGGATACTGTCTGCAATCACGCAAAAAACCCTAAGAAAAAATCCAACACGTCTGATATTCAAAAGTACTGAGGCCACACGACCTCTCCCCCACTAAATCAGAACTCTGGTGTGAACTGGATGCAAAACAAAAGATACTGATATAACAGGGGATTAGAAATACTGAAAAGACTGACAGGAGCTGTGGTATATGGAACAGAGTTCAGCACAGGTCCCAGCAGGGGACAAGGCTGAACTCACACCAGCAAAGCAGAAATCAGAGGAAAGCAAAAAATGGAACAAATGCAAAAAGATTCAAGAGACAAATAACTTATCTGAAAGATGCAGGAGAAAGCAGGAGGCAAGCAGACTTCCAAAATGCTCAGGCAGAAAACCAAATCCTCGGCAACAACTTAGGGAAGGTTGCTCACTCTCGTAAATCTCTCCAGTCTGTAACACCTGACCTCCAATCATCCACCTCAGGTGATTGACTTCTGTCAGCCAGACCAGCTCCACTACCAGCAGCAACCACCAGAGGGAGCCCAAACTCAGAAGCCAGGACAAAAGTGTTCACAACAGTACCCCCCCTTGAGAAGGGGTCACTGAACCCTCACCCAAGCCACCAGGCCGATCAGGATGGGCCCAGTGAAAGGCGCAAACCAATCTCTCGGCATGAATGTCAGAAGCAAACACCCAGGAATTATCCTCCTGACCATAACCTTTCCACTTGACCAAGTACTGGAGTCTTTGTCTATCCTTCTCTACTTCATACTCCAGATTACCCTTAACCAATACAGGATCAGGGTGCACAGCCATGGGAACTACTGGCTCCACAAACCTTTTCAACAAAGATTTATGAAAGACGTTGTGAATCTTAAACGTTCCTGGAAGAGCCAACCGGAAAGAAACGGTATTAAGGATTTCCAAAATCTTATAAGGTCCAATGAACCTTGGCTTAAATTTTGGAGACGCAACTTTCATAGGAATATATTTTGAGGACAACCAAATCATGTCACCCACTTTAAACCGGGGACCCATAGTCCTATGCTGGTTGGCAAACCGTTGGGCCTTCTCTGGAGAGTGAGACAACTTATCCTCTACTTGATCCCAAATCTGCTGCATTCTCTCTACCACAGAATCAACACCTGGACAGGCCAAAGCCCCCACCTGCCCTGAAGAAAACCGAGGATGAAACCCAAAGTTGCAGAAAAAAGGAGACATCAAAGTGGCAGAACTAGCCCTATTATTTAGAGCAAATTCAGCCAAGGACAAAAAAGAGACCCAGTCATCTTGATCAGCAGACACAAAACATCTCAAATAGGTTTCCAAAGTCTGGTTTGCTCTCTCAGTCTGCCCATTGGTCTGAGGGTGGAGCGCAGAGGAGAAGGCCAAACGGAATTTCCAGTTTGGAACAAAAAGCTCTCCAAAATCTGGAAACAAACTGGACTCCTCTGTCAGACACAATGTTCTCCGGAATACCGTGCAAACGAACCACCTGCTGTAAAAACAAGTGCACTAACTCAGAAGAGGATGGCAACTTCGGCAGTGGTACAAGATGGACCATCTTGAAAAATCTATCACAGATCACCCAGATAATAGTCATTCTCTGAGAGACACGGAGGTCGGAAATAAAATCCAATGAGCTATGGGTCCATGGCCTCCTGAGCACCGGCAGTGGCACTAACAATCCTCTAGAACGAGAACAGGGTTTGGACCGAGAACAAGTCCCACAGGACTGCACAAAATTCCTGACATCATGAGATAAAGCAGGCCACCAAAAAGACCGACTCACCAAATCTCTGGTACAAGAAATACCAGGATGACCAGATAACGCGGAGCAATGAATTTCAGACATTACTCTTGTCCTCCACTGGTCGGGGACATACAATTTCCCCATAGGGCATCGTTCAGGTTTGTCCTCCTGAAATTCCTCCAGGGCAAGTCTCAAATCGGGTGAAATAGCGGAAAGAACCACATCCTCATTTAGAATGGTAGTAGGCTCAGTCACATCAAGAGAATCCACAAAGAAACTCCTAGAGAGGGCATGCGCCTTAATATTCTTAGTGCCCAGAAGAAAGGAGACCACAAAATTAAAACACATGAAAAACAAGGCCCACCTAGCCTGTCTAGGATTCAATCGTTGGCTGATTCGAGATAGATCAAGTTCTTGTGGTCGGTGAGGACCACAACTTGATGTCTGGCCCCCTCCAACCAATGTCTCCACTCTTCAAAACGCCCACTTCATAGCCAACAATTCCCGATTCCCCACATCATAATTACGTTCAGATGGGTAGAATTTTCGAGAAAAGAAGGCACAAGGATTCATCTTAGAGGTTACAAGATCTCTTTGTGACAAAACAGCTCCTGCACCAATCTCAGAAGCATCTATCTCCACCTGAAATGGGAGTGAAACATCAGGCTGCCGTAGAACAGGAGCAGAAGTGAATCTCCGCTTAAGCTCCTGAAATGCCGAGACTGCCTCTGGAGACCAACTCACCACATCAGCGCCCTTTTTGGTCAAATCCGTCAGTGGTTTAACAATACCAGAAAAATTACTTAGAAATTTACGGTAGAAATTTGCAAAACCCAAAAATTTCTGGAGAGACTTTAAGGAAGTGGGATGAACCCAATCATAAATGGCCTGGACCTTGACCAGGTCCATTTCAATAGCAGACGGGGACAAAATGAATCCCAAAAACGAAATTTTTTAAACGCCAAAGAGACATTTCGATCCCTTAACATACAGAGCATTTTCTCTCAAAATTGGGATTACAATCCGAACATGTTCCACAAAGAGAATCCCAATCATTGGAAAAAATTAAAATATCGTCCAAATAAACGATCAAAAACTTGTCCACAAAATCCCGGAAAATATAGTTCATGAAAGATTGGAAGACGGAAGGGGCATTAGTGAGCCCAAAAGGCATCACTAGGTACTCAAAATGCCCCTCAGGAGTATTAAACGCCATCTTCCATTCATCACCGTGCTTGATGCGAATAAGATTATACGCCCCCCTAAGGTCAAGCTTGGTAAACCAACTAGCACCTTTCACTCTGGAGAATAAATCGGAAATCAGGGGTAATGGATACTGATATTTAACAGTGATTTTATTAAGGAGACGATAGTCAATACATGGCCTCAATGAGCCATCTTTCTTGGCCACAAAGAAAAAGCCGTCAACTAAAGGTGAAGAGGATGGTCTGATATGACCCTTCTCCAATGACTCTTTGATATAAGACCGCATAGCATCATGTTCAGGTACAGAAAAATTTAAGAGCCGACCCTTGGGAAATTTACAACCAGGCACTAACTCGATCGCGCAATCATAACTCCTATGAGGAGGCAAGGACACAGACTTACTCTCACTAAAAACTTCAGAAAAATCAGCCAAATAGTCAGGAACATCATGAGACTGGGGAGAGGTAGAGAAAACAGGAGTGTCATTAAGAACACGTTGACAACCCCAACTAACCACAGACACAGATTTCCAATCCAGAACAGGATTATGGGTCTGCAACCAAGGAAAACCCAGTACAATAATGTCATGTAAATTATGCAACACCAAAAATTTACAATTCTCTTGGTGGTCCGAGGCTACCCGCATTATCACCTGGGTCCAAAACTGGGGTTTATTCTCCGCCAAAGGGGTAGCATCAATACCCCTTAAAGGAATAGGAGTCCGCAGGGGTACCATGGGAAAACCACAACGTTTGACAAAGCAAAAATCCATCAGGTTCAGGGCTGCTCCAGAATCAACAAAAGCCTTAGAAGAAAATGAAATCCCACCATAACATCTTTTACGGTCTCTGCCAGACCTTTCTGAAAAAGAGCCGCTAGGGCATCATCGTTCCATTTAGTAAGGACCGCCCACTTTTGGAATTTCTGACAATATAACTCTGCCGCTTCCTGACCCTGGTTCAATGCCAATAAAGTTTTCTCAGCTTGATCAATAACATTAGGTTCATCATACAACAACCCCAGAGCCTGAAAAAACGCATCCACATTAGCCAGAACAGGATCCCCAGGTGTCAGGGAAAAAGCCCAGTCCTGAGGGTCGCCGCGCAACAGGGAGATGACAATTTTAACGTGCTGCACCGAGTTCCCCGAGGAATTAGGTTTCAAGGCAAAAAACAGTTCACAATTATTCTTAAAGTTCAAAAATTTAGACCGATCCCAAGAAAATAAATCAGGAATAGGGATTTTAGGTTCTACAACAGACAAGTGAGCGAGATAGGCTGAAATTCTTCGAACTTCAGCAGCGAGCTGCTCAACACAATCAGACAATTGCTTAGTATCCATTAAAGAAAAAATCCTCCTACGGCCCCCAGAGAAAAGAGGAAAAAATATCTAAAAAATTCCGACACCCCTTTTTTTTACTATTCTTTCCTTCTTTAGAGTATCCTAGAATCTACAGTTTGGCCGGTGATTCTGTTATGATTAGGTAGCCGAGGAGGATAGCAGGGGAATAGACTAGGCAACCAGATAACCAGAGAGGTTGGTAACTTAGCGGATTGCAGACCCCTAAGCTGACGACACAACTAGAATTAGCCATGGGAGGTACCTACGATGCCCTAGACACCTCGACACAGCCAAAGAATTAACTAAGCCAAAAGGGAAAGCTAAACCGCCCCGGAGTAGAACTCCAAAGGAATAGATAGCCCCGGCACATATACTGCCGGTGAGACAAGATAAGGCATAAAACACAGGCAGAAAATAGAGTAAGCAAATGATGGGACCCAAACTGTCTAGAAAGAATAGGACAGGAAAGGATACTGTCTGCAATCATGCAAAAATCCCTAAGAAAAAATCCAACACGTCTGATATGCAAAAATACTGAGGCCACATGACCTCTCCCCCACTAAACCAGAACTCTGGTGTGAACTGGACGCAAAACAAAAGATAACATTATAACAGGGGATTAGAAATACTGAAAAGACTGACATGAGTTGTGGCATACGGAACAAAGTCCCGCACAGGTCCCAGCAGGGGACAAGGCTGAACTCACACCAGCAAAGCAGAAACCAGAGGAAAGCAAAAAATGGAACAAATGTAAAAAGATTCAAGAGACAAATAACTTATCTGAAAGATGCAGGACAAAGCAGGAGGCAAGCAGACTTCCAAAATGCTCAGGAAAAAAGCCAAATCACTGGCAACAACTGAGGGAAGGTTGCTCACTTAAATCTCTCCAGTCTGTAACACCTGACCTTCAATCATCCTCCTCAGGTGATTGACCTCTGTCAGCTAGACCAGCTCCATTACCAGCATCAACCACCAGAGGGAGCCCAAACTCAGAAGCCAGGTCAAAAGTGTTCACAACAGTCTGCGTGTATGTGTGTGTACGTGTCTGTGTGTGTGTCCCTGTGTCCCTGTGTGTGTGTGCGTGTCTGCTGTGTAAGCAGCCATTGTCTGATGGGACTACTGCATTGCCGATGATGGGAAAGTAGTCCCATCAGACAATGCATGTCAAGTGTTTAAAAAAAAATACAGAACATACAGTACATATGCACATACATTACAAACAGTACATACAACATATACCAGAGTACATACTCACCAATCACCTAGTTCCCGAAGCCCTCAATCTCCTGTAACCAAAAATAAAATAATATACCAACCTATATATTACCTTTCCGCCGTAGTCTAGTTAATAGCGAGTGTCCCACAACGATATCCCATGTAGAACACTGACATCGGGCGATGTCAGTGCTCTACAGGGGCTCCCGTGATGAACTGACAGGCGGAGGTAATCATCCACGATGTTTCCCTCCGCCGCCAGGAAAGTGGTCCCATAACCCTAAACCTAATTCTCACGCAGCATTGCGGTAAAGTGAGAGCCTTAACTCAGGTAACCTCAGTGATGCACTGCAGGATCCATTGCCTCCTGTCAGTGCATCGTAGGAGGCCCTATAGAGCAGTGACATCACCCTCACCCTTTTCAGGAGATCGAGGGCGTCACATGGATTAGGCGTACAATAAAATGGGAAAACTGTAGTGTTTTATTTCATTAGAAGACTTTTTCGGGCTGTGTGTGTGTTTGTTTAACCCTTTACAACTATAAGATTATTAATGGATAGGTGTCTTATTGACATCTCTCCATTACTAACCAGGCTTAATGTCACCTTGCAATACAAAGGTGACATTAACCCCTTATTTCTCCATATGCCACCACTACAGGGCAGTGGGAAAAGAGAGGCTAAGTGCCAAAATTGGCGCATCTTACACATGTGCCATTTCTCGGGCTGCTGGGGGCAGATGTTTGTAGCCGGGGGGGGCAATAACCATGGTCCCTTCCTAGGCTATGAATATCTGCCCACAGACGTCAGCTTTCCCTCTCTGGTGCAGAAAATTGCATGGGAGCCCACGCCATTTTTTTCCCATTTTTTTCAAAATTAAACATTGTTCATTAATAAACATCTGCCTTGCTATTATATATCTATATATATGTATAGATCTAACTATCTAAAGATTATGGATAGATATATCTATAGATAGATATACACACGTGGTCAAAATTGTTGGTACCCCTCAATTAATGACAGAAAAACCCACAATGGTCACAGAAATAACTTGAACACACCATATCACCAAACAGCACAGTGAGTATCTGTAGGCCCTCTCACTGATTCCAAGATTGTAGACACATGTGATGCTAATTAGAGGACACACCCTGATTTAACATGTCCCTTTTGTAACATTATTTTTAGGGGTACCATCAGTTCTGTCCAGGCCTATTTCATGAGTTTTATTTTTTTCAAATTCTGTGGAACCATGGTTGAAAAGCAATGTCTGACTTTCATTTGTTCATTTTCATAGATTTTTGATTTATTACTTTTGTCAGATTCACGTTATTTCTGTCACCATTGTGTGTTTTTCTGTCATTAAATGAGGGGTACCAACAATTTTGACCACGTGTACATCTATAGATAGACAGACAGATAGATAGATGTTGTGAGTTCATTTTCCCCTTCGTCACTGAGGTCTGGTGAACTCCCTATTCTGGTAAAGGAAGGTAATGAGCCTGATTATCAGGCACCTGAGCCTAATGATGATGACTGGCTGAGTGGAGTCACTGACTGGATATAAGGCTGCCGACGCCCTTCTGCCCTGCGGGTGATTTCTCTGTGGACTTCTAGGACACCAGTCTGATTCCTGCTCCTCTAAAGCTAAGTTTTCTGCTTTGCCTTTTTGCATTTGTGTTTTGTTTTTTGTTTGCCTTGCTTTTCTGGATTCTGCCATTCCCTGCTGGGGTGAGCTGAATCTCCTTTTGCCTGTTGCTCTGTCTTCAGAATATTCCTGAGTACTGACATAGTCTTTTTGAAGCCTAGCATCTTCAGGGCCTTTTTCACTGTCAGTCTGTTGGCTCTTATTTTCATAGGGTTTTTCACGGATTGCAGACAGCAGCCTTCCTGTCCTTTCCTATCTAGTTAGCTTGGGCCCCGTCTTTGCTCAGTCTATCTTTCTGTCTGTGTTGTGTTCTTTCTTCTTGCTTCACCGTCATTATGTGTGGGGGGCTGCCTTTTGCTTTGGGGTCTGCTCTGGGGCAGTTTAGATTTCCCTTTCTGTCTTTAGGCTATCTAGTCCTCCGGCTGTGATCGAGGGGTCTAGGGCATCGTAGGAACCCCCCACGGCTACTGCTAGTTGTGTTGATAGGTTCAGGGGTCTGCAATCTGATAGCTGCCAACCTCTCTGGTTTTCTGGACTTAGCTTGCATTTCTGTTTTTGCCTCCTACGGTGACTCAATCATAACAGATAGATATATCTCTATAGATATATCTATCTATCCATATATCTATCTATATCTATCTATAGATATATCTATGGATAAGTAAATCTATGGATAGATATAGATAGATATATGGATAGATATATCTATCTATAGATCAATCTACAGTTGTGGCCAAAAGTATTGACACCCCTGCAATTCTGTCAGATAATACTCAGTTTCTTCCTGAAAATGATTACAAACACAAATTCTTTGGTATTATTATCTTCATTTAATTTGTCTTAAATGAAAAAACACAAAAAGAATTGTCCTAAAGCCAAATTGGATATAATTCCACACCAAACATAAAAAAAGAGGGTGGACAAAAGTATTGGCACTGTTCGAAAAATCATGTGATGCTTCTGTAATTTGTGTAATTAACAGCACCTGTAACTTACCTGTGGCACCTAACAGGTGTTGGCAATAACTAAATGACACTTGCAGCCAGTTGACATGGATTAAAGTTGACTCAACCTCTGTCCTGTGTCCTTGTGTGTACCACATTGAGCATGGAGAAAAGAAAGAAGAACTGTCTGAGGACTTGAGAAACCAAATTGTGAGGAAGCATGAGCAATCTCAAGGCTACAAGTCCATCTCCAAAGACCTGAATGTTCCTGGGTCTACCGTGCGCAGTGTCATCAAGAAGTTTAAAGCCCATGGCACTGTGGCTATCCTCCCTAGATGTGGACGGAAAAGAAAAATTGACAAGAGATTTCAACGCAAGATTGTGCGGATGTTTGATAAAGAACCTCGACTAACATCCAAACAAGTTCAAGCTTCCCTGCAGTCGAGGGTACAACAGTGTCAACCCGTACTATCCGTCAGCGTCTGAATGAAATGGGACTGTATGGTAGGAGACCCAGGAAGACCCCACTTCTTACCCCGAGATATAAAAAAGCCAGGCTGGAGTTTGCCAAAACTTACCTGAAAAAGCCTAAAACGTTTTGGAAGAATGTTCTCTGGTCAGCTGAGACAAAAGTAGAGCTTTTTGGGCAAAGGCATCAACATAGAGTTTACAGGAGAAAAAAGATGCATTCAAAGAAAAGAACACGGTTCCTACAGTCAAACATGGCGGAGGTTCCCTGATGTTTTGGGGTTGCTTTGCTGCCTCTGGCACTGGACTGCTTGACCGTGTGCATGGCATTATGAAGTCTGAAGACTACCAACAAATTTTGCAGCATAATGTAGGGCCCAGTGTGAGAAAGCTGGGTCTCCCTCAGAAGTCATGGGTCTTCCAGCAGGACAATGACCCAAAACACACTTCAAAAAGCACTAGAAAATGGTTTGAGAGAAAGCACTGGAGACTTCTAAGGTGGCCAGCAATGAGTCCAGACCTGAATCCCATAGAACACCTGTGGAGAGATCTAAAAATGGCAGTTTGGAGAAGGCACCCTTCAAATATCAGGGACCTGGAGCAGTTTGCCAAAGAAGAATGGTCTAAAATTCCAGCAGAGCATTGTAAGAAACTCATTGATGGTTACCGGAAGCGGTTGGTCGCAGTTATTTTGGCTAAAGGTTATGCAACCAAGTATTAGGCTGAGGGTGCTAATACTTTTGTCTGGCCCATTTTTGGAGTTTTGTGTGAAATGATCAATGTTTTGCTTTTTGCTTCATTCTCTTTTGTGTTTTTTCATTTAAGACAAATTAAATGAAGATAATAATACCAAAGAATTTGTGTTTGCAATCATTTTCAGGAAGAAACTGAGTATTATCTGACAGAATTGCAGGGGTGTCAATACTTTTGGCCACAGTAGATCTATCTATAGATCAATCTATCTATAGATCTATCTATCTATCTGTGTGTGTAATGGAGTATGCAAAATAAGAGGTTGGACAAAGAAATGACATCACAACTCTTTTTTTGCTAAATAGATCTTTATTTAGCTTACAAGAACGCATACAAATCCGCATGAAAAAAAAGCATTAAAAACGCGCGGATTTTTACCTGCGTTTTCTGGCAAGAGATGCAGATTCTGTGCAGAAAACTCTGCAGGCAAATCTGCAATGTGTGCACATACCCTTATTATCCTTCATTTCCAGCCAGCGGATAAGAATGTCAAGGTGGATGCACTCTCTAGGTCTTTTTTGTCTTCTGACCGTGAAGAATAGCCTCAGGAAGCAGATCCTTCAGTGGGGTCACTCACCCAAATTGTCTAGTCATGCTAGACAGAAAAAAAGTCTCTTCTAATTTTACAAATCCAAAGTGGAAAAAAGAGCCGGGCTGAATAAACTGCGCTGACCAGAAAAAAACGCACCTTCTGCAGTCCATATAATAAAAAACTTCTTTAATAAGCCTACGCGTTTCGTGGCAAAACCAGCCACTTCATCAGGGCATGTGGCTGGTTTTGCCACGAAACGCGTAGGCTTATTAAAGAAGTTTTTTATTATATGGACTGCCGAAGGTGCGTTTTTTTCTGGTCAGTGCGGTTTATTCAGCCCGGCTCTTTTTTCCACTTTGGACTTGTTTCATTTACTACCAGCGGGATACCAGCGACGACCGGACCTTTATGAGTGATTCCCAGTTTGTTGTGACTCACACAACTTCAGCAGGTGAGTCTAACTGATTGGGCTTGCTTGATATTGTGGTTCTTCAAGACAAATACACCCTATGTGCGCTTTCCATTTTTGTTTTTTCTAATTTTACGGCATTATTGGTGGCCTTCATTGCACAGAGGTATTGCAGATTTTGTTTCAGCCTGCCCCTCCTGTGCCCAGAGTAAGAGTCCGAAACAGCTTCCGACTGGCCGGTTACTTCCTCTCCTTGCACCATCAGCTCCCTGGCAGCACATTGCGATAAATTTCATTACCAATCTTCCAGTATCAGCTGGATGTTTCGTCATTTGAGTGTTTGTGGATCGCTTCTTTAAAATGGCCTATTTTACTCTGTGGTAGACCTCTCGTCTGCTCCCATGCTTGCCGAGAAATTCATCCAACACATCTGCCTCCATAGTTTACCTCTCCATATAGTCTCTAATAAAGACATCCAGTTTACATCTCACTTCTGGAGGGCTACCTGCAAACCTCTAAGTGTCACCGTAGACTTCTCTTCAGCCTATCATCCGCAATCCAATTGTAGGGAAGTGGACTGACCTATGGACCTGTCTGCAGTAGGAAGGTGAATGCAAGATGTACCGTAAATGAACTTGACGTGGACTGGTGTATATATGTGGGGAAACAGCTAGAAAGACTGGAAGATGGTAAAGTACTGGGTTTTGATCACTAGGAGAGACAAAGAACAGCAGAAAAAGGAGACGTTGCAGTACTAAGGTTTGGCCACAAGATGGAGGCAGGGAGCTGTGAGAAAAAGGCTTAACAGCAGCTTAAGGCTAGGAAACCGCATAGTCATGGTGGGCAGAGTTACGGGAACTTGAGAGGGGAATTCCCAGAGAGGGGAATAAATAGGGAGAGAGAGTTCCAGAATGGAGCCAGTCCAGGAGGAGAAGTTCAGCAGAGAAAGAGACTGAAGGAGGAAGAGACTGAGAGAGGAAGAACTCCAGGAGGGACTGGAAGGAGAAACAGTCAGGGGGTGGCCCTGACAGGAGAGCCGCAGGACAGAGGAAGCCCAGGGGTAACAGATGGACGGACTCAGACAGGTGAAGCGCTGTAGTGGTGGGCCTAAGGCACCTACAGTGAAAGAGCCGCGAGGGACATCACTGTAAAGGACAGAGAAGGTGAAAGGTACTCGGGCCTATGCATAGAAGCTGTCGTGCTGCTGTTGTGTTGCTGTGGTCGTCGGGAGGACGGCCAATAAAGTGGACCTGTTGAACGCACATCAGTTTCTGTCTCCAGTCTGTTCGCGGCGAAAAAGGGACCACCCCCCAGTCGGCACAGGTACCTACACGATGACCAGGTAGAACGGGTTAACCAGATCCTGACCAGCTTCCTGTGGCACTTTGTCAATGCTCACCACAGTGATTGGGCCAACTCTTGCCTTGAGCTGAATTCTCGTATAACAACCATGTGAGTGAATCATCAGCTACATCCCTGTTTTTCGTGATTCATGTTCAACACCCCAATTTTCCTTTCCCACTTACATTGGGGCAGCTGAAACTATCCTCAGAGGCTTCTCTAAAATTTGGGAGGACACAAAGACATCTTTAACAAAATCTTGCAAATGAATGAGACGCGGACAAGAGACATCTGGACCTGCCTCTCCTTCATCCTGGGGATAAAGTTTGGCTTTCTTCAAAGTATGTCCATCTCAAGATACCCACATATAAATTGGGTCCTCACTTCATTGGTCTGTTCGAAGTTCTTAAATAGATTAATCCTGTTGCTTATAAGCTCAAACTCCTGGGCTCTTTACAGGTCCCCAGTTAATAATAATAAATAATAATCTTTATTTTTATATAGCTCTAACAAATTCCGCAGCGCTTTACAGTTTGCACTGTGAGGTAGCCCTGTCATTCAAGGTTGGGGGACACTCGCTTGGCAGCAAATAAATCACATCCGGTACGGGTTTTCCATAAAACCATATCAGTCCGTGAGGTTTATTATTCAGCATAAACCAAAGGAAGCACCACAAAGTTCATATCAGCATAGCGTCCATTATATAGGCTATTCAGCCTCATCATTATCTCACCCGTCAGGGTTCCTTATGCGGCTTCACCATCACATATGTTAGTTCCCTCCAGGGAGCTCTCAGGCACACATCGCCAATGCTCACACAGCCGCTCCACAGGCTGTTAGCCAGGATATCCTTCTCCTCACAGGACCTTCCAAACTGGACCAATCAGGTCCCAGCATTCACCCATGTGACCTACCCTGGCCACCATATATGGTCCGTAGCCACGCCCACCGGGTCACATGGCTATGACCTCATCACAGGTCCTTCACCTACTCACATAGCCTTTTACTATAGGTGTTATCAGACACACCCCTGGGTGGATTTATAGGTAACCAGAACCCGCCCATCTCTCTAGTTACCTGAAGACTTCTCCCTTATCCTTAGAAACAACACCTCAGCCATGATATTGCTGATCACACATACACAAGTCTCCATCTCAAAGTCTTCACTGCCAGCAAGCAGCCTGAATGATACAACTTCCCACCTCTGCTGCCTCTATTTCTCTGCTGTAATATATCTAAATGGTAATCAACTGAGCCACCCTGCATGTATTTACTCCATTCACTGCCAGCAAGCAGCCTGAATGATACAACTTCCCACCTCTGCTGCCTCTATTTCTCTGCTGTAATATATCCAAATGGTACAACTCCATACTTCTGCTGCTTGACCATTTTGCTGCATATTTAAATGTGCTTGCTAAAGCTTTGGTATAATTCATTTGTTGCACTGTATGTAATACTTACTGCTTTAGATCTGTGACTGGGGCCTTTCTAGATCTTATCAGGTGGAAGGTGCTATAGCATTTTGCCACATCTTGGTCTAGTGCCTTTGATCATCTAACCATCCCCTGGTGTGCTGGCCCCAGCTGCCAAATTATACCCAACCATCTCCCACAATCCCTCTCTCCTGACCCTGTAGTGTGGCCTATATATGTAGTAGTTGCTAAGGGGAAGCACGCAGTGTGGGGTACAGCACGCAAGCATCCCATAAGCAAAGCATCACAGAAGATAAGCATCCAACAAAACGGCAGTTATACATGGCAGTTAGTCAGGGCAGGAGTCAGGTAACCCACACCTTGCCTTCCCCTTTAACCATGTGCTTTATTTTTATCCTCCTGTGTTCCCTTGCCATCCACATTCATCACCCTATCCCCCCTCCATCACGACTCATACACATTAGCCCCTCTATACTTCCTTCTCCCATGTACAGCTCCCACACACTCCTCACCTTCCTGAGAAACCTCAGCCCATCTTGCCCAAACACATCGCAGAAAAAAACTACTTACAATTCCAACAACTATTGGCTCTTTATCTTCCTTCTCCTACTGATTTCAGGGGACATCTCCCCCAACCCTGGTCCACCATCCCCCAACCTCGACCCCTACCCTACCTCATATCGAAACCACAATAATCTGATTAACATTACTTGCACTCCCTCATCTCAATCTTTTAATTGTGCCCTCTGGAATCCACGGTCTGCTTGTAACAAGCTTCCTTTCCTACACAACTACTTTCTGAACAACTCTCTTAATCTGTTGGCCCTCACTGAAACCTGGATTCAGGATTCTGACACTGTCTCTCCTGCTGCCATTTCCTACGGTGGCTTACAATTCTCTCACTCCCCGAGACCCACAAACAGACCTGGTGGTGGAGTTGGCATACTCCTGTCCCCACAATGCACTTTCCAGGTCATCCCCCCAGTCCCATCACTCTTATTCCCTTCTTTTGAGGTCCACACCATCAGACTCTTCCGTCCCCTCTCCCTCAGGGTAGCGGTCATATACCGGCCCCCAGGCTCACCCACCCTCTTCCTTGACCACTTTTCAGCCTGGCTGCCACACTTCATGTCCTCAGAACTACCAACCCTCATCCTGGGAGACTTCAACATCCCCATTAACAGCCCTAATTCCACATCTGCATCCCAGCTTCTATCACTAACCACCTCTCTAGGCCTCTCACAGCTTTCAACCTCTGAGACACATAAGGACGGTAACACCCTTGATCTGGTCTTCTGCCGGCTCTGTTCAATCTCCCACCTAAACAACTCACCGCTTCCACTCTCTGACCACAACATTCTCTCCTTCACGCTCACAAATCCTCGCCCACCCCAGCTCATTCCTACCTACCACACAGTCAGAAATCTACAAGCTATTAACCCTCAGACACTTTCAGATTCCCTACACTCATCTCTGTCCCCAATCTCCTCTCTTTCCTGTCCTAATCTGGCTGTTCATCACTACAATGACACTCTTAGGAGCACCCTTGACCAAGTAGCTCCACTCACCCTCAGAACCTCCAAACACAGAGTAAAAGAGCCCTGGCTCACATCGCAAACTCAACTTCTCCAGCGATGCTCCAGGAGTGCTGAACGCCTATGGAGAAAAACCCGCACACCAGAAGACTTCATCCACTTCAAATTTATGTTAAGAACCTATAACGCTGCCCTTCACCTTGCCAAACAGACCTACTTCACCACCCTGATCTCCTCACTAGCCAACAACCCCAAGAAACTTTTTGACCCTTTTCACTCCCTCCTCAGGCCAAAAGCACAAGCCCCTATCACAGACATTTGTGCTGATGACCTGGCCTCCCACTTTACAGAAAAAATAGATAATATCCGTCAAGAAATCTGCTCCCAACCACCAAGTGCTGTGACTCCCATCCCTTCCTACATCTCCCCTGGCTCACTCTCCACATTTGATCCCATAACAGAAGAAGAAGTCTCCAGACTCCTCTCTTCTTCTCGTCTGACTACATGCACTACCGACCCCATTCCCTCACATCTCCTCCAGTCTCTCTCTCCAGTCGTCACAACCCACCTAACTACAATCTTTAATCTCTCCCTCTCCTCGGGCATTTTCCCATCCTCCTTCAAACACGCCATCGTTACTCCACTACTAAAGAAACCTGCTCTCGACCCATCCTGCACAAACAACTACAGACCAGTCTCCAATCTCCCCTTCATCTCTAAACTTTTGGAACGCCTAGTTTACTCCCGCCTTACCCGTTACCTCTCCATTCACTCCCTTCTAGACCCTTCACAGTCCGGCTTCCGCCCCCTACATTCGACTGAAACTGCACTCATCAAAGTGACCAATGACCTTCTGACAGCAAAACGTAACGGTGACCACTCTCTGCTCATTCTTCTTGACCTATCTGCAGCTTTCGATACTGTTGACCACCATCTCCTACTCTCTAGGCTCCAGTCACTAGGCATTAAGGACACTGCACTCTCCTGGTTCTCTTCCTATCTCTCTGACCGCTCCTTCAGTGTTTTGTTCTCTGGCTCCACGTCATCTCCTCTTCCTCTTGCTGTCGGGGTACCTCAGGGCTCAGTCCTTGGCCCCCTTCTTTCCTCTCTCTACACGGCCCCAATTGGACAGACCATCAGCAGATTTGGCTTTCAGTACCATCTTTATGCTGATGACACACAACTATATACGTCTTCCCCCGACCTTACCCCCGCTGTACTACAGAACGCCAGTGACTGTCTGTCCGCAGTCTCCAATATCATGTCCGCTCTCTATCTGAAACTCAACCTCTCCAAAGCTGAACTTCTTCTGCTCCCGCCATCTACTAACCTCCCTAAATCTGACATTTCCTTCTCCGTGGGTGGTACCACAATAACACCCCGGCAGCAGGTGCGCTGTCTGGGTGTTATGTTTGACACCAATCTCTCCTTTACATCCCATATACAATCCCTTGCCCGCTCTTGCCGCTTACACCTAAAGAACATCTCTAGAATCCGCCCTTTTCTCACTATGGAAACAACAAAAACCCTCACTGTTGCATTGATCCACTCTCGCCTGGATTACTGCAATGCTCTATTAATTGGCCTCCCCGTCACTCGACTATCCCCTCTCCAGTCCATACTCAATGCAGCAGCCAGGATCGTCCATCTGGGTAATCGGTACTCGGACGCGTCCGCTCTTCGCCAGTCCTTACATTGGCTGCCCATTCATTATAGGATCCAATTCAAAGTACTTGTTCTCACCCACAAAGCTCTCCACAGTGCGGCACCCCCTTACATCTCTTCTCTCATTTCTGTCTATCGGCCTAGCCGATCGGTGCGCTCTGCAAACGACTTTCGACTAACCTCTGCACTAATCCGTACCTCCCACTCCCGACTCCAAGACTTCTCCCGTGCTGCTCCTATCCTCTGGAATGCTCTACCCCAAGAAATCAGGACTATCCACAATTTGCATAGTTTTAGGCGCTCCCTCAAAACACACCTGTTCAGAGCGGCCTATCACATTCACTAATCAAAGTCATTCTCTGTGTAAGTGTGCGTGCGTAGCCCATTCACTATCTCCATCCATCCTTCACTCCTGCAAGATGGCTGGACCTTCATTGTAAATACACCATTGTAAATACACACCTGTACTCTGTATCTCCCTCACCTCATTGTAGATTGTACGCTCTCACGAGCAGGGTCGTCTTATTTCGTCTTATTTTGCTTTAATTATTGTATTGTTAGCGTTGTTACTTATGACTTGTGTTTTGAAACTGTTAAACTGTAAAGCGCTGCGGAATATGTTGGCGCTATATAAATAAAGATTATTATTATTATTATTATCTCAAAGCCACCCACTTTGAGATACATAACTATCCTTCAGGATTCTGCCACTCATCCGTTCTCTTAGGACATCAACACAGTGCCCCCTAGTGGACACAGTGGTCATTACACCACAGCACACATTATCATCACTGTCCCCGATGGGGCTCACAATCTAAATTCCCTATCAGTATGTCTTTGGAATGTGGGAGGAAACTGGAGTGCCCGGAGGAAACCCACGCAAACACGGGGAGAACATACAAACTCCTTGCAGATGTTGTCCTTGGTGGGATTTGAACCACTGAGCCCTCATGCTCCCCAGTTCATTTCCTGTGCCTGAATGGGAGGTGCCTGAGCACCGTGGTTAGTCAGTTTAACTGCACACTTGCTAGTTTTCAGGTCCCCAGTTTGATAGTTCCTGCCAATACTTGCTAGTGTTTGCTCGTACCCGCATGTTCTTGCTCATTCCTGCCTGTCCTTGCTTATGCCTTCCTACCTGTGCCCACCTGTATACCAGTCATACTTGCCGGCACCTGCCTGTGCCCAGCTGTACCTGCCTGCACCTGCCAGTGCCAGTCTGTATTCCAGCCATACCTGCCTGTCCTCACTTCATTGGTCCATTCAAAGTTCTTAAGCACATAAATCCTGTAGCCCACAAGCTCAAACTCCTGGGCTCTTTACAGATCCCCAATTTATTTATTTTGCCTCTCCTTAAGGCTGTCATCTTCAGTCCTTTCTTCAAGGATTCAGGTACCACTCCTGCTCCAGTCAGTACTGTAGATGTTTTCAAGGTAGAGAATATTTTGGCCACAAGAGGAAAAACCTTTTTTCCTGTAAATTGTAAGGTGTTCGATCATGAGGTCATGGGAGCCCAGGGAGAACATTTATGCCCCTCTTCTCCTGGACAGATTTCTTGTGGGCTTGAAGAAGAGGGGACATAAAGGGGGGGTACTGTAGCGCCGGCATCCCTGCACACTCCCCTCCTCCGGCAGGGACGCTGATTTACCGCAGAGGCCCTCATCCCTCATTTCATTCTCCTCCAGCTGTTGCCTGAGGTCTGTGCATGGCTCACAGATTCACTGGCAATGTGCTTAGGGCCCGCTCTCCCTCCCTCTTAATGTGACAGTGTGCGTCGTCCTATAGTGTCCCCAGCCAATGGCTGGGACACATTTATGATTTAAGGTACTTCCACCTGATGGGAGGTGCCTGAGCAATGTGGTTAGTCAGTTTCACTGCACACTTGCTAGTTCTCAGGTCCCCAGTTTGTTAGTTCCTGCCAATACCTGCTAGTCTCTGCCTATACCCACATGTTCTTGCTTGTTCCTGCCTGTCCTTGCTTGTGCCTTCCAGCATACCTGCCTGTGTCTACCTGTATACCAGTCATACTTGCCTGCATCTGCCTGTGCCCAGCTGCATACCAGCTGTACATGCCTGCACCTGCCAGTGCCAGTCTGTATTCCAGCCATACCTGTCTGTGTCCACCTGTATACCAGCA
The DNA here is from genome assembly GCF_039654945.1 of Dendrobates tinctorius. Lineage (NCBI taxonomy): Eukaryota > Metazoa > Chordata > Amphibia > Anura > Dendrobatidae > Dendrobates > Dendrobates tinctorius. The sequence continues at coordinate 37,710,275 of NW_027361825.1, read as the reverse complement.
ATATCTGCCTGCACATGCTAGTGCCAGTCTGAATCTCTACTAGTACACAGCTATTTTAAACATGGGTGATAAATTAGTTCCAATCCGCAAATTATGGATCCTTTTTGAGCAATCTTTCTCTAAAATCTGTCATTTCCCCCCACCCCCTGGTTAAAGTTAGTATCCTCGCAACCCATGATAGATCCTACACTATGTGTCTCAAAACCATATGTTCATCTTTGAACATGTCTCCATCTCCACATTAGGGAAGTCATACTTAACTTGGTGTAAAAAAAACAACTGTGTCTTTGGAGAGAGAGGGGGCAAATGGGCTGTGATGCATTTTTCTCCATGGTATAGTCTAAATTAGATTTCAAGGGTCTGCTGAGAAACATTGATCACTGGGATTCTGGAGATCTCTCCAACGCCATCATTTTCTACTTACTCTACCCATAACCTGTCAATTTAATAAGTATACAACCCTTTCTACTACAACAAACTAGGGACCTTTCTGGTTCATAACAAGGAAATGAAACTACACAGATTGCTCCTCAATTGAGGACTCGATACAAACAGATACAAAACAAATACAAAACCTGACAACTTGGACAACCAGTCCATTCCAGACACAAAAGCATATAACTGTGTCATCAATCTCTCAGATTATAAACCCAACAAAGTGGAACTGGCCGTGCTTTCTAGAGGACTCTCATTTTGTCCCACTAAGGCCCTAGATAAAACAGAACTTGCAATGATATGAAACATTATTTCAGGAGACTGCGCCTGAGAGAATATTTCAATGATACAGAAGATTCAGAAAACACTCAGACCGAAGGAAAAGGGATCCTAACAACTAGGAAAAGACTGGACACCTCCACCTGGACGCAACCCTCATTTGTATAAATATATAGACTCCTTCAGACATTTGATAAAATCCAAAATCATAGACACTAACAGGAGACAAGCATCCAACATCAGTGCCCAGGAGAGAAAGGCCATACGGTCTTTAAAAACCAACAAAGAAATCATCATTAAACCTGCTGACAAGGGAGGTGCAATAGTCATGATGAATACGTCAGACTACATGAAGGAAGCAAACAGGCAACTTATGGACACACGCTACTATAGAACGGATCCTACACAGCACTATTACAAGGAACTAAACAAGTTGGTATCTTGTCTGCCTGACCAGTCCATAAGAGCTGGTGATGACCGGATACCAGAGACCAAGAATAGGGACATTCTACATGCTACCCAAAATCCACAAATCTGGAAATCCAGGAAGACCAATTATTTCATGTGTGAGCACCCTCACTGAGCAGGTATCTGGATGGGTAAAGGGTATTCTTAAACCACTGGTGAAGGATATACCTAGCTATATTCAGGACACAACTGACCTATTGAATAAACTAGCAGCAATATGTCCTCTACCAGAAGGAACCATCCTGGCCACCATGGATGTGGAATCTTTGTACTCTAATATCCCACACCAAGATGGATTAAATGCCTGCAAATTCTTCATGGAAAACACAGGGACTGATGCTGATGCTGTGGTGAAACTTATAAAATTCATCCTCACCCACAATTACTTTGAATTTGACAACAAGATCTATCTACAGGAGACTGGCACAGCTATGGGAAGTAAAATGGCTCCACAGTATGCAAATCTTTTCATGGCCAAGCTTGAAAGCGACTTTTTGTCCTCATGCCCCATCAGGCCCCTAGCCTATTACCACTTCATCGATGATATTTTAATCATCTGGACAGGGTCTGAGCAACAGCTAAAGACGTTCCACGAACAGTTTAATCAATTTCATCCCACCATCAATTTAACACTCAACTACTCCAGCACTGAGATTAACTTTTTGGACACCATCATTAAGCTAAAAAACAATGAAATAGAGACATCCCTATATCAGAAGCCAATAGACCGTCCAACATACCTTAAATGGGACAGTTTCCATCCAAAACACATAAAGAACTCTATTATCTATAGCCAAGCCATCAGATACAATCGTATATGTTCCAACCCCATGGATAGAGACAAACACCTTGGTCGCCTCAAAAAGACCTTTTTGAATCAGGGCTACCATCCAAGAACAATTGAAAATCAAATTACAAGAGCCACCAGATTGTCAAGGAATCACCTGCTAAATTACAAAGCTAAAGAAGAAAATAACCGGGTGCCTCTAGTAGTCACCTACAACCCAAATCTGGAAGTGCTAAGGGGAGCTGCACGGAAATTACAACCTTTGCTACAAAAAGATGCCCAATTACAATCCATTTTTCCAGACCCCCCCACTACTGTGCTTTAGGCAGCCCCCAAATCTAAGAAGCATCATTGTCAGAAGCTCCCTGTCCTCTCCAAGAGCTGAAGGAACCTTTCCTTGCAACCAGAAAAAATGTAAAACCTGTCCATCTATAATGACCACGGACAAGATAAAGATCCCCAATTCACATCAGGACTACAAGACCCCAGGTACTTTCAGCTGCATTACATCTAATGTGGTGTACTTAATTATTTGTACTAAATGTCCAACTGGGGGTCTGTATGTGGGGGAGAAAGGGCAAAAGCTTAGAACAAGGATAAATGCTCATCGTCACACAATAAGAGAAAAAAGAATGGATCTACCTGTGGCAAAACATTTTTGTATGATGGACAACAACACCAGGGATATGAAATTACTGGTATTGAAAGGTAACTTCACATCTCAGAGAGAGAGAAGAGCCTGTGAGTATAAATTAATGACGACCTTTGACAAGCTCAATCCTGGAATGAATGTGTCGCATGGATTTATGTATTTTTACATCAATTAAGGAATTTGCTCCTAAGACCTTGTGGGGGCATCACAACACATTAGGAGACCCCAATCAGAGGACAATAAACCCTCCGGACTCCTTATCTATGAACTGGTCCACTATTTATGTTTCTCCCTCTCCCATAATCATAATTCTGCTTCACGTCACTTGTCTTATCTATTGCATTTTTTCTGTGCTGTATTGTGCATAAATATCTGACTCTTCAGATTTTGTATTAGTCTATGCCTGATGAAGAGACCTAAGTAGTCTCAAAAGCTTGCAATGTGTTACCATCTTTTCAGTTAGCCATTAAAAGGTATCAACCACTGAGGACTCTCAATTCTGAATATTTTTCAACCCTTTCTGAGAACTTGAGTCCATCGAGACATACACTCTCTTCAATTTACAAGATTTGTTTCTACCCTTACTCCCCTGACATTCTCACACCCCAGTTTTTGCTGAAATCGGAGGAGCAGAGGCAAAGGATTTTTTCTACTTTTCCATAAGTTCTCTATCAGTTCTAGATTTCAGGAATCTGTATGCAACATATTGTCCAGATGGTACCGTGCCTTCTCGCTTAGACAGTCTAGAACCATCCATTCCTTCTATGCAGCGTAGGACTGGAGCACTTTGGGCCCACCAGAGAAAATCATTCTTGGGGCCCACTATGTAGCTACATAGAAAAAATACAAGACCACCAATTGTGCTGTAAAACACGCTAATATCAGGGTGTAATTATGTAGCAGGGGTTGGGGTAGCCCCCTCATAGAATATAAAGTAGCCCCCTCATAGAATATAATGCAGCCTCCTCATAGAATATAAAGTAGACCCCCCTCATAGAATATAATGTAGCCTTCTCATAGAATATAATGTACCCCCTCATAAAATATAATGCAGCCCCCTCATAGAATATAATGTAGCCCCCTCATAGAATATAATGTAGCCCCCCTCATAGGAAGCAGTGAATATTAATTTCTCTTTAGCAGCGGGCACAGGCTTTAGCCGCAGAACCTGGCTCCTGCCTCTTGTCTCCCGCTGCTTCACTGCTGCCATTTTGCTGGTGCCTGGTGGGCCCCCTGACTCATGGGACCCATAGCAGCTATGTGGTGTGCCCCTATTCTAAGGTGGTGAAGAGGAAGAAGAGCTGAAAAGGGGTTACCGCTCCTGCTCCATGTACGGAACCACCTAGCCAGACAGCAGGGTTGCCGGGGGGAAGACTTTCTGACCTGTACCAACTGGACCATGTGACCGTGGGGGGCGGTGACCAGGAAGAGAAGGCTGTGGACAGGAAACAGTGCGACGTCAGGGCGGGAAAGCAGAGCGCGCAAGACAGAGAGCAGGCTGCTACACCATGCTCCCGGAGAGAGTCCTCCGTCTGAGGACTGAGACTGAATGATAAAGTGTTGTGAGTGCCGTATGTGAGTTCGTGGACCCAGTAGCCTCCGTGACCAAAGGAGACTTACCCCCTGACAGTACAGAGACACTGACACGAGCGCGCAGTCCCGGGGACCGCAATGACGAGCCGGAGCCCCTGAGTGTGGTTAAGAGACTTAGGGTATGTGCACACGTTGCGGATTTACTGCGGATGCGCAGCGGATTTGCCCCTGCGGATCCACTGCAGTTCCACAAGTGATTTACAGTACAATGTGATTCTTATGGGGGGGAAAAATGCTGTGCACATGTTGCAGAAAAATCCGCGCCGAAACGCAGTGTTTTTTTTCCGCAGCATGTCAATTCTTTGCGCGTATTCTGCAGCGTTTTTACACTCATTCCATTATAGGAATCCACAGGTATAAAAACGCAGGCGAAATCTGCACAAAATCCGCAAGAAATTCGCAGGAAATCCACATAAACGACGCGCAGATTTTGACTTGCGGATTCTGCCAAGAGATGCAGATTCCGCACAGAAAATTTCGCACAGCAATCCGCAACGTGCACATACCCTTAACAATGTGCGCAGCATCGCTCCTGCGGTGAGACAGGCGGGGTATTATACAGAGACTCAGAGCAGGGAGACTCAGGTTCCGCTTCAGCTCTCAGCTCCCTGCATTAACCCCCCGGAGGTCCCAACTTCATCTTGAGCAGAGACTTTAGAGACTGCACGCGCCACTGTTGCCGGTGCCAACGTGGGAGTAACTCTTCAATCAAGCTTTCCCCCGGACTGATAAGTTATAATTACCTGAGTTTAACCGTTTAAATGCTGCATTACCATTTTATTGCTTCCTTCACCTCCATTGTTCGGCTTTCTGTTTTACTCTGTCTCATTTAACCTCCTACTGCTCCTCCCTGCGTGGAGTGAAAATTCCTTGTAAATAAACCTTTAACTCTTTGTGTTTCGGATCCGTGGTGACATCCTCCGTACCTGCAGGTTATTACACTATTAGCAACACGCCTCTGGCTGAGGGCCCCTGCTGCAGTGGGGCCCTAGGTGGCTGTGGGCCCTGTATGCCAACAGATGTCTGTGCCTGGTTCCACGGGAGAATCCTCCGGTTCTCCGGTGGGCCAGTCCGACCCTGCTTCCATGTGCTGTTCCATACCTCATTGTCTTGTCAAGTTATTGCGTCAGCGGATTTTCTAAACTTAAGAGTGGAGTACTGAGACCAGCTTCCAGAGCCTCGACACTCAGTTGGCTAGCTGCTAGCACCTGCATGGCTCACTGCAGTGGTAATTTTATAGTATATGGCACTGACGTAATTGGTGTGGTAATGTGGTCACAGTACCTCTACACGGGAAAAGAAACATTCCACAGACCTAAAGTCCTCAACATGAATGGAGTGATAATGAGCATGTGTGGTCAATGCTCTATTCAGTGTCTAATATCAATGGTGGTCCACAAAGGATACATGATCCCCCTTAATTCTTGGGGTTGGGGATAAATATTTTTATGGCACAGCTACTTTAAGGTTCTGAGACCAGAAAGGTGAAGATTATTAAACATTTGTAGTGATAAGTTATTTATCTTTTGACTATACCATAACCACAAAAAACAAAATGTTTGGCTAAAGGTACAAACCTAACCTTATTCACGTGTGTACAGATTTATTGTAATACCTTTAAATCTTGCATCCGGCAGTGGCGGTTGTCACTTTAACAAATATTCATACTGTAAGGCCAAAGAAATGTACATACAACTTGCCTAAAAAAAGGAAATATTAAAATAAGACACTTTTTTATTAAATTAGTTGTCGATTTGTGTTCTGCTTATTGAGGAACTCCACAATAGAAATTCCATGTTCTTACATATGGAGGTAGTGTTACGTCTGTGTAGGTGTTTGTCCTCTAATTAAAATGACACCTTTTTTGTATAGATCCGATGTGCCATTCATGAGAAATCAAGGATAGAAGCTATATGCAAATCATGTGGGCATGTCACTGAACTTTGAAGGAGCACTCTCACACTTCTACTGCACCTACAGCCTAATTTGCATACAATTTCTATGTTTGATGTCTCATGACAGACACATCAGATCTCTACTAAAAAATGTATTTTTTTCCTGATAGGACAAGTGCCTTCACAGCCATACCACCGCTTCCATGTGTAGAAACAAGCTGACAGTTTCCCTTTAAATTTAGTTCCGTATTATAAACATACTGTAAACTATTTAACCGCCAGTTTCTAAGCAAACAAGCAACAAATAGACTTTCTCCTGATATAAGCAACTTTATGTATTTCAGGATGTTGCATAATTCAACATCCTTATATATACATTCCGGCTGATAGATGACTGCTGCTTATGGCCTTAAATAGTAAGGCTATGCCCACACATTTTTTTTTGTGTGGGGGGGGATTTCGAAGCAGATCTGCATCAAAATCCATTTAACAATTAATGAACATACCCTAACATTTTAAAGGGAATCTTGTTATCTGCAAAAATGCTTTTCCTTCCAGATATAATGGTAATCTGCATAGGAAATAGTGTTTACAATACAGTCCATAAAGTCCTGGTGCACTTTTACAGTTTACACTTTGGTGCCCTTTCTCTGGCCCAATCATATCAGACGTGTTCATGAGAAGCGATAACAAGAACCAATCAAGCAACACAAACTCATTTAAGCTATTGCTGAGCCCCCAGTCAGACTAACCCCTGATAAACTGAACACTGATTAATACACTGCCAGGTCTGTGACATCATGCAACCACAAGTTTGGATGTGTGTTGGGCAACAAATGGAGCCCACATCGTACTGCACTGAATAGGAATGAAACTGGGAGAGTTTTTCTTTTATTTGGAGCAGATTTCACATTTCTATCGGTTTTTGTTGCTTTCCAGTGACTGGTCAAAAGTGCATCATGACTTTACGGACACATTGTATGTTTGGATTCCTGCAGCAATGGCTACAGGGAGAAAATTAGGTTTTAGTCTACCTGCAGCTGCTCGCTTCCAGTCATCGGGGCGATGCATGGAGAATGCTGTAATCACTCCCCTGTACAGATGACAGCCTGATCTGCAGCGTGTATCTGCACGGTTGGCTATCAGTCATTCAAGGCACAGGGGAAGTGGCTCCATGAGGACTACAACTTATGTTCTCCCTGTAAGATATTGTACCATAACTTTTTCTTAAACTACAAAAATAATTTTTTTATGAAGTTTTTTTTTCTCAACAACTTGAAGATCTAACCACAGATCTTCTGTGGACGTCACTTGTGCAAATCCTTCTGTACCTCTTGTAATCCCATGTAAGGCCGGGGTCACACTAACCGACGCAAAATACGGTCCGTAGTTTACAGGCGTAATACGGATGAATGACCCCTAAACAGTGCTCCGTATGTTATCCGTAAGCAAGGTGCGGTCGCGTATTTTGCGCATGTCTGCATCCGTATGGCGAGATTTTCTCGCCACCTTGCAAAATGGACATATAATGGAGCCCTATGACAGGGTTTCTAACAGAAACGAAATAATATATATAGACACATAGAATGCATATATATATATATATATATACACACACAAGTCATTGAGACAAATATATATATATATATTTATATTTCACAGAGTTCTTCATAGCAGAACAGCCGCTAATTAAATTGCCGGCTTCTATCAAATCATTCCCCCACCCGATATGAAATGACACATGGTTTAGGGTGTGTGCAGACGCTGTGGAATCTGCTGCGGATTAATCCGCACGGATTTTGCAAAAACCGCAGATAATCCGCAGGTCAAAAGACCTGCGGATTATCTGCGGTTTTGACTGCGGTTTGGTCCTGCGGATTCACCATCTCCACAATGGTGGAGATAGGAACCCGCTGCAGATTCCGCAGAAAGAATTGACATGTCAATTCTTTCTGCGGTTTCAAAACCGCAGCAAATCCGCACGGATTTTTCCGCAACGTCTACACAGCGTTTTTTTTGTACCATTCATTTGAATGGTACTGTACACCGCAGCTAAACCTGCTGCGGGTCCGCAGCAGCCAAAAACGCTGCGGAAATGCAGCGGAATCCGCAGCGTGTGCACATACCCTTATATTCAGTAAAGCATTTCATTTCATGTTTCTTTATATGTCCCTGACTAATATTTAGATGAGCGTTTGTGCAAAATTTGGGAGTTGTAGTTGTTATTTTAAGGGGTTAATTCGTTGTTAAAAAATGAGTGGGCTTCCCATTGCCCTGTAGTGGTGGCGAATGGGTTAATCTAACAAAGGGTTAATGTCACCTTACAATCGAATGGTGACATTAACCCTTTGTTAGATTAACCCACTCGCCACCACTATAGGGTAATGGGAAGCCCACGCATTTTTTAACAACGAATTAACCCCTTAAAATAACAACTATAACTCCCAAATTTTGCACACAAACGCTCATCTAATTATTAGTCAGGGACATATTAAAAAACATGAAATGAAATGGTTTACTGTATGTAAACGATGTGTCATTTCATGTCGGGTTGGGGAATGATTTGATAGAAGCTGGCAATTTAATTAGCGGCTATTCTGCTATGAAGAACTCTGAAATATAAATATATATATATGTTTGTCACAATGACATGTATGTATGTGTGTGTGTGTATATATGTGTGTATATATATATATATATATGTGTGTGTATATATCTATTCTTTCGTTTCTTTATTAAACCTGTCAGTGTGAGTTTACTGTATAGCGCACTGAATTGCCGGCTTTTCTAAAAGACACCTGGTGCGTATTTCTCGCAAGTCACATGTGTGGTCCGTGTGTAATCCGTATTTTTTGCGCACCCATAGACTTGCATTGGCGTATTACGGGCGTAGTACGCTGACAATCGCAACATGCTGTGATTGGCACGGACCGTAGAATACGGATGAGAAATATACGGCTGGTGCGAGGGACCCCATAGAGAATCATTGGTCCGTGTGTAATGCGTGCTTTTAGCGCCTCTCACTCAGCCGTATTCCTCGCCAGTGTGACCCCGGCCTCATATAGATTGTGGCATGTTATCGATAAGGTTAAAGGGAACCTGTCACCTGTTTTGGCCGATATAAGATGCGGCCACTGCCTTTCAGGGCTTATCTACAGTATTCTAAAATGCTGTAGATAAGCCCCGGGTCCAACCTAAAAGTGAAGGAAAAACAAGTTTTATTATACTCACCCAGGGGGCGGTCCGGTCCGATGGGTGTCACAGGTCCTGGGCCCAGCACCTCCCATCTTCATGCAATGTCATCATCCTGCTTGCGTCGTTCCGCGCTCCTGCGCAGGCGTACTTCTCTGCCCTGTTGAGGGCAAAGTACTGCAGTGCGCAGGCGCTGGACCTCTGACCTTTCCTCAGCAGGGCGGAGAAGTACACCTGTGCAGGAGTGCGGAACGAAGCAAGCAGGATGACGACATTGTATGAAGATGGGAGGTGCTGGCCCCGGGACCTGTGACACCCATCGGACCGGACCGCCCCCCGGGTGAGTATAATAAAACTTGTTTTTCTTCTCTTTCAGGTCGGACCGGGGGCTTATCTCTTATCTACAGCATTATAGAATGGTGTAGATAAGCCCCGAAAGGCAGTGGCCACATATTCTAGCAGCAAAACGAGGCGACAGGTTCCCTCTCATGCACAATTCTGAAAAAAAATTGGAATTTTTCCAAAAATTTGGTTCAATTTTTTAATCACTTGCATATCATTAACATATCTGTCCATCCTGGGATTTTTTTTTTATAAAAGAAGTCTTTTCCTTATTGGTGTTACAAGGTCCATATTGAGAAGTGTGTGTATGTATGTGTATATGCATATAATATATATAAACAAAAACACTTTCATAAAGTTAGAACAAAAATCATAGGTCGATGGAGCTCGTGAGGGCTTGTTTTCTGGTGTTTTTATTTGTACTATTTTGGTCTAGATATGACCTTTTGAGCTCTTCTTACTGCATTTTTTGCAATGTTACTTAAAGAAGCACGCCTCCTCTTCCTCTTTTTCCTCCTCTTCCTCCTCTCACAAAGTTTTTATCCTCTTAGTATATTGCAGTCATCATATTATATAGCATTGTGAACTTACAATTGCTCATTTTGCCTTTCTACCAGCTAATTCTTCTGTTTTCCAGTAGGTCATTGATTTCACGGGATTAGAAAAAACAAACTGAATCCTTCTAAGCGCTATGTAGAGACAGAAAGCCTAATTTCTCAGCATGAGTCATCATTAGAACTACAATCCTACATCACTGCAAAGCCCTGGTCCTTCCTTTCTTCAACCCCTGACCCGGTTACTCCGCTCCTACCCCCTCTGCCAGGGACTTTGTAGTTATGATAGTTCATTACATGGAGATACATAGGTCTGCATTGGAGCTGTGTACACAAAACAGGAGAAGATTTCTAAAATAAAATAAAAAAGACTAATTTGGTTCAGTTTCATTTTTATGTTTATACATACTGGAGAAATAAAAAATGTCTGCAAAAGTGTGCATATTCTTAGGACACATTATTCTATCTTGACTGTTACTGGCTTCGCTTTGGTTTTCTTATCTGACATAAGATAATGTTGTTGTCTTGTCTGATCCGGCGGCCGGCCTCCCATCTCATGGTACAACTGGATGATTATGATAATGGGATTTTGTGTCGGATCCGTTACTCTGCAGATGTGACCCAGTTTATGAGCCTCCACAATGACCAGTAGTTCGGATTAGACTTTCCATTAAATACGTCCCAGGGATGAGAATTTTAATCCCAAATTTATTTCTACAACTGCAGACGTAGAATAATCTGACTTATAACTGCTCATCCCGCAGCTGTACAGCCGCCGTCAGACTGAGTGCACACATTCATCTGCGTCATTCTTCATCGAGCGCTTTGCATATTTTTGACATTTTTCTATTTAATAGTTAATTCTTTGTAGGAATACAATAAATCAGCATTAAAATTTACTTTCCATGATTTTTGCTTTAAAAAAAAATAAAATAGCGCCACACTATGCCACAGGTTGTGTGTGGTATTGCAGCTCAGTCTTCTTATTTACTTCAATGGAGGTGCAATACTACACATAACCTATAAATTAGTGTGGCGCTGTTCCCAGAGGAAAGCAACAATTTTTTATAGCAGAAATTAAATAAAACAAAACGGTGCTGCCATCACACTTACAATTATACACACTGGAATGAATTGTAATAAATCCGCATTAAGCATCTTACCATGCACAACAGTGGAGACTCTCCCTGGTATCATCTTTTACCTGTTTACAGCTTTAATGCGCCCTCTGGTGGTTAGTTCTTGGGACTACATGCCATGGCTCCCTCTGGTGGTGGTTATGAAGTACCACATGCCAAAATTCTCTAATGGTCAGCACATGGTACAAGTAGGTTATGAACCTCCAATACTATATGTTCAAAGAATATACATAAAAAGCTAAGTAACTTTGTAAATCTCCTGTTACTTACCCTGTATAAATCCCGAGTTACAGTCTGTATTCTGGCTCAATGTCTCTACAGAGTAATTTTTCATGACGTGTATACTGTTTGCACCAGTCACAGTGCAGAATTATAATTTAGAAAGAGCTCCTTTTGAGAGAAAACCCCCCCAAAAAACTTAGCGAAAACACAGCAAGAACATAGGAAGTTAGCTTTGGATGGGCTTTAACGCACCAAGCCACCATACTGCCAATGATTTTCTTGGCAGCACTGTTGTGGATTTTTTTTTCAGTGACAACCAGCAGAATTGTGATTTCAGCTCTGGAAAATAACTGCAACTGAAATTCAAATAAAAAAAAAAAAAGGCAAAATCTGGAGTGGCTTTTGTATGTGCCCCTTATTTTCTGCCACATTTATAAGTTTTCTTTTTCAATTCTTATTTTTTTCTTTTACTTTTCCTTATTTTAAATAAATTTATAAAATGCGACTTTAACCATATGTCACTTTTTTGGGGGGGCGCATCTTGCCGGTATCGCTGTCTGGACTACGATTTCTGGAGACGGTTTTAATTTGGCGCATTTTTTGTGACTTTCCAAAAGGATTTGCGATTTTTGGTGCAAAAGGGCAGCAAGCAAATGTTAAAGACAAAAATAAAGAACTTTTTTTTATTTTGCGCCAAATTAATGAAGCGCGTGCACCATTTTGAAGAAGTTGGCAAACGTCAGCAAATACAAGACAAGACAAAAAAAAAGGGACTTAAAAAAAATGCAAATGATGAATCAGGGCCAGAATATTTACAGTGCAGCTTTACCTAAACATGCATGTATGAATCTAATTTATATAGGATGTATTATACATTTTATGCTGTTTCTGATTCCGGAATTTCTGTTTTTGGATGTGAGGAACACCCACTATGGTTCCCTTTATAGCTCCTTCTTGGCTTTTTACCAAGTTATCCCAGACCCCTAAATGGCAAATCTCTAACCATGCAGCTATATTTTGACAGAGATTTGCTCTTTGTGTCTCCCCCTGGATATACTGTATTTCTATTGAAACCCAAGTATAAGAAGATAGCTTCTTCCTCCATCACGTATCTCACCATTGAGCACTTCTAAATTGCTAAATTTGGGTAAAGGATCTGGCACTCACACTCATTTGGCCACTGGCTCCAGATTATGTTTCACACTCGACTCTAGAAGGTTTATTCATCACAAAAGGCAACTCTTTACTGTAAGAGCAGTGAGATTTTGGATTCTTTACTGTAAGAGCAGTGGGATTATGGATTCTTTACTGTAAGAGCAGTGAGATTATGGATTATTCACTGTAAGAGCAGTGAGATTATGGATTGTGCACTGTAAGAGCAGTGAGATTATGGATTCTTTACTCTAAATGCAGTGAAATTATGGATTCTTTTCTGTAAGAGCAGTGAGATTATGGATTCTTTACTGTAAGAGCAGTGGGATTATGGATTCTTTACTGTAAGAGCAGTGAGATTATGGATTATTCACTGTAAGAGCAGTGAGATTATGGATTATTCACTGTAAGAGCAGTGAGATTATGGATTCTTTATTGTAAAAGCAGTGAGATTATGGATTTTTTTCTGTAAGAGCAGTGAGGCTATGGATTCTTTACTTAAGAGCAACTAAGATAATGGATTCTTTACTGTAACAGCAGTAAAACTATAGAACTCTCTACCACATGATTTTGCAATTGTTGTACACTAAAAAATTACAAGGAGGGTCTGGATAACTTTTTTGAAAAATGTAATAGTACAGGTTATGGGTACTAGGTTCTGTGATGGAACGTTGATCCAGGGAACTATTCTGATCGCCGTATGAGGAGTCTAAGTATGGACAGCAATGTCCATATCAGTTGCGGGTCTCCTCGCCCAAACTCCACAGTCTGCTATATGAGCATGTGGTTGTTGAGTTTGGGTCAGGAGACCTGGTGCCGGGTCGTAGATCGCTTTCTGTTCCCATACCGTGAAGGTTGGACATGTGAAACATTACGATTAAGACCCTGATTATTTCACGCCGGTCTTGATGAGGGGGTGGGTTGGAGTGCGATGCACCTGATTTAATAAGAGGCGCACCCCTCGACGCTAAGTGCCGCACACCATCATGTGCGCCTCGGAACAAATTTAACTCCAGTCACAAACACTACCGCTCATAATGAATTTCACTGGCGTGGATCACCACGCCCCAGCTCTGCCCACATTGTGCTAAAATTTTGCAGCTTTTCAGAAACATAAAAATCTGTGGATTCATTTGGCAAAAACGTTGGGTGCATTTCCTGCCATACAGTATATGCCAAACACGCAATGCAGAAACAGAGCGTCAGGCTGAACGGAAACTATATGGGAATAGTACACTGGTAACACCAATGCCAGGGGAGAAGCTAAAGGGGTAGCAGAGGCAACTGTCACACAAGGTGGTCACTGGCTTTACTTTAACTAAGGATGCAAGCCATCATACACAAAGAGGAGTAGTAAGAGGTGGTCATGTTCCCGGCCAGCGGTGGAGCAGACATCAGATGGTATCTACAGCTAGATGTCTATCATAACAGGTGGAAATCCCAGAGGTGACACTTTCACTTATAAGACATTAATGGCAAATCCTACAAACATCACTTGTCAGAATACCTCTGTAAGTTTAGGCGGGCTCATCCTGAATATAAAAAAATATTAATTACCTTCCATAATGATCTGTCCATATGTCTTGACTCCTAAATATGACGTAAGGCATGGTCACTTCAGAAATCAGTGTGCATTTAATCTTTTAGTGGCACTTCTGCATGCAGACACACAAATACTGAAGCATCGTCAAGAGTGAATTATGCATTTTATGTCACAATCTTTCCACACGTGGACTCTAGCTATGACATAATAGTAAAATATATGGCTCTGTTTTTCAGCATGGGTAATATTCATACATGGACACATCTGTACACTGTGGCCAAGAACACACGGACAAAAAAATAATACACAAAATACACATAAATGCATGTACATCATACCTAAGATACGAGAAACTGGATATTACATGTAACCATAGAGGAGGCATGTAAATCTATGGCTGACCGCAGACCTATAGGTCTATCCATCTCGCCTGATGTGTTAGAAATGTATACGAAGTCCACCGAGACCCATTCAATTCAAGGAAAATTTGGCTTCCACCTCATCAAGAAGGCAAACCCTTCCAACCACCATTAGTCACAGTCAGGTCTAGCTCCACTAGCTTCTTCTAAGGTCCCTCCTGGATGGTCAGTGCCCTCCATGGCCTTGGAGCCACATTTTGGTGTCAGGGGCCTTCCTTCTATCTTGGCTTGGAGCTCCTCTTGGGTATGGAGAGGTGTTGGGATTTGTTTCTGAATTTGTTGCATCGGTGGCCTCTGCCTATCTGAACCAGAACTCTGAACCAGGAAGGTTTTGAATCCTCGTTTGGAGCGACCACTCAGTTCAGGCTGCTTGATATGCGAGGGCTGAAGGATGAGGTTGGCGGGGTTGTTTCGGTCATCGCTCACAACGGTACGTCCCGCGGAAGAACTGATCTTGGGAGTTGGAGTCCAAATGAGACCATAGATGACAGCCAGAACTATGGCACCGAGGGACACACACAAGAAATAAGCCAAGACGGTTGCCAGCCTGACCCATTGCTTGTTGTTGAGTACTGAGGTTTTCACCTTCTTGTCCCCTGAAAAATTTGGATCCTGGTTTGGCATCGCAATGGAATCCAAAGCCCGATGCGTCATTATGTTTTCAACGTGGGGTAAATCGACTAATCTGGTTTATTTAATCCACATTCTAGATGGTTATTCCGATGCAGAAAATATCAGCAGAACACAGGAACAAGTGACCATCGGTGAAGCTGCCTGGCTCGGAATGCAAGCACTGCTCTGTGTTCCCGGGGAGAGGCTGGAGTCTCATCAGCACCATCATCACATACAGAAATCATCAGTCTTTCCAAGCCTGCCGCCAGCTCCCCCCTCCTCGCGCTGTATTTGGTCTGTCCTACATGTACCCTTGAGCAGAAGTGAGAATTACATTTACGTCAGAAGGAAGGGTCTCTGCTACATTACGCTGTGGCTCCCGGTGCTGCGCGACAGACATAGACGACCATGGTCTGAACCACCATCAGCCCAGCAGATGCTAATGAGTCCTCCTCCTGTAATGTAATCTAATGATAGAAAATAACATATATTACTCTGAACAATGCAAAAAAGCGCAATTCCATAATTTTATTTTGGGCTTTTTATTTACCATGTTCACTATCCAGTAAAATTGACCTGGCATTGTGATTCTGCAGGTCATTACGAGTGCGCAGATACCAAACGTGTACAGCTTTATTTATTTTTTTTTTAAGTGATGAAAAACAAATTCGAAAATTTAAAAAATATATATTTTTGCTTGTTTTGTCATTTTCTGAGACCCATGACATTTTCAATTATTGGGTTACAAGCTTGGGTGTGGGATTATTTTTTTGCACCCTGAGCGGATGTTTTTAATGATACCATTTTGGGGTAGACACGATATTTTGATCGCCTGTTATTGCGTTTTATTGCAAAGTTGCGGCGAGCAAAAAAACTCATAATTCTGGCGTTTTGATTTTCTCTCTCATTACGCCATTTACCAATCGGATGAATTACTTTTTTATAGTTTGATAGACCAGACTTTTAGGGATGTAGCAATAACAAATGTGTGTGTGTGTATATATATATATATATATATATATATATATATATATATATATATTTTTTTTTTTTTTTTTTTCTTTTTTAATAAAGCAATGTTTTTTCATATTTTTAAAAACTTTTTTTTAAAAGCTTTTTA
This sequence comes from Dendrobates tinctorius, assembly GCF_039654945.1. NCBI lineage: Eukaryota > Metazoa > Chordata > Amphibia > Anura > Dendrobatidae > Dendrobates > Dendrobates tinctorius. Next base: position 37,693,871 of record NW_027361825.1, on the reverse strand, counting down.
CTGGATTTAATAGTCTCCTTGGGGGACTTGAAACTGTGATCATCTTATCACTTGTGCTAAACGTAGCAGTGCATCAGCCCTGTAATGTATAGTGAAAATCACTATCTCCTATGATCGCTAGTCGCCGGCCATCGTTCACAGGAGTATTGTAATGACAGGCGGCACAAGGGTCTTCAGCAGATCCATAGCGGTCATGGTAACCGATCTGTGCCCTGGGATCAAATCACGGGTGCGTCGATGGGCATGTGGAATGACCTGTCTCCTGTTGGAACGTGTTAAATGGCGCTGTCAGAGATTTACAATGGCATTTAGCAGGTTATTAGACGCGGGCGGCGGTCAGCTCTACCTACAACAGTTAGGGTATGTGCACACGCTGCGGATTGGGGTGCGGATTTGGCCGCGTGGATTTTGTAAAATCCGCAGGTAAATCTGCAGGTCAAAAGACCTGCGGTTTTACCTGCGGATTAGCCTGTGGTTTTGCCCTGCGGTTTTTCATCTCCACAAAGGAGATGGCAAACCGCAGCGGAATCCGCAGAAAGAATTGACATGTCAGTTCTTTCTGCGGTTTAGAAACCGCGCGGAAAAATCTGCACCGTCTGCACTGTGGTTTTTAATATCTATAGGATATTATGGTACTGTACACCGCAGCAGAATCCGCAGCGTGTGCACATACCCTTAGAGGCAGACGATGGCTGATAAATTCAGCCATCATCAGCCAGGAAAGATGTGCCCTCAGCGTCCAAGTCAGCACCAGTTAGGGACCCGACATATGATGTAAATGTACGTCATATGTCGTGAAGGGGTTACACCACTTCATTGTTCCGAAAGGTGACGCGCCTTGGAAAATCACAGCAAGTGCGCCAACCTTTTTATACTTAATCTGGAATCAGAAAGCTTTATAATCCAGCACTTGGTGATAGAAAATTTTACAAAATCAGAAAAAGAAAATATTAGCAATTTCCTAATATCCTTGAAAGAAAATTTTATATCCTTTTTGATATTCCAGATTATTTTATAATTCTAAAGTAATAATTTTATTAAATTCGTTTCATTTGATTCTAAAATTGTAATTAAAAACATTTCTCCCTTGACTGTATTGGGCCAAATCTTGTCACAGGTTCGCCTGTGTGATTTTTATCCATTAATTTTCTGGATAGTATTTGCCAGATAAAGTGACAGCGCGGCAGAGGTAATTACAGCTCTACAGATCCTCTATGAGATGTCACAGATAATCTGATTCTGGCAATGAATCCATGACAGGACAGGAGACTCTCGGATTTGTAATAAGGATGGGGGGAAGGAACGAGCATTTGCTCTACAGTTCTTGCAATGGGTAGAGAGCCAGGCTGACATTATTTTGTGAAGTTTAAGGCTCGGGCTCTATCTCACACGTCTATCTCATACAGTACAATGCACACCAGAGTCCCTCCATAAAGTACAACACAGCCCCACACAGGAGTACAATGCAGCCCCCCCCCAGAATGTAATGGAGCCCCCATAGAATGTAATACACCCTCATAGAATGAAATGCAACCAGCCCCCACGGAATGTAATGCAGCCAGCCCCCATAGAATGTAATGCAGTCACCCCCATAGAATGTAATGCAACCCTATAGAATGTAATGTAGCCCCCATAGAACATAATGCAACCCCACAGAATGTGTTGCAGATCTATAAAATGTAATGCAGCCTCCCATAGAATGTAATGCAGCCAGAGCCCATAGAATGTAATGCAGCCCTATAGAATGTAATGCAGCTCCCATAAAGTGTAATGCAGCCCCATAGAATGTAATGCAGCCAGCCCCCAGAGAATGTAATGCAGTCACCCCCATAGAATGTAATGCAGTCACCCCCATAGAATGTAATGCAACCCTATAGAATGTAATGTAGCCCCCATAGAACGTAATGCAACCCCACAGAATGTGTTGCAGATCTATAAAATGTAATGCAGCCTCCCATAGAATGTAATGCAGCCAGAGCCCATAGAATGTAATGCAGCCCTATAGAATGTAATGCAGCTCCCATAAAGTGTAATGCAGCCCCATAGAATGTAATGCAGCCAGCCCCCACAGAATGTAATGCAGCCCTATAGAATGTAATACTGCCAGTCCCCATAAATAAGTACAATACTCACCCCTTCTTTCTCTGTTGCAGCACGTCTCCACAGCTCAGCAGCTCCACTTCCCGACAGCATGGTGCAAGATGATGTCATTGCACCCGTTGCATCAGAGGCAGAGGGGAATTATGAGAGAACGTTATGTTATGCTCTCTCCTTCATGATTGCTTTCAACTATCAGTTGATTGCGTGGTTCGCTGGCCCCAGGCCCCCATGACTCACTGGCCCCATAGCGCCCGTGTGGTCTGCCATTATTAGCAGCACGTCATTGGGGCCCCTGGGATAGTGGGGCCTTAGGCAGATGCCTAGGTATGCCTGCCCCTAAGCCGATCCTGATCCTACTTTCCGCTAGGATTTCGCTATCCTGTCTTGGTCTCTTCTCATGTCATGGACACGCACATCATGCGGCACTACTTACATCAGACCTTAGGTCTTCTTTCTACACACACTGGGAACTATATAATGACCTGACAGGAACAGGTCTCTGTCCCTTCAAATGAGCCATTTCCACTCTGGGCTAGTCCCAACCATTAACTCTAATTCTCACTACCGTCTGGCAGCACACAATACCAACATAATTGGTATGTCAGTTCACATTACACAATAAAATAATAATACACTTGTTCTTCAAGGAAGAGCATGGGCAAGATGTCCATCTCCTTACACAGGCAGCAACTTACCTTATCACTTATTTTGAACCCTTCCCCCCACACCCCACCTTGGGAAAAATAGCAGGCCTACATCAACCAACCACCCACCCTTTTTTCTCGGCTGGTTCTTCTGAAGGGGCATAGTATTTTTTAGTTATGCCACTGGCATATGGGCAGTGCATACAAGGCATAGCAACGGCCCCCAAACCTTCAGGAAAGCAGAGTTCTCCTGATAAGCGGTATCCTGTCCTTCCCAGCTGAGATGCGGGGTGTCACATATTCACGTGATTCTCTGTGAAGGACATCATCGACTTGGCTTTCTCCATGACTTCCATAGACTTGTTAAGCGAGATGCATGTGGGTACAAATTGGGTAAGGTGGGCTCAGGTAGGATTATCCACAAACAGGCCCCACAAATCTTAACCAGGTCCTGATTGCAACTAATACTTACGCTGGACCATTATAATATACTAGATGGTGGCCCGATTCTAATGCATCGGGTATTCTAGAATATGTATGTAGTTTATTTATGAAGTTTTAATAATAATGCAATAATGCACCCCACAATCCTGATATGTATGGTCCTCTCACCCCCAATCCTGATATGCATGGTACCCCTCCCCCTATCCTGGTGTGCATGGTCCCCTCACCCCCCAATCCTGATATGCATGGTCCTATCACCCCTCTTTCCTGGTAAGCATGGTCCCCTCACCCCCCTTTCCTGGCATGCATGGTCCCCCTCACCCCCCTTTCCTGGTATGCATGGTCCAGTCACCCCCCTTTCATGGTATACATAGTCCCCTCATCCCCCAATCCTGGAATGCATGGTCCTCTCACCCCCCCAGTCCTGGTATGCATGGTCTCCCTCCCTCCCCCCCTTTGCTGGTATGCATGGTCCCCCTCCCTCCGCCCTTTGCTGGTATGCATGGTCCCCCTCCCCCCATTGCTGGTATGCATGGTCACCCTCACCCCCCTTTCCTGGTATGCATGGTCCCCCTCCCCCCATTGCTGGTATGCATGGTCCCCCTCCCCCCCATGCTGGTATGCATGGTCCCCTCCCCCCATTGCTGGTATGCATGGTCCCCCTCCCTCCCCCATTGCTGGTATGCATGGTCCCCCTCCCCCCCATTGCTGGTATGCATGGTTCCTCTCCCCCCATTGCTGGTATGCATGCTCCCCCTCCCCCCCATTGCTGGTATGCATGGTCCCCCTCTCCCCCCCATTGCTGGTATGCATGGTCCCCCTCACCCCCCATTGGTGGTATGCATGGTCCCCCTCACCCCCCCATTGGTGGTATGCATGGTCCCCCTCACCCCCTTTCCTGGTATGCGTGGTCCTGTCACCCCCCTTTCCTGGTATGCATGGTCCCCTCACCTCCCTTTCCTGGTAAGCATGGTCACCCTCACCCCATTATCCTGATATGCATGGTCACCCTCACCCCCCTATCCTGGTATGCATGGTCACCCTCACCCCCCTATCCTGGTATGCATGGTCACCCTCACCCTCCCTTTCCTGGTATGCATGGTCACCCTCACCCCCCCTTTCATGGTATGCATGGTCCCGCTTCCCCCCCAAAGGTGGTATGCATGGTCCCCCTCACCCCCCTTTAATGGTATGTATGGCCACCCTCACCCCCCTTTCCTGGTATGCATGGCCACCCTCACCCCCTTTCCTGGTATGCATGGTCCCCCTCCCTCTCCCCCATTGCTGGTATGCATAGTCCCCCTCCCCCCATTGCTGATATGCATGGTCCCCCTCACCCCCTTTGCTGGTATGTATGGTCACCCTCACCCCCCTTTCCTGGTATGCATGGTCCCCTTCAGCCCCCTTTCCCGGTATCCGTGGTCTCTGTTAAAAAAAAATAGTTATATACTCACCTTCCGACAGCCTCTGATCTTCTTTCCACGCGCCCGGCATCGCGGTCCCAGTAATGCATTGCGCAAAACACCGCTGATGACGTCGCACTCTCGCGAGTGACGTCATCTCCGGTCTAAGGCGCAAGGCATTACTGGGACCGCGAGGCCGGGCGTGTGGAAAGAAGATCGGAGGCCGTCGGAAGGTGAGAATAACATTTTTTTATTTTAATTCTCTTTTTTACAGATCTTACCTTTACAAACAGCTGCGCCTGTCGCTGATTGGTCGAGGCCTGGAGGCCGCGACCAATCAGTGACCCGCGATTTTGGTTACAGACAGACATGATAAGGCTTTTATATATATAGATTATAAGCTTCCAGTCACTTATGTGCTTCCTCCACATAATAAGACTGCATAATAGATACAATTAGGAATAAAGTGCAGGAGAAAACCAGACTCCATTCCTACATTTATCATTGAGGCGATTTCTTTCTTCATATTTGCTGCTTATACAACCCCTGGCAAAAATTATGGAATCACAGGCCTTGGAGGATGTTCATTCAGTTGTTTAATTTTGTAGAAAAAAGCAGATCACAGCCATGGCCCAAAACTAAAGTCATTTCAAATGCCAACTTTCTGGCTTTAAGAAACACTAAAAGAAATCTAAAACAAAAAATGTGGTAGTCAGTTATGGTTACTTTTTTAAACCAAGCATAGGGGAAAAATTATGGAATCACTCAATTCTGAGGAAAAAATTATGGAATCACCCTGTAAATTTTCATTACCAAAACTAACACCTGCATCAAATTAGATCTGCTCATTAGTCTCCATCTAAAAAGGATTGATCTTGGAGAGCTGTTGCACCAAGTGGACTGACATGAATCATGGCTCCAACACGAGAGATGTCAATTGAAACAAAGGAGAGGATTATCAAACTCTTAAAAGAGGGTAAATCATCACGCAATGTTGCAAAAGATGTTGGTTGTTCACAGTCGGCTGTGTCTAAAATCTGGACCAAATACAAACAACATGGGAAGGTTGTTAAAGGCAAAAATACTGGTAGACTAAGGAAGACATCAAAGCGTCCAGACCAGGAACTTAAAAGCAATATGTCTCCAAAACAGGAAATGCACAACAAAACAAATGAGGAAGGAAACTGGAGTCAACGTCTGTGACCGAACTGTAAGAAACCACCTAAAGGAAATGGGATTTACATACAGAAAAGCTAAATGAAAGCCATCATTAACACCTAAACAGAAAAAAACAAGGTTACAATGGGCTAAAGAAAAGCAATCGTGGACTGTGGATGACTGGATGAATGTCATAGTCAGTGATGAATCGCGAATCTGCATTGGGCAAGGTGATGATGCTGGAACTTTTGTTTGGTGCCGTTTCAATGAGATTTATAAAGATGACTGCCTGCAGAGAACATGCAAATTTCCACAGTCATTGATGATATGGGGCTGCATGTCAGGTAAAGGCAGTGGAGAGATGGCTGTCATTACATCTTCAATAAATGCACAAGTTTATGTTGATATTTTGGACACTTTTCTTATCCCATCAATTGAAAGGATGTTTGGGGATGATGAAATCATTTTCAAGATGATAATGCATCCTGCCATAGAGCAAAAACTGTGAAAACATTCCTTGAAAAAAGACACATAAGGTCAATGTCATGGCCTGCAAATAGTCCGGATCTCAATCCAATTGAAAATCTTTGGTGGAAGTTGAAGGAAATGGTCCATGACAAGGTTCCAACCTGCAAAGCTGACCTGGCAACAGCAATCAGAGAAAGTTGGAGCCAGATTGATGAAGAGTACTGTTTGACACTCATTAAGTCCATGCCTCAGAGACTGCAAGCTGTTATAAAAGCCAGAGGTGGTGCAACAAAATACTAGTGATGTGTTGGAAAGTTTTTTGGTTTGTTTGTTTTTCATGATTCCATAATTTTTTCCCTCAGAATTCAGTGATTCCATAATTTTTTCCCTATGCTTAGTTTAAAAGAGTAACCATTACTGACTACCACATTTTTTGTTCTAGATTTATTTTAGTGTTTTTTAAAGCCAGAAAGTTGCCATTTGAATTGACTTTAGTTTTGGGCCATGGCTGTGATCTGCTTTTTTTCTACAAAATTAAACAACTGAATGTACATCCTCCAAGGCCGGTGATTCCATAATTTTTGTCAGGGGTTGTACTCTGTCCAGAACCAGAAACATCACCAGATATTGCGGTGTTCTCTCATCTCTCTTCCACGAAGACACTGTCCCTGGTCCTGTCACTCAAAGATCACTCCCCGATATTAAGGAAACTAAGGTGTATAGCAATGGTGTTCCTATACTTACCAGGCAAAAATCTGGACATTAAAGGGGTTTTCGGGTTGAAAAAAAAAGTGTGTCCCAGTTGATGCTTAAAAAAACAAACAAAAAAACTTTGCTTTACCCCCCTCTCCCATAAACCGACCAGTGAGCTCAGGGATATTGCCAGAGCTGACGGCACAAGCCATGAGCTCAATTGGTGGCTACGCCATCAATGTAATGGCAATGACCAACCCCGCTCTGGTCCAGGGGAGGGCGAATAAGACTCAAGGTTTGGTTTTTTTTTTTTTACAAAGACTGCACTCGGGGGGAGATAAATCAGTATCCATGCTACACATCTGACCTACAGGTGACCGAAGACTCCAGTGCCAATGTACAGGTGTATGGCGTCACTAACTTTACAATACCATTCACACTCCATAGACAAATGACACAACACAGTGGTATGGTGTATGCTTACTGGTGTATATTGATATTTGCTGTACAGCAACCCCAAAAAAACCTACATATAGAAAGTGCAAACTTTAAATAATGCAGCATGGAAGGGATGAGATGGTCGGTATATACAGAAATACATAGCAGGGTTGCTGTGGGATCCACTGGTTTATAAATACATATTCAGACATCAAAAAAACTCACAGTGCATATATTTTATATGAATGGACTTTAAGAAAACCAGTCACATGCCATAAATATGTATTTATTCACCTGTTGTAAAAGCCGCTGTTCTCCTGAATCCGGCGATATTTTTCTTTTGCTCCTATGCCTCTCCAGTCCAGAGATATGACCCTGTAAATAAACCTAGGCTTTTTAGCCAAACAGGTGTGGTCCTCAAGAAAGCTTCATTGGGAGGAGCTACAGACCACACCCACTTGCCTTAAGAGACTAGATTTATATGCAGGGAAGAGAGGGCGATATCTCAGGAATGGAGAGGCACAGGAACAAAAGAAATACAATGCCGGATTCAGGAGAACAGCAGCATTTACACCAGGTAATAAATACATATTTATGAAAGGTGACAGGTTCTCTTTAATATAAAGAATAATGAAAAGTTGGAACATACAGATGCAAGTTCTGTGTCTCCAATTCGCTAAAGCTTTCCAGGATAATACTGATATTGAGCAGACACTCGTAGATAAACAGCATCAGACCAAGGAGGCAATGAGTCCCCCTTCGGGTCAAGTTACTTAAAATTCCCGCTTTTCAAAAAGTTGTGTAGGTTACCAATAAGGCTGTCATCATAGCAGTTAGATTGTCACCTTTATTTTTCGCCCCAAATCCCAAATAATAAATCAATCCAATAATGTAGTAATACATCCCTTAATATAGCAGCCATGTTGTTTACTACCCAATGACTCAACAGAATTAGAGATCCGGTCACTTACAAAAAAAATCTATATAAATCACATCTGGTGTAAATGCCGCTGTTCTCCTGAATCCGGAGGAGTTTCTCTTTTCTTTCTGCGCCTCTCCGTTCCCAAGATATGGCCTACTCTTCCCTATATGCAATTTGTCTTTTAAAGCCAAGTGGGTGTGGTTCTCAAGACGACACCCACAGAATGATATTGAGGACCACGCCTACTTGGCTAAAAATTCTATATTTGCACAAAGGCCATATCTTGGCAATGGAGAGGAGCAGGAAAAACATAAAAACAAGGCCGGATTTAGGAGAACAGCGACATGTGCACCAGGTTAAAAAAAAAAGACATATTTTTGGCAAATGACAGGTCCGCGTTATAGTTTTTTTTTCACATGGCCTTGTATTTTGAGAGAGATTGAAAGCTCTATTAAAATGAGAGCTATGATTTCATTGGCTGCTATGGACAACAGTTTTTCTGGTGAAATGAAAGCGGGGATTTGATCGGTTGCTATGGGCAACAAAGACAAGTTTTGTGGTAAAATGAACGCTGTTGTCCATGATTGCGTGACTTCAAGGACTATAACTTAACTGGCTTTTATTATCATGAACATAATTGTCCCCGGAGCATCCTTTTGTCAAAGAAGATTTGTTTTAACAATGAACAAACCAAATATATTAAAAATTTATCATAAAAAAGGGGATTCCGGGCCGCGGGCCAAGAAAAAATACAATAAATAATGAGCATTCCTTCTATCTGATCACGTCCAAAGGTCTATAGCTTATTACTGACAATGACAGAACTTCAGCGCTGTCACATTCAGACCGTGAGGAAGGACGGAGGGCGCGGGCGAGTGATACTATAGTAGTAGGACATGGTACAGTCACCGAAACATCGCTTCTGAGGGCTGAATACAGAATAAAAACAAGGGAACTTATTACAGAAAATGCAATACAACAATGCATCTAAGGAGATGGGCACCTTAAAAGGGGATCATTTTTTATTTGGTCTAAAAAATAGTTTCTCATCTGTTTATCGAAATTAGTTTTGCAAATGTGATCTATAAAAATTGTCGCCCCATATGGGTTTTGCAGGCTCTTAGTCTCTCGACACATTGCGCAACGAGTTAACGGAGAATCAGTCATTGAGCACAGACTCTTATCTGTCTTTTTCTGAACTCTTCTCTGCTGATTTATGATCAGATTACATCAAAGTTGAGCTGAATTTTCATGTAGTCATAAATCAGTTGAGAGGAGCTGTATATAAAAAAAAAAAAAAAAAAAAAGGTCCTGAAAGTGTCCATCTCCTTAAGGCCAGGATCACACATGCGAGAAACTCGGCCGAGTCTCGCTCCAATACATGCAGTCGCACGCCCCGCTCCTGAGTGCCGGGTATTAACATGCGAGACTCGTCCAAGTTTCTCACATGTGTGATCCCGGCCTTAAAGTGAATTAATTTAACCTAAATAGGTATAAAAATTCTGTGCTGATTCTTACTCCATCTTTATTGTGGTTAACAGGGCTGTGGAATCAGAGTGGTGGAGTCGGAGCCCATTTTGGTGGAGTCGGAGTTGGTGTCATGGAAATTGAGGAGTCGGAAGTTTGGCTTACTGCCTCCACAGCCCTGGTGGTTAAAGCATTTTTTCTGATACAGAGCTCCAAATCTCCTGCATACACACAGACGTGGCTGATAGACCAGGGTGCTAACAATCAATTCACTCATCTCTACAAACCGCCACGTAAAAAGGACCAGCTGCAATTCTCTACATAGCCAGATGGCGCTCCCAGAGTCAGTGCTCCAACACCATTAGAATCAATGAGGGTCCCAGAGGTCTGACCCCCTCCGGTCATAAAGATTTGGCATCTTAGCAATATACACCATTAAATAGGAATACCCCTTTAAACCCTTCTCGTAGAGGCCAGTTTTTAATTTTTCCTCTCCTTTTCCAAGAGCCATACTTTTATTTTTTCCGTCCCCACAGCTTTATGAGGACGAGGTGTCGTTTTGAATGTCATCATTCATTTTACAATATCTTGTACTGGAAAACAAGAAAAAAAAAATCCATGGCGGTTTTGTTTTTACGCATCCCATGTGCAACATGATTCTTCAACTCAATACGATTATGGTGAGGCCAAACTTGATTTTTTTTTTTAATTTAGGTGGCACAAAAATAAATGAATCATTCTGCTTCGTGTCGAGATTTCTTAAAAGCTGTAACTTTACTTTTCCATCGATGGACTTGTTTCTTGCGTGGTGAGCTGATTTGTTTTATTGACGCTATTTTGGACATTTTAATCACTTTTTATTGCATTTTTTGAGACACTGCCGATTTTGCAAGTTTTCCAACCTACCAAGAATGGGGAGATCTGTAATTTTTATCGTAGGTACACTTCACCTGTGAGAGAAAGAATCTTAAAAATATCCAGATAATCACATTGTATGATTCTTAAATAGCTAATTTGCCATTTATTGCATGAAATAAGTATTTGATACAATAGAAAAATAGAACTTAGTATTTGGTACAGAAACCTTTGTTTGCAATTACAGCGGTCTGACGTTTCCTGTAGTTCTTGACCAAGTTTGCACACACTGCAGCAGGGATTTTGGCCCACTACTCCATACAGATCTCCAGATTTTGGGGCTGTCACTGGACAACATTGAGTTTCAGCTCCCTCCATAGATTTTCTATTGGGTTCAGGTCTGGTGACTGGCTAGGCCACTCCAGGACCTTGGAATGCTTCTTACGGAGCCACTCCTCAGTTTCCCCGGCTGTGTGTTTCGGGTCATTGTCATGCTGGAAGACCCAGCCACGACCCATCTTCAATGCTCTTATTGAGGGAAGGAGGTTGTTGGCCAAAATCTTGCAATGCATGACCCCATTCATCCTTCTTGTCATTGGTGGAGAGGTTGGAGTGTAATTGAGTGCGTGGACAGGTGTCTTTTATACAGGTAACGAGTTCAAACAGGTGCTATTAATACAGGTAATGAGTGCAGGGTAGGAGGGCTTCTTAAAGAAAAACTAACATGTCTGTAAGAGCCAGAATTCTTGCTAGATGATAGGTGATCAGATACTTATTTCATACAATAAAATGCAATTATTTAACAATCATACATTGTGATTTTCTGGTTTTTTTTTATATTTTAGATTGTCTCTCACAGTTGAAGTGTCCCTACGATAAAAATTACAGATCTCTCCATTCTTTGTAGGTTGGAGAACCTGTGAAATCGGCAGCGTATCAAATACTTATTTTTCCCCACTCTATATATACACACAGACATACAGTATATATTTTTAGAAGCTTGACACTTTAATTTTAAGCTCCCCTAGGGCCCTCCAATCCTTTGATTGCTTATTTTATATACTGCAATACCACAATATTGCAATATGTAGATAAAATGGTCGCCTATGGACCCATTCCCATGGCTGGACTTCAGAATACCAAGATGGCAGCCATGAGGCCCTTCATTTGGCCCCCGACTGCCATAGGAATCCATTGGCAGTCACCCCACCCAGACTATGTTCCTTAAATGCTGCTGTCTGAGACCAACAGCAGAATTAAAGGGGGTTAAAAGCAGTGATTGGGGCTTGCTCTGATTGCTGCTGTTAGAGGTGGATAAAACAAAGACGTCATCCTCCATGTTTGGAGTGGGAACAGCTCGGGAGCCCGTTTCCACACAACCGCACTCAGCGTGTGACATACATGGAAGGGGTTAATACTGCAATAGTATGCAGTAAGCCCCTCTAGTGGTGGTTGCAGGTACTCCATATTTTATCATTTAACTTCATGTCTATGTAATGGGTTTGGATTTCTGTATCAGAAAAACTGAGCTGTGGGTAATATGAAAATGTATTCTGGACTGAACCAGAACAGTATTTGCACATTTCCTTTAAACATGATTCAGAAAAAAAACATGCAGTTTCTCCAACAACAGCTGGTACATGGTCAGGCAGCAATGCTGTGGCCTTGCTGATGTAATACAGAACTTAATAATTGATACTATTTCCAAGAATTAAATGATTGACTATTTGACACAAACAATAATTGTGGGAAAGGATGAGGTGTCCCAAAATAATACTTTATGTGATGTGTCTAGCAATGAGTATGTGACTTGTAGTGTATGGACCAAGTGGTGGCCATACAGACCCCGAGAAGAAGGAACTCCGTTCAAGAAGATAGTGAACCTTCCCAACAATCGATCTTCATCATTTATGGGAAATAGCCCCCAAACCCTTTCTGTAAGTGCTACCACCCACCATATGAACACCCGCCATGATCTGCAGCAATAAATAGTGTTGTGGACTGGAACATAAAGTGTTCTTGTCAACCCAAGACAAAGCTTGCTGTAGGTAAATGCAAGAACCCAAGCTTGTCTTGACAGGAGAGATGCCCGAGAAACATCCACTGGAGATCTCCATGTGTAATTTGGTCAGGATGGTGGTGAAACCTCCGTACTTTGCTACAGGAGGAAGAAAAATACAAAATATAAGACGAGGACAACCCAGGCCTGTATACAATGCAGGAACATGGGAATATACTGAATATGCATTGTGAAGAAAGATGGCATAAAAGGAAAAAAGCAGCAGGCATAGGAAAGCCATGAAGACATAATATAGCCATGCAGTCAGCCAATCACCTACCCGCAGTCCTGGAGCAAAAACATGAAGAGGAACAGATCCTCTGCATCCTACGACTGGTAAGATGGGTCCTATACTTGGCCATCTTCCTATGTGGCCACTAAGATATGGACTAAGGTGACTCGTGGTTGGGCTGATTGTCTAGTTAGCAGCCATCTCACCCGACTGTCCCATACACAGGAACACACCCTATGCCGAGCAATAGTGTTTCCCATGAGAGACCAACCTCTGATGGCGACTAATCTCACCAAGAGCAACGATTGGCAGTCCGTGTCGGATCTTTTTCCTCTGACATAGGATGCTGAAGGAAGGGGGGATAAGGATCTAAAAATTCTGAGTCGGGGGCCCCCATACACACGACTGTCCGCCCAGTATGTTGATATCATCTGATGTCAGTCTGATGTGTATAGGGGGCTTTAATCTGACATAACATCCTTACACTTGGGTCAACGTTTCCCAACCGGTTTCTCATTGCCTTTCGGGGGACAATAGGGGAATAATGTTTCCTTTGGGCAGATGTTCATTGCCAAAGGCCCTTTTACACATTGGTGGCCCTTGGAAAGTTCTGACTGTACTACTTCACAAACATCATATCTTTGAATTATGATGATGTCTACATCTTGTTTCGCTAATCAAACATTTCTTCAAGAAGTCTTAATCAAGAATTATATTGTAAGGTGGACGCTGCACATATACCCACCTCCCCCATAATACAGTAAATCACGATGATATGAGCGGATCGCAGCATTACCAGACACTGGCCTAATGGACAATCAGAGGAGAGGACTCTGCGGCTCTGGACATGTATTATTAAGCGACTCTCACTTTGCAGCTTTTTAGGAACTGGAAAAAGACAAACTATGTGTAATGTGGAAATATCACTTCCTGGCCGCCCAGTAACCATCGAAATGCCACATTTCTATGATCTATTGTACCTAGCTAGTCTGACTCAGTAGAGTCCCCCTATATGATCCGATGAAGCTCGTAGCATTTAATGGCAGCCATACACTTTAGATACCCGTGTAAAAACTAGACATAAAAAAGTCATATGAAAAGCATAAATGGTTTACAGCAAAATAAAAAATTAATGAAATACAGATTACAGATACAAAGAGGCCTCACTGAGACAGCCCCCCAAACCCAAATGATATGACCTACTTTATGGAGTTCTATCACCTTTTAGGTTTTAATAGAAAGCCCGTACATTTTAATTTACAGTCTCGGACAAGAAGAACTACAGAGGGATATCATTATTACAGGAGATGGGTATTATACTGGAGCTGGCTGATATAATAGCTGTCTGCTACCGCTAATTTACACATTTCACTTTTTTTCTTGCAATCTTATAAAAAACAGGATTTACATAAGTTGACATGATGACAACCTAAGGAAATAGAGATGTATAATCCCACAAGGAATCACTAATTAATACCCTTGGTATTTACATGGGCAGATCAACCATAACACTGAACCAATTGTCTAATATAATTTATTCCATTTCATGCCGGTAATAGGCTCTAACACTTCAGGGCAAGGACAATCAGATTTCTGAAAGTGTCCTGGCACCAAGATGTATTAACCCATTTCCCACAAATGGACGATACTACTGTATGTGTAGATTGCAATTGTTTTTCCGCAAACGGGTGTATAGTTTTGTGTAAGGGATGGCATGGAAGCAGGAGCGGAGCCCAAGCAATCTGCTCAGGAGCTGACTATAGTACAAGGAGTTCATGTTATGGTTGATTGGAGTATAAAATCATACTAATAATTTCTATGAACATAAACTTGAAGTGTGAGGAAAATTTTGGTATCCTATATGTGGCCTGCAAATTGCACTGCACTGTTTTAGGGTCGGTGATTGTAAGTTGCATATACTCTACTCATAATAAGTTAGGGATATTTGTCTTTCAGATGAAATTTCAGGCTGAACCTAAAATTCCCTGTAACCTTTTCAGGTGAACTTAATGTCACATCTCTAAGCTTCTGAGTGTACATGTCCAACTGTACAAATGTTTCAGTACTTTTTGCACAACTTGTTGTTCTCTAACAAAGAGATTAATGGCATAATTCACAAGAGGTGTTTGATCCATGAATCCGCCAATACATTTCGGGGTTCAGTTAGAATTGTTATTAATCAGTTCTCCTCCTCATCCGGCTGGTCACTTCTTGACATCATGACACCAAGACGACACCTAACAATTGATCCCCAGTACGTGGCCATTGCGAGGCTTCAAGCAGGATGTTCTCAGACAGAAGCGGCCACTGATCTTACAGTGTCAGAGTCATCAGCAGGATGCTACAGAGATAGAGACTGGAAGAGTCACAGAGAGGCAGAGAAGTGGACGTCCTTTGGCCACATCCCACAATGGGGACTTCTCGATTGTGAACAATGTCCTTCAGAACCAGATGATGAATGCCACACAACTCCAGGCACATGTAAGGGAGGTGACAGGCGCTCTAGTGTCACGTCAGACCATTCAATACCATTTACATCTGCGAAGTCTGTGTGTTAGATGACCTGCAAGGGTACCTGACCCCACCAAAAGGCACAGGCGTCATCTACGGTGGACGAGGGACCAGGGGACCTCAGTGCTGTTCACTGATGAAAACCGAATCACACTGAGCAGAAATGATGGCCACCAACGATGTTAGAGACATCAGGGAGAGCACAATACATCAGCCACTGTTGTCACCAGACGAGCCTTTGGTCGTGGTGATGTTAGTGTGGGCAGGTGTGTCTAGTCATACAGAATGGCCCTACACTTTGTGACAAGCCCCTACTACTGGAATAACATCATTAATCCAGTCATTGTGCCTCTGCACGAACAGCACAAACCTAATATCATCTTCATGGACAACAATGCTCCAACTCATCGAGGTCTCATCATGAGGGACCGGCTGCTGGAGACTCGGGGACCTCACATGGAGCGGCCTGCACTTTCTCCAGAAACCCTATGGGACCAGCTGAGTGGCGGTGTAGAGACTCGTAACTCTGTACCCGAAAACCTCAATGACCTGAGGGCCGTCCTTCAAGAAGAGCGGGATGCCATGTCTCAGCAGACAGGAATTCCACTTGTGACCAGCAGGAGACGTCTTTGTCAGCTGTAATCGATGCTCAAGGCCACAGGATATGTTATTGAGACACTTGACATTTTGGGGGTATATCCACCACTGTTTGGCTTTTGTTTCAATAAATTGTAGAAATGAGGAAATCACCATTGCTGGGTCTACTTAAATGCCCGACTGTCAGGATAAAATATCACGGTAATGGGAACTTTTTATGTTTTCCATAAATTTCACCCGAAAGCCAAATATCCTTTTTTGTGAGTAGTGTATGTTTCATCAACATCAATGTAAGTCACAATGATGATATTATATTTTTCATGACTCATTCCCAATTGTTCAGATTAAGGGATGATTTTTGCAGCCTCTGTATGTTGGCTAAAAAAATAAAATAAAATATGCAAATTACACTTTCAGAAAGGAAGAGGAGTAGAACTCTAGTGTCACCTACTGGAAGTAGCAATCCTAAAAATCAATATAGACCCTTTAATGGGCTTTGCCACATAACTTAGGATAAAGGCCAAACCAGATACTCTAATTTCAGGACACATGTTTCAGAGTGTTTTCCTCTCCTCAGTGCAAAACAAGAAATCTGATTTGGTTGTATGAGAGGCCTCTTCCAGGAGGTGGCACAAGAGCTCAAGTCCTCTTCCTCTCTAAATATACAACTTGAATATTTAATTTTCCAGAGGAGTATTGCATGGCCTATAAGTCTCCTTACACCAGAATGTCAGGCATGTCACTCTCCCACAAAGAGAAACGTTATGCCTTAGAGCCCTAAAAAAAAATAAGCTTTTCATTATTAGAATATTTTCTTATCTAGCCCACAGTGGGCTTATCCCAGTATTAGGCTATGTGCACACGTGCAGAAATGCTGCGGAAATTTCCACAACATTTCCGCAACTCCCGCCGCGGATAAAACGCAATGCAATTCGCATGCGTTTTTCCCGCGAAAAACAAGCTTTTTGCAAGCATTTTTCGCTTGCGGAATGCTTGCGTATTCCAGGCGATTTCAAGCATCGCTTGGAAATGTGAAAGAATGTTAAAAATAATAAAAAAAAAAGAAAAAATATTGTTATTCTCACCTTCTGATGGCCCCCAATCTGCTCTGCGGCACTCCCGGCATCTTCCGGTCCCAGTAATGCTTTACGCGAAGGACCTCAGAGCGCGACGTCATCAGCGGTCATTCGCGCAAAGCATTACTGGGACCGGAAAATGCTGGGAACATGGCGAGAGGCGGGAAGGACTTCGGGGGCCGCCGGAGGGTGATTATATCTCTATTTTCTATTTTTATTCTATTTTTTACAGGATTATGGTACCCATGGCCTGGAGGAGAGAGTCTCCTCTCCTCCAGGTCCTGAGTACCATCCGCACATGATCCGCTTACTTTGCGCATGGTGGGCATGGCCACATGCGGAAAGAAAGTGAATAAATGCATTCCTATGGGTGCGGAATCGCCGCGATTCCGCAAAAAGAATGTGCCTGCTGCGTATTTTTCCGCTATGCGATTCCGCTGTGGAAAAACGCCGCAAAACGCAAAAAAATAAACGCAAAGTGTGCACACAGCCTTAAAGGGATTGTCCATCCATTAAAAAAATAAATAAATATTGTTTAAAAAAATAAATAATTATATATTATATATATATCATTATAATATATATATTAAACATAGTGTTATTCTCCTTCTCCAAGCCTCCACTGCTCCTTTTCTGATGCTTCCCAGGTCCATGATGTTCTTTACTTCCTGGTCCCTTTAAGCACACAGGAAATGACTGCTCAGTCAATCACTGACTGATGACTCATCTGAGTCAGTGATTGGCTGAGCAGTCATTTCCTGTGTGTTGAGAGGGACCAGGGGAACAGGAAGTAGAGACGAGAAGAGACCAAAGAGGAATCAGAAAAAAAGCAGTGGGAGATTATTGTGGGGCAAGGACCAGTTAGTTTGTTTAGTTTTTTTTTTTTTAATTACGCCCTTTTAACACAGTCATGGAAGAATAAGACTGTTTTTTTCACTAAACAACTGAATGACTACCCCTTTTTTAAGCCAGAAATACTCATATCAATTGTCACATGCCTTACCCCACTGATCACGATCGGGTCATCCACAGTGCATAACTAATGTAATCAGTTTTCACCAATTAACACTAGACAAAGCATGCAGAGAGAAAGCACAAGTAGTAGGTTAACAGTACCGGCATCACAGCCAAGTGCAGAATGAGGACGTGACACACAAAAGACAGATGCAAGGAGGGAGATGTTGAGGTCAGACAGAGGTCTTTCTGTAACAAACCGTTTCAAAGTCAGCAATGTGCACAGATTTTGCAGCTCCTTCCAGCATTTCCATGGATGGTGGTGTGATATTTTGAGCCTCGTTTGCGCCAGCTGATGAGTTTTCTGCGCTTGGTGATGTCACATCTGCAGATGGTGAGGTCTCTTTCACCGGTGAGGTCTCTTTCGCAGCGGTTGAGGTACTTTCTGCAGTTACAGTGGTCATTGCTTCAACAGGGGAGGTCCCTTCTTCAGCGGAGGAACCGCCTTCTTCAGCAGAAGAACCGCCTTCTTCAGAGGAGTCATCTTCTTCTTCTTGTGATAGGAAAGCCTCTTCTTCCACTGGCATGGTTTCTCCTGCCGCTGGGGATATCTCTTCTACAAATTAATGGAATAAAAGTAGAGAATGTTACCAGCAGAGCCTCAATAACCAGATTCACCTCCTGACTACCTAAAAAGTCAAGCTGTAGTCCAAGATTCAAGGAGATAGTTATGCATTCACGAGACTGTCCTGGAGTGGAACCATTCATGAACTTGCGGTTCTGACATCGCCTGGTACATATTATCACAGAGATCTCCCTATAAATACCCTAACAGATAGTTGGGCTTACTGCCCCTTTAAGGTTCAATCCGTTTTAGACTTATTACTTTAATGAATGCCTACATACAAGAAATCTTTTATGTTTTTTTTTTTTTATTGTCTTACTACTCAATTATCGAGGCAACTATCTCCATATGGCAAATCTGCTAATCATGTGGCTTTCTTTGCTGCAGTTCAGTAAAGAGATACATTACGCGCAATTAACGAACAGTGAAAGCTCCTAATAAATGTAATCAATGATAGAAAGTAAAATAATGTGGTTCATGTAGAGACATATTAAAGCCGCTCATAAAGGTCATGTTCATTATTTGTCCAGCAATCAATTCTTGAATCCCCCAATACGTTCATAACCACTGAATATCCATTATAGGGGAATATAATTAGCTGCCAGGACTTTTACAGGTATGGATAGCTACAGGTACAGGGCAAAATATGTTACTCAACTGGGTGCAATAGGTAAAATAGTGCAATGTATATAAAAATAAAGGAATGTCATGTAATATGGCCAAAGAGCTGCAGTACTAGGACACAAACGTAGCGGCTACCTGCAGCCGCCACTAGAGGAAGCTCACTGCATACAGATGTATACAGCGCAGCTTGAATTCATATGTCACTCAAATTTCCGCATGAGGTCTCTATCTGATATAGCATTGCTTCAGTAAGGCTCACCATGGCTTGTACAGCTCTCCACATTTCTTTCTAGTGAACTTTGCTCCATGTTTGATTCCATATCACTGGAATGCACGGACTCAGATTCTAGAATGGGGGTTAAATTCTGCACTGGATCCAGGGCTGGGCATTGATTCTGGGTAGAACCTATAGATTACAAACAAGATTACTTATTAAAGATCTCATACACATAGGACAAACCCAGTCTGCGATGAAAAAAAGCATTATACGTTCTACACTTTATCATCATTAAACCTTTAAGAAACACTACACTCTCTTTGACGTATTGTTACCTGTAATCAGCCATGCAGACTGGAAAGAAGCGGACTAATGTAGATATTAGTAAGACTGTGGTGCCGATCTGCATATATACAGCAGAGGTAAAAATATTTAGCGCTATAGGAAATGGCAAAGTAATAATGACAAAGTCATGGGGGTGTCTTCCCGCAACTGCGGTCAATGAACTGCCTTTCTTGTATAGAAGAAAAAAACAATATTTACCGTTAAAGAAAACTTATCACTTTCCATAAATATGTA
The DNA here is from genome assembly GCF_039654945.1 of Dendrobates tinctorius. Classification (NCBI taxonomy): domain Eukaryota; kingdom Metazoa; phylum Chordata; class Amphibia; order Anura; family Dendrobatidae; genus Dendrobates; species Dendrobates tinctorius. The sequence continues at coordinate 37,673,805 of NW_027361825.1, read as the reverse complement.
AAGATAAAAATATTTTACATGGTGTAAAAGCCACTGTTCTCCTGAATCCGGCGTTGTTTTTCTTTTGTTCCTGCGCCTCTCCTTTCATGAGATACAGCCCCCTCTTCACTGTGCATAAATTTTAGTCTTGTTGCCTTGAGGCCACACCCACTTGTTTAACTAAACTAGAGAGGAATGAGGGGGCCATATCTCAGGAACGGAGAGGCGCAGAAACAAAAGAAATACAACACCGGATTCAGGAGAAGGGAGACATTTATACCAGGTGAAAAATTATGTATTTATGGAAAGTCACCGATCCTCTTTAATGAGCTACATGTTCTGTTCTCACTCAGCAAACAGCTGTAATTCAGAGGTATAGGAAATCTGGATGAACTACTCTTTGGGAGCTGTAACAGCAGTCTTAAGCTCGTCGTTCCCTTTACCAGAAACATAACATTTTTGGGCTTCCGGCATAGACAATTTTTCTTAGCCACAGCACTGGCGAGGACTAAGGGCTCGAACAGTTGTAAGCCGGCAATCGCTTTCATATGCTAGTAGTTTTATGCAAGGGATGAGCCCGTGCTGCATATTTTTAGATATCATGACATCTTCGTCTTCTGAAAATATAGAAATTGATCTAGCTGCTAATAGCCATCTGTGACACTTGTCATTGTGCATGGCTGGCTGTCCACCTATGGAGCAGGTCAAGGGTAATTTCGGAGTTCCACTTCACATTTTATGACTGCCGTTGGTTGTCCCATAAACATCACTTATCGATCCACAGGTACATCTCTATCAATCGCAAAAATGCAGGGTTTATTGTGTATGGAGCAGTACTGAGCAGGTGCGACCACCTATAGACCGTGAATACACCAGTGGTCGCACATGCACACTACTGCTGCTCCATTCACACAGGAGACTTTGGAACCTCCATTTTTGTGATTGTATAGGTCCCAAGCAGATGCACCACACTATTGATCTTACATACGGTATATAATCTATTCTGTGGATAGGCAATATACAGTCATATGTTAAAGTTTGGGCATCCCTATTAATGTTAACCTTTTTTCTTTATAACAATTTTGTTTTTTTGCAACAGCTATTTCAGTTTCATATATCTAATAACTGATGGACTCAGTTATATTTCTGGATTCAAATGAGGTTTATTGTACTAAGAGAAAATGTGCAATCTGCATTTAAACAAAATTTGACCGGTGCAAAAGTATGGGCACCCTTATCATTTTCTTGATTTGAACACTCCTAACTACTTTTTACTGACTTCCTGAAGCACTAAATTGGTTTTGTAACCTCATTGAGCTTTGAACTTCATAGCCAGGTGTATCAAATCATGAGAAAAGGTATTTAAGGTGGCCACTTGCAAGTAGTTCTCCTATTTGATTCTCCTATGAAGAATGGCATCATGGGCTCCTCAAAACAACTCTCAAATGATCTGAAAACAAAGATTATTCAACATAGCTTTTCAGGGGAAGGATACAAAAAGTTGTCCAGGTGTGATGGTAAATTTTCGCCGAGGTAGGCTTCCGGGCGCTAACCATTGTAGCCACCACCTCACGCCCAAACCCCACCTGGGTCAGAATCCAAGATTCAACGGCCATGCCGTCAAACACAGGGCCCCTGAGTTCGGGTGGAAGATCGGGCCCTGGGCCAGTAGGTCTGGGCGCTCTGGCAGTCGCCATGGGACATCCGTGAGCAGCTGTACTAGATCTGCGTACCATGCCCGACGGGGCCAGTCGGGGGCCAGCAGAATCACTGGAACCCCTTCTGTTTTGATCTTCTTGATGACCCTCGGAAGTAGTGGCAGTGGGGGGAACAAGTATGGAAGGCGAAACTGGTTCCATGGCAGAACCAACGCATCCACGGCGATCGCTCGCGGGTCCTGAGACCGAGCGACGAACACGGGTACCTTGGCGTTCACCCTGGAGGCCATCAGATCCACATCCGGTGTTCCCCACCATTGGCAAATCTGCTGGAAGACCTCGGGGTGCAGAGACCATTCCCCGGAAGCGACACCCTGCCGGCTGAGGAAGTCCACCGCCCAATTTTCCACGAGATGTGGACCGCCGGAATTACCGAATGGTTCCTCTCGGCCCAGTGAAGCACGTGTCCCACCTCGCGCATGGTTGCCCTGCTGCGTGTGCCCCCCTGATGATTTACGTAAGCCACCGCCGTGGCGTTGTCCAATTGAATCCGGACGGGACGTCCTGCTAGAAGGTGCTGAAAATGTTGCAGCGCCAGTCGGACCGCTCGCATTTCCAGCAAGTTGATCAGGAGGCGTGCCTCCTGTTGCGACCATTGCCCCTGAGTCGTGTGGTGGCGAAAAACTGCTCCCCAGCCGAGGAGGCTGGCATCGGTTGTGACCACCAGCCACTGGTCTGGGGGGAACTGATCGTCCACCACTGTAGTGACTGTCTGACCTAAGAGGACAACCGGCACCGACGATCGAGCGTGAACGGGTTCTTGTCCCAAGATGACAAGAGGGCGTGTGCTGTAGGAGGCGAGGATGAAATTGTGCAAACAGAATCGCTTCCATTGCCGCCATCATCTTCCCTAGTACCCTCATCCCAAACCGAATTGTGTGAGGGACTGGTTGCAGAAGCTTCCGGATTCTTTGCCGGAGTGCTAGAGCCTTGTCCTGAGGGAGAATTACCAACCCTCGGGAGGTGTCGAAAATCATCCCTAAAAACGAAATCCTCTGGGCTGGGACAAGGGATGATTTTTTCCTGTTGACCAACCACCCTAAGCGGGAGAGGGTATCCAGCGTGATGTTGACGTTCTCCTCGCATGCCCGAAATGAGGGGCCCTTCACCAAGAGGTCGTCTAAGTATGGCAAGACGACTATGCCCCGAGAGTGTAAGATGGCCATGACGACCTCTATTACCTTTGTGAACACTCTGGGGGCGGTGGCTAGCCCAAGGGCAGTGCTACAAACTGGAAATGTCGGTCATTGATGGCGAAACGTAGAAACCTCTGATGCGGAGGAAAAATGGGGACGTGTAGGTATGCATCCTGGACGTCGATAAAGGCCAAATATTCCCCTTGCTCCATGGCTGATATAACTGAACGGAGAGATTCCATTCGGAAATGCTTGATCCTGATGAATTTGTTGAGGAGCTTTAGGTCCAGAACCGGCCTTACTGTCCCGTCCTTTTTGGGGACCGCGAACAGATTGGAATAAAAACCCTGAGCCTTCTCGTGCTCTGGTACGGGAATAATGACACCGTTGTGCTGGAGTGACTCGACGGCTCCTAGCAACGCCTTTGCCCGGGCCTCCACTTTGGGAAGCTGGGAAAGAAAGAATCGTTTTGGGGGATACCTGACAAACTCTATCTTGTACCCCGAGGACACCAATTCCATCACCCATGAGTCGTGTGCTACCATGACCCAGACGTGGCGAAACCGGAGCAGGCGGCCGCCTACTCTGCTGATGTCGGCTAAAAAGTGCTCTGAGTAATTTAGCTGAGGCTCTCTGGGACCTGGTTCCCCTCGACCTGGGCTGGCGAGCATGCATCCTGCCCAACGGGTTGGCTCTGTATGAGACCTGCTGCTCCCTATCCTGGTTGGAGCGAGATGGAGCGGCGGAACTGGCCGCTGCCGTCCACCCGGGGTTGCGAAATGCCCGAAACCGTGCCTGAGGCTGGCGAAACGGCGGTTTGACCCTCTGCTGCGGGAGGAAACTGCTTTTTCCCCCTGTAGCATCGAAGATGAGCTGGTCTAACTTTTCCCCGAATAGGCAGCCACCTTGATAAGGCAGGGAAGTCAAGGACTTCTTGGAAGTTGATTCGGCCCGCCACATCCTTAACCATAGGGCCTTCCTAATGGAAATTGCGTTTGCGGCCGCAAGTGCCGCACAATTGGCCGCATCCAAGGAAGCATTAAGTAATCACCAGCCATAGCGATCTGACTCGCGATCTCTGATACCTCCGTAGGCAGGTCCCGATCCTGCAGGGCCTTGTTCAATGAATCTGACCATGACATCATGGCCTTGGCTACGCATTTTGCCGCGAACGAGGGACAGAGTGCTGATCCTGATGCTTCATATACCGAGCGAGCCAAGCTCTCTATGAGCCGATCAGTAGGGTCCTTAATGGGAGAACCACTAGGTATGGACAACAGGGTTTTAGAGGCCAAGTGTGACACTGGTGGATCCACCACTGGGGATTCCGCCCAATTCTTACAGAGCTCCGGGGCAAACGGATATCTTGCTTCGCGCGTCTTCTGGCCCGAAAAACGCCTATCCGGCCGTTACCTGTGACGCTGCACTATGTCCTCGAATTCTGGGTGAGTGCAAAATACTCTATGCAGTCGCTTAGCCCGCTTAAAGGATACCTTATGACCTGAGGCCAGGGTAACGTCATCCTCAATCCCCAAAGTCTGATTGACAGCTTCGATGAGGCTGTCAACTGTCTCCCGACACACTGGAGTATCTAGGTCCAGGGGTTCGTCTGCGTCATAATCTGAACTCTGCCCACTCTCAACTGTTGGTGAAGGAGAGCGAGACGCCAAACTCACGGATGCCGAGGCACCGGATGGGCCGGGAGACGCTGTATGGGTTCTTTTCCTTTGCGCCTGCCTGGAGTGAGAGCGGCCCCTGCAGGCCGGAGGCTCTTGTGAGGTGGATGACCCCTCCCAGACAGGCGAGCCACTATCTTTGCCTCTAACTGGGGCGTGAAGGTACTTGATCGCCTTTGTGAGCGATGCCATAGACTGTGATAGTGATAGGGCCCATTCCGGAGGATCAGGACCACTTGGCTCGGCCGCAGGGGAGGGCTCCTGGGCGCGTTCGGAGTCGCAGGCTTCACATAATTTGTTGCTCTGCGCCCGCGGAAACATGGCCCGACAGGAGATGCATGCAGCATATAGGAACATGTGTGTCTTCCCCTTCCCAGCCATACTGTCTGCCAGGCTCTAATACTGTCCTGCTGAAGGGTGAGGGAGGAGGGTACTCCCTGATTATACGTAGTGTGGCCTCTAGGGTCGGGGTCGCACTTACCCCGGTTCTGTGTCCCCCACGTGTTCTTGACACGTGCTGCTCTTCTCTGCGCTGCGCGTTCTTTGGCTGTGGGTAGGCCGACGCATCCTTTCCCGGTTGCGGCCTACCCTGGAGTGAAGCCGGGGCTCAATTTACTCGGCGCCCGCCCAGGTCCCGGAGGGCGGGCCGCCGGAAATAACGTTGCGACGGGAGGGCGGGACTTCCGCCTGCGGCCTAACACCGGCCGAAGCCGCGGGCTGGATTTCTTTAGCGTCCGCCCGCCAAGGGGTGGCGGCGGGCGGGTAGGCCGCCGTATCCGAAGGCGCAGCCAGCGTCGGACCCGGCGTCACGCCCACCGCCGGGGGGAGAGCCTGCCCTTCAGTGCTGCACATCCTGCACTTTGCACCTCGCATGACGCTAAGGGCTCCAGCCCTCTGGACGCTGCCGCAGGGCCCTCCCAGGCCATCGCATGCATGACGACCTCGCCGATCAGGTAGAGGGAAGGGGGGTGATATCCAGGACGGTGCAGGCACCCTAGCTCCGTCCTCCTTCCAGGGATGAGGAGAGGGACTGTCCGCCGCCTTGCAGCACCGCCATCTAGCGTTGGTGGAGCAGTGGGGGCCGCACGGACTAGTCTTGTGCCTCTGTACAACCCATGGTTTCAATACCTAGGGGTGGACAGGGCTAAGTCCGGCATCATGTCCCACGTTGCGGGAGAGGATACGCAGAGGGAGGGACACTCGCAAGCGCTCGCCCGTTGATGGTTTGGGGAAATCGGACCCTTTCAAAAGGGTCCGTCGCCCCTGTCTCATCTTCATAGAAAAAAAGAGTTAAAAAGAAAAGAAAAAAGTCTGGAGCAAACCAGAGGTGTGTGCCTCCACAAAAAACTGGTTTCCGCCCCCAATCGGGCGAGGGTGTATGCGGCGGAGGAGTAGCTAACCTTTTTTTGTTCACTTAGTGTCAGCCTCCAGGTGGCAGTAGCATACACCCACAGTACCTGTGTCCCCCAATGAGACGAAGGAGAAATAAAGGGAACACTAAAATATCACATCCTAGGTATCACTGAATGAAATATTCCATTTACAAATCTTTATTCATTACATAGTGGCATGCATTGAGAACAATAAAACATAGAAATGATCAATGTAAATCAAAATTAATATCCCAAGGAGGTTTGGATTAGGAAGGATACTGAAAATCAAAGTGGAAAATCAAAATACAGGCTGATCCAATTTCAGTAGAAATGCTTAAAGACAAGGAAATGATGGTAAGTAGTGTGTGTGGCATCCACGTGCCTGTATGACCTCCCTACGACACCTGGGCATGCTCCTGATGAGGCGACGGATGGTCTCCTGAAGGATCTCCTCCCAGACCTGGATGAAAGCATCCGCCAACTCCTGGACAGTCTATGGTGCAACGTGACATTGGTGGATGGAGCGAGACTTGATGTCCCAGATGTGCTCAATCGGATTCAGGTATGGGGAACGGGAGGGCCAGTCCATTGCTTCAATGCCTTCATCTTGCAGGAACTGCTGACACACTCCAGCCGCATGAGGTCTGGCATTGTCCTACATTAGGAGGAACCCCGGGCCAACCGCAACAGCATATGGTCTCACAAGGGGTCTGAGGATCTCATCTTGGTACCTAAAGGCAGTCAGGCTACTTCTGGCGAGCACATGAAGGGCTGTGCGGCCCTCCAAAGAAATGCCACCCCACACCCTTACTGACCCACTGCCAAACCGATCATGCTGAAGGATGTTACAGGCAGCAGATCGCAGGTTATTACACTTGGGGTTATTTCGTTTGGAGAATCGAAGGCTTAGGGGTGATCTTATTACAATGTATAAATATATGCGGGGACAGTACAAAGACCTTTCTAATGATCTTTTTTACTCTTACACCTGTGACGGGGACAAGGGGGCATCCTCTACGTCTGGAGGAAAGAAGGTTTAAGCATACTCACAGACGCGGATTCTTTACTGTAAGAGCAGTGAGACTATGGAACTCTCTGCCATATGATGTTGTAATGAGTGATTCCCTACTAAAATTTAAGAAGGGACTGGATGCCTTTCTTGAAAAGTATAATATTACAAGGTATATACACTAGTTTCCTTAATATTGCGTTGATCCAGGGAGCTAGTCTGATTGCCGTATATGGAGTCGGGAAGGAATTTTTTTTCCCAATGTGAAGCTTACTGTTCGCCACATGGGTTTTTTTTGCCTTCCTCTGGATTAACATGTTAGGGCAGGTTAGGACAGGATATGGGTTGAACGAGATGGACTTAAAGTCTCCCTTCAACCTTAATAACTATGTTACTATGCTCTCCATGGCGTCTCGAGACTCTGTCACGTCTGTCACATGTGCTCAGTGTGAACCTGCTTTCATCTGTGAAGAGCACAGGGCGCCAGTGGCGAATTTGCCATTCCTGGTGTTCTGTGGCAAATGACAAGCGTCCTGCACAGTGTTGGGCTGTGAGCACAACCCCATCTGTGGACGTCGGGCACTCAGACCATCCTCATGGAGTCGGTTTCTAACCGTTTGTGCAGACACATGCACATTTGTGGCCTGCTGGAGGTCATTTTGCAGGGCTCTGGCAGTGCTCCTCCTGTTTCTCTTTGCACAAAGGCGGAGGTAGCGGTCCTGCTGCTGGGTTGTTGCCCTCCTCCACATCTCCTGGTAGCGCCTACAGCCTCTGGACACTACGTTGACAGACACAGCAAACCTTCTTGCCACAGCTTGCATTTATGTGCCATCCTGGATGAGCTGTACTACCTGAGCGATTTGTGTGGGATGTAAAGTCCATCTCATGCTACCACGAGTGTGAAAGCACAACCAACATTCAAAAGTGACCAAAACCAGGGCTGTGGAGTCGGTAAGCCAGACCTGCGACTCCGACTCCTCAATTTCCCTTACACCGACTCCGACATATATTGCTTATACTTAAGTGAAAAATTTATTGTAGTAGAATGTGAACATTAGACATTTAATCATTTTTATGATACAATAATCAAGATATTTAGATAGAACATAATATTTATTGGAATACAACTTTAGAACACAAAAAACTAATAAATTGTAAATATGTAATACACTATGTAATATCGATTACATTATATATATATATATATATATATTTTGTGTATATATATATATATATATATATATATATATATATAAAAAAACACACTATGTAATAAACTAAGTGACAAAAAACAGTTTTCAACAAAACAAACTAAATAACATTTGTGCAGTCTATGAATTTGTTCTAAGAAATAGAATTGCCTCCCTCAGATCCTTCATAGAGGACCTCAAATCTGACCTAATAATTTTAAGGCTAGAGAACAACCTCTCTACACTAACTTGGGTTGGAGGCAAAGCCGTAACCACATGGGCAACATCTCTAACAATTTCCGGGTATAAAGGAATTGCCTCATGCACAGTCAGTTTTGATGAATGGTTGAATTTTTCTATTTCTTTGAGAGCAAGTGAAACATTTTGCTGAAATATGGTCAATCTGCTTGCTATAGGAGATGAAGTGAAATCTTTTTCCTTGAGGCAATGCTTTGCCTGCTCCATGTCATCCAAATACTTGTCAAAGTCAAACTCCTCATCTGATGAGGATGAAGATATGGCAGCAGTAGCACTGTCAGGACCCAAGTCGTCTTGCACCTGGCAGTCCTCCTGTAGGTCACTCTTCCTAACTGCTACCTCAGTCAGAGCTTCTTTTCCTTTAGTAAGCTGTTGATCATCAAGCAGTATATGATGACTTGGGTCCACATAAACAGCTGCCAGAAAAATGTTATTTTCCAATAGCTGTGTCTCTCTCCGTTTCATTGAAGCAGAAATGCCATCTGCGATTAAACCTCCTCTTTGGGACAGGGAAAATAGCAAGTTCTTCCACTCCCTTTTGAAAATGCCAGGAGTTAAATCCTCAGCTTGTAATTTTTTAGTCACGGTAAAGGGCCCGTCACACACCGATCTCGCTAGTGAGATCGCTGATTTTGTGACACATCAGCGATCTCGCCAGCGAGATCGCTGTGTGTGATGGGGATCAGCGACCGCCGCTCCCTGCCGGTTATTGCTATCGTCCTCGAACGTCCCGGGCCGTTTTTCGATCGCTGGTCTCCCGCTGGCCAGCGAGCATCACTGCGTGTGGCAGTGAGAGACCAGCAACCAGCGACGCTGGTTTCTAAGGTAAATATCGGGTATCCAGGAGCCGCGGCTCCTGGATACCCGATGTTTACCTTGGAAACTTTCGTACACGCTGGTTTCCAAGGTAAACAGCGGGTATCCAGGAGTCGCGTGGCTCTTAGATACCCGATGTTTACCTTGCAAACCAGCATGTACGCCAGTTTCCAAGGTAAACAGCGGGTATCCAGGAGTCGTGGCTCCTGGATACCCGACATTTATATTAGAAACCAGCGTCGCTGGGGCTGTCTAACGATGTCCCAGCGATCCCATCATGTCGGATCGTTGGTGGGGTCGCTGGGACATCGTTATGTGTGACGGGGGCTTAAATGGGTGATTAAGCAATTCCTTCAATTCAGCCACCTGTGTCCATTGACCTTCATTTAGGGTTACCTGAGGGTTCGCCATATCTATAAGAAATGGTTTAGTTGATCGACAATTGCCCCGTTCCCAGCACGTCTCTTCAAGATGGAATCAATTTTAGGGGTTCTGGCAGCAATAACCAATTTCCTCACTTTTCCAATCAGATTTCCAGCATGTCCCTCTTGCAGACTATCTCATATTGCCAGCTGCAGCGTGTGCACAACACAGCGCATGTGATGAATATGAAAGTGTTTTGAAGCAGCTTCAACAAGATCATCTATTTCTACAGTATAATTTTGCTGGTCTTCTGTTGTAATATCTGTTTGTTCCTCAGTTACATGAACAGCACTGTGGCCTTCCATCTCAAACATACTGAACCCTAAATGTTCCTCTAGCTGTTGTTCATTACTCTCATTCATCAGTGTAATTGTACTTATCATGTTTGAAGCATTGTCCGTTACAATAGCAAGAACCTGTTCTTTTTAGAGTTCGTAATCTTGCAGGACTTTTTCCACTAAGGCCTGGAGAAACTGGCTGCTGTGATGAGCAGCAGTATCTTTTACTGCCAGTGTCTTGGTACCAATTTCTTTGTTGTCACAAACATATCGAACATTGATGACAAAATAGTTCACTCTGTGACGTGTGCAGGCATCCATTTTAAGAAACATGAAGCGTCTTTTGAGAGTCTTTTTAAGATCTTCCTTTTACAGAGAGCACATAATAATCAGCTACAATATTAGCATTAGTTACCTTCCTGTGACAGAGATGAGCTGTCTCTGGTGAAGACAGCAGAAGACAGGACAGAGGAGGAGAGATTGCCCCCTGCAGTCTGGAGCTGATGCAGGACGGGAGCACTGCAGCATACGAGTTTTGATAGGTGCGTGTCCCTGCTTCTGGGGGGAGGTGGGCACCTGCCCCTCGCTGGCTACAGCCATGATTCACACACACAGCGTTTCTGCAGTAAAATGCAGTGACTCTGGGTTTCAAGATATGACATTCAGACACATCGTTTTGTGAGGATCCGTTTTTGGGCTCAAAAACGGATCCTCACAAAGAATGAGCATGTCAGTTTGTGCGGCGTTTTTCTAATCTGCTTTTGCTATTGAAAACATTATCTATGAGCTCAAAAACCTTTCAGGTGATGCGGTTTTTTAAAAAGCTGATCGGCTTTTGCAGCTGAAAAACGTATCCTCAAAAAATGCAGCAAAAACGCTGTGTGTGAATGTAGCCTTAGATCAGGAACAGAACAGCCATTTATAGGACATTTCATAACTTTCCCAAATTCCTATGAAAAAATATTCAGCACATTCTGCATTGAATTACTGTACCCAATTTATTATATATTTTAGGAGTCGGAGTCGGTCCATTTTATACCGACTCCAACTCCACAGCCCTGACTAAAACATCAGCCAGAAAGCATTGGTACTGAGATGTGGTCTGTGGTCCCCACCTGCAGAACCACTCCTTTATTGAGGGTGTCTTGATAATTGCCAATCATTTCCATCTGCTGTCTATTGCATTTGCACAACATCATGTGAAATTGATTGTCAATCAGTGTTGCTTCCTGATTTACTTGGCGTTATATTGTGTTGTTTAAGTGTTGCCTTTATTTTTTTGAGCAGTGTACATTGTAAGGGTACCGTCACAATTGGTGATGCACCAGCGATCCCGACAACGATGCGACCTGGTAGAGATCGCTGGTGCGTCGCTACGAGGTCACTGGTGAGATGTCAAACAGTCAGATCTCAACAGCGACGCAAACGATACAGAACGATACGACGGTCGTTGAGACCCTGTCTCTCAGACCTGTAGTATTGAGGTTGTTCGTCGTTGTCCCTGTCAAACACAGCAATGCATGCTGGCAAGCGGGACGCCAGCGGGACACCAGCGATCAAAAAATGGCCCAATACATTCGAGCATGATCAGCGACATCGCAGTAGGGGCCCGAACGCCGCTATGTGTCACACGTAGCGAGATCGCAGGCGAGATCACTGTTGCGTCACAAAATCGGTGACACAACAGCGATCTCGCTATGTGAGACGGTGGCTTAAAACACTTTTTTTTTTTTTTTTTTATAGTGTATTGACTTTATTTGTGATAAATTACTGTAAACAAAACCTTGGCTAAAACCACAAGAACACTTTTTATTCACTTATCTAATGGGTGACTCATATACCAGATATAGAGTCAGATGGGTGGAGCAACTAAAAAGGGGAGGGGTATTAGTGGGTGGCGTCTTGATATTTCTGGTCAATAACAGAGAAAATACGACCCCACGGTCCATCATACAGATATGACTACATGAGCCAATTGTTTGTCAGAATCGCTGGACTACAGCGGACCTACTGGGTTAGTAACGGTGGGTGTCTGATAGACACCTCTCCACTACTAACACCAGGGCTTGATGTCAGATATGTTTTTAGACAATTCACATCTGACATCAACCCCAAAAACCATTACCCAGATTGCCAACTCACCAAGGCAATGGGGAAGAGCCAAGGCGGAGCACCAGAATTGGACCATCTCATGTGATGTGCCTCTTCTGGTGTGGCGGAGGGTTGGTATTTGTAAGATGGGAAGAGCCCAATAGTCAGGGACCTCCCCAGCCTGATCATATCAGCTCACAAAAATGTATGAAGGAGGAAGGCACCTCTGTTTAAAAATTTCTTCAAGGCTTTATTTCACATTCAAAAAAAATAAAATCTGCACCTGTTAGCAGGAAACACTGACGCGTTTCTGGCACTAGTGTATCCTTAGTCATAGATTACCTGAATTCGGCACATGTAGTGTTTGTTTTTCACACGTACCGGAAACAGGGAAGTGTGATGGAGGCCTAACCTGGTTTTTATGAACTTTCCTGTGCTTATTTATGTACACAGACGACATCAATGTTGAGCTGAACTTTGATGTCATAAATGGTGAGAGGTGTTCAGAAAAAGTCAGATAAAAAGAGAACATCCAACTTAAGCCCTCGTCACACACAGCGATCTCTCTAGCGAGATCGCTGCTGAGTCACAAGTTTTGTGATGCAACAGCGATTTCACAAGCGAGGTCGCTGTGTGTGACACCTATCAGCGACCAGCCCCCCTGCCAGGTATCGCTGATCGTTGTGGAAAGGGGTGGATATTTTTTTGATCATTGGTCTCCCGCTGGCCAGCACGCATCGCTGCGTATGGCAGGCGGGAGACCAGCGATCAGGAGCTTGTAACCAAGGTAAACAGCGGATTTCTAAGCACCGCACGGTGTACACAGTACAGACCAAAAGTTTGGACACACCTTCTCAATCAAAACGTTTTCTTTATTTTCATGACTGTGAAAATTGTAGATTCACGCTGAAGGCATCAAAATTATGAATTAACACACGTGGAATTATATAATTAACAAAAAAGTGTGAAACTACTGAAAATACTGTATGTCTTATATTCTAGGTTCTTCAAAGTAGCCACCTTTTGCTTTGATTACTGCCTTGCACACTCTTGGCATTCTCTTGATGAGCTTCAAGAGGTAGTCACCGGAAATAGTTTTCACCTCACAGGTGTGCCCTGTCAGGTTTAATAAGTGGGATTTCTTGCCTTATAAATGGGGTTGGGACCATCAGTTGTGTTGTGCAGAAGTCTGGTGGATACACAGGTGATAGTCCTACTGAATAGACTGTTAGAATTTGTATTATGGCAAGAAAAAAGCAACTAAGTAAAGAAAAACGAGTGGCCATCATTACTTTAAGAAATGAAGGTCAGTCAGTCCGAAAAATTGGGAAAACTTTGACAGTGTCCCCAAGTGCATTGGCAAAAACCATCAAGTGCTACAAACAAACTGGCTCACATGAGGACCGCCCCAGGAAAGGAAGACCAAGAGTCACCTCTGCTGTGGAGGATAAGTTCATCAGTCACCAGCCTCAGAAATCACAGGTTAACAGCAGCTCAGAATAGAGACCAGGTCAATGCCACACAGAGTTCTAGCAGCAGACACATCTCTACAACTGTTAAGAAGAGACTTTGTGCAGCAGGCCTTCATGGTAAAATAGCTGCTAGGAAACCACTGCTAAGGACAGGCAACAAGCAGAAGAGACTTGTTTGGGCTAAAGAACACAAGGAATGGACATTAGACCAGTGGAAATCTGTGCTTTGGTCTGATGAGTCCAAATTTGAGATCTTTGGTTCCAACCACCGTGTCTTTGTGCGACGCAGAAAAGGTGAACGGATGGGCTCTACATGCCTGGTTCCCACCGTGAAGCATGGAGGAGGAGGTGTGATGGTGTGGGGGTGCTTTGCTGGTGACACTGTTGGGGATTTATTCAAAATTTGAAGGCATACTGAACCAGCATGGCTACCACAGCTTCTTGCAGCGGCATGCTATTCCAATCGGTTTGTGTTTAGTTGGACCATCATTTATTTTTCAACAGGACAATGACCCCAAACACACCTCCAGGCTGTGTAAGGGCTATTTGACCAAGAAGGAGAGTGATGGGGTGCTACGCCAGATGACCTGGCCTCCACAGTCACCAGACCTGAACCCAATCGAGATGGTTTCATAGAATCATAGAGTTGGAAGGGACCTCCTGGGCCATCTGGACAACCCCCTGCTCAAAGCAGAATTCGCTAAATCATCCCAGTCAGATGTCTGTCCAGCCTCTGTTTGAAGACTTCCATTGAAGGAGAACTCACCACTTCTCGTGGCAGCTTGTTCCACTCATTGATCACTCTAACTGTCAAAAAGTTTTTTCTAATATCTAATCTGTGTCTCCTCCCATTCAGTTTCATCCCATTGCTTCTAGTTTTTCCTTGTGCAAATGGGGGTGAGCTGGGCCGCAGAGTGAAGGCAAAAGGGCCAACAAGTGCTAAGCATCTCTGGGAACTCCTTCAAGACTGTTGGAAGACCATTTCCAGTGACTACCTCTTGAAGCTCATCAAGAGAATGCCAAGAGTGTGGAAAGCAGTAATCAAAGCAAAAGGTGGCAACTTTGAAGAACCTAGAATACAAGACATATTTTCAGTTGTTTCACACTTTTTTGTTAATTATATAATTCCACGTGTTAATTCATAATTTTGATGCCTTCAGAGTGAATCTACAATTTTCATAGTCATGAAAATAAAGAAAACTCTTTGAATGAGGTATGTCCAAACTTTGGTCTGTACCGTATGTATGTAATCGATATTATACAGTGTATTACATATTTACAATTTATTACAGTTTTTTGTGTTCTAAAGTTGTATTCCAATAAATAGATATTATGTTCTATCTAAATATCTTGATTATTGGATCATAGAAATGATTAAATGTCTGATGTTCACATTGTACTACAATAAATTTTTCACTTAAATATAAGCAATATATGTGGGAGTCGGAGTCGTGGAGTCGGTGTAAGGGAAACTGAGGAGTCAGAGTCGCAGGTTTGGTTTACCGACTCCACAGCCCTGGTTTGGAGGACTATGGGGAGTGCATTATACTGTATGGAGGCCTATGGGGAGTTCTTTACACTATATGGAAGCCTATGGGGAGTGTATTGTACTATATAGAGGTCTAAGGGAAGTGCATTACACTATGTGGAGGCCTATGGGTAGTGCATTATACTATACGGAGGCCTATGGGGTGTGCATTTTACTATATGGAGGCCTATGGGGAGTGTATGATACTACATAGAGTTCTAAGGGGAGTGCATTATACTATATCGAGGACTATGAGGAGTGCATTATACTATATGGAGGATTATGGGGAGTGCATTATACTATATGAAGGACTATGGGGAGTGCATTATACAATATGGAGGATTATGGGGTGCATAATACTATATGGATGGCAATGTTGGGGCCATTATAATATTTGGAATGCTATGTGGAAGCCTTTATACCTTATGGAAGGCGCGTTTCGGGCCCATTGTACTGTATGCAAGCAATTATACAGTATGAAGGTTTGTGTGGGGTCCATCATACTGTGTGCAAGGCTAGTGGGGGCAATTATGTTTGGAGGGCTAGCGGGGGCAATTATACAGTTTGGTGAGGAATGGGGCCATTATGCTGCATGGAGGGCTGAATGGGGGAGGTCACAGGTGGGTGATTATATTGTGTTGCGCTAACCATACTTTGCTGGGGGAGTTGAGGTGGAGTACAGTAAGGGTCATCATACTGTTCGAGTGAAGGTACTGTACACACCGTATATATACACACACCATGCAGTACAACCTATAATGTGTACATATATTTATCCTACAACACAAGAACATGATTAGTCTTTGAGGGGGAAGTAGGGCATAATCTGCATTGCCAGGACTGGTGATCTTGTGCTTTGCGATACTTCTATGTTACATGTCTGGAGATCCTGCAGTTGCTGTGTGACACTGGTGGGGATGGGAAGAGTGGAAATCCAGGGATGTGCTCTCTGCTGGCTTCCAGTCTGCACAGACAGTGCCTGCATTAACTCTTTTACAGCCAAAGCACAGCTCAGACAGCTAATGCAGGGAGATCAGAAAATAGGCAATTGCTAAAACTCCATAAGGCTATGTGCACACGCTGCAGATTCACCTGCATTTTTTTCCGCGCGGAATCGCAGGTAAAACCGCAGGTAAAGTGACCTGTGGTTTTCCTGCGGTTTCACACCTCTACTATGTTAAAGGTGTGAAACCGCTGCGGAAACCGCCCAAACAATTGACATGCTGCGGTTTGTAAACCGCAGCAAAACCGCGCGGGGAAAAACGCACCGTCAGCACAGCATTTTTGAAAACCCATAGGGTTTCATTGTACTGTACTTGGTCTGCGGAACTGCTGCGTTTCCGCAGGGCCAAAACCGCTGCGGAAACGCAGAAGAATCCGCACCGTGTGCACATAGGCTAATACTTCTGCTGTCGGCTCAGGCTGATAGGAGGTAGGATACAACAATAATCCTGCAGTTCTTCCAGAATAAACTCTGCTTTGGTCCCTGCTGCCTCAGTTGCTTACTGCTAAAATATGTTAGCAATAACTTTCTTTTATAAAGAAAAAAAAAGAAGGATCATTTTAAAAAAAAATGTAATTTAATGAAAAAGTTCCAGTAAGTAAAACAAGTTTTAAAAGTACAAATTATATCTTTACAAACACATTCTGAGATTTGTTTGTCGTTAAGGGGTTGTTCAGTCTCAGAACAAAAGTCTGCAGTCAATCAGACTGGCGAATTGTGACAATGTGATGCCCACACCGTCCTATTGCCTTGTATTACCTGTGCGGGTGGATGGGTTATGTTACCGGATGTATGATCTATATACAGTGGGGAAAATAAGTATTTGATACACTGCTGATTTTGCACATTTTCCCACCTACAAAGAATGGAGAGGTCTGTAATTTTTATTGTAGGTACACTTCAACTGTAAGAGACAGAGTCTAAAAATAAAAAAAACAGAAGATCACATTGTATGCTTTTTACATAATTAAATTGCATTTTATTGCATGAAATAGGTATCTGATCACCTACCAACCAGCAAGAATTCTGTTTACGTACCCATGATCAGGAATTCCTGCGGTTTTGATGCTGCGTATTTATGCAGCATTTAAACCACAGTGGCCATATGTAACAGCATAGAGGATGGGATTTCTAGAAACTCCATGTCCAATACACGTGACTATATGCCTGCAGATCACATTTTTCAGGACCGCAGCATGAAATTTCTCTTGTGGAGACACGAGGTCTACAAAATAGAAATTTCATCAATAGAATGTATTGAATGCGGTAGATCTGTAAAATTCGGTGAACACATGCAGATCTACCTGTGTTCAATAGAACGCAGCGTTTTGGACGCAGCAAAAAATAAGCTGTGTCCAAAGCGCTGCTACTTCCTGATCGTGGGAACGTAGTCCTACAGACCAGTTAGGTTTTCTTTAAGAAGCCCTCCTACTTAGCACTTATCTGGATTAATTGGACCTGTCCACACACTCAATCACACTCCAACCTCTCCATTATTGCCAAGACCAAAGAGCTGTCTAAGGACACCAAGGACAAAACTGGGCTGGGATGGGCTGCAGGACAATAGGCAGACAGCTCAGTTGGAAGGCAACAGCTGTTGGCACAATTATTAGAAAATGGACGAAACACAAGATGACTGTCAGTCTTCCTCGGTCTGGGGCTCCATGCAAGATCTCGCTTTGTGGGGAAAGGATGATTCTGAGAAAGGTCAGGAATCCGCCCAGAACTACATGAGACGACCTGGTCAACGACCTGAAGAGAGCTGGGAGCACAGTCTCAAACATTACCGTTAGTAACACACCATGCAGTCATGGATTATAATCCTGCAGGGCACGCAAGGTCCTCCTGTTCACACCAGCACATGTCCAGGCCCGTTTGAAGCTCACCAAAGACATTCTAGGTAATCCAGAGGAGGCATGGGGGAAGGCCATGTGGTCAGATGAGACCAAAATAGAACTTTTTAGCATGAACTCAATGTTTTTGGAGGAAGAAGGATGATTTCAAGCCCAAGAACACCGTCCCAACTGTGAAGCATGGTGAGGGAAACATCATAATTTGGGTGTGCTTTTCTGCAAAGGGGACAGGACGGCTGCATCGTTTTTGAAACGAGGACAGATGGGGTCATTTACTGCGAGATTTTGGCCAACAACCTCCTTCCCTCATAAGAGCATTGTGGCCGGGTCTGCCAGCATGACAATGAGCCGAAACACAAAGAACTAAGGAGTGGCAACTAAGCATTTCAAGGTCCTGGAGTGGACTAGCCAGTCACCAGACGTGAACCCAGTAGAAAAGCTTTGAAGGGAGCTGAAACTCAATGTTGCCCAGATACAGCTCCAAAACTTAGAAGATCTGTAAGGGGAAGTGTACCAAAACCTTGCTGCAGTGTCTGCAAACTTGATCAAGAACTACAGGAAACATCTGACCTCTGTAATTGCAAACAAAGGTTTCTGTACCAAATAACAAGCTGTTTTTCTACTGTATCAAATACTTATTTCATGTAATAAAATGCAAAAAAAATCACAATGTGATTTTCTGATTTTTTTTTTTTCTTTAAAGATTCTGTGTCTCACAGTTGAAGTGTACCTAAGATAAAAATTACGGACCTCTCCATTCCTTGTAGGTGGGAAAACTTGCAAAATCAGCCATGTATCAAATACTTATTCTCCCCACTGTACTTGCAGTCACATGCCAACTACTATAACCCAACATTTCTCAATAGAATAGAAATGAGAGAGGCGCATGAGTCTAGTTGGCATGTGACCATCCACCCGCACAGGGAAAACAGGAGAATATATTTGGCAGTCTGCAGACTTTTCTGAGACAGGACAACCCATTAAAAGTTACAAACATATTTGTGATACACAGTAAAAAATTCTGACAAGGCAAAAAATAAAAACAACTTTACATTGCTCCAGGGAAGTGGGTACATCACCGTATAAAACATGATCAATTATTTCATTAAAGGAGAACTCCAGGCCAAGAAAAATTAAAGTGCAAGTCGTACAAACGGTGATAAGAAAATGTGCAAAAGAAAAAAAAAAAAAAAGTGATACCACGTCACTCAGTGTAAATCAAGTTTACATATACTTATAGATTTATGGGACTTGTGGTTCTGTAAAATAATGATACGTGCCCTGGAGCGCCAATACAACCTTCCGTTCAATGCTCTGGGCGTCTTTGTAGTTCCATTGGAACTGCAGCTATATTATAATAATAATAAATATTTTTTTCTTAATGACGTGACTACACCAAAAATAAGAAACATAAGAAGGCAAGATAAAAAAAAAAAAAAAAAAAGGAAAGAACATCAGCACATACATTTTATAATTGAGTGGAGTTTTCCTTTAATGCAATGTTACAGCTAGCTTTACATATAAGTCTCATAATTGGAAAGACATTGTAAAAAAAAAAAATGTAAAAAAACACAGTAGCAATTATAAAAAAAAAACAAAATATATATTAAAAACTCCACAAATCATATTTAACACTGTTTTATGAATAGTCCTCTTAGGTTTGTGTAATCCGGTAACATCAGTTTCTAACCACCAGGTGTCGCTGCTACGCTATAAACAGCAAAAGCAGCCACGACTGAAGGTATAAAGCCTATAATAAAAACGGATTCAGCAGGACACTGATTGAAATTCCATGATTTTATGCAATAATAAAACATTTCATTACAAAAAAAACCTAAAAGGCAAAGGACATTAAAAGGTGCTATGCATCTTAGTATAATAAAAAAAACAGAAGAGCAAGAGTTACACAGGCTTAGGGAAACTTGCTTTTACCCTGCCGAGGACTGCACTCTTGTCCTTGTCTATAAATAAACTTGAATGGGGCAGAGCTGCAATACCAAGCACGGCCTATGGGCAAGTGTGGCGCTATTTTCTGGGCCAGATCCTTACTAAATCTCACCAGTTATGCCGCCTCAATTTACTGAAATACATAACAATAAATCTGAAGGTTAAAAGTCCCCAAATTTCTTTGAGACAAGCCACTAGCCTGGATTCCATGTGTAGAATTGTAAAAGATAAAGTGATAACAGGGATCCCATGACATAAGTATGGTTCGGGTCAGTGAGGGCTTTAAAGCCTATGCCCACCTTCAAAACCAAATCTTTCTTATTTTCCAATGCATTAAAGCACAAGGTCACGGAACTCTGCAAGTGTTCTTGATTAGAACTCTACAGTTGTGTCACTAACAAACCCTGCGTGCTCTGTTCCTACAATCATGTTCCATTCTTTTTTGTAATAGGGAGAAAAAAAAAAAAAAAAAAGAGCATGACTGCAGACTCTGACCACAGGGTTTGTATGTAGTCTGTTACCATGGAGATGCATATCACTGCATAAGAGATGAGGACACTAAAATAGTAGGACATTTTAATCAAAGGCCTGTTGCAAAGTTGCTCTTTTATTTTGGAGTTTGACTACAATGGTACACATACACTGTGTGCAGAATTATTAGGCAAATGAGTATTTTGATCACATCATCCTTTTTATATATGTTGTCCTACTGCAATCTGTATAGGCTTGATAGCCAACTGCCAATTATGTAAATCAGGTGATTTGCATCTCTGTAATGAGGAGGGGTGTGGTCTAATGACATCAAAACCCTATATAAGGTGTGCTTAATTATTAGGCAACTTCCTTTCCTTTGGCAAAATGGGTCAGAAGAGAGATTTGACGGACTCTGAAAAGTCAAAAATTGTGAGATGTCTTGCAGAGGGATGCAGCAGTCTTGAAATTGCCAAACTTTTGAAGTGTGATCACCGAACAATCAAGCGTTTCATGACAAATAGCCAACAGGGTCACAAGAAGCGTGTTGATAAAAAAAGGCGCAAAATAACTGCCCATGAATTGAGGAAAATCAAGCATGAAGCTGCCAAGATGCCATTTGCTACCAGTTTTGCCATATTTCAGAGCTGCAACGTTACTGGAGTATCAAAAAGCTCAAGGTGTGCCATACTCAGGGACATGGCCAAGGTAAGGAAGGCTGAAAAACCATCACCTTTCAACAAGAAACATAAGATAAAACGTCATGACTGGGCCAAGAAATATCTTAAGACTGATTTTTCTAAGGTTTTATGGACTGATGAAATGAGAGCGACTCTTGATTGGCCAGATGGATGGGCCCGAGGCTGCATCAGTAAAGGGCAGAGAGCTCCACTCTGACTCAGACGCCAGCAAGGTGGAGGTGGGGTACTGGTATGGGCTGGTATCATCAAAGATGAACTTGTGGGACTTTTTCGGGTTGAGGATGGAGAGAAGCTCAACTCCCAGACCTACTGGCAGTTTCTGGAAGACACCTTCTTCAAGCAGCGGTACAGGAAGAAGTCGGTATCGAGCAAGAAAAACATGATTTTCATGCAGGACAATGCTCCATCACATGCATCCAAATACTCCACAGTGTGGCTGGCCAGTAAAGGTCTAAAAGAAGAAAAAATAATGACATGTCCCCCTTGTTCACCTGATCTGAACCCCATAGAGAACCTGTGGTCCCTCATAAAATGTGAGATCTACAGGGAGTGAAAACAGTACACCTCTCCGAACATTGTCTGGGAGGCTGTGGTGGCTGCTGCACACAATATTGATCATAAACAGATCAAGCAACTGACAGAATCTATGGATAGAAGGCTTTTGAGTGTCATCGTAAAGAAAGGTGGCTATATTGGTCACTGATTTTTTTTTGTTTTGTTTTTGAATGTCAGAAATGTTTATTTCTAAATTTTGTGTTGCTCTCTATTGGTTTACCTGGTGAAAATAAACAAGTGAGATGGGTATATATTTGTTTTTTATTAAGCTGCCTAATAATTCTGCACAGTAATAGTTGCCTGCACAAGCAGATATCCTCCTAAGATAGCCAAATCTAAAAAAAAAAACCACTCCAACTTCCAAAAATATTAAGCTTTGATATTTATGAGTCTTTTGGGTTGATTGAGAACATAGTTGTTCAATAATAAAAAGAATCCTCTCAAATACAATTTGCCTAATAATTCTGCACACGGTGTAGGGTTTCCCAACAAAAATTATCTGATAACTGGGGGAGGTCTCAATAAAGCTCAGGGTCCCTTTCCATCTGCCACCATGACCCAAGCACAGTCAAAATTGCAAAACAGTCAATTCAATTGGCGGTGTGCCAGGCCAGGAGTGGTGCCATCTTGCTAAAACACCAAAAGTGACACTTTTTTTTCCACAAGCATCAGATGCGTCACTGTGGACAGACCCTCATGAAACAAAATGATCTAATAAACGTACAAACAGCTATTATGATGGGAATTCCACCTTGAAACAAAGCAACCACGGCCTTCTCATCACTTGAATGTCAGAAGATAAGCCCCCGAGTCGGAGATGGATATAGGACACGGTGTAATAGCCCTTCACCGAATGAGCAGCCCATGGGGTGGACCCCATCCAAATCATACTAGAGATGAATATATCAGCAGCTACATGGCATAAGAGAAATTCACAGACGATGGAACCAAAGCCCCTGGCATCAACCATGCGATTCTGTGCCGGCGACATGCATGAACGTGAATCTTTTATTCTGGGTGTAATCCATGCAGATCAAACGCACAACGTTACTCATTCACCATCCAATCACAAGCGGTGCAGGGAAGCTGAAGGGTTAATAGCTGACTTTGTGCGGTCTCCTTCCATAGCCTGTGGGTTTGGGAAGAACAACAACTTCAAACCATTTATCCCGTTGTAACTACTATAATTAACACATTTTCATAAAACTGCAGCGGAGAACATATCCGGGCACAATGGACTGTTCTTTACAATTCACTGACCTGAGGGTGAAGAGTTTTCTTGAGATCTTGCTTCCTCCGCATCTCCCCTGGAACTATCGGCCTGAGGAGGACTGTCCTCGCTGCTACTTCCCGGAGGAGACAGCAACTCCATCTCCTCTCCCCAGTCTGTTACTGGAAGGTATCCTTCTGGGGAAAACGGGCTGGTGGGTTTGGACTCCACGGCTTGGTCATCAGAGTTCGCTTCGGGTGGAGGCATTGTCAGTTTAGGGGTCTCTGCTCGTTTCAGTAGCCTTTGTTCTTCTGGGGTAGCTGGAAGGGCAGTGATTTGAGCAGTTTTAGGACCTTCCTCCGCTTCTAAAGAATCTTCTTCCTCCTCCTCTTCAACATCTTCTTCATCATCACCACTAGCATCAGTCCATTCTTCATCATCTTCTCCATCTTCCACATTTTCATTTTTGTCTTTGTTTCTCTTCTTATGTGTCACAGGTACTGATGGCTCTGACTTCGGTGTCTGTGGCTTCTGTGCCTTCCTAATCTCCTGTCAGAGAGGCATCAGAACAAGATGAAATATATATATATTAGCTGAAGAGCCCGGCGCTGCCCGGGCATAGTAACTAACTGTGGTTAGTTATAACAAATTATAATTATCCTCCATCCCATAGTCCCGTTTCCATATACCCATCATACATATCCACCATCCCATAGGCCCGTGCCCATATACCCATCATACATATCCTCCATCCCATAGTCCCATGCCCATATACCCATCATACATATTCTCCATCCCATAGTCCCATGCCCATATACCCATCATACATATTCGCCATCCCATAGTCGAGTGCCCATATAGCCAACACACATCCTTCATCTCATACTCCCATGCCCATATACCCATCATACATATCCTCCATCCCATAGTCCTGTGCCCATATACCCATCATACATATCCGCCATCTCATAGTCCCATGCCCATATACCCTTCATACATATCCTCCATCCCATAGTCCCGTGCCCATATACCCGTCATACATATTCTCCATCCCATAGTCCCGTGCCCATATACCCGTCATATATATTCTCCATCCCATAGTCCCGTGCCCATATACCCGTCATACATATCCTCCATCCCATAGTCCCGTGCCCATATACCCATCATACATATCCACCATTCCATAGGCCCGTGCTCATATACCCGTCATACATATCCTCCATCCCACAATCCAGTGCCCATATACCCGTCATACATATCCTCCATCCCATAGTCCCGTGCCCATATACCCGTCATACATATCCACCATTCCATAGGCCCGTGCCCATATACCCGTCATACATATCCTCCATCTCACAATCCAGTGCTCATATACCCATCACACATCCTCCATCCCATAGTCAACCATTATGACATCATAATGAGCGGCGGGGCTTGATGACATCAGCGTCGCCATGGCAACCATTGTGACATCATAATGGTTGACTATGGGATGGAGGATGTGTGATGGGTTTATGGGCACTGGACACATCCTCCATCCCATAGGCCCATGCCCATATACCCACCACACATCCTCCATCCCATAGGCCCATGCCCATATACCCACCACACATCCTCCATCCCATAGTCCAGTGCCCATATACCCATCACACATCCTCCATCCCATAGTCCAGTGCCCATATACCCATCACACATCCGCCATCCCATAGTCCCATGCCCAAATACCCATCATACATCACAATGAGGGGCGGGGCTTGACGCGCGCACACTTTTTCCTCAGTATGTAGACAGGGGCAAAATTGTTTGGTGAATTGGAATGCGCGGGGTTAAAATTTCGCCTCACAACATAGCCTAGGACGCTCTCGGGGTCCAGACGTGTGACTGTGCCAAATTTTGTGGCTGTAGCTGCGACGGTGCAGATGCCTATGCCGGACATACATACATACACACTTTGCGCTCTATATATTAGATAGATAGATCTATCTATGTATTTACGTGCCGAATTACCTTGCTTGTGTAAAACTCAGAGGGTAAACGGACAGAGTGTACATACCCTTCATTACCAGAACCATGCTTTACACTGCAGGATATTCCAGTGTCGTGAAACAAACACTAAGGCATGAAAACTTACCGCTTTCTCCACAC
Organism: Dendrobates tinctorius; assembly: GCF_039654945.1. Taxonomy (NCBI): domain Eukaryota; kingdom Metazoa; phylum Chordata; class Amphibia; order Anura; family Dendrobatidae; genus Dendrobates; species Dendrobates tinctorius. The sequence goes on along the minus strand of NW_027361825.1, from coordinate 37,648,973 downwards.
ACGTCTCCTTCTCTTTCTCCTCTGATGGCAGAAGTTTGTCCTCTCTGTTTCCAATATCATCTTCCTCCTCCTCCTCCTCCTCTTCCCACCGGCTGTCATGCATGCTGGAAGAGAACATGAAAAACATTAATTTTGGTACATTAGTTTTATATCCTCAGTACAATATATGTATACACATACACACGTGAACCGTGAATTTACCCCACCATCCCCCGTATACAGTCAAACACCAGCAGATATAGACTGTCGTAACACAATATCAAACCAAGTAAAGGTGCTATACCCCAAACACCACATCACCCATCTACAAGTGTATGATTGTTGGGGGATTGACCACTGTGACCCCCCCACTGATCACAAGAATGGGGTTCCCAAGTTCCCCACATTGTGTAAGACAACAGCGGTCACACACATGTAGTACCGCGTTATTCTCAGAGAGCACTTTGTGACCCCTATTCTTGGGATCGATGTGAGTCCTAGTGGTCCAGCCTCCATTGATCATACATTTAGCACCTATCCTTTGGTTAAGAGTGGTTTAAGGTCAACCTTTTAGATTTACTAAAGTCCCACCTGTACGGTTTATTCCCAGACCTTCCTTTATTCTGGTTCCTCCTTTGTGTCGGTCTCTTAAGACTCACTGAAAAGAATTCAGCCATGGTGGGTGGTTTGGGGGCGCCTCGTTTTCCTTGGTCTGTAATAGAAAAAATTATTGAAAAACTAAACTGAACAAGTCGTCAAAACCACCGGTCACACCATCATCCACCAGAGCAGCTACTGCTGTCATCACCATCATCCACCATAGCAGCTACTGCTGTCATCACCATCATCCACAATAGCAGCTACTGCTGTCATCACCATCATCCACAATAGCAGCTACTGCTGTCATCACCATCATCCACAATAGCAGCTACTGCTGTCATCACCATCATCCACCAGAGCAGCTACTGCTGTCATCACCATCATCCACAATAGCAGCTACTGCTGTCATCACCATCATCCACAATAGCAGCTACTGCTGTCATCACCATCATCCACCAGAGCAGCTACTGCTGTCATCACCATCATCCACCACAGCAGCTACTGCTGTCATCACCATCATCCACCACAGCAGCTACTGCTGTCATCACCATCATCCACCACAGCAGCTACTGCTGTCATCACCATCATCCACCACAGCAGCTACTGCTGTCATGACCATCATCCACCATAGCAGCTACTGCTGTCATGACCATCATCCACAATAGCAGCTACTGCTGTCATCACCATCATCCACCAGAGCAGCTACTGCTGTCATCACCATCATCCACCACAGCAGCTACTGCTGTCATCACCATCATCCACCAGAGCAGCTACTGCTGTCATCACCATCATCCACCACAGCAGCTACTGCTGTCATCACCATCATCCACCACAGCAGCTACTGCTGTCATGACCATCATCCACCATAGCAGCTACTGCTGTCATGACCATCATCCACAATAGCAGCTACTGCTGTCATGACCATCATCCACCATAGCAGCTACTGCTGTCATCACCATCATCCACCATAGCAGCTACTGCTGTCATCACCATCATCCACATAGCAGCTACTGCTGTCATCACCATCATCCACCATAGCAGCTACTGACGTCATCATCACCCATCATAGCAGCTATTGCCGTCATCGTCCATCATCTCCACCATTGTGGCTACTGCTGTCATCACCATCACCCACCATAGCAGCTACTGCTGTCATCACCATCATCCACCATAGCAGCTACTGCTGTCATGACCATCATCCACCATAGCAGCTACTGCTGTCATGACCATCATCCACCATAGCAGCTACTGCTGTCATGACCATCATCCACCATAGCAGCTACTGCTGTCATGACCATCATCCACCATAGCAGCTACTGCTGTCATCACCATCATCCACATAGCAGCTACTGCTGTCATCACCATCATCCACCATAGCAGCTACTGACGTCATCATCACCCATCATAGCAGCTATTGCCGTCATCGTCCATCATCTCCACCATTGTGGCTACTGCTGTCATCACCATCACCCACCATAGCAGCTACTGCTGTCATCACCATCATCCACCATAGCAGCTACTGCTGTCATCACCATCACCCACCATAGCAGCTACTGCTGTCATCACCATCATCCACATAGCAGCTACTGCTGTCATCACCATCATCCACATAGCAGCTACTGCTGTCATCACCATCATCCACCATAGCAGCTACTGCTGTCATCACCATCATCCACCATAGCAGCTACTGCTGTCATCACCATCATCCACCATAGCAGCTACTGCTGTCATCACCATCATCCACCATAGCAGCTACTGCTGTCATCACCATCATCCACCATAGCAGCTACTGCTGTCATCACCATCATCCACCATAGCAGCTACTGCTGTCATCACCATCATCCACCATAGCAGCTACTGCTGTCATCACCATCATCCACATAGCAGCTACTGCTGTCATCACCATCATCTACAATAGCAGCTACTGCTGTCATCACCATCATCCACCATAGCAGCTACTGACGTCATCATCACCCATCATAGCAGCTATTGCCGTCATTGTCCATCATCTCCACCATTGTGGCTACTGCTGTCTTCACCATCACCCACCATAGCAGCTACTGCCGTCATCATCACCCATCATAGCAGCTATTGCCGTCAACGTCTATCATCTCCATCATTGTGGCTACTGCCATTATCACCGTCATAGCAACTATTACAATCAACATCCACCATAATTCATTGTACAGTGACAATTTCTACAAAGTTCTAATATACTTCACACATTAACCATTTTTCAAAATCTCTGCTTACTGTCAGTGACTGGAACACTTCTGCTTACACACAGAAGCTGTTATTCTACCCTACAATTACTGAAGTAATAGGAGAATATTGTGCATCATGGGGTATATACTATACAGTCCGATCAGCATCCGGATGGAGGATGCAGGTTGGTCTTTACCATTTGCTGTTGGATGGCAAGAACTAGTGCATGTTACAGGACACTCAGAGACCCTAAAGGTCTGAAATAAAGCAGCTCTGCTATGCCTTAAAAGGGACATGGGCATGATCCGATCAGGAGTTTACGAGAATGCTTCCATTCATTGGCAGCAGTCAGAGGTCTAAATGTGGCAACCACATTTAAAGTATACTAGTTGAAGAGCCCGGCGCAGCCCGGGCATAGTAACTAACTGTGGTTAGTTATAACAAAGTATAATTATCCTCCATCCCATAGTCCTGTGCCCATATACCCATCATACATATCCACCATCCCATAGGCCCGTGCCCATATACCCATCATACATATTCTCCATCCCATAGTCCCATGCCCATATAACCATCATACATATTCGCCATCCCATAGTCAAGTGCCCATATACCCATCACACATCCTTCATCTCATAGTCCCGTGCCCATATACCCATCATACATATCCGCCATCCCACAGTCCAGTGCCCATATACCCATCACACATCCTCCATCCCATAGTCAACCATTATGACATCATAATGAGCGGCGGGGCTTGATGACATCAGCGTCGCCATGGCAACCATTGTGACATCATAATGGATGACTATGGGATGGAGGATGTGTGATGGGTTTATGGGCACTGGACACATCCTCCATCCCATAGGCCCATGCCCATATACCCATCACACATCCTCCATCCCATAGTCCAGTGCCCATATACCCGTCATACATATCCTCCATCCCATAGTCCCGTGCCCATATACCCATCACACATCCTCCATCCCATAGTCCCGTGCCCATATACCCATCACACATCCGCCATCCCATAGTCCCATGCCCATATACCCATCATACATCCTCCATCCCATGGTCAACCATTATGACATCATAATAAGCGGCGGGGCTTGCAACCTATGAAGACATCAGCGTCGCTATGGCAACCATTGTGACATCACAATGAGGGGCGGGGCTTGCAACCTATGAAGACATCAGCGTCGCTATGGCAACCATTGTGACATCACAATGAGGGGCGGGGCTTGACGCACACACTTTTTCCCCAGTAAGAAAGGCAGGGGCAAAATTGTTTGGTGAATTGGAACGCGCGGGGTTAAAATTTCACCTCACAACATAGCCTAGGACGCTCTCGGGGTCCAGACGTGCGACTGTGCCAAATTTTGTGGCTGTAGCTGCGACGGTGCGGATGCCTATCCCGGACATACACACACACACAAACACTTTGAGCTTTATATATTAGATTAGAAAGCGGAATAACTATTTATACAATAGATAAAATGTAAAATGATATTCACCTCTTCTGCTAGTTGGTTCTTCCTCTACATGGGGTGTAGCTCCTTCCTTAAACCTGCCAAAAAGAATAAAAGGTGTAACACCTGGAGAGCCGCTGGTCCAGGATTACAGAACAGCGACACCCCTTCTACAGGTTATACATGGTACTGCAGCTTTGCCCCATTGACCACAACGGAGCTGAGCTCCATTACTGGACACCACCTATAGACAGAGGTGATGCTATATTTGGAAGATTTTTTTTTTGTTCTTTTTAATCGAGGCTACATACATAGTATCAGTTTTTTCCGCGTCCCACTCTCGCTTCCACTGTCCGGTGGGCTTTCTGTGCCGTGCTAATCTCTCCTGATCTATCTGGTCTCGCTCTTGCTTCCACCGCAGATATTCTGCACGCTCCTTGCCGGTCATTGACATGGTCATGTCCATCTGATTCTTTCCTCTAGGTCTTCGTTCCTTTTTAATAAACGTAGCCAGTGAGTATTCAGGATTGTGGAGGCTCAGCTGCACAAAAACACTAAAAGGGAATCTGTTAGCACAAAATGACTGCTCAAACCAAACACAGGCGCTCAGCACACCCTTGGCACAGCCCAGCAGTCTAGTGCACCTTCCCCACCTGCTTGCTTCCATCCATGTCTTCCCTACTCTGTCTTGAATGATGGCTCTGGATTTACTAGAGCGCAAGAGACAGATGGAAAACAAGTAGGTGGGAACTGCCTGTGCCTTGTTTGAGCAGCCATTTTATGCTGAGACTCCCTTTCTGGCTCAGGAAAACCAACACTTACATGACTCTCCTTCTCGCGGTCCATACCAGTTTTAACCTTCTCAAAATCCGGGCCGCCCCAATTTCTATTGTGCCTGCGGCTTCCCTCCTTCCTGTCGACGTCTGCGATAGGACCCGTCCTTCTTGGATCATCAAGAAAGTTACGGATTGGATTTTTCTCCCTTACTCCATCCTACAAGAAAAATAAACATTTGTGGATTTACGCAGGTGGAATCCACAGAGGATTATGCTAGCAGAAAAGGGAATGAGATTTTACCAATCTTATAAATTGAAATGCGCCTGCTGTGCGGATTTTTAATTCTGCAGTGTGACAATTTCTGTTAAAGGGAGTCTGTCACCCCATTTTTGGCCTATAAGCTGCGGCCACCGCCATCAGGGGCTTATCTACAGCATTACAAAATGCTGTAGATAAGCCTCCAATGTTACCTGAAAGATAAGAAAAACAAGTTAGATTATGCTCACCCTGGCGTCCGGTCCGATCCAGCGCCTCCCATCTTCTAGAGAGGACGTCCTCCTCCTTGCCAGACCTCTCTGACCTTTCCCGGTGCCTGCGCACTGCAGTACTTTACTCTGCCCTCAACAGGGCAGAGAAAGTATGCCTGCGCAGGAGCGTAGCCTGAAGCAAGGAGGAGGACGTCATCTATAGAAGATGGGAGGCACTGGACCTTGACACCCACTGCACCTGTCCCCCGGTAAGTATAATCTAACTTGTTTTTCTTATCTTTCAGGTTACATCGGGGCTTATCTACAGCATTAAGGCCCGTCACACATAGCGAGATCGTTAGCGAGATCTCTGAATCATCACAGGTTTTGTGACGCAACAGCGACCTCGCCAGTGATCTCGCTACGTGTGACACATAGCGGTGACCGGCCCTCCGCTGCAATATCGCTAATCGTGCTGAAATGTCCTAGACCATTTTTTGATCGTTGGCGTCCCGCTGGCCAGCATGCATCGATGTGTTTGACGCTATAACAACGACAAGCGACCTCGTTGAAGCACGCCTATCGAGGTCTGAGTCGTCAGAATAGCTGTTGTGTGACAAGGTCCCAACGTCGTTATACGGATCGCCGTATCGTTGCTGCGTCGTTGAGTAGATCTGCCTGTGTGACAGCTCACTAGCGACGTACCAGCGATCCTTACCAGGTCGTATCGTCATCAGGATCGCTGGAGCGTCGCCTTTGTAACGGGACACTTACAGAATGCTGTAGATATGCCCCTGATGGCGGTGGCCGCAGCTTATAGGCCGAAAATGGGGTGACAGATTCCCTTTAAAGAATTTTACCACAGATTTCATGTAACATGTGCAGGTTTTGCTGATCTCGTGTGAACCTTCCTAAACGGTGCACAGCTGCACATTTCAGAGCTCAAGTTTCCCAGAAATTTTTGCTAAATACCGTAGAGCTTTGTCTGACAATCTAATGTGTATGGGGACCCCCGACACATGATTGTTGGGGAAGTCAAGGATCCGGCATGTCTAATTTCTGACTGATGGCACTTCTGTTCTCTCTAAGATAAGATGCCACCAGAGACGTTTTGCAGAGTTTCTCACATACATGAGTGCTCAGCAAAGCACCATTTAATGGGTATGGGAGGCTTAAGTGTCAACACAATACATGCCTTTACATTACTGACTACTGTTAGGAGTGTGTCTGACAACAAACCCCCAGTTCATTTCCATTACCCACTTTCTATTCTAAAAGACAATGCGAACCCAGAAATGACATTGGCCAGTGCTCACCCTTCGGCTCCTTTCGTACTCTGCAATCTTCTCCATCTCTTCATTCATCTTTTCGATATTCTGCTTTCTCTTCTCTTCCCATTCCTGAACGACAAAACCACAATAACAGGGGTTCAAAAATAAGAAAACATCACAGGGAAAAAAAATAAAATCATAAGAAGTTTAAATTTCTATACCTTAACTTTTCTGTCAGGTCCGGAAACCCCATCCACCTGTCCTCCATGGCCACCGCCTCTGCCTCCCATGCCACCACCACCCCTGCGTGGACCTCTTCCACCTCTCTCTGGTCCCTTGGGGGATGTCAACCATCGTTCTCCAGGAGAATCATCAGTAGGCATCCTAGGACTTCGCTTTGACATATCAGCACCTTGTTGTCTCCGTCCTCTTGTCGCCATTTCAGAGGGATGACCGTCCCCCTCTTCTTTAAATGGCTCTGCATGTTTATCCCCATGGGGGATTCGTCCATCTGACAAATATCCTGTGCGGCCATTGGTCCTTTGAGTGGGACTTCTCGGGGACGTTTCAGACCTTCGATGAGTGTGCAGGGCTTTGGGCGATTTGCCATCGTTTATTAGTCTCTTCTCCTAAAATAAGTTTCAAAAGTTTACTTGAGCAGAATCTGCAGTAACAATCACATATATGAACGCAGAACTGTGAAGGAGGCCGAGGGCCGATTTAATCCCTGGGGGACCAGCTATCCTTTGCAAATTGCTTGAAAATCTCAAAGAAATGTCAAAAACTTTTATAATCTACAGTATATTCATGCTCATAGAGAAACTGCCCCTGACCTGCGGTATTGTATTCTTTTGCAGTTTTCTTGCAAAAGGGTTCACAACATCAGGTTTTTAGACGTAGACGAAAAAAAAAAATCAGACCTTATTTTCAAAAAATTCCAAATGAGAAGTCCTTGCTTTTTTATGCAGTTTTTACTTTTTTTCCATATTAATTTTATTATGATATGGATTCTAAGGGTGTGTGCACACCCTGCGGATTCTGCTGTGGATTGATCTGCGCGGGTTTTGCAAAATCCGCAGGTATCTGCGGATTGCTCTGCGGTTTTGCCCTGCGGTTTATCACCTCTACAATGGAGGAGATGGTAAACTGCAGCGGAATCCGCAGAAAGAACTGACATGTCAATTCTTCCTGCGGATTATAAACCGCAGCAAATCTGCGCGGAAAAATCCGCACCGTCTGCACTGCGGTTTCCATTTCCCATAGGATATTATGGTACTGTACACCACAGCAGAAACTGCTGCGGATCGGCAGGGCCAAAACCGCTGCTGATCCGCTGCAGAACCGCAGCGTGTGCACACTCCCTAACTGCATCATAGTAGTGCCTTTTTCACAGTCTTCCTGCATGAACAGCAATAAGGGTTTACTCTTGGCTTAATCAAAGTGTATTTGAAATAGTTTTAATGTGGATTTTAGAACAGAATCCATTCCAAAATCAATGTTTAAAACAGAAAAAAAAAACAAATTAAAAAACAAAAACACTCCAATGGTCATCTGTGCAACCAAAAAATATTGTTCAACTCCTGTATTTTTAGACATTGGAGTCAATATTGCCCATGTGATATGTGCTATATTATCTTTCCTCCACCTCGCATATATTCCATATCTGATCTATCACAATAAACTGCACCACGCTTTCTCCTGTCCCGGAAATCCGCTGCCTCGGAGTAACCCTTGACTCAGCCCTGTCCTTCAAACCGCACATGCAGGCTCACGCCACCTCCTGTCATCTCCAGCTCAAAAATATTTCCAGAATCCGTCCTTTCCCCAACCCTCACTCTACGAAAATGTCTGTGCACGCCCTAATCATCTCCTGCCTCCACTACTGCAACATCCTACTCTGTGGCCTACCTAACAATCTAGCACCTCCCGAGTTTCCTGCAATTACCCCACTGCCAACTCCTTACAGCCTGCAATGACCCCGCTGCCGCCTCCCTACAGCCTGTAATGACTCCACTGCCGCCTCCCTACAGCCTGCAATGACCCCACGGCTACCTTCTTACAGCCTGCAATGACCCCACTGCCGCCTCCCTACAGCCTGCAATGACCCCAATGCCGCCTCCCTACAGCCTGCAATGATCACACTGCCGCCTCCCTACAGCCTGCAATGACCCCACTGCCGCCTCCCTACAGCCTGCAATGACCCCACGGCTACCTTCTTACAGCCTGCAATGACCCCACTGCCGCCTCCCTACAGCCTGCAATGACCCCAATGCCGCCTCCCTACAGCCTGCAATGACCACACTGCCGCCTCCCTACAGCCTGCAATGACCACACTGCCGCCTCCCTACAGCCTGCAATGACCCCACTGCCGCCTCCCTACAGCCTGCAATCGCCCAACTGCCACTTCACCATCACTGGATCTCCCGCAACCCCCCCCCCCCAACCTACTGTCTCCTTCCCCACCATCCTGTAGAATGTAAGCACACAAGGGCAGGGTCCTCACCCCTGAGTAAGGGCCCCATCACACATAGCGCCACACCAGCGATACCGACAACGATATGACCTTGTCAGGATCGCTGGTGTGTCGCTACATGATCGCTGGTGAGCTGCCAAACAGGCAGATTCACCAGCGATCAGCACCAGCGACACGGGGGTAACAAGTAACGCACGCCGCTTAGTTACCAGCTCGCTGGTGCAGGGAGTTGGTAACCATGGCACACAGCGAGTTTCTAAGCAGTGCGCGGCCCTTAGAAACCCAATGTGTACCTTGGTTACCAGCTCCCTGCACCAGTGCGCTGGTATCTAACGTACACATCGGGTTTCTAAGCGCTGCACGCCACTTAGAAACCCTCTGTTTACCTTAGTTACCAGCTCCTGCTCGCTGATCGCTTGTCTCCCGCCTGTCACATGCAGCGATGCGTGCTGGCCAACGGAAGACCAGTGATCAAAAAAATGACCTGGCCATTCCAGGACGATCAGCGATAACCGGCAGGGTGGCCGGTCGCTGGTAAGTGTCACACACAGCGATCTAGCTGGTGAGATCGCTGTGTGTGACAGAGGCTTAACTGCCTACATTGTTAGTATGTTTACTGTCTATTATATCTGTAATTTGTATGTAACCCCTCATGTACAGCAACATGGAATCAATGGTGCTATATAAAATAATAATGAATAATAATAATGGTACTTTGGCCTGGAGCCCTGCTGCACACATTTAAAAAAAAAAAAAATCAGCGAAAAAAATAAATGCTGCAAATTTAGTGCAAAATAAATAGTGACATGTCAGCTTTGAAAACTGCTGAGAAAAGTGGGTGCAGATTACAACCTTTAAATTGGTTAATTAATACTAACGCTGGAAAATTGTGAAATACGAATGAGCCACAGACACTCGACGTCTTGGTCACGGTACTAAATATCCACCACCTTACCGTACTGATGATTTGAGCCATCGTCAGTGGTCATTGAGGTTTCCCCAAGATGGATGTACAGTAAGATGAGAATCTAGCTTTCTTCTGAAAGCTAAACCTCAGAGCCACCCGCTACTATATGTGTTTTATAATGGCCAGCCTATACATGATGTACCGTATACAGAGCAATGCCTCTCACCCCAGCAGAAACATCCAGAGTGATGGAGAAATTTTCCTTCTCTTTCCGGGCCTTGACCGGCTCGCCATCCAAGTGTATGGTTTTTCTTGGGGTGGTCACAGCAATTCCCTCTTGTTCGGCCATTCTGCGGTCCTCCTCAATCATCTGAGAGTGAGAGAAGGTTACATGTTAGAACACTGTAGTGCATGTATGGTGGATGGGTGAACTGCGAGGCGGATGGGTGCACGGCGTGTATGGAACGGAGCTTTGATCGCAGCAGTCTGATCCCATACATGCCACTGGCTGTCAATCATAACAGCATTTAAGAGGATGGAGAAAATAGAATGGAATGGGATGCAGTTTTGTCCCTTCCGATATTCATCCTCCACTCTCCGCAGTGCCAATGGCATGGTCCAGAGATGGTGAGCCCATGCTGCTTGCCAGGGTCAAACATTCAGCACCGGGCTGCTAATGCCATCCACCATTATATATATATATATATATATATATATATATATATATATATATATATATGCAATTAAATAGTCTTTACAATACAGCTAGAATATATATCGAAACCTCCGCCTAGAACAATCATCTATTAAAGCAGGGCTCCCCAACTCCAGTCCTCAAGGCCCACCAACAGGTCATGTTTTCAGGATTTCCTTAGTATTGCCCAGGTTATAATTGCATCACCTGCACAATACAAGGGAAATCCTGAAAACATGACCTGTTGGTGGGCCTTGAGGACTGGAGTTGGGGAGCCCTGTATTAAAGGACTGGGTGCCTGCCATGTCTATGCACCTCAGAGGAGATCAGTCATTTTACGACAGACTGCACAATGACAGTATTGCAAAGTTATGGGGACTGATAAAAAAAAATAGTTGAAAACAATTAAAATAACTGATAAAAAAGACAGACATTTAGGGAAAAAAGATTATATATAAAAAAAAAAAAAAAAAAAAAAAAAAAAAAAAAAATCGCTTTTATACCTTTACCTCAGCCTAGAAGAATAATCAACTAGGCTAAATAAAGTAAGTAATAAAGGCTGGAAAGGAGTACACCCTGCCCAGGTTACACAACGTCGAGTGTATACCTACCTTGTGTCTCCTGACGATGGCCTCATTCTTCTTCCTCAGAGCCTCGATCTTCCTGTCCAGCTCAGCATCCTTCTCTTCTTTGGACTTTACATCCAATACCGAAAGCCTGTGATGAAACCAAAACTCCCATCATTCAACACATCCCACTGCAAAGACGACACTTCTTCCGGAAGACAAAGACTTTATAAGCATTTTTCCCCATCTACACTCTTGGCCTAGGACAACTCATAAAGTCCCATGGCTTCCAGTACCACTTGTATGCAGATGACACTCAGATCTACCTCTCTGGCCCAGATGTCACCTCTCTGCTGTCCAGAATCCCAGAGTGTCTATCAGCCATATCCTCCTTCACCTCTCGCTTCATAAAACTCAACGTAGACAAAACTGAACTCATCATCTTTACTCCATCTCACGTATCTTCCCTACCTGATCTATCTATTATGGTAAACGGCATCACGCTCTCTCCAGCACGTGAAATCCGCTGCCTCGGAGTAACTCTCGACTCTGCCCTGTCCTTCAAACCACATGCCCAATCTCTTGCCACCTCCAACTCAAAAATATTTCCAGAATCCGTCCCTTCCTCAATCTACTAAAACTCTTGTACATGCCCTCATCATCTCCCGCCTTGACTACTGCAACACTCTCCTCTGTGGCCTCCCTGCTAACTTTCTTGCACCACTCCAGTCTGTCCTCAATTCTGCTGCCTGACTAATCCACCTCTCTCCTCGCTACTCCCCTGTCTCTCTCCTCTGCAAATCCCTCCATTGGCTCCCAATTCCCCAACGAATCCAGTTTAAACTACTAACACTGACCTACAAAGCCATCCACAACCTTTCCCCTCCCTATATCTCTGAACTAATCTCCCAATATCTTCCCTCACGTAATCTTCGATCCTCCAAAGACCTCTTACTCTCCTCCACACTTTTTCGTTCCTCACACAACCGCCTCCAAGATTTCTCCTGAATATCCCCTACAGTGGCGGATTAAGTGGACTATGGGCCCGGGGCTGTTCATAAAACCTGGGCCCCTGTACCCCACTTCCCAGGAAAACATTTTCTGTCAAGATTTTGTGGCTCTTCTCACAAAAACACTGCATATGCTGATTTTTAGGTATACAAATTGTAACATTTATTAGACCATAAAAACAATGAAAAATTACTTTATTCTCACAAGAAATTGTATTGTATGGTCAAACAATATAAATAATATTAAATCGGCTGTTCCCGAATTTGGCGCTCCCCCGGGCGGTGAATGACCTGCTCGGATGCGGGGTCTGGAAAGGAATAAAATGGCCGCGCTTGGGAGGGGGTACCGGCCTGGCCGGCTACTGGTTAGGGATGTTAATGATTAATCACACAGTCACAGACAGACATTCATTTCTGACACACTGCCTGCGACAGTGCCCCCAGGCAGCACAGACAGTAATGTGCAGGCTCAGCTCCGCCTCCTCTGCCCCTGGCCGCAGTATAAGTTACATATATATATATATATATATATATATATATATATAAAAATACCAAATGGAACAATTCGCAATGTACCCCAGGCGAGTCACCATTTGTAAAATTATGACTCAAAGGGGATCGATAATGGACACTCCCATATAACATGTTAACACAAAAAAAATGGAGTGAAAGTCCAAAATATTTTAGAAACGTAAGAAATTTATTATACATAAAAATCGTACTGACAATTATAAACAACATCTACAATGAAGGAATCGGGTAATATCAGCTGCTAATTGTCCTGTTCATATAATATTAAGTGAAAAGGAGCCACGTGCTTCTTGTAATGATGGGCCATAAAACCGGGACACAAAGTGTAGGGAAGAACCCAGGTGCGCACCCTGAGGAACAACCCCGTTATCCCATGCTAAAGTGCTTACCCATCATGTGCTCCAGCCTCCAGGACAAGTGCAGCGCCGCCACGCTGCACTTGCGCTGGTGGCGGCGCTGCACTTGTCCTGGAGCACATGATGGGTAAGCACTTTAGCACGGGATAACGGGGTTGTTCCTCAAATAAATTTCTTACGTTTCTAAAATATTTTGGACTTTCACTCCATTTTTTTGTGTTAACATATAAGTTACACTTAGGCTGTGTGCACACGCTGCGGATTAGGTGCAGATTTTGTAAAATCCGCAGGTGAAACCGCAGGTCAAAATACCTGCGGTTTTACCTGCGGATTGCTCTGCGGTTTTGCCCTGCGGTTTTACCTGCGGATTGCTCTGCGGTTTTGCCCTGCGGTTTTTCATCTCCTCAATAGAGGAGATGGCAAACCGCAGGAGAATCCGCAGAAAGAATTGACATGTCAAAAACCGCTGCGGAACCGCAGCAAAATCCGCAGTGTGTGCACACAGCCTTACACAGGCTGCCTGCGACTGCCTGGCTGCTGTGTGTGTGAGTGTGAGTGACTCTGTGTGACACTGAGGAAGGAAGCCGCCCGCAGGGAGAGCTCAGCAGCTGACTGAGCATGGTGAGTGACCTGTGACCCACCTGCGCTAGCCGCTGCCAAAATCTCCTGCTAATACTCAGTCCTCTTCTCTCCTCACTGTGCCTCGGCCGGCCGCCTCCACGCTTCTCTCCCGAGTCCCACAGCACCCCCCCGCAACCCCCTTCCTACGCCACTGCGCGGCGGCGGCTCACACAGATGCCGACCGGATTGGCCCCTGCCCTGGGCCCCCAAAAAACCTTGGGCCCGGGGCGACCGCCCCATCAAGATCCGCCACTGATCCCCTATCCTCTGGAATTCCATGCCTCAACACGTCCGATTATCCACCACCCTCGGATCCTTCAAACGGAACCTGAAAACCCATCTCTTAGGAAAGCTTACAGCCTGCAATAACCATTCTGCCGCCTCACCACTGCCCGAGCTGCCGCCTCATCACCACCAGAGTTGCTGCACCCCCGACCTTCTGTCTCTTCCCCACTATCCCAAAGAATGTAAGTCCGCAAGGACAGGGTCCCCCCCCCTCTGTACCAGTCTGTCATTGTAAATTTGTTTACTGTTAACGATATCTATAACTTTGTATGTAACCCCCCCTTCTCATGTACAGCACCATGGAATTAATGGCGCTATATAAATAAATAATAATAATAATAATAATAATAATAATAATAATAATAATAATAATGGCGTCAAGACAAGAGAAGGGGGATGATACCGTCTCTCGACAATATGGTCTCCATCAGGAGTATCTGGTCCATGTTCGTCTCTGCTGGACATACATTTCAGTCGGCTGCCGAACCCAACACTCCATGCTCATGCACGCCCCGCCTAAGTGTGCATGCATTCTGAATGAGGAAAGGAGCCGCTGTCACACCTCTGGGGGCTTATCTCTCCAAAAGATTGGACATGTTGAAATCCAGCATGCCCAATCCTTCTTTCCTTCCAACCTCTGTCGTAAAGGGAGTCGGGACACCCCACAGTCCATTTCCTGGGCTCCTGAGGCCTAACCATCTGAAAGTTGGTCTTCCAGTGGTTGGACCCCCCCCATTAATCCATAGGTTATCCCTTACGCTATGAATAGGAATCTCTGGAGTAACCCTTTATCTCTATGCTTAGATTATAGCGGGCTTCTTACATTCCAGTCTCCTTTTATAAACCAGAACACCATAGTGGAGAATACCAATGTTGTGAGATGACCAGTGCTTGTTCTACACACAGACTGCTGTCCCACTGCTGGGGCCTCACAGGACAGACCCCGAAGAAGGGGTTTAGTGATAAATTACATGCACTCTCTGTCTTTTTCAGACGGATTCATGTGAAAACTGCCTGAAAAGCGCTAAGGAAAAACCTCAATAATAAAGAACATATTGCACAGCAATGTAAAAACAACTTGCTGTGCACATATTCTGCCTTTTTTCACTCCAGGACGGCAACATTCTTTTTGAAAGCCACCATTAAGTTACATATGGATTTTTTTTTTTTGTTTAAAGTAAAAGTTGACAGCCAAAGACGTCAGAAAAACGCCGGTGTTTGATCAAATCATCATATGCTTCAAAAACGATGCAAGCATAGTATGTCGGAGGCTAAAAGAAGACGTGTGCACATACGCTATGGCCTCAAAATAAAAAAAGTGAAATATATATAGCAGAGACGTGATCTAAAGTCAAAGATCAATTTGCCCATTAAAATCAATAGATCAACGGCTCCATGAAATAAAAATGGAGATCGCTCACATGACGTTCAGGTGACAGCATTTTTTAAAAATGTAACAAATTAAGAGAAAAGTATATGCACACAAACAGGGATCACCATACACTAATATAGTCAAAAATCAAATTTTATTATAGTGAACACAACAAGCAAACACTTAGTTTAAAAACAATTAAAATGTCTGAACTCAGACACACAAAAACAATGGGTCATGTTAATAGACAGTTAAATACTGTGGGCCCCAGAATTAACCATTTAATCAAATAACAAATATCTACTGAATTTCAATATCTGGGATCTAGCACCACAGGTTAACAATCCCAATCTTATTCATTGTCATAATATCATGGTGTTAATACAAATATACCAGAATATCTACATATCAAGTCCTATAGGGAAACACTGTGATTGCATAAGGGATACACAAGCAAAATAAATGCCATGTGTATGCATCAAATTCTCAACATGTTACCACTAAATCAAATACAAGAAAATGGGGACACTGACCTTGAGAAAGACACTTCATAGTGTCGATACGCGTGGGTTTGGGGGTCCCATACAATTTAACCATTGGTCTGCTTGTCCTCAGAAACCAGTTGATATCATGTTAGGGAAAGGGGCTATGTTGTCCCTATTTTCTTGTATTTGATTTAGTGGTAACATGTTGAGAATTTGATGCATACACATGGCATTTATTTTGCCTGTGTATCCCTTATGCAATCACAGTGTTTCCCTATAGGACTTGATATGTAGATATTCTGGTATATTTGTATTAACACCATGATATTATGACAATGAATAAGATTGGGATTGTTAACCTGTGGTGCTAGATCCCAGATATTGAAATTCAGTAGATATTTGTTATTTGATTAAATGGTTAATTCTGGGGCCCACAGTATTTAACTGTCTATTAACATGACCCATTGTTTTTGTGTGTCTGTGAGTTCAGACATTTTAATTGTTTTTAAACTAAGTGTTTGCTTGTTGTGTTCACTATAATAAAATTTGTTTTTTGACTATGTTAGTGTATGGTGATCCCCATTTGTGTGCATATACTTTTCTCTTAATTTGTTACTGTGTTAATTTATTTATATGCACTAGGTGATCCCACCTGAGTATATATTGTGGATGGTGCCCGTTTATCCCTTTTAGTCAGATTTTTTAAAAATGTTTAACCCCTTACCTACAAAGGACGTAATATTCCGTCCATGTGACCCTGGACCTAACTACCATGGACGGAATATTACGTCACCGCGATCAGCGGCGCCCACGTGGTGAGCGCCGCTGATCGCAGCCTAGTGTCAGCTAATTATCATAGCTGACACCCAGCACAATGTGTCAGGGGCGGTCACGGACCGCCCCCGACACGTTAACCCCTTGCACACCGCGATCAAACGCGATCGCGGTGTACCGGGGGTTAAAGGGAAGCATCTGCAGGGAGGGGGCTCCCTCCGTGCTTCCCTGAGCCCCCCACGGCAGCGCAATGTGCAGCGCTGCTGCGGGGGGGCTCCTTTCCTCCAGGCCCCCGAATCCAAGATGGCAACTGGGGCCTTCGGGGGCCTGAGGAAGCTGTCTTCCTCAGTGCCTGCAAAGCGCAGGCATGAGGAAGTCTGCAGCAGTGCCTGTGACAGATCGCTGATCTGTCACAGTGATCTGTGATGTGACAGATCAGCGATCTGTCACAGGACAGTGATGTCCCACCTGGGACAAGGTAATAAAGGAAAAAAAAAAAAAAAAAAAGGTCGCTAAATAAATTAGTATAAAAAAAAAAAAAAAAAAATATTCCCCAATAAATCCATTTTTTCAAAATAAAAAAAACAAAAACAATAAAAGTACACATATTTGGTATCGCCGCGTCCGTAATGACCTGCCCTATAAAATTGTCCCATTATTTAACCCCTTTAGCGAACCCCTTAAAAAATAAAAATAAAAAACAAAGCAAAAAATAATGATTTCTTATCATACCACCGAACAAAAAATGCAATAACGCGCGATCAAAAAGACGCATATAAATATTCATGGTACCGCTGAAAACGTCATCTTGTCCCGCAAAAAACGAGCCGCCATACAGCATCATCCGCAAAAAAATAAAAAAGTTATAGCTCGCAGAATAAAGCGATACAAAAATAATTATTTTTTATATAAAATTGTTTTCATTGCAAAAAACCGACAAAACATAAAAAAACGACCTAAATGAGGTATCGCTGTAACCGTACTGACCCGAAGAATAAAACCGCTTTATCAATTTTATCGCACGCGGAACGGTGTAAACGCACCCCCCCAAAAGAAATTCATGAAACGCTGGTTTTTGTTCATTCTGCGTCCCAAAAATCGAAATAAAAAGCGATCAAAAAATGTCACGTGCCCGAAAATGGTACCAATAAAAACGTCAACTCATCCCGCAAAAAATAAGACCTCACATGACTCGGTGGGTCAAAATACGGAAAAATTATACCTCACAATATGTGGTGATGCAAAAACTATTTTTACAATAATCATAGAATCATAGAATCGTAGAGTTGGAAGGGACCTCCTGGGCCATCTGGTCCAACCCCCTGCTCAAAGCAGGATTCGCTAAATCATCCCAGTTAGATGTCTGTCCAGCCTCTGTTTGAAGACTTCCATTGAAGGAGAACTCACCACTTCTCGTGGCAGCCTGTTCCACTCATTGATCACTCTAACTGTCAAAAAGTTTTTTCTAATATCTAATCTGTGTCTCCTCCCATTCAGCTTCATCCCATTGCTTCTAGTCTTTCCTTGTGCAAATGAGAATAAAGTTGATCCTTCTACAATGTGACAGCCCTTTAGATATTTGTAGACAGCTATTAATAAAAAGCGTCTTTTAGCGTATGACAGCTGCCAAATATAAAAACCGCCATAAATAGTAAATCAAACCCCTCGTTATCACCCCCTTAGTTAGGGAAAAATAATAAAACTAAAAGAAAATGTATTTATTTCCATTTTCCCGCTAGGGTTAGGGTAGGGTTAGGGCTAGGGTTAGGGTTAGGGCTCAGATTAGGGTTAGGGGTGTGTTGAGGTTCGGGTTGGAGTTATAATTGGGTTTCCACTGTTTGGGCACATCAGGTGCTCTCCAAATGCAACATGGCGTCTGATCTAAATTCCAGCCAATTCTGCATTGAAAAAGTCAAATGGTGCTCCTTCCCTTCCAAGCTCTGCCATGCGCCCAAACAGTGTTTTACCCCCACATGTAGGGTATCAGCCTACTCAGGAAAAATTACAAAACAACTTTTGGGGTCCAATTTCTCCTGTTACCCTTAGGAAAATAAAAAATTGGGGGCAAAAATATAATTTTGCGGAAAAAAATGTTTTTTTTATTTTCACGCCCAGGCGTTATAAACTTCTGTGAAGCACTTGGGGGTTCAAAGTGCTCTCCACACATCTAGATAAGCTCCGTGGGGGGTCTAGTTTCTAAAATGGGGTCACTTGTGGGGAGTTTCAATAGTTTAGGTACATCAGGGGCTCTCCAAACGCACATGACACCCGCAGACCAATCCATCAAAGTCTGCATTCCAAAACGTCACTACTTCCCTTCCGAGCCCCGGCGTGTGCCCATACAGTAGTTTTCTCCCACATATGAGGTATCAGCGTACTCAGGACAAATTGGAAAACAACTTTTGGGGTCCAATTTCTCCTGTTACCCTTGGGAAAATAAAAAAAATGGGGACTAAAAGATGATGTTTGTTGAAAAAATACGATATTTTTATTTTCACGCCCGGTCGTTATAAACTTCTGTGAAACACTGGGGGGTTCAAAGTGCTCACCACACATCTAGATAAGTTCCTTGGGGGGTCTAGTTTCCAAAATGGTGTCATTTGTAGGGGGTTTCCACTGTTTTGGTACATCAGGGGCTTTTCTAACGCGACATGGTGTCCGATCTCAATTCCAGTCAAAAACGTCAAATGGCGCTGCTTCCCTTCCGAGCTCTGCCATGCGCCCAAATAGAGGTTTACACCCACATGTGGGGTATCAGCGTACTCAGGATAAATTGCACAATATCTTTTAGGGTCCTGTTACTTTTGGAAAAATAAGAATTGAAGGTGAAAAGATCATTTTTGTGGAAAAAATATGATTTTTTAATTGTACTGCTGTACGTTATAAACTTCTGTGAAGCCCTTGTGGGTTCAAAGTTCTCACCACATATCTAGATAAGTTCCTTGGGGGGTCTAGTTTCCAAAATGGGGTCACTTGGGGGGTTTCCACTGTTTAGGTACATCAGGGACTCTCCAAACGCGACATGGCGTCCGATCTGAATTCCAGCCAATTTTGCATTGAAAAAGTCAAACGGCGCTCCTTCCCTACTGAGGTCTGCCATGCGCCGAAACAGTGGTTCCCCCCCACATATCAGGTATCAGCGTACTCAGGACAAATTGCACAATAACTTTTGCAGTCCAATTTCTCCTGTTACCCTTGGTAAAATAAAGAAAATTGAACCTGAAGTATTTTTTTTGTGAAAAAAAGTTAAATGTTCATTTTTTTTTTAATATTCAAAAAATTCCTGTGACGCACCTAAAGGGTTAATAAACTTCTTGAATGTGGTTTTAAGCATCTTAAGGGGTGCAGTTTTTAGAATGGTGTCACTTTTGGGTATTTTCTATCATATAGACCCCTCAAAGTGGCTTCAAATGTGAAGTGGTCCCTAAAAATAAAATGGTGTTGCAAAAATGAGAAATCGCTGGTCAATTTTTAACCCTTATAACTTCCTAACAAAAAAAAATTTTGGTTCCAAAATTGTGCTGATGTAAAGTAAGCATGTGGGAAATGTTATGTATTAAGTTTGTGTGCCGTATCGCTGTGATTTAAGGGCATAAAAATTCAAAGTTGGAAAATTGCGAAATTTTCAAAATTTTCGCCAAATTTCCGTTTTTTTCACAAATAAACGCAAGTTATTTGAATGCAATTTTACCACTAACATGAAGTACAATATGTCACGAGAAAACAATGTCAGAATCACCGGGATCCATGGAAGCGTTCCAGAGTTATGACCTCATAAAGGTACAGTGGTCAGAATTGTAAAAATTGGCCCGGGAGTAAACGTGCAAACCACCCTTGGTAGTGAAGGGGTTAATGGTGAGAAAAACTTTGACATTTTTTTCATATGAGAAAACCAGATGAACCACTGACACACTAATAAAAATGTTACTTTTTTTTTTCACGCACAAGTGGAAATGTACACATCTGATTGAGACCTCTATAAAATTCCATAAAACACAAATGTGACCACATAGGGAGAAGTCATGCCAACGTTACCATTGCTGCAGGTGCCGGACGGAATCTCAGGGGTGGGAGGATATTTCTGCAAAACAGAAATTATCAACGGTTACATAAAAAAATACGAGTCCTAGACATAAAAATGCTTATTGGGGATATCGGACACAAAAATATATATTCTTTTCAGCACAGATCAAAACCAGAAGCAAAGTCTCCTCCAGTGCCCCTGCGGATCCAACACAGGTCTCTAAAGTTCTCCGGCAGCTCTGGAAGCAGAGTCTGTTTATTATTTGTAATCAAGAGGAAAAAAAATATATGTTTTATATTTCACTGTAGGACAACCCCTTTAAGGCCACAGTCACACGTTCAGTACTTGGTGTGGAGGAAACACCACACAGGACCCGTTCCTCCCACCTCACCAATGTGACATAACTACACAGGCACAGCTCTCCGGCGCCCCCTTGGTCTCTCAGGTCAGTAAGGGAACTGCACCTAGAGCAAATGGCCGCCGGGGAGGATGGCCTGTTACCCGCTGGGTATTCTAAGATTCGTGATCAGAGTAAAAGCATCAGCCCAAGATTAATTTTATAGTTTAATTGCCTTAAGGGCGCACTAGATAATTACAGAAATATACAGAAAGCTATACAATGGAATTACAGTGGATTTGCAGTCAGAGTAAAATATAACAATAAGGGTACAAGACTTAGAGATATTAAGCTGGAGGTCAATTTACCAGATTGTCCCTACAATATGTGGGTGCTGGGAGCTCTGCAGTCCACAGGTACAAGAATCTTAGTTGTCGGACAGACTCCAAAGCGCGGCCGCTGCTTCCCTTGGCAGATCTGTCCCCAGTTCCTTCTTAGATCACAATCCTCTGGTTCTTCTGTGTGAGTGTCTGTCTCTGCCATGGGCTGCTAGTTCTTAAGCGTGCTGGGTCCCTCCCCATGTGTCAGAGGGTGTGCTAATAATCTCCACCTTTAGCTCCCTGCAGAACTTATTCCCAATATCCAAGAAAGGGGGTAACTTTCAACAGCATGATCGGATCAGGACATGAGAGGTACCAGTGAATGCGGTTTGTTTTGCCTGTCGTGTGGAGAGCAAACATGGCCCCATTGGGTCACTGTGGAGGGCCAATCTCTATATCTCAAGTCCCAGCGCCCTCACCGACTCAGGAGTCACACTGCCAGATGCGCGATTTCCTCAGGGTCACTTGGATATTTTTCATGAGTCCATAACTCGTAAGATGTGTTCATAATCCATGATCCTAGGATGGAGCCGGAGCGGCTGGGAGAGACAATGGATGTGTATTTCTGTGTCCAGCTGACAGGTATATTCTAATTGAAGCCCCCAGGCACATTCCTGCCCCATGCTGGTGTGGCTCCTACTCAAGCTTTGAAGTTCTGTTTTGGGCCTTATCTCATTATCATACTAAAAGGCCTTGCTATTCAACATTGGAGCACTAATTCCTGCTTTATTCACTATGCACACAGGCCCTAGGGGGTAGGAGCAGTTGGCTGCCTGTAATTCTGGTGAACTCAGACCAAAATGGA
The DNA here is from genome assembly GCF_039654945.1 of Dendrobates tinctorius. NCBI lineage: Eukaryota > Metazoa > Chordata > Amphibia > Anura > Dendrobatidae > Dendrobates > Dendrobates tinctorius. The sequence goes on along the minus strand of NW_027361825.1, from coordinate 37,626,585 downwards.
TGCCAAGCTCAGACATGAGGCGAGCATTAGGCCCCATATCCAAGATGGCGACTGCTCCTTCATCACACTTGGTCAGTATTTTACATCAGTATTTGTAAGCCAATACCAGGAATGGGTGATAAATACAGAAAGTGGTGACGTGTCTATATTAGGCTGTGTGCCCACGTTGCGTTTTCTAAGCGTTTCCGCCGCGTTTTTCCCGCAGCGGAAACGCTTTAAAAAATCGCTTAAAAAAAATCGCTTAAAAAACGCATCCCCATGCATTCCTATGGGAATCCGCAGTTGCTGTGTCCAGGCTGCGGATTTTACCGCTGCGGAATCACATAGTGGTAAAATCCGCAGCATGTTCATTATTTCTGTGGAATTGCGGCAAGTCGACCACCAAAGGATTGCAATGAAACTCTCACTTTACGCATGTGTCTATGCCCACCATGAGTAAAGTGAGTGCTTCATGTGCAGATGGTACCCAGGGTCTGGAGGAGAGGAGACTGTCCTCCATGCCTTGGGTACCATATTTCTGTTAAAAATAGAATTAAAATAAAAAATCGGGATATACTCACCTTCTGTCAGCCCCCGGAGCCTTCCCGACTATCAGCCACACTGCCAGCATCTATTGTTCCAAGGAATGGATTGTGACATTACAAAGGTCCTTCGTGCAAAGCATCACTGGGACCGAAACGTACTGGGAGCGCCGCTGAGGAGATCGGGGGCCGTCAGAAGGTGAGAATAACCATTTTTTTTTATTATTTTAACATCCTATCTTTTACTACTGATGCTGCATAGGTATGAACCCAGCTTGGCTTCTGCTGAGGAGGTCATTCTGGGTGAGGAAGGCTGCTGACACAGATCCCTCTGTAGTTTGCTGGATTGTATCGGTCTCCATCTTGTTGATGGGCTAATGAGACCTTGATTCCAGCATTGCGGAAGTAGCCATGCTTAGGATGTGGGTGAGAGTTTTGCAAGTGCTGCATGCATGTCAGGGGAGCTGTATTTGATCATCTCTGGCAGGATGCTGTCACTGCCCCCGGCCTTCTTGCATTTCATAAGTCTGATTCTATCCTTTATTTCCAGCACACTGATTGGTGTGTCCAGAGGGTTTTGGAAGCTCTTGATTCTTTCCTCCATGTCCCTCAGTTTATTGGTTAGTGATAGTGTGAACGTGGCGTAAAGGTGTTCTGGTCAGCAGCATTTCTCACCTGACCACTGGTCCGCCCCTCAACAGCTGTTCAAATTAAAAGGGGTTGTCCTAAGAGCCTATCTTCAGGAGAGCACTGCTCCTCTGCCTCACTAATCCCTGCTTGCCCAGGAATCCAGCCACCACCAAGGAGGACGGTAGCCTAGGCAACAAGCAGTAAGTTCTAAAATTAAAAATCCCCTCCGTTCCTGAGAGTGGAGAGGATTTCTAATAAGAGGAAAATTGATAAGTTGATGCTTTTAACAAACATTTTGAAATTTTACTCATTTAATAAGATGAGACAACCCCTTTAAAGACTAAAGCATGGGTCTGCTGTGCAGTTAGCTGTGGTGGGACCCCATCCTGTACACAGGTAATAAAAGCATATTAACAGAAAACCCCTTTAAACAGAGCAGAGAAGCAAACTTTTACTCTCGTGACTTCCGGTCTGGACCTGCAGGGGGCACAATGGGCAGGTGATACACTCGTGACTTCCGGTCTGGACCTGCAGGGGGCACGATGGGCAGGTGATACACTCGTGACTTCCGGTCTGGACCTGCAGGGGGCACGATGGGCAGGTGATACGGGTCCGGACGCCATCTTGCCCTTACTGTAATGGATTCGGCCAGGATTGCAGCCTGCGAACCGCTGCAGTCACCGACAGCAAGCAGGAAAAGTGCAAAACTGCAAGCGAGTCTATCAGAAAGTCGCAGCACTGCAGTTTTCCTCCCAGGACTACAGACGGTGCGACATGTCAGCGAACATGAGACATCAGCCTCACCAAATACTTGCGCAACCATGCAAGCCTCCACTAATCCCCACACACCACACCTGCTCCCCTTTAACTCCACTACACCCACGCGTGTACCACCAGCCCACTCCCAAAAACACACGCAGGGAACTATAGAGGATTAATCCGCGCTCACTTGCACCTCTGCTCAGTCTTCCGGCTCCAAAAACATGTGTTCCTCTTTAGGCCACGCCCATGAAACGGGCGGAGCTTCCAGTGACGACGCATGCGTGGAGGAGAGAAACACAGCGTCATCGGACCTGCTTAGTGTGGGCACCGAGTTGTTTGTTTTGTTGATATCATGATGACGTGAAGCAAGCTGGGAGTTGTAGTCTCTGGTCAGTAATGGAATGACAGATTTTGAATTGTGTTGCTCTGCCTCTGCAGTGCTTTTCACCCAGCTTTCCCAGACTCCTGAGCTGCAGAGGGTGCCTGTACTCAGTTATCTCCAGCAGTCCCATAGAGCAGGGTTCCCCTACTCCAGTCCTCAAGGCCCACCAACAGGTCATGTTTTCAGGGTTTATTTTGTATTGTACAGGTGAAGCAATTATCACCTGGGCAATACTAAGGAAATCCTGAAAACATGACCTGTTGGTGGGCCTTGAGGACTGGAGTAGGGGAACCCTGCCATAGAGAATGAATGGAGCGGAGGTGCAAATGTTCAACCTTCATTCTCTTTAAAAAGGGCTTTTCAAGGTGCCATTCCCAGGATCTGTGCGGTCCCAGTGATCATGGGACTTCTCAACTGAGCACCACCCCTTTAAAGGGAATCTGTCACCCCTTTTTTCGACTATGAGCTGCCGGCACCGCCATCAGGGGCATATCTACAGCATTCTGTAATGCTGTAGATAAGCCCCCGATGTAACCTGAAAGATAAGAAAAAAGAGATTATACTCACCCAGGGGTGTTCCGGGTCCGGAGGGAGTCGCGGTTCGGTTCGGCGCCTCCCATCTTGCAGCGATGATGTCCTCTTCATTCCTGCCCGTCGCTGCTCCGGCACAGGCGCACTGCTCTACCCTGTTGAGGGCAGAGCAGAATACTGCACTGCGCAGGCTCCGGACCTCTCCCGGCGCCTGCGCAGGAGCCACGACAGGAAGGAAAGAAGAGGACGTCACCGTTAGAAGATGGGAGGCGCCGGACCACAACACCCATCGGACCGGACGCCAGGGTGAGTATAATCTAACTCTTTTTCTTTATCGCCTTATTGGGGGACACATAATACCATGGGTGTATGCTGCTGCTGCTAGGAGGCTGACACTATGCAAAACAAGAAAATTAGCTCCTCCCCGGCTGTATACACCCACCGACAGGCACCAAGCACCTCAGTTTGTGCTTAGTGTCTGTAGGAGGCGGACCGGGATCTTCCCAGATCCGCAATTAACCTTTTCTTTCCTTAGGTGTTCTAGTGGAACTTTTTAATTCTCTTGTCTTTTGTTTTGCAGATTCAAGTCGGGAAACAGGGTGGAAGTTCACTCTGCTTTCCCATATCAGGCGGCTGAGCGAGCAGTGTGGTGATCCCACATCGCAACTCTCAGTATGCTGGCAGGACTTTTTCCATATCACCTTCTGGTGCTATGGGATGTGGACAGGTGGCTGGTCCTTGCCAAATCCCCCTCCTCACCCCTCTCTCGGGACAGGGCTGAGAGGAAGACGGCGATCGCAAGATTCCCCTCGCCATCAAGAGGTTAATGCCGTCTTCTGCAGAACGCGGGTACAGAGGACAGCGGCCAGCGACTTGCCACTACCCTTGTGAGAGGTCCCTGTGGTCATCCTCTTCAGGGACGTCAGGTAGGTGCCTGAATGATCCCTCCAGCCCGCAGCATCCCCAAGAGGCACATTGGTGGGTAACTGGACACCAGGATTTGAATTTCCCGCCCTTCTCCCTGCCTGACGGGCGCCGCTCTCACCAGCCGCGCGCCTCTCCACTCATATTAAAGGGCTGAATACAGGGATTTTCTCTCCCTGTTTTCATAGCTGGCCATGGTTTTCCACAGCTCTGCTGCGCGCCCAGTACCTCCATTACAGGGACTTTCTCTTCTCCTTCCTGGGCGCTTTAATCACGGGGCTGCGGCGCCGGTTTTTACTTTCACTTTCAGTTCAGCTCCCGCTCTCAGGGCGCCTCCTCCTCCTTCTCAGCGCGCTTTCCTCGCGCCTTTTTTAGCCCATCACAGGGCTCCTCGTTCCCTCCCTTCATGCCAGCTCCAATTGCGGATCAGCCGCTAAGCTCCGCCCACCGCTCACCTCATCAGGCATTTCCTGTTTCTTCGGTCCTGCCTTTCTGCGCTGCTTGGGGGACACTTCAGCGTTTCTGCTGCTCGCCGGAACTAGGTAGGCTCTGCTCTATGCAGAGATATTAGCGCTCCTCCGCAGTTCTTTCCCCAATTTCCGCGGCCACTCAGCGCAGTTTTCCTTATGCCCAACCCTGCAGAGGAGCTCTGTTTCAGGCCCACCGCTACTCATTACGCCTGTGCGCGCTGTAAAAGGAAGTGGGCTTCGGGTCAGCCATCTCCTTTCTGCCCGTCCTGCAGTCCTTCAGCTATGTCGGCCTCTCAGGAGCACACAGATTCCCGTGATGGGGGCACTTCTCCTCTCCCAGAATGGACCGTAGCTATGTCTCAGTCGGTATCCGATCTGACCAAAGTCTCTCAGTCCCTGGTCCAGGTCCTAGAACGTTTGCCTCAGCTATCTTCAGCCACCGCTGCTCCGACCGCCTCTCAGGGTGAGTCGTCCGCTCCTGACCGCGACCTTCAGAGGGACAGGCCGAATAGGATGTCCAGGAAGCGTCTCCTATCGGGCTCGTCTTCCAGTTCGCTAGGCCCGTCTGCTTCACCCAGGTGTCCGTCTCCTTCAGTGGACGACCTTAGGTCAGACGACGATCCACAATCAGGATCTAGTTCAGAAGCAGATGACATGTCTAAAACACGAAGTATGGTCGATAGTCTTCTTTCAGCTATTTTCCAAACCCTGGAGATTAAGCAGGACAAGCCCCTTCCTCAGGAATGTTCTGTTCCATTTAAACGTTCAAGACCTCCATCTAAAACTTTTCCAAACCACAACTAGTTTGATACTACTCTAGCCAAACATTGGGAGCACCCTGAGCAACGCTTTTCGGGCCGCAGGTATTTGGATGTTCTGTACCCATTTGAGGCTGATTTGCTTTCTAAATGGACCAAAGCCCCTGAAGTGGACCCTCCCGTTTCTCGCATAGCCTCTAAGACAGTTCTGTCCCTTCCAGACGGTGCATCACTTAAGGATCAGACAGGCAGTTAGAATCTTTGGCGAAATCTATCTTTGAGGCCTCCGGTGCCTCCCTCTGCCCTATTTTCGCCTCCTCCTGGGTAGCTAAAGTCATTTTGGCTTGGGCAAAAATTCTTCGCAGGGGCATCTTAGCGGCAGCTCCCCAGGACGAGCTGGCAGATCTAGCAGATCAAATTAATCACGCGGGTAAATACCTTTTAGCCGCCTCCTTAGATGCGGCCGGTTGCGTTGCTAGGGCTAACAGCAATATAGTAGCTGTCCGCCGAGTTCTTTGGTTAAAGTCATGGAATGCGGATACCACCTCAAAAAAGTCGCTCACCAATCTGCCCTTCCATGGTTCTAGGCTCTTTGGGGCCAAGCTGGATCAAATAATTTCCGACGCCACTGGGGGCAAAAGTACTTCTCTCCCCCAGTCTCGACCAAGACGTATTTTTAATAGAAAGGGTTTTCGGCCCTTTAGGCCTTTTCGTCCGTTCTCGTCCACAGAGAGATCTGTCCAGCAAGAGCGTCCTTCCGCATCTAGGGAGCGAGAGCAGAAGAAACCTTCCTACAAGCCCGCTCCCCGCTGGAGATCTAGAGGACAATACTCCAGGTCCTCAGGTGCCCGTTCCGGTAGGTTTGCCTCCAAGTGACGGGGCACCCCCACCTGGAAGTTTTTCCAGGGTGGGAGGCAGACTTTCCTTTTTCGTGGACGCTTGGCTGTCGGTTGTCGACGACGCTTGGGTCAGGGAACTAATCGCATCCGGTTACAAGATCGAATTTTCTTCCCCGCCAGACAGGCGTTTTTTCCTGTCTCGTCCTCCAAGACAACGGTCCCACATTCCAGGATTCTTTCAGGCCGTCTCCTCCCTTCTTTCCGCCGGAGTGATTGTTCCCGTTCCCTCAGACGAACGGTTTTCAGGGTTCTACTCAAATCTCTTCGTAGTCCCGAAGAAAGACGGTTCCCTGCGGCCAATCCTGGACCTCAAGTTGCTCAATCGCCACGTGAAGATTCTTCACTTCAAAATGGAGTCTCTTCGATCGGTAATAGCCTCAATGGAGCCTGGAGAATTTCTCTGTTCTGTGGACATACAGGATGCCTATCTTCACATCCCTGTTTGCTTGCAGCATCAGAAATATCTCAGGTTTGCGATTCGGGACGATCATTACCAGTTCACGGCTCTCCCTTTCGGCCTAGCCTCCGCTCCCCGTGTTTTCACGAAAGTGATGGCGATGGTCATGGCCATCCTTCGATCCAGAGGGATTCTCATCATTCCTTATCTGGACGATCTCTTAATCAAGGGTTTCGTCCCGTCAAGACTGTCTCCTAAGTCTTCAGATAACCCTGGATACTCTCGACCGTCTCGGATGGTTAATCAACAAAGAAAAGTCCGTCCTCAGCCCCACTGAGCGTCTGACCTTTTTAGGCATGGTGTTCGACACGAACCTGGCCAGAGTTTTTCTTCCGAGGGAAAAATTTGCGGCTCTGTTCAAAGGGATTCGAGCCCTCAAACGGCCGACGCCCATTCCCCTTCGATTCTGCATGAAAGTTCTGGGGAAGATGGTAGCTTCCTTGGAAGCAGTGCCCTTTGCACAGTTTCACCTTCGTCCTCTTCAGCTGTCCCTCCTTTCAGCCTGGGACAAGACGACGAGGTCCTTAGACCGGCCAATTCTTCTCCCTCTCAAAGTGAGGCAATCCCTCACTTGGTGGACAATGTCTTCATCAGTCCTCCAAGGGAGGTCCTTCCTCCCGCTTCGGTGGCAAGTCATCACCACCGATGCCAGCCTCCTGGGTTGGGGAGCGGTTTTTCATCAGAGGACGGCTCAAGGACACTGGAACCCTCAGGAAGCTCTTCTTCCTATCAATCTGCTCGAGATCAGAGCAATCTTTCTGGCCCTTCTTCGCTGGCAACCCCTTCTCGTCGGCAAGCCGATCCGCATTCAGTCGGACAATGCCACGGCTGTGGCGTACATAAACCATCAGGGCGGCACGCGCAGCCACCAAGTCATGTCAGAAGTGGCCAGGATTCTGCGCTGGGCGGAACGTTACGTCCCAGCAATCTCCGCCGTTCACATTCCAGGGGTGGAAAACTGGGCAGCCGACTTTCTGAGTTGTCAAGGCCTAGCGTCAGGTGAATGGTCTCTCCATCCCTCAGTCTTCGATCAGATATGCAAGCGATGGGGTTCTCCGGACGTCGACCTCATGGCATCTCGGATGAACCACAAAGTTCCGCGCTTCGTAGCCAGGTCCAGGGACCCTCTAGCCGTCGCTTGCGACACCCTAGTAATTCCGTGGTCCCAGTTCCAACTCCCTTATCTTTTTCCACCTCTTGCCTTGATCCCAAGAGTGGTCAAGAAGATAAAATCGGAAGGCGTTCCAGTAATTCTTGTGGCTCCAGACTGGCCGAGACGGCCTTGGTATGCGGAACTGGTGAACATGCTCGCGGACGTTCCCTGGAGACTTCCAGTCCGTCCGGAACTTCTCTCGCAAGGCCCCCTTTACCACGAGAATTCTCGGTCTCTGAATTTAACGGCATGGCCGTTGAGGCCGCAATCCTAAGAGGATCAGGTTTTTCCAACCAGGTGATTCAGACGATGATCAAAGCCAGGAAGCCAGCCTCTTCCCGCATTTACCACAGGTGTTGGAAGGCTTTTTTCCGTTGGTGCGACGATAAAAAAGTTTTTCCAATGGCCTTTTCCATTCCGTCCATACTGGGTTTTCTCCAGTCTGGCTTAGATTCGGGTCTGTCTGTCAGCACCCTGAAGGGCCAGGTTTCTGCCTTGTCTATCCTCTTTCAAAGAGAGCTCGCTTCCTTACCGCAGGTTAAAACGTTCCTCCAAGGAGTCGCTCATGTGGCTCCTCCTCATCATTCACCAATAGAACCGTGGGATCTCAATCTCGTTCTTGACGCTCTCCAAAAGGCGCCGTTTGAACTCATCCAGGACATTCCTTTGTCACTTCTGTCATGGAAGGTGACCTTTTTGATCGCCATTACATCCATCAGAAGAGTTTCTGAGTTAGCGGCCTTGTCATGCCGTTCTCCTTATCTGGTGCTCCATCAGGATAAAGTCGTCCTCAGGCCCGTTCCTTCCTTCCTGCCAAAGGTGGTTTCCTCCTTTCACATCAACGAGGATATCGTTCTTCCATCGTTTTGTCCAGCTCCTTCTCACCCTCTTGAGAGGTCACTCCACAAGCTGGATGTTGTTAGAGCCTTGCGTGTCTACCTCGCTAGGACCGCTTCACTTCGTCAATCCGATTCATTGCTGGTCATCTCTGAAGGTCACAGGAAAGGGCTTCCGGCATCCAAATCCACGATCACTCGCTGGATTCGTTCTACCATTCCGGAAGCATACCGACTTCAGGAAAGACGGCCCCCTCCGGGAGTAAGAGCTCACTCCACCCGGGCTGTGGCAGCTTCGTGGGCCGTTCGACACCAGGCTTCGGCTCTGCAACCTTGTAGGGCCGCGACCTGGTCATCCTTGCACACATTTGCGAGGTTCTACAGGGTTCATACCCAGGCCTCGTCTGATGCAGTTGTTGGTAGGAAGGTTCTGCAGGCGGCGGTGGCGCACCGGCCGACCTAAGCCTTTCCTGTTCTTTCGTTCCTTATTGCTGTTCCCGCCCTTGGGACTGCTTTGGAACGTCCCATGGTATTCTGTGTCCCCCAATAAGGCGATAAAGAAAGATGGATTTTTGGTTCTTACCGTAAAATCTCTTTCTTGGAGCCTTCATTGGGGGACACAGCACCCTCCCTGTTTAAATTGTACCGTGTTGGGTCTTTGAGTCCCCTGTTGGGTTGGTACATATGTTTAGAGAGTTTCCGTTGCTTCTCCTACTGCTTTCTCACCAACTGAGGTGCCTAGTGCCTGTCGGTGGGTGTATACTGCCGGGGAGGAGCTAATTTTCTTGTTTTGCATAGTGTCAGCCTCCTAGCAGCAGCAGCATACACCCCATGGTATTCTGTGTCCCCCAATGAAGGCTCCAAGAAAGAGATTTTACGGTAAGAACCAAAAATCCATCTTTTCTTATCTTTCAGGTTACATTGGGGGCTTATCCACAGCATTACAGAATGCTGTAGATAAGCCCCTGATGGCGGTGCCTTCATCTGATATTCGAAAAAAGGGGTGACAGATTCCCTTTAATAGAGAAGTCATGCACAGTGTCTGACCCAGTCCATTCATTCTCTCCCGGGGCCCTTAGGTCCAGGTCTGGACAACGGTGCCAGGGATTATGCATTTGTTACCAATCCAATCCAGGGGCGATAATGATTTTTTAGTGGATTGTGCAGTACTAATAAGATGCGATGATCAGGACAGCCGCCATCATCGACCTCTGCGCATATGTAGTGGGATGTGCAGACACTGGTGCAGAGCGTTACCTCAACTCCAACCAGTTACCACGGGCACGAGACTGGGAATCACATACATGTCCCTGCTGGGGTTGCAGATGGGACCCCTACAGTAGGGGGCCGCTGTAGATAACAATAGGACCAGTCAATCAGCTCTATAAAGTTGGATGCACAGAGGGGCAGAAGAAGGTGAAAAAAGACTCAAAGGTACAAGAGAGAAATGTTATGTTGGGCTTGTACTGTATAATAATAGTCACGCTGAAACTGGGCTTTGTAAAAAAGAAAAAATATAGGATATATATATATAGGAAATAATTATTGGATCCCTTGCTGATTTTGTAAGTTTGCCCACTGACAAAGACATGAACAGTCTGTAACTTTAATGGTAGAATAAATGTATTATTGAGAGATGGAATATCAAAAATTAAATCCAGAAAATCACATTGTATACACACGTGGTCAAAATTGTTGGTACCCCTTTTCTGACAGAAAAACCCACAATGTTCACAGAAATAACGTGAATCTGACAAAAGTAATAATAAATAAAAAATCTATGAAAATGAACAAATGAAAGTCAGACATTGCTTTTCAGCCATGCTTCCACAGAATTAAAAAAAAATAAAACTCATGAAATAGGCCTGTACAGAAATGATGGTACCCCTGAATATAATGTGACAAAAGGGACATGTTAAATCAAGGTATGTCCACTAATTAGCATCACAGGTGTCTACAATCTTGGAATCAGTGAGTGGGCCTGTATAGAGGGCTACAGATACTCACTGTGCTGTTTGGTGACATGGAGTGTATCACACTCAACATGGACCAGAGGAAGCTAAGGAAAGACTTGTCTCAGGAGATTAGAAAATTATAGACAAACATGTTAAAGGTAAAAGTTATAAGACCATCTCCTAGCAGCTTGATGTTCCTGTGACTACAGTTGCACATATTATTCAGAAATTTAAGGTCCAAGGGACTGTAGCCAACCTCCCTGGACATGGCCGCAGGAGGAAAATTGATGACAAATCAAAGAAGGATAATACAAATGGTAACAAAAGAGTTCAGAAAAACTTCTAAACAGATTAAAGGTGAACTTCAAGCTCAAGCAACATCAGTGTCGGATCACACCATCCATCGTTGTATGAGTCAAAGTGGACTTCATGGGAGACGACCAAGGAGGACACCATTGTTGAAAAAAAATCATAAAAAAGCCAGACTGGAACTTGCCAAACTACATGTTGACAAGCCACAAAACTTCTGGGAGAATGTACTATGGACAGATGAGACGAAAATTGAACTTTCTGACAAGGCACATCAGCTCTATGTTCACAGAAGGAAAAATGAAGCATATCAAGAAAACACTGTCCCTACTGTGAAACATAGAGGAGGCTGTTATGTTCTTGGGCTGCTTTGCTGCATCTGGCACAGGGTGTCTAGAATCTGTGCAGGGTACATTGAAATGCCTGATGAAGAGACCTGAGTAGTCTCGAAAGCTTGCAATGTGTTACCATCTTTTCAGTTAGCCATTAAAAGGTATCAACCACTGAGGACTCTCAATTCTGAATATTTTTCAAGACTATCAAGGGATTCCAGAGAGAAATGTGCTGCCCAGTGTCAGAAAGATTGGTCTCAGACGCAGGTCCAGGGGCGGACCTACCGCCCGTGCAGCCCGTTCATTGAACGGGTCCCCGGGGGAGAGGGGGCCCCTCCAGCACCGCATGGCTAATTCATGGCTCCAACCGTCCGCATTGCACTGAGCCGCCACGTCCCCCATCCACCGACGCCATTCTTGTCGTCCCAGATAGACGCACCGCAGCCTGCAATAATGTGGCTCGGCTGTGTGTGTTCTGTGCGTAGAGGACCTGTGAGAGGGGAGGAGTCAGGGGTCACATGATCTGGGGCCTCCTGTCTATGAGGCTCGGCAGTGTGTGTTCGCACAGAACCTGTGAGAGGGGAGGAGTCAGGGGTCACATGATCAGGGGCTGTGTCTGCCTCCCTGTCTGCACTGTGCAGGACTTTGCTGTGCTGGTTGTCATGGCTGGTGCTGGATGAGGTAAAGATTCTGTGTGGGGTCAGGAGGGTTTTACAGGGTGGATGTAGCAGAGCTGTGTGTGTACGAGTTGTACAGAGAGGAGCCGTGTGTGTATGAGGCGTACAGAGCGGAGCTGTGTGTGTACGAGGTGTACGGAGCGGAGCTGTGTGTACGAGGTGTACGGAGCCGTGTGTGTACGATGTGTACGGAGCGGAGCCCTGTGTGTGTACGGAGCGGAGCCCTGTGTGTGTACGGCGCGGAGCCGTGTGTGTACGAGGTGTACGGAGCGGAGCCGTGTGTGTACGAGGTGTACGGAGCGGAGCAGTGTGTACGGAGCGGAGCCGTGTGTGTACGAGGTGTACAGTGCGGAGCCGTGTGTGTACGAGGTGTACGGCGCGGAGCCCCGTGTGTATGGGGTGTACAGAGTGACGTGTGTATGAGGTGTTCGGAGCGGAATCGCGCGTGTATGGGGCGTACGGAGCAAAGTCGCGTGAGTACGGAGCGGAGCCGCACGTGTACGAGGTGTACGGAGTGGAGTCAGGTGTGTACTTGGTGTACGGAGTGGAGCCAGATGTGTACTGGATGTACGGAGCGGAGCCAAGTGTGTACGAGGCATACAAAGTGGGCATAAACGGGGGGGCACATAAGGCGAGACGTACTATGCCAAAAGTAGACCGCATATGGAGGAGAGCATTATGAAACAAAGGGAAACGGGGTGCCTATATATATTACCTGGAGGCTGTCTTGGGCTATATATGTTATTTAGAGGCTATGCTGGACTGTATATATTACCTGGAGGCTGTGGTGGGCTGTATATATTACCTGAAGGCTGTGCAGGGCTGTATATATTACCTGAAGGCTGTGCAGGGCTGTATATATTACCTGAAGGCTGTGCTGGGCTGTATATATTAACTGGAGGCTGTGCTGGGCTGTATATATTAACTGGAGTGGAGGCTATGCTGGGCTGTATATATCACCTGGAGGCTGTGGTGGGCTGTATATATTACCTGAAGGCTGCGCTGGGCTGTATATATTAACTGGAGGCTGTGCTGGGCTGTATATATTACCTGGAGGCTGTGCTGGGTGCTGTATATATTACCTGAAGGCTGTTGCTGGACTGTATGTATTAACTGGAGGCTATGCTTGGCTGTATATGTTATTTGGATGCTGTGCTGGGCTGTATATATTAACTGAAGGCTATGCTGGGCTGTATACCATATGTTATTTGGAGGCTGTGCTGGCCTGTATATATAATTTGGAGGCTGAAACTGGCAAATAATAAATACAGCCCAGCAGCACCCTACAGATATATCCAGCCCTGCATAGCCTCAATATTAGATAACAACAAATAACTTTGTTGCCCTATGAAGGGCAGGGGGGGCCCAAAAAAATTTCTTGCACAGGGGCCCACTACAGTGTGTGTCCGCCCTTGCGCAGGTCATGGGTCTTCCAACAGGATAATGACCCAAAACACACAGCTAAAAACACCCAAGTATAGGTAAGAGGAAAACATTAGACTTTTATTTATTCATTTTCATAATTTTGTATTTATTATTACTTTCTTCAGATTCAAGTTATTTCTGTCACCATTGTGGGTTTTTCTGTCATTAAATGAGGAGAACCAACAATTTTGACCACGTGTGTAAATTATATAAATTTGAGTGCATTTTGCAGTGAGAAACAAGTATTTGATTCCTCTGGCAAACAAGACTTAATACTTGGTGGCAAAACCCTTGTTGGCAAGCACAGCAGTCAGATGTTTTTTGTAGTTGATGAGGTTTGCGCACATGTCAGGAGGAATTTTGGTCCACTCCTCTTTGCAGATCCTTTGCAGATCCTCTCTAAATCATTAAGATTTTGAGGTTGTTGCTTGGCAACTCGGAGCTTCAACTCCCTCCATATGAGATTAAGGTATGTAGACTGGCTAGGCCACTCCATGACCTTAATGTGCTTCTTTTTGAGCCACTCCTTTGTTGCCTTGGCTGTGTCACGTACCCCGTCCTGTGTGACACGGCCAGCAGGCCAGTAACTAGTACAACAGGACACGGCACGTGTAATTGTCCAGCGTGACGCGGCCCGCAGGCCGGTATCTAATACAACAAGACACAGGGGATAAGGAAACATTTACAACGGTGGGCCCTGCGATATGGGACGGGGAATGTGGAGACCTCCTGCACTCCCCTGAGTCAGTGTCCCTAACACTCCTAATGTTCCCTATACAGGCTCCTCACCTGTCGCCGATCAGGATACCTGTCACCCTAGCACACCCTACATCTATTCCTTACTAGGGAGCTGGGTGGTGCAGGCACTGGCCCCACCGCTGTACTAACACTAACATGAGGAAAAGTGACAACCAGGGAAACATGTTGTGAGCTCATTTTCTCGTTCACCTTTGATGTCCAATGAACTCCCTCTGCTGGTGAAAGGAGGTGGTGAAACTGATTTGGATGGGAGAAACCTGTCACCTGAACAGGTGGATTGCGATTGGACATCCAGAATCTGAGTGGATATAAGGCAGCCGACGCCCTGTAGGGTTGCTGGTGACTTCTCTGCTCTGAGCTCTGTCCTCCAGTTCAATTCCTGTCTTCTAAAGCTAAGTTTTGCTCTGTTATTTCTTCCATGAGATTTTGTCTTATTTGCTTAGTTTTGTGTTCTGCCAGCCCCGGCTGGGGCTCTGCTGAATTTCCATTTTTGTCCCTGATCGGTTAAATCTCTTTTGCTCTGTCTTCAGAATATATCGGAGTGCTGATATAGGGATTTTGAAGTCTAGTGACTTCAGGGCCGTTTTTCCTATCAGACGTGTTGGAACATTTTTGGTAGGGTTTTTGCGGATTGCAGCCAGCATCTTTTTGTCAGAGACACAGCACTGAACTTGCTCACTGAGCCAGTGCGCGTGTCCTGAGTAAAGCAAAAGCTTGCTCAAAGCTACCTGTGGAGCGGGCAGCAACCGAATAGCTGCGTACTTCAGAGCCGCAGGACCTGAAGCACGTGACTGCTAGAGGCGTGGCCTAAACTCCACAGAGCTAGGAGCTGCAAGACAATTCCTAGCAGAGTAACTGCGAGACAAAGTTACTCAGGGGCATAGACAGTGAGAATAGTCAGGACGTAGCCAATGAGTCACACACGGAGAAGCTGCAAGGTACCAAAGGGGGCGAGCAGAGAGTAGTCAGGTCACAGGCAATGAGTCATACACAGATAATAACACAGTACAAAATCAACAGGCAAACTCACAACGGGAAACAGAGCCGGGTCAGAACCATATAAACAAACTATAGCAACAAACAGGCACACGGGGGTCAGCACACTAGGCCAAAGGCAGAAGTATAACTGGCAGGGATTGAAGCTACCCAGGGGTTTATGAAGCTCTCCCAGACCCAGAAAGAGGCCACAATCATTAACCCCAAGTGTGCAGGTCAAAACCTGCACAGAGCTCCAGACATTGACCCCCGGTGTGCAGCTCAAAAACCTGCACTGGGATCATGACAGTACCCCCCTCTCAACGGGGGGCCTCTGGACCCCCAGGCTTCCCCGGGTACTTGGCATGGAACGCCTGAACCAGGCGATCTGCATGTACCGAGCGAGCAGGGACCCATGAGCGCTCTTCTGGTCCATATCCCTTCCAGTGGACCAGGTACTGCAAAGAGCGGCGCACCCGCCAAGAGTCCACAATATGTCCGACATACTCCAATTGACCCTCCACCAGCACTGGAGGAACAACAGTCTCAGAGTTCTCTTTGACAGATCCTGCTGGTTTCAACAGAGACTTATGGAACACATTATATATTTTTAAGGAGGCTGGGAGACGCAACCTATATGCCACAGGGTTGACTATCTCCATAATCTCGTACGGACCAATGAACTTTGGTCCCAACTTAACTGATGGTACCTTTAAGTTGATGTTACGCGTGGAGAGCCAAACCTTCTCTCCCACCTGAAACATGTCTCCTGAGGCTCTCTTTTTGTCCGCAAAATATTTGTATCTCCCCTGGGCCCGAGAGATATTACGCCGGACTTCAGCCCAAAGGTTTTTTAACCATTGAACGGACCCCTCTGCTCCTGGACAACCGGAATCCACCCGAGAAAACTCCCCAAAATGCGGATTAAAGCCATAGTTAATCAGGAATGGGGACTTGTTGGTGGACTGACTCACCCGGTTGTTAAAAGCGAATTCAGCCAACGGTAACGCATCACACCAATCCTCCTGTCTGGCGGAGGTCAGACACCTGAGAATTTGTTCCAGGGATTGATTGGTGCGTTCTGTCTGACCATTGCTCTCCGGGTGATATGCCGACGAGAAGGAGAGTGAGATGCCCAATTTCATACAGAACGCCCTCCAAAATTTGGCCACAAACTGCACACCTCTGTCAGACACAACATTCAGGGGTACCCCATGCAATCGGACCACATGCTGCACAAACAACCTTGACAATGTTTCTGCTGAAGGTAATGCTGCCAAGGGAATGAAATGGGCCTGTTTAGAAAACCTATCCACCACCACCCAGATCACGGTATTGCCCCTGGAAGGTGGAAGGCCGGTAATAAAATCCATGGAAAGATGAGTCCATGGCCTATCAGGAACCGGTAAAGGTATGAGTTCCCAAGCCGGTCGGTTATGCGAGCTTTTGGAACGGGAACACATGCCACAAGCAGAAACAAATTCCTTGACATCGGACCTTAATGAAGGCCACCAAAAACCTCTGGCTACTGCCTCTCTAGTGGCCGTGATACCTGGATGAGCACTCAGCCTAGAATCATGAAACTCCTGCAGAAGTCTAGGCCGCAATGAATCTGGAACAAACAGTTTATCGCTTGGCCTGGTTGCCGGAGCTAGGGCCTGAGCCCTTAGGATTTCTTGTTCCAACTCAGTTGAGACCCCCGCCACTACCACCCCTGGAGGAAGAATGGAGGACGGCGGCTCAGGGGGAGACACTGGATCAAAACTTCTGGACAGGGCATCCGCTTTAACATTTTTGGACCCCGGTCGAAAAGTAATTGAGAACTGAAATCGTGAAAAAAAAAAAAGTGACCAACGGGCCTGTCTAGGAGTAGGCCTCTTAGCAGATTCAAGGTATGCCAAATTTTTGTGATCCGTGACAACCGTGATAGGGTGAGCCACCGCTTCCAAAAAGTGCCTCCATTCCTCAAACGCCAGCTTGACCGCAAGAAGTTCTCTATTGCCTACATCATAGTTTTTCTCAGCTGAAGAGAACTTCTTGGAGAAGAAGGCACAGGGTTTGAGATTGGTAAGGGTGGCTGGACCCTGGGACAGCACAGCCCCCACCCCCACTTCAGAAGCATCCACCTTCACAATGAATGGTTTGGACGGGTCAGGTTGCACCAACACCGGGGCAGACATAAAACATTTCTTAATCGCTGAGAAGGATTCCTTAGCGAGTACAGACCAATTTTTTACATCAGCTCCCTTCTGGGTAAGATCCGTGAGTGGTTTAACCACTTGTGAGAAACCTTTAATGAATCTCCGGTAATAGTTCGCAAATCCTAAGAAGCGCTGGAGCCCCTTGAGATCTCGAGGCTGAACCCAGTCAGCGATCTCCAGCACCTTCTTAGGATCCATACGAAACCCCTCACAGGACACAACCCCAAAAAAGACAGCTCCTGTACAAAAAACGAACATTTTTCCAATTTGGCGAACAATTGGTTCTCCCTGAGTCTCTGGAGAACTGTCTTTACATGTTGCAAGTGAGATTGACTGTCCGGGGAATACACCAAAATATCATCCAAATAAATAATAACAAAATGGCCTATCAGATCAGAAAACACAACATTGATGAAATTTTGGAAAATAGCGGGTGCATTAGTTAACCCAAATGGCATTACCAGGTTCTCAAAGAGTCCTTCTGATGTGAGGAATGCCGTTTTCCACTCGTCCCCTTCCCGAACCCTTATCAGATTATAGGCCCCCCGCAGATCTAACTTGGATAACCATTGGGCCCCAGCTAACTGGTTACATAAGTCTGGGATGAGGGGAAGCGGGTAAGAGTTCCTAACCGTTATCTTGTTCAGTTCCCGAAAGTCGAGGCACGGCCGCAAACCACCATCTTTTTTCTTTACAAAGAAGAACCCTGCTGCCACAGGTGACACAGAAGGCCTGATATGCCCTTTGCGGACACTCTCAGCTATGTACTCCTTCATGGCTTGGCGCTCAGGCCCAGACAAATTGATCAATCGAGCCTTAGGTAACTTGGCTCCGGGTACTAAATCAATGGCACAATCATAGGGTCTATGTGGTGGCAGCACCTCAGCCTCACTTTCGGAAAAAACGTCTTCAAAATCTTTCAGGTACTCCGGACTACCTTCCAGATCGACAGACGACACAGACACGGATTTAACAGCGTTAACAAGATGTCCCCGGTTACCACATTTATTATTGCATCCCCATTGAGTGATTTCCCCTGTAACCCAATCAATGGTAGGATTATGGCGTTGAAGCCAAGGCATCCCCAGTACCAGTCCTGCAGGCAAGTTATCTAGCACCAGACAACTTAGTTTCTCCACATGAGTGGAACCCACTTTTAGAGAAAAAAGTTCAGACCTGCAACAGATACCGTCTTGGGTAAGAGGAGATGAGTCAATTGCCACAATTTTAACAGGATCGTGAAGCCTGACTGTCCCTATCTTATTAAGAGTCATAACCTTGGTATCAATCAGGTTCACAGCCGAACCGCAGTCAATAAAAGAAGTAGTCTGAATAGGACCATAACCAAGTTCCAGTTCCACCTGCAGCACCATTTTTGCACATGAGGAAAATTATACCTGAAGGTCTGGGTAGCCTCCTCGATTACAACCCAGACCTAGTCGTTTCCCGCCATCTTGGAGGATGACGGACAGGAGGGGCAGTCCTTCTTCCAATGTCCAGATTTCCCACAATAGAAGCACAACTGCTTTTCCCGGTGGCGTCTTCTTTCCTTTCCCTCACAGGTGACAGCGCTCACCTCCATAGCCATAGGAAGAGTCTGGGTCTCATTTCCACTGAAGAATAAGGGCGTTTCCCGTTGCATAATGCCTCTAGCCCGCAGCCTGCGATCCATGCGAACCGCTTGGACCATGGCATCCTCCAGGGAGTCAGGCGGAGGATGAAGTGCCAAAGCATCCTTCAGACGTTCACACAGGCCTCTGTGGAACAGCCCCCGAAGGGCAGCATCACTCCAGGAAATCTCCGCTGCCCAACGTCTGAATTCAGTACAGAACCATTCGGCCGAGTGCTCCCCCTGACACAGACACTCATCACTTTGTCCTCAGCCAAACGCACTCTATCAGGCTCATCATAAATAAGCCCTAAGGCTTCAAAAAATGCATCCACAGACATTCTCTCAGGGGCAGAAGAGGAAAGCGAGAATGCCCAGGCTTGTGGGGACCCCCTAAGCAGGGACATCACCACCCCCACCCTCTGTTTCTCATCCCCAGAGGAGCGGGGTCTCAAAGAAAAAAAAAAGCTTACAGCCCTCCTTAAATGCCCTGAAATCTTCCTTGTTACCAGAAAATATATCTGGCAATTTAACCGGGGATTCAGGTGGGACTAAAATGACATCTATATTCCCCACCTGCTGGAAGCCTGCGGAAAGTACCCCCTGAACTGAGTCCTCAACCCGCCGTTGGGACTGGGCCAGAGCTTGGTGTTCCAAACTAAGCTTCTGCAGCGACTGAGTCAAGCATTTCACCTGCTCAGATAAAGCATGCATTGGGTCCATGCTGCAGAAGTGAGGAGAGAAAAAAAAATTGTAGGCCAGTTATAAAGTCAGAGACACCGCACTGAACTTGCTCACTGAGCCAGTGCGCGTGTCCTGAGTAAAGCGAAAGCGTGCTCAAAGCTACCTGTGGAGCGGGCAGCAGCCGAGTAGCTGCGTACTTCAGAGCCGCAGGACCTGAAGCACGTGACTGCTAGAGGCGTGGCCTAAACTCCACAGAGCTAGGAGCTGCAAGACAATTCCTAGCAGAGTAACTGCGAGACAAAGTTACCAAGGGGCATAGACAGTGAGAATAGTCAGGACGTAGCCAATGAGTCACACACAGAGATAGCTGCAAGGTACCAAAGGGGGCGAGCAGAGAGTAGTCAGGTCACAGGCAATGAGTCATACACAGGTAGTAACGCAGTATAAAATCAACAGGCAAACTCACAACGGGAAACAGAGCCGGGTCAGAACCATATAAACAAGCTATAGCAACAAACAGGCACACGGGGGTCAGCACACTAGGCCAAAGGCAGAAGTATAACTGGCAGGGATTGAAACTACCCAGGGATTTATGAAGCTCTCCCAGAACCAGAAAGAGGCCACAATCATTAACCCCAAGTGTGCAGGTCAAAACCTGCACAGAGCTCCAGACATTAACCCCCGGTGTGCAGCTCAAAAACCTGCACTGGGATCATGACACTTTTCTGTCCTTTCCTATCTAGTTAGTTTGACCCCGTCGTTTGCTCTGCCTGTCTTTCTGTCTGTGTTTGTGTTTTCATCTGTTTTCACCGACAATACATGTTGGGGGCTGTCTATTGCTTTGGGGTCTGCTCTGGGGCAGTTTAGATTTCCCCTTTCTTTAGGCTTATTTAGTTCTCCGGCTGTGAAGAGGCGTCTAGGACCACCGTAGGAACGCTCCACGGCTACTGTTAGTTGTTGTGAATAGGATCAGGGGTCTGCAATCCGCTAGCTACCAACCTCTCCGGTTTTCTGGACTTAGCTTGCATTTTTGTTTTTTCCTCCGGTGACTCATTCATAACAGAAACACTTAGCTTTGCTCTGATGCACTTGCTCCAGGCAACAGAGTCCAACACCTGAGTGCATCTTCCTCCCACTGTGTCCAACACCTGGGTGCAGCTGTCCAGCAACAGCGTCCAGCACCCGAGTGCCGCCTTGGAGCAACAGTGTCCAGCACCTGAGTGCAGCTGTCCAGCAATGGAGTCCAGCATCTGAGTGCAGCTTCCAGCAAAAGAGTCCAGCAACTGACTGCAGCTCTACACCATAGCTGCCACTCCACCAAGCTTTGCAAGAATTCTTCACTGACACCATTGCTGCCACTCCAGGACTCTGACTGAGCTGTCCTGGACTCTCCTCAGCTCCTTCCTTCACCCAGCATGGTTGGAAAAGCCAAACAATATCCCAACGTGAGTCAGAACAACTGACACACCTTTATTGAGTAAACAAACCTGTTAGTGATTCCCGTGCAATTACACTAACCACCACCGGGGGAAAACTATCTCTAAAAACACCAGTGCAATGACCATACTGGCCACCGGGGCAAAACTATCTCTAAGCACACAGTGCAATGACCATACTGGCCACCGGGGCAAAACTATCTCTAAGCACAAAGCTTAGAGAGAGAAAAAAAAGGTTACCAGTGCTCTTATCTGACATGATCCAGCATGGATCATGACAGGCTGTTTGTTTTGGTGCATTGTGTTGCTGGAAGACCCAGCCATGACCCATTTTGTTGTCCTGGCGTAGGGAAGGAGGTTGTCTCTCAAGATTTTACGGTACGTGGTTCCACCCATCCACCCATTGATGTGGTGAAGTAGTCCTGTACCCTTAGCAGAGAAACACCCCCAAAACATAATGTTTCCACCTCCATGCTTGACAGTGGGGACGGTGTTCTTTGGATCATAGGCATCATTTCTCTTCCTCCAAACACGGCGAGTTGAGATAATGCCAAAGAGTTCAATTTTTATCTCATCTGACCACAGCACCTTTTCCCAATCACACACAGAATCATCGAAGTGTTCATTGGCAAACTTCAGATGGGCCTGCACATGTGCCTTCTTGAGCAGGGGGGGCCATGCGGGCACTGCAGGATTTTAAACCTTTATGGTTTAATGTGTTAGCAATGGTTTTCTTGGTGACTGTGGTCCCAGCTGCCTTGAGATCATTAACAGTTCCCCCTGTGTAGTTTTAGGCTGATCTCTCTTTTTCCTCATGATCAGGGAAACCCCACGAGATGAGATTTTGCATGGTGCCCCAGATCAATGTCGATTGACAGTCATTTTGTATTTCTTCCATTTTCTTACTATTGCATCAACAGTTGTCTCCTTCTCACCCAGCGTCTTATGTATGGTTTTGTAGCCCATTCCAGCTTTGTGCAGGTCTATTATCTTGTCCCTGACATCCTTAGAAATATCTTTGGTCTTGCCCATGTTGTAAAGGTTAGAGTCTGACTGATTACCTTATATACTCGAATATAAGCTGACCTGAATATAAGCCAAGGCACCTAATTTTGCCACGAAAAACTGGGTAAACATTGACTCGAGTATAAGCCGGGTATGCATTGTCGCCCTTATCCTTATCCTGGTATGCATGGCTCCCCCGTCACTCTCATTGTGTGCATGGCTCCCCCGTGGCTGTCCTGGTATGAATGGCTCCTTATCCCCTATCCTTGTTTGTATGGCTCTTTATCCCCTATCCTTGTATGCATGATTCCTATTAAAAAATAAATAACATCCTATTTACCTGCCTGCGCATCCTCACTGGCACTGCATCTTTTTCCGGCGCCAGCAGCTCTTCCTGTGCTGTGCAATCACGTGGCACTGCTCATTAAGGTAATGAATATGGACTCCTCGCCTATGTATATTCATTACCTTAAAGGGAACCTGTCACCTCGTTTTGCCGCTATAAGCTGCGGCCACTGACTTTCAGGGCTTCTCTACAGTATTCTGTCATGCTGTAGATAAGCCCCCGATCTGACCTGAAAGATAAGAAAAATAACTTATACTCACCCGGGGGGCGGTCCGGTCCGGTCCGATGGGTGTCGCAGGTCCCGAGCCCGACGCCTCCCATCTTCATGTTTCCTTCGTGCTGCGCTCCTGCGCAGGCGTACTGATCTGCCCTGTTGATGGCAGAGCATAGTACTGCTTTGCGCATTCGCTGGGAAAGGTCAGAGAGGCCCAGAGCCTGCGCACTGCAGTACTTTGCTCAACAGGGCAGATCAGTACGCTGCGCAGGAGCCACGACACAAAGCAAGGAAGAGGACGACATCGCATGAAGATGGGAGGCGCCGGACCTGCGACACCCATCGGACCGGACCACCCCCCAGGTGAGTATAATAAAAATTATTTTTCTTATCTTTCAGGTTGGATCGGGGGCTTATCTACAGCATTATAGAATACTGTAGATAAGCCCTGAAAGCGCTGGCCGCATCTTATAGCGGCAAAACGAGGTGACAGGTGCAATTTAATGAGTGGGGCCACGTGATCGTTCGGCCGGAAGAGCTGCTGGTGCTGGAACAAACGGGATGCAGTGCGAACGAGGGTGTGCAGGTAGGTGAGTAGGATGTGTGCTGGAAGCCGGCGGCTGGCACTGTGCGCTATTACAGCAGCGGTACTCCTGCCTCTGTCACCCGCTGCTCCCCCTCCCCCTGCTGTCTTTCTAGGACAATTGACTGATGGGTAATTGAGTTTGTGGACAGGAGTCTTATAAAGATTATGTAAGACAGCTGTCTTTAAAGCGAATCTGTCACCCCATTTTTGGCCTATGGGCTGCGGCCACTGCCATCAGAGGCTTATCTACTGCAGTCTGTAACCTGAAAGAGAAGAAAAACAAGTTAGATTATACTCACCAGGGGTCCAGTCCGATGCCTCCCATCTTGTAGAGATGACGTCCTCCTTCTTACTTCTGCCGCGGCTTCTGCGCAGGCGTACTTTATCTGCCCTGTTGAGGGCAGAGTACAGTACTGCAGTGCGCAGGCACCGGGAAAGGTCAGAGAGGTCCCGCGCCTGCGCACTGCAGTACTGTTTAAAATTTTTATTTTCATGCCTGGGCATTATAAACGTCTGTGAAGCCCTTAGGGGTTCAAAGTGCTCACCACACATCTAGATAAGTTCCGTGGGGGGTCTAGTTTCCAAAATGGGGTCACTTGTGGGGCGTTTCAATAGTTTAGGCACATCAGAGGCTCTCCAAACGCACATAACACCGGAAGACCATTCCATCAAAGTCTGCATTCCAAAACGTCACTACTTCCCTTCCGAGCCCCGACGTGTGCCCATACAGTAGTTTTCCCCCACATATGGGGTATCAGTGTACTCAGGACAAATTGCACAACACCTTTTGGGGTCCATTTTCTCCTGGTACCCTTGGGAAAATAAAAAAATTGGGGACTAAATGATCATGTTTGTGGAAACAATACGATTTTTTTATTTTCACGCCCGGGCGTTATAAACTTCTGTGAAGCACTGGGGGGTTCAAAGTGCTCACCACACATCTAGATAAGTTCCTTAGGGGGTCTAGTTTCCAAAATGGGGTCACTTGTGGGGGGATTCCACTGTTTAGGTACATCAGGGGCTTTCCAAACGCAACATGGTGTCCGATATCAATTCCAGCCAAAAAGTCAAATGGCGCTGCTTCCCTTCCGAGCTCTGCCATGCGCCCAAATAGTCGATTACACCCACATGGGGTATCAGCGTACTCAAGACAAATTGCACAATAGCTTTTAGGGTCCTGTTACCCTTGGGAAAATAAAAATTGGGGGTGAAAAGATCATTTTTGTGGAAAAAATATGATTTTTTAATTGTACCGCTGTACGTTGTAAACTTCTGTGAAGCCCTTGTGGGTTCAAAGTTCTCACCACATATCTAGATAAGTTCCTTGGGGGGTCTAGTTTCCAAAATGGTGTCACTTGTGGGGGGGTTTCCACTGTTTAGGTACATCAGGGGCTCGCCAAACGTGACATGGCATCCGATCTGAATTCCAGCCAATTTTGCATTGAAAAAGTCAAATGGCGCTGCTTCCCTTCTGAGCTCTGTCATGCGCCGAAACAGTGGTTCCCCCCCACATATCAGGTAACAGTGTACTCAGGACAAATTGCACAATAACTTTTCCAGTCCAATTTCTCCTGTTACCCTTGGTAAAATAAAAAAAATTGAACCTGAAGAATTTTTTTTGCGAAAAAAAGTTAAATGTTCATTTTTTTTTTTTTTTTAAATATTGAAAAAATTTCTGTGGCGCACATCAACTACTTGATGTGGTTTTGAGCACCTTAAGGGTGCAGTTTTTAGAATGGTGTCACTTTTGGGTATTTTCTATCATATAGACCCCTCAAAGTGGCTTCAAATGTGATGTGGTCCGTAAAAATAAAATGGTGTTGTAAAAATGAGAAATCGCTGGTCAACTTTTAACCCTTATAACTTCCTAACAACAAAAAAAATTTTGGTTCCAAAATTATGCTGATGTAAAGTAAACATGTGCGAAATGTTACTTATTAAGTTTTTTGTGTGCCGTATCTCTGTGATTTAAGGGCATAAGAATTCAAAGTTAGAAAATTTCGAAATTTTCAAAATTTTTGCCAAATTTCCGTTTTTATTTTTCACAAATAAACGCAAGTTATATCAATGAAATTTTACCACTTACATGAAGTACAATATGTCACGAGAAAACAATGTCAGAATCACCGGGATCCATGGAAGCGTTCCAGAGTTATTACCTCATAAAGGGACAGTGGTCAGAATTGTAAAAATTGGCCTAGTCATGGAAGTGCAAACCACCCTTGGGGTTAAGGGGTTAATGGTTGGTAGGGGATCAAATACTTATTTCTCACTGCAAAATGCAAATAAATTTATATAATTTATACAATGTGATTTTCTGGATTTTATTTTTGATATTCTATCTCTCAATGTTAAAATTAACCTACCTTTAAAATTATAGACTGCTCATGTCTTTGTCAGTGGGCAAACTTACAGCCTCAGCAAGGGATCAAATACTTATTTCCTTCACTGTATATACATTGAATATATTGCCATATATAAGGAAAAACCCTTTGGCTCATTCAACTTTTGAGAACAGATTTAAGGGATAATTTGTTCTTTCAGGCTATGTGCCCACGTTGCAGAAATGCTGCGGAAATGTCCGCAGCATTTCCGCAAGTCCCTACCGCTGGTAAAACGCATGCGGAATTTGCATGTGTTTTCCCGCAAAACACAAGCGTTTTGCAAGCATTTTTAGCTTGTAGAATGCTTGCGCTTTCCGAGCGATTTGTAGCATCACTTGGAAAGTGATTGACAGGTTGGTCACACTTGTCAAGCATAGTGCTTGACAAGTGTGACCAACTTTTCATTACTGATGCTGCCTATGCAGCATCAATGGTAAAAGATAGAATGTTAAAAATAATAAAAAAAAATAAAAAATAGTGATATACTCACCTTCTGTCGGCCCCCAGCCCTCAGCGACACTGCCGGCAAGCTCCGTTCCCAGGCATGCATTGCTAGAATCACCTCAGATGACGTAGCGGTCACGCGACCGTGACGTCATCTGGGGTGATTCGCGTAAAGCATCCCTGGGACCGGAAGATGCTGGCAGCGTGGGGAAGGACTCCGGGGGCCATCAGAAGGTGAGTATATCACTATTTTTTATTTTCATTCCATTTTTTACAGGAATATGGTACCCAGGGTATGGAGGAGAGTCTGGGGACCATCCGCACATGAAGCGCTCACTTTACGCATGGTGGGCATAGCCACATACGTAAAGTGAGCGTTTCAATTTAATCCTATGGCGGCGGAATCGCCACGATTCTGCAAAATTAATGGATATGCTGCAGATTTTACCGCGATGCGATTCTGCAGCGGAAAAATCAGCAGCCTTGGCACAGCAACTGCAGAATCCCATAGGGATGCGTTTTATTAGCGTTTTTTAACAGTTTCCGCTGCGGAAAAAAAGCGGCAAAAACGCAGCGTGGGTACATAGCCTCAGGGTACCAGTACGCACACACAGAATGCATCAGCTGGACCGTGAGTGTCCCTTTAAGTCAGAGGTCTCAAACTCAGCCAGGTAAATGGGACGCACATAGTAAAAATTTGAATATGATGGGCCCCATTCTTCACAGGACATGATGATTTCAGTTATACGATTTCTGTTCTACATGTCTTCTTGATCAATTTGTACCATTTTTGATGTTTGGTAAAAAGAAAAGAAGAAACAATCCAGCTCACCGTACTGTCCTGCCGGCAGAATCCAAATCCTTGCGCACGGACTTGACCAGGCAGTCAATCAACAGTGAAAAAGAAGGAAGAAAAATTCCAGCTCGAGAAATGGAAAATTAAAAATCCATTTTATTGTGCCAATGCATATTAAAATTCCAGCAGGTACAGCATACTAGTCGGATGACTGCAGAACATCCGACTAGTATGCTGTACCTGCTGGAATTTTAATATGCATTGGCACAATAAAATGGATTTTTAATTTTCCATTTCTCGCGCTGGAATTTTTCTTCCTTCTTTTTCATTTTTGATGTTTAACCCCTTTACCCCAAGGGTGGTTTGCACGTTCATGACCGGGCCAATTTTTACAATTCTGACCACTGTCCCTTTATGAGGTAATAACTCTGGAACGCTTCCATGGATCCCGGTGATTCTGACATTGTTTTCTCGTGACATATTGTACTTCATGTTAGTGGAAAAATTTCATTTTTGCAACACCATTTTATTTTTACGGACCACATCACATTTGAAGCCACTTTGAGGGGTCTATATGATAGAAAATACCCAAAAGTGACACCATTCTAAAAACTGCACCCCTCAAGGTGCTCAAAATCACATTCAAGAAGTTTATTAACCCTTCAGGTACTTCACAGGAATTTTTTGAATGTTTAAAAAAAAAATGAACATTTAACTTTTTTCCACAAAAAAATTACTTCAGGTTCAATTTTTTTTATTTTACCAAGGGTAACAGGAGAAATTGGACTTCAAAAGTTATTGTGCAATTTCTCCTGAGTACGCTGATACCTGATATGTGGGGGGGGAACCACTGTTTCGACGCATGGCAGAGCTCAGAAGAGAAGGAGCGCCGTTTGACTTTTTTGGCTGGAATTGAGATCGGACACCAAGTCACGTTTGGAAAGCCCCTGATGTGCCAAAACAGTGGAAACCCCCCACAAATGACCCAATTTTGGAAACTAGACCCCTCAAGGAACTTATCTAGATGTGTGCTGAGAACTTTGAACCCCCAAGGGCTTCACAGAAGTTTATAACATACAGCCGTACAATTAAAAAATCATATTTTTTCCACAAAAATGATCTTTTCACCCTCAATTTTTATTTTTCCAAGGGTAACAGGACCCCAAAAGTTATTGTGCAATTTGTCCTGAGTACGCTTATACCCCATATGTACTTTCGCAAGACACTGTATTTAAAAGATTTTTTTTATCATTTTTATTGTACCCTAATTAGACCCATACAGTAATATTGTTTAGCAATTAGCCCAACATAGTAATTCTGGCCCAAATCCTCTAATAATGTCCACTATCCTGTGATAAATAATGTCCCTCATCCTGGTCTCCATTTTGTAGCAATGTCCTCCATCCTGTAGAAATGGTCACCTTCTTGTCGTAATGTCCCCATCCTTTTCCCCTGCTGCAGGGCCGTACATAGAAATCATGGGGCCCCATAGCAGAAGTGCTAATTGGGCCCCCTCCAATATATGTATATGTGTGTGTGTGTGTGTATATATATATATATATATATATATATATATATGTATATATATAATTTGTTGGGGTCACAGAAGAGCATTTTTGACATCTTTGCAGCCTTTACAAAGTATGGTAATTTTCCTCCTGCTGAAGTTGTAGATTTCTCTTTCATTACCCCCACAAAGTACAATGCCAACAAATGTGCCCCCCCAAACACAGTATGATACCCCATGGTGAATTCCTCCACATTAGCCTCCACATGCACAGTATAATGACCCTACTGTGGCCCACTACAATTCCTTAGGCAAAGTATGGTGACCCCCAACACAGTATGATCCCGCAACTGTGACCCCCACACAGCCCTCCATGAAGTATAATGGGCATACATACAATATACAGTATAGTGGCCTGCACTAGCCCTCCATACCATATAATGGCCCACACTGCCCTCCACACAGTATGATGGACCCCACACTATATAATTGATTGCATACATTACAATAGCCCCCACGTAGCCCTTCAAATATTATAATGGCACGCCACAAAGCCTTCCATATAGTATAATGGGCCCCATATAGTCCTCCATATAGTATAATGCACTCCCCATAGTTCTCAATATAGTATAATGCAATTCCCATAGTCCTCCATAAAATATAATGCACTCTCCATGGTACTCCATGTAATATAATACACTCCCCATGGTCCTCCATATAATCTAATGTGCTACCCATGGTCCTCCATTACATATAATGCTCTCCCTATGGTCCTCCATATAATATAATTCTCTCCCCATATTCCCCCATATAATATAATGCACTCCCAGTGGTCCTCCATATAATATAATGCACTCTCCATGTCCTTCATATAATATAATGTACTCCTCATGGTCCTCCATATAATATAATGCACTCTCCATGGTCCTCTATAGAATATAATGCACTCCCCATGGTCCTCCATAGAATATCATGCACACCCCATTGTCCTCCATAGAATATCATGCACTCCCCATGGTCCTCCATAGAATATGAAACACTCACTCCCCTTGGTCTTCCATAGGATATAATGCTCACCCCATGGTCCTCCATAGAATATCATGCACCCCATGGTCCTCCATAGAATATCATGCATAGTATATAATAGAATAGAATGCACTCCCAGTGGTCCTCCATATAACAATGCAGTCCCCATAGTCCTTCACATAATATAATGCACTCCTCATGGTCCTCCATAGAATGTAATGCACTCTCCATGGTCTTCCATAGAATATAATGCACTCCCCATGGTCGTCCATAGAATATCATGCACTCCCCATTGTCCTTCATATAATATAATGCACTCTCCATGGTCCTCCATAGAATATCATGCACTCTCCATGGTCCTCCATAGAATATCATGCACTCCCCATGGTCCTCCATTGAATGTAATGCGCTCCCAGTGGTCCTCCATAAAATATAATGCGCTCCCAATGGTCCTCCATAAAATATAATGCTCTCCCCATGGTCCTCCATATAATATAATTTTCTCCCCATAGTTCCCCATATAATATAATGCACTCCCCATGGTCCTCCATAGAATATCCTATGGTTCTCCATCCAATATAATGGATCTCTAAACTCTTGGAGTGCCTAGTCTACTCCCGCCTTACCCGTTACCTCTCCACTCACTCCCTCCTAGATCCTTCACAGTCCGGCTTCTGCCCCCTACATTTGACAGAAACTGCACTCATCAAAGTGATCAATGACCTTCTGACAGCAAAACCTAATGGTGGCCACTCTCTGCTCATTTTTCTTAACCTCTCTTCAGCTTTTGACCACCATCTCCTACTCTCTATGCTCCAGTCAACAGGCATTGTAACGCCACTGTGTTTGTACTGTTTACCCTATGTTACTCTGCATATCTATGCTTTAACCCTTCGTTCCTTTCCCTCTAATAAGCTGGAATGCTGTTGTCAGATACCTGTTTGGATGCTGCTCACTTCCGTAGCCGTACATGCGCGAGTGTCTCCGCTGCGCTGCATGACCACCCGCATGTGCGGTCCCTGGCTGCCGCTGTGGAAGCTACCTGCGAGTTGCAAGGTCCTCTGCAGTTGTGCATGACTTACCATGTGTGTTCAGGCTTGCAGCCGCTGCCAGGTGTCGTTTGCTATGCTGATTTGTTTCTAGCTGTACTTAGGGTGCGCGCGGCCACACCTCCCCTGCTTTTATGAGGAATGGGTTTGTGCTTGAATTGTTGCTCCCAGGCTATCGCTGTGAGGCAGCTCCTATATAAAGTTCCCCTGCCCTGTGGGGCATTGCCAGAGCTTTTCATCAAGTTTCTGAGTCTTGCCATGTCTGTTTGGTGTTCAGCACCTGTCCTGCCTGCCTGCAGTTCTAGGTGAGCTGATGCCTGTCTTCCGCCCGCTCTGGGGTCAGAGTACCCAGATCCGTTTCTGTTCAGTCTGTTATCAGATTTGGGACAGCTGATGTCTTGAGTTCCTGGGCTTATCCTGTTTATGTGTTGGTACCAAAGTCCTTGTCCTGATTCCTGCTGTGTTATGAAGTCCTAGTCCTGATTCCTGCTGTGTTACGTTCCTGAAGTCCTTCTGTGTCCTGAACCCTGTGCCCAGTGACTGTGACTCTTTGCTAACTGACTTTCTGTGATCTAACCTGGTTTCATCTTGGAAGTAGGAATCCGGTGTATCCGCTGAGTGTCTGCTACTCTGTGCTCAGCTTGTTATTCGGTGCAATCCCTGGCCGGCTCCAGTTCAACCCGGCCGGGGCTTGCACCAGACCGCTTGAGTTCCTTTTAAGGTCGCTGCCAGATGTCCGGATCCTGACTACCGTGGCCTCTTGTCTGGTGCCTGATGTCCTCCTCAGATGTCCGGATCCTATCCTTCCCTGCCCGATGCCCGGAGCCTGCCGATCGCTGACAGATGTCCGGAGCCTGATGACTGCGGCATCATGTCTGGAGCCTGATGTCCGCAGACGGATGTCCGGAGCCTATCGATCGCTGCCAGATGACCGGAGTCCGATGCCTGTGTTCTGATGTTCTATCTGAGATCCAAATCCTGATGTCCTGTCTGAGACCTGGTGTCTACCTGGTGCCCTAATGTCAAGATGTCCTGCCTGAGACCTGATGTCCGGCTTGCGTCCTGATGTCCTACCTGATGTCCTGATGTCCGGCTTGTGTCCTGATGTCCTGTTGTCCAGTCCGTGTTCTGATGTCCAACCTGTTTCCAGATGTCCAGCCCGTGGTTCTGGTGGTCCAAGTTCTGCTCTTGAGCCGGTCCTGCTCGTGTTCCTGGATGGATTCCTCCTCCGTGGTTTCTGGGATCTCTAGCTCTGTTCCCCGGTGACGGTCCCGCCAGTGAGTCCTGGACCTGACCAGCCGATGCCCGGTGCTGTAGTGCCAATGTTCCTGGACCTATGCTAACCGTGTCTTGCTTATGTTCTGATGTCCTGCCAGTTCCCTGGGATCTTAGCCGTGATGGCTCCTGCCACTGTCTGAAGGCAGCCTGAGGTCAGTGTCTGATGTTCTCCTGCTGTGCCTGTGCTACGCCTGAGACCTGAGAGAGAGGCCATCCTAGTATGCCATTGCCAGATAACCCTGGACTGCATCAACCTGTGATGAGCTCTTGCTTCACTTGCCAACCTGAGATGTGTTTCCTTCGTAATGTGCATAATCCGCAACCTGGTGTTTTGATGTCATTTGCTTTATTTAAGTAAACTTTATGTTTCTTCATACCTGAAGTTGTGCAGTGTCTTTTAGTCCTGCATATGGCCATCTTGTCCACAAGCTCAGCTGCTACAGACCCCGGTCATTACCCTCCCCTAGTCCGGGTAGGCTCGGGTCCCCCCTGTGGTCCAGTGATTCCACGATCACCTGGGATGCATACCCCGTCATCGTTATGGTTCGACAACATGGGAGCGTTGG
Source organism: Dendrobates tinctorius (assembly GCF_039654945.1). NCBI lineage: Eukaryota > Metazoa > Chordata > Amphibia > Anura > Dendrobatidae > Dendrobates > Dendrobates tinctorius. The sequence continues at coordinate 37,594,699 of NW_027361825.1, read as the reverse complement.
CTGGGGAAGCCACGCTGCGCCCGCGATCGTAACAGACATAAAGGACACTGCCCTCTCCTGGTTCTCGTCCTATCTCTCTGGAGTTTTGAGGTACAGGGAAGAAGTGATAGCTAGATACAGAGGATGGGTCAAGCAAGTGCTTTTTAAGGATGGGTGTGATTGAGGCATGTTTGAAGCATGAGGGGAAAACACCAGTTATTAGTGATAGGTTGAAGAGATGGGTGTCATGATCCAGGTTGGATCTGACAGTTTAAATGCACAAAGTAACCATTTTTTTTTCCTTTGGCTGTGTGCCAAAGGTGGTTTTGCCCCCGGTGGCCACTAGGGTCATTGCCCTGTGGTGATTTCAGTAGTTTTCCCCCCAGTGGCCAATAGGGCCATTGCACTTTGGTTACCTTAGTTTGTGCACGTAATTATGTAACAGGTGTGATTGCTCTATAAGAGAGTATCGTGTGTTAATCACTGTTGGTGATAGTTTCTCATTTGCAAGCAAGCCTGGGTAAAGAATGGAGCTGAAGGACAGTCACGGGCAGCCCAGTCAGAGTGCTGGAGTAGCAGCTATGGTGTCTGCAAGGAGGGCTGGCATTGCTTGGTGGAGTGGCAGCTATGGTGTAGAGCTGCACTCAGGATGCTGGACTCGGTTGCAGAAAGTTGGACTCAAAATGTTGGACTCTTTGGCAGAAAAGCTGGACTCATTTGCTGGACTCTGTTTCTGGACAGCTGCACGCAGGTGTGGACTCTGTTTGCTCCAAGGCTGCACTATGGTGCTGAGAAGAGTTCAGGACAACTCAGTCAGAGTCCTGGAGTGTCAGCTATGGTGTCAGCGAGGAGTTCGTGGAAAGCATGGTGGAGTGGCAGCTATGGTGTCAGTGAAGAATTCTTGCAAAGCTTGGTGGAGTCGCAGCTATGGTGTAGAGCTGCACTCAGTTGCTGGACTCTTTTGCTGAAGCTGCACTCAGGTGCTGGACCCCGTTGCTGGACAGCTGCACTCAGATGCTGGACTCCATTGCTGGACAGTGCACCCAGATGTTGGACACGGTGGAGGAAAATATGCACGCAGGTGGTGGGCTCTGCTGCTGGGAGCGTAAGCAACAGAGCAAAGCTAAGTGGTGTTCCCCTGTTTTCGTCACTTTTCCTTATGTGTGTTTAGTGCAGTCGTGGGATTAGATTCCGCACCGACCAATTCCCTAGTGAGGGTTTAGGTGCAGGGCGAGCTAGGGATATTAGGTATCCTGATCGGCGCCTGGTGCGGAACTGGCCTAGGGAATGTTAGGAGTGTAGAGACACTGACTCAGGGGAGTGCAGGAGGTCTCCACTTCCCCGTTCCCTATTGCAGGGCCACCATTGTTATTGTTACCCAGGTTTTCCCTATTCCCTTGTCTTATTGTATTAGTTACCGGCCTGCGGGCCGCGTCACATAGGACAATTACACGTGCCGCGTCCTGTTGTATCAGTTACCGGTCTGCTGGCCGTGTCACTCAGGACGGGGCACGTGACATTGGGTTAGGGTTGGGATGAAGACTGTGGTAAGATTTGGGATGAAGTGGGATGGGATCGGGTCAAGTGCATAGGTGGTGAGATGTGATCTCGAGAGTAGGGTGGAAAGTTTGTCTTCTGTACGGGTCGAGAAGCTGGTTTTGTAGGAGGAGGGCTGAGTATTTAGGAGGAGGGACTCTGGGGGTTGTAGGTTAAAGCTTTGTCTGATATTATTAATTATCAAATAAGCTCTCAAATGGACCAAGGAGAATCATTGGATGTCATTTATCTCGACTTCTCTAGAGCATTTGACACTGTCCCACATAAAAGATTGGTAAATAAGATGAGAAAGCTTGGGCTAGGGGAAAATGTGTGTAGATGGGTAGGTAGCTGGCTAAGGCTACTTTCACACATCCGTTTTTTTAAATCCGGCACGATGCGGCGAAAATTGTGAAAACCGGATCTGGAATTGGATCCGTTTTTTTCACATAGAATGTAATGATCACCGCATCGTGCCGGATGGACATGTGGCACCTCCGGGTTTTGCCAGATACGGCAAACATGCGCCGTCCGGCGTCTTCAAAAAACGTTGGCTGCAACGTTTTTTTGCAGCGCCGGACCGGCTTTTTCAACATCGCATGCCCGGGCACTGTGAGTTTTAACCCCACAAGTGCCCGGCGCGCATCTCTCTCTCTCTCCCCCTCCCCTTCTCTCTCTCCCTCTCTCTCTCTCCTTACGCTCCATACCTTTCTTTGGCTGGCTCTCTCGTCCCCGCTGTCTCTCTGGCTGCTCTCTCGTCCCCTGCTCTCTCTTTGGCTGCTCTCTCGTCCCCCGCTGTCTCTCTGGCTACTCTCTCGTCCCCTGCTCTCTCTTTGGCTGCTCTCTCGTCCCCCGCAGTCTCTCTGGCTGCTCTCTCATCCCCCGCTCTCTCTTTGGCTGCTCTCTTGTCCCCTGCTGTTTCTCTGGCTGCTCTCTCGTCTCCCGATCTCTCTCCGGCTGGCTCTCTCGTCCCCCGGTGCCGCATGTACATCCGGTGTTACCGCTGCAGGCCCGATCCGCACGCTGCCGGACCCCTGACACCGGATGTGTGAAAGAGGTCTTAGTGATAGAAAACAGAGTGGTTATTAATGGGCATACTCAGATTGGGCCAGGGTTACTAGTGGGGTACCACAGGGTTCTGTATTGGGCCCCCTACTATTAAATATATTTATTAATGATCTAGTGGATGGCTTACACAGTAAAATATCAGTATTTGCAGATGATACAAAACTATGTAAGGTAGTTAACACAAAGGAGGACAGTTTGCAACTACAGACAGATTTGAGTATATTGGAGAATTGGGCTGAAAAATGGCGAATGAGGTTTAACACAGATAAGTGTAAGGTTATGCACATGGGAAGGAGAAACAGATGCTACAATTACTTACTAAATGGGAAACTGCTGGGGAAATCAGACATGGAAAAAGACTTAAGCATCTTAGTCAATAAGAAGCTAAATTGGAGTGCCCAGTGTCAGGCACCTGCCACCAAAGCAAATAGGATCATGGGATGCATTAGAAGAGGTCTGGGGACACGAGATGAAAACATAATTCTCCCTCTGTACAAATCACTCGTCAGACCACACTTGGAGTATTGTGTGCAATTTTGGACGCCGGTGCTCAAGAAAGACATTACTGAAAGTGTTCAAAGGCGGGCTACTAAAATGATAAATGGAGTTGGTTCACTACAATACCCAGAAAGGTTATCAAAATTAGGTCTATTTACTCTAGAAAATAGAAGACTTAGGGGAGACCTAATATATATGTACAAGTGTATCAGAGGGCAATACAGAGATCTCTCCAGTGAACTGTTTGTACCAAGGACTGTGACAAGAACAAGGGGGCATTCTCTTCGTTTGGAGGAAAGACAATTTCTGCACCAGCATAGAAGAGGGTTCTTCACGATAAGAGCAGTGAGGCTCTGGAATTCTCTTCCTGAGTAAGTGGTGATGGCCAACTCACTGAATGAATTTAAGAAAGGAATGGATGCTTTTCTTGTGAGTAACAGTATAGAAGGTTACGAATAACATAATATTATAGGTAGATGGTTGACCCAGCTTAGGGGAAGGAATTTTTTTTCCCTATGGAGAAAATTGGCTTCTACTCTGTGGGTTTTTTGCCTTCCCCAGGATCAACAATGCAGAACGGCTGCACTAATAATAGGCTGAACTAGATGGACATAAGGTCTTCCATCAGCCTTCAAAACTATGTTACTATGTTTGAAGAACGAGGCAAAGTCTTCAGCTGAGATAAATGGAGAGGGAGGAGGTGCTGGGGGATGGAGGAGAGAATTGAAGGTGTTGAATAGCTGTTTAGGGTTGTGAGACAGGGAGGATATGAGAGATGTGAAGTATGTTTGGGTCACGCTCACTCCCTGACTGATGGACGTGAGCCAGTGGGTTGTGGCCCCACTGTGCCCCAAACCTGACTACCCTGGAAGGGGCGTGATTAAGACAGCTGCCTTGGTTTTCACTGGAGCCTCTGATGGTGAGGTCAGGCTTGTGTGGCAGGCAGCTGCCAGGTGCCACTCCAGGGTAGTGTCAGTCTTTGGCTGCTGATCCCACTTGGGGAGACGGTACGAGTGACAGGCATGAGTAGCAGACAGGCAGGTGAGCACAGCTGAGACACTGGCAAGCGGGCACGGCTGAGACACTGGCAGGCGGGCACGGCTGAAACACTGGCAGGCGGGCACGCTTGAGACACTGGCTGGTGGGCACGGCTGAGACACTGGCAGGCAGGAGTGGTGTTTGGAATAGGTAAGGTCCTGTTCACACTGCAGGTGCAGGTACTGGTACTGACAGGAAGGAATGGTGTATGGAGGAACAGGTAGAGACCTGTTCACACAGCGGGTGCAGGTACTGGTACTGACAGGAAGGAATGGTGTATGGAGGAACAGGTTTGGGGCTGTTCACACAGGAGGAGAACCGCAAGGCTGCGGGGAAGGGTTGTAGAGCGGCAAGAGGTTCTGCAGCAGCAGAACCACAACAGAGTGGAACCGCAAGAGTATGGCGCACAGGTGGAGCCGCAAGAGTACAGAGCAGGCACAGCTGCGAGAGTGCGGAGCACAGGCAGAGCAGCAAGAATGCAGAGCGCTCATAGTAAAATGGCCGCTGACATAGCAGAGGCCGGAGGCTGGATGTGTGCACCCATCGCATGATGTCATACGCTGCTGACGACAGGCTCACACTCTTCATTAATCAGGACGATTCAGGTAATGAACGCTGCGTGTGCACGCCCCTGCACATACACAGTCTGCGCTTTTAAAGGGCCCGTGCCCCTAAAAACCACAGACTTTTTTTTTCTTCTTCCCCTCCTCTCCTTCCCACAGCCAAGGGCCCACCGGGGATCCCCCTGGTACCCCGCTAGGCCAGTCCAACTCTGTCTAGAATCCGCCTCTTTCTCACCATGGAAACAACAAAACCCCTCACTGTCACACTGATCCACTCTCTCCTGTACTACTGTAATGTTCTATTAATTGGCTTCCCCCTCACTCGACCTTCCCCTCTCCAGTCCATCCTTAATGTAGCAGTCAGGGTAGTCCATCTGGCTAATCGGTACTTGGACGCCTCCACTCTGTGCCAGTCATTGCACTGGCTGCCCATACATTATAGGATCTAATTCATACTGCTTATTCTCACCCACAAAAAGGTCTCCACAGTGCAGCACCCCCCTACATCTCCTCCCTCATTTATGTTTATTGGCTTACCCACTCGTTATTCTCTGCAAACGACTTTCCACTAACCTCTGCACTAATCCATACCTCCCACTCCCGGCTTCAAGACTTCTCCTGCGTTGCGCTAATTCTCTGGAATGCTCTACCCCAAGAAATTAGGACAATCCAAAACTTGCACAATTTTAGGAGCTCCCTCAAAACACATTTGTTCAGTGCAGCCTATCACGTTACCTAATCAAGGTCATTTTATGTGTAAGTGTGTGTAGCCCATTCACTATCTGAGAATAGCCTTCCATCAAACTCCACCACAACCAACGGCACCACAAATAACTGGCTGGTGACCAGCTCATGCGGCCTTTATCTATCCCTCACTCCCTCAAGATGGCTGGACCACCATTGTAAATACATACCTGTACTTTGTATCTCCCCCACCTCATTGTATATTGTAAGCTCTCATGAGCAGGGTCGTCTAATTTTCCTTTATTGTATTATCTTTAATGTTGTTACTTATGACTGTTGTGTATGAACTGTTAAACTGTAAAGCGCTGCGGAATATGTTGGCGCTATATGAATAAAGATTATTATTATATTATAATGCACCCCCATTATCCTTCATAGACTGTCATGCACTCCCCATGGTCCCCCATAGAATATAATGCACCCTCATGGTCCTCCATAGAATATAATATACTCCGCAAGGTCCTCCATACGCTGTTATGGCCACCAGTCACTGATTTAAAAAAAATACATTCAATACTTACTTTTCCTCATTCCGCCCGATGCTACATTGGTTTCCTGAGCATGTGGTGTGAAGTACCTCACATCTAAGGCCTCTTTCACACTTCAGTTTTTTGCATCAGTTCAAATCCGCCAAAAAGGCAGACAAGCAGATCCGTTCTCAACTGATGTGAACGGATCTGTTTTCAGACGGATCCTGAAAATGAGGAAATTTAAAGGAAACGCTGGCCGAGAGAGAGACAGAGAGAGAGATAGATATTAAATCAGTGTCGGGTTAAATCAGTGTCTGGAGGATCCGCCAGAGAAAAAAACGTTGCAAGCTCTGTTTTCAAATCTTTGAGGATGGTGACGGACAGCAACTTTTGGCGGATCCGCCAAAAAAACGGATGCAACGGACGGCAATCCGTCACAATCCGCCAGTAATGGAAGTCAATGGGGAAAAAAACGGATCCTCAAAAGAAAATTGAGGATCCGTTTTTTTCAAAACCTGGCGGATTGTGACTGATTGTAAAAAACTGAAGTGTGAAAGAGGCCTTAGTACAGCAGGCGCATTGTAATGATGTAGTCGCGTCCGCTGCCCTGAGACATCAGATGCTGAGGAAGAACGATGGGGGAGAAAGTGTCAGCTGACGCTCCCTCCTCCATCATTATTGCTTGCAATGACAGATGGAGGGAAGGCCCAGTGCGGGCTCACAGGTCCCATAGCAATTGTGTGGCCTGCCGCTATTGGTGGTATGCCACTGCCTGCCCTCTTGTAGTTATGTCCCCCATACTAGTCTCCTTCTTGTAGCAATGTCCCAATCTTGTAGAAATATCACCTTATTGTAGCAATGTTCCCTTCATGTAACAATGTCCCCTTCTTGTAGTAATGTCCCCATCCTTGTCCCATCTTGTAGCAATATCCCCTTCTTGTAGCAATGTCCCCATCTTCTAGTAATGTCTCCATCCTACTCCCCTTCTTGTCCTAATGTCCCCATCTTGTAGTAAGTTCCCCCATCCTGGTCCCATCTTGTAGTAAATTCCCCCATCCTGGTTACATCTTGTGGTAAATTCCCCCATCCTGGTCCCATTTAGTAGTCATATCCCCATCCTGGTCCCATCTTGTAGTCATATCCCCATCCTTGTCCTCTTCCTGTAGTAATGTCCCCCAATATGACATTTTTCACATACACGTTAAAACAAAAATCGTCTCCCATGACCTCGTTCCCTCTGCGAATAGCGTCCTCTTCCTCCTCCTCAGCAGGGTGAGCACATGGCAGTGATGTCATGCGCTGATGCGATGGGTACAACACCGTACCCGGTGATTGGTGTAGGTGTTTCAGGGCAGAAAGCCGGTCTCCGCGCTACAATACAATTCAATTGAACATGCGTCCTCATTCAGCTGAAAACAAGTGCTGGCTTCAGCCGTCCTGTGCGGCTGTGACTGCCAGGACACGATTGTTTCGGAAGCTCAAGGGCGCGGAGGCTGCACTATGCAGCCTCGGGGGCCAAGCGTTTAAACAGTGGTAGTCTGTCAACAAAAAAACATATTACCTAAGGATCCCCTGCAGTTTCTCTTTTGCATTGGGGTTCCACCTCTCATCCGCTGGTCTTCTAGGGTATTCTTCCTACTCGTACAGAACCTCGTGGACATCATAGAGAAGAGTCTGAAACAGCGGATCTGACATGTCCACGCCTAAGGGAATGGCCACCGTGCACAGCTAAGGAGCCCATGGCTGTCCCTGTCAATAACCGCTGATCACCAGGAGTTAGGTGCCATTCAGACTTCCCTTTTCAATCTTCTTTGTTTTTGCATTTTTCATCAGTATGCTGGATCTGATTGTCATCCAAGTTTGCCCCATGTCCATTTTTTATTATTACTGTGGCATCCATTTTTCTCGTATGCAAAAAATGAGCAAAATTCCAAGCATCTCCTACTTACAAAGTATTAAAAAAAAGTCCATCACTCAGATGACACATGGACGGCGCCTGTGTGCCCTCCTTTTTTTATTTTTCCGTTAACCCATTGACTTGCATTGGCGAGTTTGATCCATGACTAGGATCAAAAATATTTTCTTTTTTTTGTGGTCACTCTGCAAAATAACATAGACATGTGAACAGCACCATAGACTATAACAGGTACTTGTTTTAGCTGTGTAAAAAGCGGATGTCTAAATGAGGCCTTGCAGTTCTTGCAGATGGCCAGTAGGTGTTAGCAGCACCTTGAATATTGTTTTCTCCAGTTCTAGGCGGGTAGCTCTCCTGCAGGCGCTCACACTTGTTCCTGGATATCGATCACAGAAGTGACAGTGCTGCAGTGGCGACCACTTCTCGTTTATCCTGGAAATTACAGACCACTGGCCGGCCGCTGCGCGCTCATGCCTGAAACTGCATTGTCTGAGATCTGCAATAAAAAGACAAAAGACCTCGTGATAAACGTGTAGAATAATGAAAAAAAAAAAAATATATATATACACTGTGTGTGTGTATATGTGTGTGTGTGTATATATATATATATATATATATATATATATATATATATATATATATATATGTATATATATATCAACAATTTTAATGCAAAAAAATGGGTGCAAGGCCCCTAGAGAACTTCTAAAAAAAACAAATTTTCAATCCTTTTTCCTAGGATCCGACCCAGGAGGTAAAGATTTTAATTCTTCAAAAAGCATATATAATGGTCACTTATGAAAAATTAAAATGCCTCACCTCCTGAGCTGTATTCCTCGGACACCCAGTGATCAGGAAAAAGCATATTGGACAACATGAAAGTTTCCTTTCCAGCTTAAAGGGATTGTCTCATTTTATTAAATGTGTAAAATTGAAACTTGCTAGTGCAAAACGTGCAACGTTGCAAATGACCTCTTACTAAAAATCGTCTCCTTTCTCAAGAACCGAGAACATTTTCATTCTACAGTTTACTGCTCATTGCCAAGGTTGCCAGCCACCTCTGCAGGTTATCAGCGGTGGTCGGTCTCCAAGGAAATGAGCGCACACTGTTTGCTATAGAGTTGACAAGCGGTGCTCTGACGCTGGATGGATCTGGCCAGCCTCAGTGCCCTTGTGCTCCTCCAGTGCTGCAGAGGCAAAAATGCATGGGGCAGCCCTGCCGAAGCTGGGAGGGTGTGCTCCTGAAGATAGGACCCTAAGACAACCCCCTCATAAGGCACCATATTGCAGTCACGTACGTTGGACCCTAGCTGGAGTTCCCCCTTTCAGGGAGACCTGTAGGTTTGGCATGCCCTGACTAGTTTCTAGTACTGTTGTCTGTAAAACTCATTGTTATGTTAACTTCCATTATTATCTCGCTTTTTTCTTCCACCTCTCTTAGTCCCCCCCCTGTCATGTGTCAATCATTCTGATCCAGACCATGAAGGACCTTCAGAAACCTAAAAAGATCAATTAGACATGAATTTGCTGATGAAATAAGACCAGATTCACACCTCCATGTTATTGTCTGCAGTGCTGACCTCACGTTAACGGCGCTGCAGCCAATCTGTGATCTCAGCGGTTCTCCTGAGTTGACGCCACAATCCACTCAGAGACGCTGATAGATTTTTAAAAGCCAAACTGCAGCCAGAAACCCCCTTTAAGTACCGTATATCGATTCCTTTATAACGGGCATAAATAGGCAGGTAAACTTTTTGAGGGTGTTGTGAAACATAACAAGATGGTCAAGAGTGATCGGAAGCGTTATGTCAGAGACATACAAACATCCCACAGTACCCGGCCCTGGGAGTCAAAGAGCCAGTGTTTTTTCTCACGATCCTCCCTGCATGTTATGTTCACTGGTAAACAAGACATTGTGGTCTCAGAAGACGCCAAATGTTCGGGCCGACCTTAGTAAGGAGCGAGAAGTAAGAAACTGACCGGCACTTCCTCTTTTGCCCGGATGGGAACCTGTGATGTGGGAAATCATGTGCTGATTGGATTTGTTATTTTGATTATTGGGGGGGGTGTAAAATACAGCATAGCCCTTGTACCTGCCGCTGACCCTAGTCACCCACAAATCTTTCCACCTGTGGGTTCTATCTGATTATAATAATGCTGCACAATATATATCACAGCCCCCCCCCTGGATTGTACCTAACCCGGTATTACACAATGTAAGATTTACTGCAATGTCTGATCTTTATCTGATATCTAAGGGTACACAACGTGATCGTCTCCGTTCTGTACATTACATGACCTCCTCCAAGCTGCACAATAGTCTTAACTCCCCCTCTCTGTTCCTTAAAGAATATAACACCCCCACAAACACCATGTAATACAGGATCCTACCTTCCCCCCCCCACTGTACAATACAGGATCTGACTCTCCTCTAAACTGAGCAGTGCGGGATCTAATCCCCCAGTATATGTGTCAGAATTGAACCCCCCACTTTCTAACACAGGATTTAACATGCACTACCATCACCCTTCTCCCCATTTTACATTTCAAAATTGAACCCCCCCACACACACTTTACAATGCAGGATTTAACGTTTCCCTGACTATACCAGATAACTACCTTCTCATTTAGGATATAACGTCCCCTATTGTACAATACAGGATCTAACCATTTCCCTTACTTTACACCACAAGACTTAACTTTCCCTTACTATATAATAAAGGACTTAACATTAATTTAGTATATAATAAAGGACTTACCTTCCCTTACTATATAATAGAGGACTTAACCCTCCCTTACTATATAATAGAGGACTTAACCTTCCCTTGCTATATAATAGCTTATTTAACCTTCCCTTACTTTGTAATAGATGATTTAACCTTCCCTTACTATATAATAGAGGACTTATCCTTTCCTTACTATATAATAAAGGACTTAACCTTCCCTTATTATATAATAAAGGACTTAACCTTCCCCTACTGCATAATAGAGGATTAAACCTTCCCCTATTATACACTACAGGATCCAACCCTTACCCCTATTGTACAGGACACAATTTAACCTTCCCTTGCTATATATAATGCAGGATTTAACTTTCCCCAACTGTACAATACAGCATTTAATCTTCCTTTATTATATAATGCATCATTTAACCTTCCTCCTCTGTACAATACAGATTCCAACCTTTTTCCCTACTGTACAGCATAGGATTTAACCTTTCCTTGCCATATACTACGTAATATAGCCTTCAGTTACTATATAATGCAGAATTTAAAGTACCTTTATTATATAAAACAACATTTAACTTTACTGTATAATAAAGAAAGTAACCTTCCCTTACTGTACAATATAGGATTTAACCTTTCCCCATACTGTCCAGCATGGAATTTAACCTTCTCTTACTATATAATACGGCATTTCATCCTCCCTTATTATATAATATAGCATTTAACGTTACTGTACTTTAACCTTCCCCTACTGTACAATAGAAGTTCAAACATTTCCCCTACTGTACAGCACTTCATTTAATCTTTTCTATACATTATAGGATCTAACTTCCCCTAAAAACTGTACAAAATGGGATCTACTGCATGTTAGAATAAAGCTGCACTTTACATGCATAACATTTATTTTTCCAAACTCAAGAAGGCTTAGGCCGAGTTCACACATCCAGGATATTTGCTCCATGCCCGGAATCTCCTGACCTGAACTAACTGTCTCAGTTGGGTTGGGCGTTGCATCGTGAGTACAGACTGTATATCGTGGGTTGCGCTTATTCTTTGACCTATGGCTTTGAAAGAATCTTCTGACCATTGACCAATTGTCTTTAAAAAATGATTATAAATATATACTTTTTTTTTCTTCTTTATTTTGCTACTTTAGACTGAGCCTCACTAATACAGTCACACACTCTTTCCTGGGGATGTGGAAGCCTTTGGACGTGTTCATCATGCTCACAAAATGGAAAAATGCATGATGTGAACTGAGCCTAATGTGTATAGGCACGGCCTGACTGCCTCCGGTAAGCAACAATTGGCTACATCCTTGCCTTGCCCTTCATTTTTCCATGCGGTATGCTGCACCCGCTATACAAAAAATGCATTTTTAATGTTTCTAAGCTTATGTGCGGCTTGAGGGTCACTAGTGCCAATAAAAATAATTAAAATAAATCCTTTAAAAATGCTTAAACGGGAAAATTCCTATAAAAGGGCTGACACATTTTGTAAATAATGTTCTTGTTCCTTACCCCTATAGAAATTGCAGTAGCGTCTTTATTGAATTGTGATCATAGGTCTGGCAGTGGTGTATCCCCCTCTCCTCATTCAGATGCACGCTTGACCAAACTGAGCATGCATGTATATGAGGCGGTGCCTATGACCAGTAGAGCCTTCCTGTGCCGTGAAAGAAGGTCCATGCGGAATTACTGCTCTGTGTATGGACCCCAAAACACTCAAAAGTATGGATTTTGCTAGGACTTTCTCAGTGATTTGCAGACTTTGGCTCTCCAGTTCTTGTGAAACCAGAGGTCCCAGAATTCCTTGGTGGTCTGCAGCTTTATTGCATGCTGCTACTTGTAGTCTTTGATACCTTCCGTTTGTAATCCACTGCTTTTAAATCATCCTGGAGCTAAGCTAAGGGTTTTGTATTTTGAATGATGTGGTGCAGATCCCCCCCAAAAGACCCCTGAAAAATCACTTGAAAAAATGCTTGACTCTTCTATATAGGATTCTATTGTAAAACCATTTTGTAGTTCATATGTTCAGTCTTTTGAGCATTTTTCTTCTGCTTCAGTCGTCGAAAAACGACTGGTGGGAAATAAGAAAGTGCAGGTCACTTCTTGGACTCGTCTCTTGATGGGAAAACACTCCAAACTGTTAAAAGGCTGCAAAAAAAACACTTTAGGATAAAGAAAACTCTCCAAAAACATTTCAAAAACTCTTCAAAAAACTTTCAGGAAACAGAAAAACTTCTTAAAAATCTCCTTATAGAAGACGCGTTTCCTAAAGCAGTTTCTATTAGAAATCTTGCTTTTTTTTTATTGCCTCGAAAAAATCAATCCACGTGCACATAGCATGAGGCTATGTCCGCACAGAGCTGTTTTTCAGAGGCATTCAAAGTTTTTAAAGCAGAAATCTTTTTAGGAAATGCTTCATTTTTCATTTTTTTTATTCTTTTTTACAAGTTTCTCTTTGCCTGAAGCATTTTTTCAAGAGGATTTAGGCTATGATCCCACAATGAGTTTTTTTATACTGCATATTTTTGAAAAAAAAATGCAAATAACTTATATTACTTAATGGGTGCAGAAATGGTGCAGACAATCTGCATCATCAAAAACTCACCAAAAGCCCATTGTGGGAACGTAGCTTCAAAGAGATTTTTTTTTTTGTGCGTATTTTTCCATGATATGGGTTTTTTTTTACAGCTTTTTTTTAACTTGTGTCAAGTTTAAAATAGATTTCCATTAGCAGTCTTCCTCAAAGAGAAGTGACATTCACCTTCTTCTTTTCCACCAGACTTAAGAAACCTAAACATATGACCAGCAAAGTGGATTAACACTAAATGTGATAGGAAAAGTATTTTAAGTGTTTTTTAGTTGATTATGAAGAGCGAATCCACTCCAAATAACTCCTAAAACAAAGCTGTGTATAAAATACTGTACATCTTAAGGCTGGATATTTTATTTTTTTGAGCTTTTGAGCAAAAAATGGCCAAGTTTTCCCAAGCAAAGCTCCTTACGAAAAAAGTTGTTGTTTTTTTTCCCGAAGAGGCTTCGCAAGCAGCTTTGCCGCCGGCAGAGTCTTTTCCGTTACATCTTCATTAGTGAGCGGGTGGCTTCGGAATCCGCCCAGAGGATGAACGTTACTTCTTTCAACCGCGCCAGGATTAAAAAGAAGTAACAAAAACCCTGAACATATGCACAGCAAGTCATATTTTTACATTGCTCTGCATTATGTCTCTTTTTTTGCAGCGATTTTTCGATGTGATGCTGTCTGGAATCCACCTGAAAAAAGGTCCACATAGCCATAGTGAACACTCTTCAAAATCCGTTTCAAAAAACGTTAATTTTCCGCACCAAAAAGTTGGCACAAGGATTCAGTGTGAACACACCCTTAGGCCCCATTCACACTTCTGTATAAAGCTGGTACCAGAAAAACAGTACCAGTGTCATCAGTGTTTTGGATCAGTGTGCCATCACTGTGCTATTTATGTGCCGTTAGTGTGCCATCAGTGTGCCATTCTTGTGACATCACTGCTCCATTCGTGTGACGTCAGTGTGCCATTTGTGTGCCATTAGTGTGCCCTTCATGTGCAGTTAGTGTGCCATTCGTGTGATGTAATTGTACCATTCGCGTGACGTCAGTGTGACGTCACTGTGCTATTCATGTGCCGTCAGTGTGACGTCACTGTGCTATTCATGTGCCGTCACTGTGCTATTTGTGTGCCGTCAGTGTGCCATTCATGTGCCATCAATGTGCCATTTGTGTGACGTCAGTGTGCCATTCATGTGTCGTCACTGTGCTATTCGTGTCTTGTCAGTGTGACGTGACTGTGCTATTCGTGTGCCGTCAGTGCACCATTCGTGTGCCATCAATGTGCCATTTGTGTGACGTCACTGTGCCCTTCGTGTGCCGTCAGTGTGCCATTCTTGTGCCCTTCGTGTGCCGTCAGTGTGCCATTCTTGTGCCATGAGTGTGACGTAACTGTGCTATTCTTGTGAAATCAGTGGGACATCACTGTTCCATTCATGTGATGTCAGTGTGCCATTTGGGTGCCGTCAGTGTGATGTCAGTGTGCCATTCGGGTGCTGTGTGCCGTCTGTATGCCATATGTGTGCCGTGTGATATCTGTGTTTTTCCGGTATGGATAAAGAAAGAATGAAATTGGAAATTATAAAACGTCTCCTATAATTTGCAATATTAAACACAGACTGCACACGGCTGAGACTCAAATGTCATCTGTGTGCTGTACGTGTCTTCCATGGGCCCATTAGACTTGTGTTGGCCCTTGTCATCCGTACTGCTGGAAAAAACGGACATGTTTCCGTATCCTTCACACAGACACACGGTCACACAGACATGTGAAGATCACAATAGGTTATAATGGGTGTGTGTCATCTGTGAAAAAAACAGATGTCGCACATACTGCAAACACAAAGATGTGAAGGAGGCCTTAGTGTCATAAGTACGGGGTGGGCAATTGATATGGATACACCTGGGTGGGCCATGTATATGGATACACCTAAATTAAATGGTAATGGGTGGTGATATCATCTTCCTGTTTGTGGCACATTAGTATAAGGGAGGGGGAAAACTTTTCTAGATGGGTGGTGACCATGGCGGCCATTTTGAAGTCTGCCATTTTGGATCCTACTGTATAAATGGCCCAGCCAAGTCTATCCATATAAATGGCCCACCCTGTAGAATCATATGTGCAACAGATACAGCCGCAAATACGGCCGTATAAGCAGCAGATTTCATGAGCGGGAATCCTCTGCGTCTTACATTACCAGCGCTGTAAATTATATTTCATAAAATCTGATTTGAAAACGCAACGTGACAATATCTACGGCCGATGTCGCTGCGGATTTAACCTTTTGCAATGCAAAGGATGAGACATGCGGCAAACCACTGCATTTCTGCAGTGTTTTTTCTTCGATAATGAAGGAGTAGCTCATTACTCTTTATTAGATTGCACATAAGGGACTCGGGTAATGAATTTTGTGGCTCACAATTAAACCGCAATCACACATCTGTGTGTCACCTTCTGAGTACAGACGATGATTCACGAAGTGGCCACTGATCTCCTGACCCCAATCCAACAGCCTCACGTATGCCAAGAGGCATTCAGGTGCAGGTCAGGAGACCCACGGCCGGGCAGTGCATCGCTGTCCATAATCGGACCTTAACCTAACGGATGTGTGACTGCAGCCTTACTGGGGACGTAAGGCTGGGCTCACACACAGCAGACCAGTGTGCCCAAAAACGCACCAAAACTCGCTTTGCTAAAGATTACCAGGCAATACTTTGGAGCCCGCTACAAAATATACTGCGCAAAAAAATAAAGGGAACACATCCTAGATATCACCGAATGAAAAATTACAGCTGCAAATCTTTATTCATTACACATGTAATGCATTGAGAGCAATAAAACATAAAAATGATTATTGTAAATTAAAATTAATGTGCCATGAAGTGTGATTGACTTGAAGTTATATTGTGTTGTTTAAGTGTTCCCTTTATTTTTTTGAGCAGTATATATCCGCCCTGCAAATTGTATCCGCCCACCGCAAAATGTATCCACCCACTGCAAAATGTATCCACCCGCTGCAAAATGTATCCTCCCGCTGCAAAATGTATCCTCCCGCTGCAAAATGTATCCGCCCGCTGCAAAATGTATCCTCCCGCTGCAAAATGTATCCTCCCGCTGCAAAATGTATCCTCCAGCTGCAAAATGTATCCTCCCGCTGCAAAATGTATCCTCCCGCTGCAAAATGTATCCTCCAGCTGCAAAATGTATCCTCCCGCTGCAAATTGTATCCGCCCACCGCAAAATGTATCCACCCACTGCAAAATGTATCCACCCGCTGCAAAATGTATCCTCCCGCTGCAAAATGTATCCTCCCGCTGCAAAATGTATCCGCCCGCTGCAAAATGTATCCTCCCGCTGCAAAATGTATCCTCCCGCTGCAAAATGTATCCTCCCGCTGCAAAATGTATTCGCCCGCTGCAAAATGTATCCTCCCGCTGCAAAATCCGCTGCAAAATGTATCCTCCCGCTGCAAAATGTATCCGCCCGCTGCAAAATGTATCCTCCAGCTGCAAAATGTATCCGCCCGCTGCAAAATGTATCCGCCCGCTGCAAAATGTATCCTCCCGCTGCAAAATGTATCCTCCCGCTGCAAAATGTATCCTCCCGCTGCAAAATGTATCCTCCCGCTGCAAAATGTATCCGCCCGCTGCAAAATGTATCCTCCCGCTGCAAAATGTATCCTCCCGCTGCAAAATGTATCCTCCAGCTGCAAAATGTATCCACCCGCTGCAAAATGTATCCTCCCGCTGCAAAATGTATCCTCCCGCTGCAAAATGTATCCGCCCGCTGCAAAATGTATCCGCCCGCTGCAAAATGTATCCGCCCTCTGCAAAATGTATCCTCCCGCTGCAAAATGTATCCGCCCGCTGCAAAATGTATCCTCCCGCTGCAAAATGTATCCTCCCGCTGCAAAATGTATCCTCCAGCTGCAAAATGTATCCGCCCGCTGCAAAATGTATCCGCCCGCTGCAAAATGTATCCTCCCGCTGCAAAATGTATCCTCCCACTGCAAAATGTATCCTCCCGCTGCAAAATGTATCCTCCAGCTGCAAAATGTATCCGCCCGCTGCAAAATGTATCCTCCCGCTGCAAAATGTATCCTCCCGCTGCAAAATGTATCCGCCCGCTGCAAAATGTATCCTCCCGCTGCAAAATGTATCCGCC
The DNA here is from genome assembly GCF_039654945.1 of Dendrobates tinctorius. Lineage (NCBI taxonomy): Eukaryota > Metazoa > Chordata > Amphibia > Anura > Dendrobatidae > Dendrobates > Dendrobates tinctorius. The sequence continues at coordinate 37,577,414 of NW_027361825.1, read as the reverse complement.
CGCTGCAAAATGTATCCTCCCGCTGCAAAATGTATCCTCCCGCTGCAAAATGTATCCGCCCGCTGCAAAATGTATCCTCCCGCTGCAAAATGTATCCGCCCGCTGCAAAATGTATCCTCCCGCTGCAAAATGTATCCTCCAGCTGCAAAATGTATCCGCCCGCTGCAAAATGTATCCGCCCGCTGCAAAATGTATCCTCCCGCTGCAAAATGTATCCTCCCGCTGCAAAATGTATCCGCCCGCTGCAAAATGTATCCTCCCGCTGCAAAATGTATCCGCCTGCTGCAAAATGTATCCGCCTGCTGCAAAATGTATCCGCCCGCTGCAAAATGTATCCGCCCTCTGCAAAATGTATCCGCCCTCTGCAAAATGTATCCGCCTGCTGCAAAATGTATCCTCCCGCTGCAAAATGTATCCTCCCGCTGCAAAATGTATCCTCCAGCTGCAAAATGTATCCTCCCGCTGCAAAATGTATCCGCCCACTGCAAAATGTATCCTCCCGCTGCAAAATGTATCCTCCCGCTGCAAAATGTATCCTCCCGCTGCAAAATGTATCCGCCCGCTGCAAAATGTATCCGCCCGCTGCAAAATGTATCCTCCCGCTGCAAAATGTATCCTCCCGCTGCAAAATGTATCCGCCCGCTGCAAAATGTATCCGCCCGCTGCAAAATGTATCCTCCCGCTGCAAAATGTATCCTCCCGCTGCAAAATGTATCCGCCCGCTGCAAAATGTATCCTCCCGCTGCAAAATGTATCCTCCCGCTGCAAAATGTATCCTCCCGCTGCAAAATGTATCCTCCCGCTGCAAAATGTATCCGCCCGCTGCAAAATGTATCCGCCCGCTGCAAAATGTATCCGCCCGCTGCAAAATGTATCCTCCCGCTGCACAATGTATCCACCATGCAAACTGAAAGGTGATGCAAATTTGAGAGCGGAAGTGTTGATAAATTCAGTGTATGTCAATGCGACGTTCGCCCTGTGTAATGCAAGGACATGTGAACCGACCCATACATGCTGCACTGTGCATTTTTATTCTAGAGAACAGTTTTATTTCCTTCTTATTTATACTGAAGCAAAACCAAAGGAATGAGCCGAACACATGTTGGTAGAAGTGCAATGTGTAGGTGCATATTCACACTGCCGCCATTTAACAGACAAAATCTAGGATAAAAACAAAATGATCAAATACCCCGCAGTAAGTAAATGGTAACAGTACATGTAAATAACGGTATTTAGTTGGCACCACGTTGATCAAAAGAGCGTAAAAGCCGTCCCACCGCGACAAGGTGACCCGATCAGGATGGACCCCAAATCTTGTAGTTCTCGCTATTAGTCATGAGCAAACGTGCTGGGATAAGGTGGTGTTAGCATGCTCCGATGCTATCCGAGTGTCTTCGGCATGCTCGAAAAATATGTTTGCATCTCCATGCCTTGCCCAACAAACAGGCAATACCTGTGTTGTGGCTGTCGAACAGTCATGAGACATGCAGACATGGGTACTCGAACATATTTTTCGAGCAAACCAAAGTCACTCGGTAAGCACCTTATCTAAGAAGGTTCATTGATCACTACTCGCTATGTTTCAGCAGACCTCAAAGTAGACTGGGGCAGAGCAGGACCTGTGCATGAGTATTTTGCAAGATGCACAGCCCAAAAAGGAGGAGTCACAACCCTGTATGTATAGAGTGCAAGAAACTAAAGCAAAACCAAAGATATGAGCAGGAATTTATGTTGGTGTAAGTGCAATGTGTAGGTGCAAACAAAATGAACAAGTACCTGCAGTAAGTAAATTAACAGTAATAGTACATATAAATAACATATATGACAAAAGGTAGGGTCCATCCTGATCGGGCACCTTGTTGCGGGGGGATGGCTTTCATGCTCTTTTGATGAAAATACTGTCAGCTAAGTCCCCTATGTCATTTACATGTATTATTACTATTTATTAACCTCCTGCAGGGTATTCGCTCATTTTGTTTTTGTTCTATTTTCATTGTGTAGATTGGATGCCCGACATGGCGATCTCCGCAATGCATTGCAGCTTTGCTTCTCATCGTTGCCAATACTGCTGGATTTCTGTTCGTAAGTTGCATTCAATTTTGCTTCTGTAGACTTCAAGCCACGTGTGACCTGACTTTGTTCACACGGTGCAGTTTTGCTTTGTTTTTTAATCAATATTTATACTGTATAGTAGCAGGTCTGACTCATGGCTCGGAGTCTGTAGAGAGGAGTAAGACTGTTGTCGCACCCTTCTCCTGCTTCCTATAGAGAGTGCAGCATGTTCCGCTGACGGCCGCGGGAACAATGAACTCGAAGTCCCTGATTTCCCTGCTCCTTCCCTGTATTATACGCTGGTAACGAGGGGGGATGTCAGGTAACGAGTGCATCTCCTATATGTGTATGTGCCCCTCCACTGACGTCCCCCTAATGATGGGTGGTCCATTGTTTATGGGGGCTGACAGGATGTCAGAGGGGTATAGTAGCCTCCCCTTCCCTCTTCCATCGTAGTTAGCTTCTTTCTTTAATTCATGTTAATGGAGGATTAGGAGTGATGACGGCCAGCCGACACATTTCAGGTGGCTACTATTAAATGTTTACAGGTCCGGGTTGTTACAGTCTGTATACAGACCGGATTGACCGTATGCAGACTGGACTGACCGTATACAGACTGGACTGACCATATACAGACCAGACTGACCATATACAGTCCAGACTGATTGTATACTGACCAATCTGACCATATACAGACTGGACTGACTGTATGCAGACCACACTGACTGTATACAGTCCAGACTGACTGTATACAGTCCAGACTGACCGTATACAGACCGGACTGACTGTATGCAGACCACACTGACTGTATACAGTCCAGACTGATTGTATACAGATCAGACTGACCGTATACAGTCCGGACTGACCGTATACAGACCAGACTGACCGTATACAGTCCAGACTGATTGTATACAGACCGGACTGACTGTATGCAGACCACACTGACTGTATACAGTCCAGACTGACCGTATACAGACCGGACTGACTGTATGCAGACCACACTGACTGTATACAGTCCAGACTGATTGTATACTGACCAATCTGACCATATACAGACTGGACTGACTGTATGCAGACCACACTGACTGTATGCAGACCACACTGACTGTATAAAGTCCAGACTGACCGTATACAGACCGGACTGACTGTATGCAGACCACACTGACTGTATACAGTCCAGACTGATTGTATACAGATCAGACTGACCGTATACAGTCCGGACTGACCGTGTACAGACCAGACTGACCGTATACAGTCCAGACTGATTGTATACAGACCGGACTGACTGTATGCAGACCACACTGACTGTATACAGTCCAGACTGACCGTATACAGACCGGACTGACTGTATGCAGACCACACTGACTGTATACAGTCCAGACTGATTGTATACAGATCAGACTGACCGTATACAGTCCGGACTGACCGTATACAGACCAGACTGACCGTATACAGTCAAGACTGATTGTATACAGACCGGACTGACTGTATGCAGACCACACTGACTGTATACAGTCCAGACTGACCGTATACAGACCGGACTGACTGTATGCAGTCCAGACTGATTGTATACAGATCAGACTGACCGTATACAGTCCGGACTGACCGTATACAGACCAGACTGACCGTATACAGTCCAGACTGATTGTATACAGACCGGACTGACTGTATGCAGACCTCACTGACTGTATACAGTCCAGACTGATTGTATACAGATCAGACTGACCGTATATGCGCAGCAGATTCCGCAGTGTGTGCACACACCCTGAATGTATACAGACCGGACTGACCGTATACAGACCAATCTGACCAGACTGACTGTATACAGTCCAGACTGATTGAATACAGTCCAGACTGATTGCATACAGATAGGACTGACCATATACAGTCCGGACTGAATGTATAAAGACCGGACTGACCGTATACAGACCGGACTGACTGTATACAGACCGAAAGGACCATATACAGACCGGACTGACCGTATACAGACCGGACTGACCATATACAGACCGGACTGACCGTATGCAGTCCAGACTGATTGTTCACAGATAGGACTGACCATATACAGTCCGGACTGTGAATGTATACAGACCGGACTGACTGTATACAAACTGGACTGACTGTATACAGACCGAAATGACTGTATATAGACCGAACTGACCGTATACAGACTGGACTGACTATATAAAGACCGGACTGACTGTATAAAGACCGGACTGACTGTATACAGGCCGGACTGACTGTATACAGGCCGGACTGACTGTATAAAGACCGGACTGACTGTATAAAGACCGGACTGACTGTATAAAGACCGGACTGACTGTATACAGACCGGACTGACTGTATAAAGACCGGACTGACTGTATACGGACCGTACTGACCGTATACAGACTGGATGGACCGAATAAAACTGGACTGACTGTATATAGTCCGGACTGACTGTATACAGACCGGACTGACTGTATACAGACCGGACTGACTGTATACAGACCGGACTGACTGTATACAGGCCGGACTGACTGTATACAGACCGGACTGACTGTATACGGACCGTACTGACCGTATACAGACTGGACTGACTGTATATAGTCCGGACTGACTGTATACAGACCGGACTGACTGTATACGGACTGGACTGACCGTATACGGACTGGACGGACCGAATAAAACTGGACTGACCGTATACAGTCCAGACTGACCGTATACAGTCCGGACTGACCGTATACAGTCCGGACTGACCGTATACAGACCGATCTGACCGTATACAAATCGAACTGACCGTATACAGACCGAACTGACCGTATACAGACTGGGCGGACCGAATAAAACTGGACTGACTGTATACAGACCGCATAATCGTATACAGATCGGACTGACTGTATACAGACCAGACTGACCGTATACAGACTGGACTGGCCGTATAGAGACCGGACTGGCCGTATAGAGACCGGACTGGCCGTATAGAGACCGGACTGGCCGTATAGAGACCGGACTGGCCGTATAGAGACCGGACTGGCCGTATACAGTCCGGACTGACCGTATACAGACCGGACTGACCGTATACAGACCGGACTGACTGTATGCATACGGGACTGACCATACACAGACCGGACTGACCTTATACAGACCGGACTGGCCGTATAGAGACCGGACTGGCCGTATAGAGACCGGACTGGCCGTATAGAGACCGGACTGACCATACGCAGACCGGACTAATAGTATACAGATCGGACTGACCTTATATAGACCGGACTGGCCATATAGAGACCGGACTGACCGTATACAGACCAGAGTGACCGTGGGTCTCCCAACTTGAACTTACAGCCTCATAGACACGTAGGACTCTGTAAGTTCGAGTCAGGAGACCCACGGTCAGTCCAGGTATGAAAAAGCCGGTCTGAACTTCGCCTTAGGACTCGTGCCCATAACCATATTTTCGGTCTGAGTGTGATCCAACATAACATTTGATCGCATTCGGACTGATGTTATTTTATGGGGCTGTGCACATGTCCAATTTTTTCCTCGGACAGAGTCGATCAAGGGAAAAAAATCACTGTAAGAACGAGTTTAATCTGATATTCAGATCGCACACGGCCATGCAAGTCAATGAGTGCATGGAATTCATCAGACTGCACTCGGATGGCATCTGAGTGCAGTCCGATTTCCACAGACTGACAGATTGGACATTCTTTCCTCCACGTTCTCCTCATTTGAGAGAATCGGATCATGCTGTGCTGACACTCGGATCAGTGTGTGACTTGCATAATCGACCCGATTCTAAAATATCCGTGTGACCCCCGGGCCTAATACAGGACACTTTCCTTCAGGTTAACGCACGTGAAAATGGACTTAAAGAAACTGAATAAGATCAAGTTTAGACAAGAGTATGCAAAATAAAAAAAGAAAATGATAATAAAAATCGGGCATTTTTTCGTCTGTATGTCAGTGTTTTAGTTCAACAATTTAATAAATAGTGAAAGGCCAACTTTAATTTTCTATGTTGATAGCTGTAGGGCATCCAATCCACATGGCATCAATTTTCTGGCGAGTCTGATCCCATTTTAGACGCATCTGAGACGCCGGGAGGGGAGTAATGGGTTAATTGAAGAAGCCGATTTAACAATGAGGTAATGGTAATGACACGTTTAATGAGTCATGTGATGTAGGGACAGAAAGAGAGGAAGACAACGAGGACGACGATGCACCCGGTGGGTTAAAGGGTCAATTAAAGCGGGCACGCGCACTTTCCCCTGCAGCGGCCCCTTCTCCGTGTGGATTTTGCAGCATCAGGCGGGCAGGTGAATTTGTGCTGTGGTCTAGTAGATGCTGAGCTGCAGTAATGGGATTATCCTAATTAGCCCTGATTCCTGAACAGGCTAATCTGCTGCAGAGACACAGAGCCTGGTTGCGAGGCAGGGATAAAAGCCTCATTGGATGCCATGGGGTCCTTCCTAGCCAATCGCCACCCGCCTGTCAGCCACACGTACACCTGGAGGGATGTCCGCAGACCAATGAGAGCTGCTCGACGCGTAGGCAAGCGACATGATTGGGTGCAGAATTTCTGTAGTGATAGAGATAAGTTCGGTGGGAGAACTTGCAACAAACATCCAAACACTAAATACCGTAAACACGCCATATAGCGAACCGACTGCAACCCGACGTTCATAAACGCCAATGAATCCAATTATCAGGGGTTCCTGGGGGCATAGACTGGTACGGCGAGGGCACGCGTTCCCTCTGAGCTGCGTTTAGGCAGATAGCGGTGCCAGGGAGGGAAGGGGTTACTGGCAGCTCTCGAGGAGCAGCGGCGGGCAGGCAGGCACTACTCCGCCTGATTCTGTCTGCTGAGTCCCAGGATACAGCCGGGTCACCGGGATACATAATGAATACGCAGGCATCTTCTGTACCAGAAAGTAAGACATTAAACGCCTCATTACCGTCACATCATTCTTTTTTTTTTTTTTCTTGCAGGGCTGCGGTTTTAACTCTTTCAATATCTCACTGGTTATAGATCCGTCTCACGCAGCGGTACGTGCGCACTTAGTGCGGTATTTTACATATATAATGTTCCTGGAGAAAATCCGATGCGTTACCAAACCAGAATGTCATCATCGTGCTGCAAAACTGCAACTTCACTTCTTGCAAAATTGCAGCAAAGGATAAAATCTGCAACAAGGAAAACCACTGGATTGGTGAAGATTGTGCCACTGCAGATTTCACTGTGGGATCATCTTTGCATACACATACCAAAGCGTGTATAGCCGTGCACCCTGCCGCACCACCTAGGTGCACTGCCCATGTATTATCAGGGGGTCCTATGTACGAACATATTTCCCCCTAGAAGAAATGTTTCTGTGGGAGAATATCTATGTACATACTGAGTCCAATGTAGCGTGCCACAAGAGCCGCAAGCGTGTGCACAGGATTTAAAGGGAATCTATGAGTAGGATCAACCCTTCTAAGCCGTCTACATGGACTGGTAGGTCATAGGAAGCTGAATAAAACGATACCTTGATATCTGCGATCCAATGTTTTACTCCAGAGAACTCTTAAAAAGTAAATGAGCTGTTAAGATCTATGGGCCGGACATAGATCTCCCTAAGGCTCCGCCTCCAGAATTTATTGTAAATTAAAGGGGGAATTACCAGTGTGAGACATGTAGATCAGGAGAGCAGACTGTCAGTCATTACATGTCTCACACTGGTAACTCCTCCTTTCATTTATAATTAGTTCTGGAGGCAGATTCTTGGGGAGATCTATGTCCCGCCCACAGATCATAACAGCTCATTTACATACTAAGAAAAACATGGATTTCTCTGGAATAAGACATCGGCGGATCACAGACATCAAGGTATCATTTTATTCAGCTCCTTACGACCTACATGTCCATGTAGACAGATTATCAGGGTTGATCCTACTGATTGATGCCCTTAGGCTAAAAGTTGTCAAACCTGATCCGGTAGAAGCCACAGCCCACCGGATCATCTGTTGAGGCCGGAGACGGTGCAGGAGAGGGAGAGGGCGAGAGAGTCTTCGGGCATGCGCAGTGGAAAAAAGCGGTCCGGCGCTGTCAAAAACCGTTGCAGGGAACATTTTTTGCAGATGCTGGACAGGCATTTTTTGCCGTATCCAGCAAAAGCCGGACACGCTGCATGGCCATCAGGCGCAATGCGGCAATAATGCTAGTCAATGGGAAAAAAGCCGGATCCGGTGGCAACCGGCATCGGATCCGGCTTTTACATTTTTCGCCGCATCGCGCCTGATGCTTAAAAACTGAAGTCTGAAAGTAGCCATGGCCATGTCTGAGCTTGGAGACACAGGAAAGGTAACACACACCTCTATGGAAACCCTGTGACAACTTTGTAGATATTGCATCCAGATTTCTCATTTTTGGCTGGGGCTATATTTCAACTTTGGCCGCAGCACAGATCACAGAGATCGCTGTCTATTGCTGCTGTATCGCAACGTAATGCAGGTGAGTGGTGCTGCATTACAACCAGCAAGGCAGCAAGTCACAACCATCTTTTGCCACTTGCTTATCGCGGCTGCCATACCTTGCCAATTGCACTATACTACGGTGCATGCAGTGACCTCTGTCTGTGCGCCACCTCTACAGGAGCCAAATTCGTTGTGTAGCTCCAGCCTTGGGGTATGCTCAGATGCAGCAGAATTGCTGCAGACATTTCTGAATAACATTTAGATGTTCTGTAGTAATATGCATCAGCAAAAACCTCTAATGATGTTGAATTTTTTAATTTTTTTTGTCAAAAATTGCATTCGGTTTAACTCCTCGTGCACAATTTTATCCCATGGTGCTTTTCATTCTTCCCCAGTTACTTGGGAAAAGTAGGATGAGACATGTTCCTGACCATAGGAGATAAGCCACCTCCGGCAGCGGCTATTAGTCCCGAAGTCGGCACGTTAAGGTGCCCATTCATCCTCCAAGTTTTCACAAAAATTTGCCGTAAAATATTTGTGCGCCCCAGATTGCACCTCCTCTCCGGGCGTGGAAACAACTCTACATCTGTCTGTATGAGAGATGTATTTTTTGGGGGACTGTCTTGAATGTGACTGTGCATGCTGCCCGGAGGAGGACGGAGGAATGCAGCTGCTCGATCCTCGCATGCCTCTGCAGTGAGGAGTATGGCGGATATACCATAGGGTGTACACTGGCAGTGGGCGAGCAATACCATAGCTTGTCGTGGGATGTAATTGTTCCACCTACGGATATGGAAGCAACTGCTGCAGTTCCCCCATCCGTTTCCCTTTCATTCCTTCAGTTACCAACTGTGCATCATTTGCAGGGACAATCCCAGGATTTGGGTTACGACCCTGGAGAAGTTTGTATTTGGAATTTTCCCTAAGGGCTTGCGGACACGACCGATTTTCTCGTACGAATGCTAGCCCTGGTTTTCATGGACAGCGCTCGTACCCATGGGGTTGTGCACATGTCTGATTTTTTTTTTTTCTCGGACCGAGCAGTCTGCGAAAAAAATTAGAGACATGTACGATTTAGATCCAAAATGCCAATACAAGTCCATGGGTCGGAGAAAAAAATTGAGCCACGCTCGGGCAACATCCAAGTGCGGTCCGATTTTCACAGACTAACGTAATGAAGGAGGGGGAAATTTTTTTTCCTTTCTCTCCACATTTGCGAAAAAGTGATTCCACCCTGATCAAGCTCTGATCACAATAATCGGACCGTTTTTCTCGGTCGTGTGACAGGCAGTGGGTCGCCATCTCCCGATGCAAGGCAAGTATTAAGTCTGCCCCCTTTATAAAGTGCCGTCTGAGTGCCCATAAAAAATGCTACTTTTTGTGTCAAACTTCTGTAGGGAAGGTGACCTGACGGACGGACGGACTTGTCAGAATAGAGAAAGGAAGGTTTGCACAGTTTAGACATGTGTCAGTTACTACAGTGGGGAAACAGCTGAGAAAGTGTAGTGGACGTGCAGTACCTTTGGTTGACCATTAGAGGGCAGGGAGGAGTGTGAGCAAAGGACTTGACATCAGCTTAGGGCTTAGGAAACCGTTGGTTATGGGGGGCGGAGTTACAGGGAACCGGGAAAGATATAAATTTGAAGGAGGGTTCCAGAAAGTTCCAGTCCCCAGGGGGAGCTCCAGTGACAGGAGGACTACGACAGTTTGTGCACTGTGAGGAGAACCAAACTAAGGGGAACTGAGGAGAGAGAACGTCAGGGGGGTGGTCCTGACAGGAAGAACCGCAGTATAGACGAGGCACGGGGTGAAGGACACCGTATTTGAAACGACGAACTTGACCAGTAAAGTGCTGATGGTGTACGGGCCTAAGGTCGGCCACAGTGACTGAGCTGACAGGATCGTCACAGAGTGAAAAAGGGGCGGTACGTATAAATACGCCCCTGGTGTAAAATACGGTGTATGAAGCGGCCCTGGACACGGAGGGCCGTGGGGAAGATATTGCGGTGTGCTGTGAGGGCCGTCAGACGGACGGTGGAAAATAAACTTGGACTTGTTGCACCCGAAACCTGCCTCATCTTGTGTCTGTACGTCACTGCGCGGTATATCGAGGGACCACCCCCCAGCTCGGCCCACCGACCCTACACTTCCACAAAAAAAAGTTTGTACTCCCCTAATTTGAGATACCGAGTCTCTTTCTCTCCAAGGTGACATTTCCCTGACGTCTCGGAGACTGGCATGTTTGATGCCATCCTAAGTGGCGCTCTCCCAGGAATCTGGGGCCACGGACAGAAGCCAAGAAAAGGCCCTTGGTCTTTGTCGCTAACAGGGCCACTGCTACTTTTTTTATAAATATTGTGCCCCTAAGACTTTGTGGCAGCCACAGGAAAAGCACCAAACAGTGAACTAGAGAGAAGAGATAATTTTGGCACAATGGCTCCCGCTAAGTGCCGACAGCCAAATCTGGAGGCATGTTGGTGAATACTATCAATCTGTGACAGTCAATAGCTATTTGCCTCCAGCTTTCCTATGCATGCGATGGGGAAGAGGAGATATGAGGCTGTCAGCCACACCTTGTGCCGCTTATCTCCATAGGGAACATAGATTACAGTCTGACGGGTTTTAGTAGTGAGTGCGGTAATTCACCATCTCCCCGGCTTTAGAACGTTGTCACTTCCTTTTTCTTCTTCACCAAAAGTCATAATCCGCTTTAGCCCCCTATCACTCATCATCAGATCAGTCTGTGATAATCTCCTGAGAGTGATTGGCCAGATTATCCCCTCTGATGCCACAGACTGCTGGGCGATACTTTCCATATGTAAGCAATGACCCCAACTTGTCAGATATAGGAGGGATGGAGAGGCGTGAAATGCAAGAATCAGACCATGCATTGGATGTGTGCCGCTTTCTGGAGATTTACAAGCTTTTGTATTTTACTCCTCTTGTACAAAATCTGGTTCCAGAGCTGTACTCAGACTTCTGCAGGCTTCAGAGCTGGAACTTCCTAGCGTTTCTTGCTTTTTGCAGCGTCTGCACTGTGCTCTTGTGATATGCATTCTGTGAAGTGTAGTCTTTTTGTGAGAAGCTGCACATGTTGGATATATTAATTCCCGAAAGCAATTTACATTGCATTAGTTATCTTGTACTGACAGCCTGTTTTATACTCCAGAGCTGCATTCAGAATTCTGCTAGTTGCCCTTAGGAGTTGATTTTTCAAACATATACAGAATGCAAATCACTGAACCAAGCAGAGTTCAGATGTTGCGATGGCGAAGAACGCTGGGAGGTTTCAGCTCTGAAACTTGCAGAATTGTGAATGCCGCTCTGAAATCAGCTATCATACAAGAGTAATAGTGCAATGTAATTGCAAAGTCAGTCAACTATTTCTGCACGTGTGTGTGTGTGTGTGTGTGTGTGTGTGTATGTATGTATGTATGTATGTATGTATGTATATATATATATATATATATATATATATATATATATATATATATATACACACACACACACACTGCTCAAAAAAATAAAAGAAACACTTAAACAACAGAATATAACTCCAAGTAAATCAAACTTCTGTGAAATCAAACTGTCCACTTAGGAAGCAACACTGATTGACAATCAATTTCACATGGAATAGACAACAGATGGAAATTATTGGCAATTATCAAGACACCCTCAATAAAGGAGTGGTTCTGCAGGTAGGGACCACAGGCCACATCTCAGTACCAATGCTTTCTGGCTAATGTTTTGGTCACTTTTAAATGTTGGTTGTTGACGTCGGGCCCTTAGACCATCCTCATGGAGTCAGTTTCTAACCGTTTGTGCAGACGTGCACATTTGTGGCCTGCTGGAGGTCATTTTGCAGGGTTCTGGCAGTGCTCCTCCTGTTCCTCCTTGCACAAAGGTGGAGGTAGCGGTCTTGCTGCTGGGTTGTTGCCCTCCTACGGCCAACTCCACGTCTCCTGGTGTACTGGCCTGTCTGCTGGTAGCGCCTCCAGCCTCTGGACATTACACTGACAGACACAGCAAACCTTCTTGCTACAGTTCACACTGATGTGCCATCCTGGATGAGCTGCACTACCTGAGCCACTTGTGTGGGTTGTAGAGGCCGTCTCATGCAACCAACATTCAAAAAAGACCAAAACATCAGCCAGAAAGCATTGGTACTGAGATGTGGTCTGTGGTCCCTACCTGCAGAACCAGTCATTTATTGAGTGTGTCTTGATAATTGCCAATAATTTCCATCTGTTGTCTATTCCATTTGCACAACAGCATGTGAAATTGATTGTCAATCAATGTTGCTTCCTAAGTGGACAGTTTGATTTCACAGAAGTTTGATTTACTTGGAGTTATATTCTGTTGTTTAAGTGTTCCCTTTATTTTTTGAGCAGTGTGTGTATGTATGTGTGTGTGTGTATATATACACTCACTGGCCACTTTATTAGGTACACCTGTCCAACTGTGTGTTAAGACTTAATTTCTAATCAGCCAATCACATGGCAGCAACTCAGTGCATTTAGGCATGTAGACATGGTCAATACAATCTCCTGCAGTTCAAACCGAGCATCAGTATGGGGAAGAAAGGTGATTTGAGTGCCTTTGAACGTGGCATGATTGTTGGTGCCAGAAGGGCTGGTCTGAGTATTTCAGAAACTGCTGATCTACTGGGATTTTCACGCACAACCATCTCTAGGGTTTACAGAGAATGGTCCGAAAAAGAAAAAAAATCCAGTGAGCGGCAGTTCTGTGGCCGGAAATGCCTTGTTGATGCCAGAGGTCAGAGGAGAATGGGCAGACTGGTTCGAGCTGATAGAAAGGCAACAGTGACTCAAATTGCCACCCGTTACAACCAAGGTAGGCAGAAGAGCATCTCTGAACGCACAGTGCGTCGAACTTTGAGGCAGATGGGCTACAGCAGCAGAAGACCACACCGGGTACCACTCCTCTCAGCTAAGAACAGGAAACTGAGGCTACAATTTGCACAAGCTCATCGAAATTGGACAGTAGAAGATTGGAAAAACGTTGCCTGGTCTGATGAGTCTCGATTTCTGCTGCGACATTCGGATGGTAGGGTCAGAATTTGGCGTAAACAACATGAAAGCATGGATCCATCCTGCCTTGTATCAACGGTTCAGGCTGGTGGTGGTGGTGTCATGGTGTGGGGAATTTTTTCTTGGCACTCTTTGGGCCCCTTGGTACCAATTGAGCATCGTTGCAACGCCACAGCCTACCTGAGTATTGTTGCTGACCATGTCCATCCCTTTATGACCACAATGTACCCAACATCTGATGGCTACTTTCAGCAGGATAATGCGCCATGTCATAAAGCTCGAATCATCTCAGATTGGTTTCTTGAACATGACAATGAGTTCACTGTACTCAAATGGCCTCCTCAGTCACCAGATCTCAATCCAATAGAGCATCTTTGGGATGTGGTGGAACGGGAGATTCGTATCAGGGATGTGCAGCCGACAAATCTGCGCCAACTGTGTGATGCCATCATGTCAATATGGTCCAAAATCTCTGAGGAATGCTTCCAGCACCTTGTTGAATCTCTGCCACGAAGAATTGAGGCAGTTCTGAAGGCAAAAGGGGGTCCAACCCGTTACTAGCATGGTGTACCTAATAAAGTGGCCAGTGAGTGTATATATATATATATATATATATATACAGTATGTGTGGGTATATATGTAAGAAGAAGGACCAGACCGGGGGTACCTGTCTTGCGCTGAGTCCAAAACTGTCGGGGCTGTCTCCTCTGTTGTTCGGGGGAAAGCTTAGAGACCTGGACCGACCTTTGCACTGTACAGCAGGGGGCGTGGCTAAAAGAAGGAAGCCACAGCGTGCCCGTAAGGAACAAGCAGCACGTGGCAGGAAGAAGTTAGTGCTCTGTCTCTTGAGCACCGGAATAGTGCAGGCCCGCGCTTGTGCTTCCCTGCGATAACTCACAAAGACTGTGACCAGTATCTTGCCGTTTGCCTGCTGGCTCCTACAACGCGAGGTGCCAGACGCTCCGGGTCCATGAGTATCGCGCGTGCTCCACTTAAGAGGGACCGGGTGACTCACCGTTAGCTGTGCTCTTACCCCCCGGTGTACATCCCTCGAGCCACGTTAGGCTCCGATAGTGTTGTGGACTGTACTGCTCCCCGCGCAGCAAACCCCAGACCAAGGAACCCGTTATTAAAGACGTCAAGGACAAACTGCTGCCGTCGGGATTCAGCTCAAGGAAGCCCACAGGACGACACCAGATCTACCACTCGCTGACCGTGTTGGCGCCACTGTACACACTGTGGACTCTCCAGTCAGGAAGCCGTTTGATTGATAAGTTAACCCTTGAGAACTGTTGCTATCTCTATTACATTCTTTACCTCATCCCGTATACCAACTGTTATACCCCTGTCTATCCTCCCTGCGTGGAGTATAGCCATGTTCATGTAAAACTACGTTAACTCTTGCTCTGTCTCCTGTCCGTTACTGCATCCCACAACCTGCTCACATATAGCTCGTGCACAACCGGCTCCACGGTTATGTGAGCCCTTTCGTGACCCAGTCGACCCTTTTTTGCTTTCAGTTTTTCCTCCTTTTTTCATTTTTCCTTGTTTTTGCTGTACAAGTTGCAGCTTTTCTTGCTACCATTTTTGACTTTCTGATCTCTCTTACTCCATCTTTTTGGGGAGGCAAAATGACCAAAGGTGCAACCATTCCGACATTTTATTTTTTTCGTTTCTGTGTTCACCTTTTGGGATAATTATTATGATACCTTATTAGTTAGGACAGTTATGCCATTACCATATATATATACTTTTTATTATTTCATTTCTGTTATGTGAAAAGTGTGGGGTGAGGTGTAATTTATTTATGTTTATTTATTTATTTTTAAATATTTTTGTTTATCGATCCCAATAGGGGACTTGAACCTCTGATCTCCTATGAGTTGTCATGTTGCAGGGGGCATAAGGGGCATTGGAAGGGATGCCTTCCCCTATTTCCAACCCCTTAAATTCCACTGATGACACGCATCCACCGTACATGAACGGTAGAAGTCACAAATTGCAAAGTGGCCACCCGTAGTAGGCGCCGTGGGCTTACGTGGCCAGACTGTAAGGTTCTCACATACTTGATGGATTGTGAACTCTGCTTAGACTTGTCTCCATGATCTCAGCTCTTCCAGCATTTACTACGTACATCACATTGAAGAGAGAAATGACGAGAATGGACCTGGTGTGAGCAGCCGGCGGCGGGTTCAGCCTTCAGGACCAGCCTTAAGTCAGTGCTCATCGGGTTCTAGCTGGAGATGCCTTCACCTTCTGCAATGGCTAGAAATGGACCATTCTGTTCTCTGACATTGGTTTCTGCCCACGTCTGACCTGGTGTGGAATCCACGGGGAGGTGTGTGAGCTCTCAGTCGGCTGCTTTCTCATAACCAGACGCTTTCTATCTGCATGAGAAGATTTAGCAGAGTTTCTACAGATATCTACGTTGACCGTATACCTACGTTGACCACCGTTGGAACCTCCGTGCATGAGTGGCACTGATCCACCCTGCCTAATTCCTTTTGACAACTGAAAACTTGGCTGAAATCTTTTACAGAGACCAGATTTTGCCCCAAAATGTAGAAAAAAGACATATAAATCCTGTATATGATCATTTTAAAGCTATCATTCACTTTTTAACTTTTTTTTTAATTCCTTCTTATCCGTTTTTCAGCGCTCTAAATCTTCCAGTGCCAAAACATTTAGGCCCCGTCTCATCATCTGCATTTTTTTTAAGTCCCTTTTTCTTTTATCTCCTGGAATTCTTCAAAATGGAGCACACGGTTCATGAATTTTGCAAAAAGTCCAAAAATTATATATTTGTTTCCTTTTTTTGCTATGTTTTAGCATCAAAATCGCACATTTAGCTAAAATATCACAAATTTTTATGGAAGAATTTAAGACGTACACAAAATAACACCTGTTAAGAGGTGTGTGTGTGAGGGGGGGACTGGAGGACATGTGTGCAAAAATGTTGCAACTTTTTAAAGGCACAAGTGATAAATCAGCCGACAAAAACATCTATAAATTTCACCCGCAATGTCGAACATAAAAGCAAGCAAACAAGCAGGTAAACAAATATAAAATAGACTTTCAAAAGGAGCAAATAAAAAGAATAAGGCAGAAATGAGAAACACCAAAAACTAGACTAAAAAAAGGTGCAAATGTAATAACTGTTTGAGTTTTTTAGACTTTAATCGATGAAATTCTGGCTGCCATCAGCCACCACTAGAGGGAGCACATTCTGCTTTATTATTGAGTTTTGGATGCAATCGTCTCCTGTGCACCCCCTAGTGGTGGCTGCGTGTAACCAGAATCTTATTATTCAACACGTACTGGTCCTTTCACATGATCTGCCTTCTCTATTTCCCCATAACAAAGTAAAACTGTCAATCTAATAGGCACATGTTAGGGCAGGTTAGAATAGGATATGGGTTGAACTAGATGGACTTAAAGTCTCCCTTCAACCTTAATAACTATGTTACTATGATGTTCAGGAACTGTGCAGATTATCATACCATGCACTATTTTTGAGTAGATGGTTTCACTTCATCTGCATTTTGCCAGTACTATATGAGCTGGAACCACCTTTTCCTCACTTTTGAACGTACGTTGCGCATGATGTTGTCCATAGGCTTTCTTGAATTTAAATCTCGCTTCTCTTTGTAATTTGGCAGACAAGAGAGCAGGAGCAGAAAGACAAAGACCCGACCAGAGCTCCTGTACTCTGTCTCGGCATGTCTGCTGCTAGAGATGGATTACGCTGCACAGCAGGCATTGGATTGCAAGTTGAGCAGAAGGAAAACACCTTGTGGCTGACACAACTGACTATATACAAAATTTGTTGTTATACTGGATGGTCTTAAAGATGAAGTCATGAAAGTGAATTCAATCCCTGGCTATTTGAAATCTGCATAGTAGAAAATGAGGATTTGGATCTGTTACCGCCAACCACTAAAGAACATCTCTTTCGAGCCAAAACTGCGAAGAAAAAAAAGCTGCATTGCCAGCTCACAATTGGCCAACATTAGCCTCTTTATATTGCCCATATGTTGGCCAATATAGGATGTAAAACAAATATGCTTTTTGCCAAAAGAGATGATTTTCCGCAGTATAATCAGAGATTCGCTCGGTGTATTGGGTGCTGAGCGCTAAAGAAAACGTTTCTGAAATATCCAACCAAGCGAAGTTCTGTCATTATGGGGAAACTGGAAAATGGACCTTGTGGTTGGCACTATTATGGGGGCACTGAGTCATGACTATGGGGGTAGTGGGGTACCTCAAAAGTTTGCCCCAGCATGTTTAGCATGTGTTGACGCCATTTTCAAAAGTTAAATTTGTAATGAATATATTTAGGCAAAGCCAAGTTAGCCCTTGATTTAGACGTTTCTGCCACTTGTTGGGTCTCTACAGAGGGGGATTTTTTTGCGGTGGCCTACACAAAAAGTCACGAGGAAATAGAAGGTTTATGATCTTAGCACATAACTTTGTCACCCAAACCTCAAGTGTGAGTCAGTTTCCTTCCGACGGCATGATGTAATGCTCTACATGACAGGTGCTGAATTAAAGACGATGATGGCCAGATCTGTCCATTCATCAGAATGTAAGCACGGATGCCCTGGAGATAGTAATCCAGACATTGGATAGACAGGTACACTGTATGGAGAAAGGTATTGGGTCCTTCATCTTAATCATTGAATTCAGGCTTTTCATTCCGTCCAATTAATAAAGGTGTATAACCTCCAGCCCCATTGACTCCGGTGTATAACATCTGGCACCATAGCCCCTGGTTTATAACATCTGACCTCATTGCCCCCCGGTGTATAACTTCTGGCCTCATTGCCCCCAGTGTATAACCTCCGTCCCCAATGCCACCGGTGTATAACCTCTGGCTTCATTGCCCCCGATGTATAACATCCCCGGCCCCATTGCCCCAGATGTATAATATACAGCCCTGTTGCACCCAATGTATAACCTCCAGCCCTATTGCTCCCAATGTATAACCTCCAGCCCCATTGCTCCCAATGCATAACCTCTGGCCCCATTGCTCCCAGTTTATGACCTCTGGCCTCATTGCTCCCAGTGTATACTCTTCATCCCCCCGTCTGCAGTTCTATAATAGGAGCCACCAGGGTAACAAGTCCGTTCATGACATTTCTTTCTTCCTCAATTTTCCCCCACAAAGTGGAGACCCTGCAACACTACAGAGCGGGGGCCAAGTGCTGAAGACTCGGAGCGGAGGGGAGAAAAGTCACCAACGCTCTGTTGACTCCATAACTGCACAGTCCAGACCTCCTCTGGTATAACATCAGCACAAACACTGAGCTTCACGGCTGAGCAGCTGCATGCAGCCTTACATCACCAAGCACAATACCGAGCGTCAGATGGAATTGGGTAAAGCTGTCACCACTGGACTCTGGAGCACTGGACACATGATCTGTGGGACACAGGCGTCTCATGGTCAAGTCTGGTTTTAGTGACTGGCAGGAGAACGTTACCCCCCTGACTGCAGTATGCCCGCTGTACAGTTTAGTGGATTAGGGATAATGTTGTTACCTAGTTGTTTTTCAGAGATCGCCATTGACCTATAAGTTCCAGTGAAGGGAAATATTAATTCTTCAGCACAAGACATTGTGGACAATTGTAGCTTCCAATTTTCTGGAAACACTTTGGAGAAGACCCTTTTCTGTTCCCCCATGACTGTGCCCGGTGCACAAAGCCATTAAAGACTTTGTTGGGGAGTTTGGTGGAAGAACATGACACCCGCACAGAGCCTGGTCCTCAGCCCCGTCCAACATCTTTGGGATGAACTAGAATGGAGATTGTGACCCTGATCTCTCCCCAAAATCAGGGTCTGACCTCTCAAAAGCTGTTCTGCATGAAGGGGCAAAAATCTCCACAGACACCTACAAAATCTTGTGGAAAACCTTCCCAAAGAGCTGTTATAGGTGACGTCTTCTCGGACTGTAGATTTTTTTTCTTTGCTTTTCATCTCCATCCGGCCCCGATGGCCGTGACAACTTCTCCCGGAGACATCTGAGACCCATTGCTTTTACAGCCATTATGCAGCAACACAAACACATTCTCACTGCTGATCAGACCTCTAAATTTATCGAGACCCCAAATGAGAATGCTAAATATATTCAGACCTCACATCCCTAAATTAATTCCATAACCAATACCAGACCTCAACATCAACTCAGAACAAAATCCTTTATTAGTTTCTAAATACAAGTGCTTCTCACTAAATTAGAATATCATCATAGAGTTAATTTATTTCAGTTCGTCAACACAAAAAGTGAAACTCATATATTATATAGAGTCATTACAAACAGAGTAATCTATTTCATGTGATTATTTCTGTTAATGTTGATGATTATGACTTACAGCCAATGAAAACCCAAACGTCATTATCTCAGTAAATTAGAATACCGTAATTAACAAAAAACACCTGCAAGGCTTCCTAAGCATTTATAAAGGTCCCTTAGTCAGTTTCAGTAGCTCCACAATCATGGGGAAGACTGCTGACTACACAGATGTCCAGAAGGCAGTCATTGACACACTCCACAAGGAGGGTAAGCCACAAAAGGCCATTGCTAAAGAAGCTGCCTGTTCACAGAGTGCTGTATCCAAGCATATTAATGGAAAGTGGAGTGGAAGGAAAAAGTGTGGTAGAAAAAGGTGCACAAGCAACCGGGATAACTGCAGTCTTGAAAGGATTGTTATGAAAAGGCCATTCATACATTAGTAATATTGTTAGCACCATGTGGCAGTATACACTAGTAATATTGATAGCACCATATGGCGGTATACACTGATAATATCTTTCGCATCAAGTGAGATTGATAATATCCTGCTATCAATATGTGGCGGCATACAGTGATAGCATCCAGTTAGCCCCATGTGGTGGTATACACTAATAATATTGTTAGCACCAAGTGACAGAGACTATCCTGCTAAATGATATCTGGCGGTTTACACTGATAATATTGTTAGCACCATGTGGCGGTATACACTAATAATATTGATAGCACCATGTGGCGGTATGCACTAATAATATTGATAGCACCTTGTGGCGCTATACACATAATGTCATTAGCACCATGTGGTGGTATACACTGACAATATACTGCTAGCATCTTCCAGATAGCACCATTTGGCGGTATACACTACTAATATCACTAATAATAGTGTTAGCACCATGTGGTGGTGTACACTATTAATATTGCTAACACAATGTGGCGATATACATTAATATTGTTATCACCATGTGGCTGTATACATTGATAATACCCTGCTAGCATCATCCAGTAAGCACCATATGGCGGTATACACTAATAATTTTGCTAGCACCAAGTGGCAGTATGCACTACTAATATTGTTAGCACCATGTGGCCGTGTACATTGATAATATCCTGCTAGCATCATCCAGTAAGCACCATATGGCAGTATACACTAAAAATATTGTTAGCACCATATGACGGTATACACTGATAATATTGTTGCCACTAAGTGGCACTGATAATATCTTGCTATCACTATGTGGTGGTGCACACTGATAGCATCCAGTTATCACCATGTAGCTAATAATAATAATACCCTGCTAGCATCATGCAGTTAGCATCATGTTGTGGTATACGCTAATAATATTGTTAGCACCATGTGGCAGTATACACTAATAATATTGTTAGCACCATGTGGCAGTATACACTAATAATATTGTCAGCACCATGTGGCAGTATACAATAATAATATTGTCAGCACCATGTGGCAGTATATACTAATAATATTGTTAGCACCATGTGGCGGTATACACTACTAGCATTGTCAGCACCATGTGGCGGTTTACACTAATAATATTGTCAGCACCATGTGGCGGTATACACTAATAATATTGTCAGCACCATATGGCTGGATACACTAATAATATTGTTCATAGAATCGTAGAGTTGGAAGGGATCTCCTAGGCCATCTGGTCCAACCCCCTGCTCAAAGCAGGATTCGCTAAATCATCCCAGTCAGATGTCTGTCCAGCCTCTGTTTGAAGACTTCCATTGAAGGACAACTCACCACTTCTCGTGGCAGCCTGTTCCACTCATTGATCACTCTGTCAAAAAGTTTTTTCTAATATCTAATCTGTGTCTCCTCCCATTCAGTTTCATCCCATTGCTTCTAGTCTTTCCTTGTGCAAATGAGAATAAAGTTGATCCTTCTACAATGTGACAGCCCTTTAGATATTTGTAGACAGCTATTAAGTCTCCTCTCAGTCTTCTCTTTTGCAAACTAAACATTCCCAAATCCTTCAACCTTTCCTCATAAGACAGGGTTTGCAGACCGGTCACCATTCTGGTCGCTCTTTTCTGAACTTGCTCCAGTTTGTTGATGTCTTTTTTAAAATGTGGTGCCCAAAACTGGACACAGTATTCCAGATGAGGTCTGACCAAAGAGGAGTCGAGGGCAATAATGACTTCACGTGATCTAGACTGTATGCTTCTGTTAATACATCCTAGAATTGCATTTGCCTTTTTTGCTGCTGCATCACACTGTTGACTCATATTCAGTCTGTGATCTATTAGTATACCCAAGTCTTTTTCACATGTGCTGCTGCTTAGCCCTATTCCTCCCATTCTGTATATGCTTTTTTCATTTTTATTGCCCAGATGTAGTACTTTGCATTTCTCCCTGTTAAAAACCATTCTGTTAGTTGCTGCCCACTTCTCCAATTTATTTATATCTTTTATATTTATATCTTTTTGTTAGCACCATATGGCTGGATACACTAATAATATTGTTAGCACCATATTGCAGTATACACATAATACTGTTAGCACCATGTAACAATATATGCTAATAATTATGATATTCTGCTAGCATCACGCATTTAGCACTAGGTGGTGGTATACACTAATAAAATTGTTAGCACCATGTGGCAGTATAAATTAATATTGATAGCAGCATGTGGCGGTATACACTAATAATATTGTTAGCACCCTATGGCAGTATACACTAATATTATTAGAACCATATGGCAGTATACATTAATAATATTTTTAGCACCATGTGGCGGTATACACTAATAATATTGTTAATACCATGTGGCGGTATACACTACTAATATCGTTAACAACATGTGGCGGTATGCACTACTAATATTGTTAGCATCATGTGGCGGTATACACTACTAATATTGTTAGCACCATGTGGCGGTATACATTACTAATATTGTTAGCACCATGTGGCCGTGTACACTGATAATATGCTGCTAGCATCATCCAGTTAGCACCAATGTGGCGGTATACGCTAACAATATTGTCAGCACCATGTGGCGGTATACACTGAATAAATTGTCAGCACCATGTGGCGGTATTCACTAATAATATTGTCAGCACCATGTGGCGGTATACACTACTAATATTGTCAGCACCATGTGGCGGTAAACATTACTAATATTGTCAGCACCATGTGGTGGTATACACAGTGATAGCATCCAGTTAGCCCCATGTGGTGGTATACACTAATAATATTGTTAGCACCAAGTGGCAGAGGCTATCCTGCTAAATGATATCTGGCGGTTTACACTGATAATACTGTTAGCACCAAATGGCTGTATACTCTAATAATACTGTTAGCACCATGTAGCAATATACACTAATAATTATAATATCCTGCTAGCATCATACAGTTAGCACTATGTGGTGGTATACACTAATAAAATTATTAGCACTATGTGGCAGTCTAAATTAATAATATTGATAGTAGCATGTGGCAGTATACACTAATAATATTGGTAGCACCATGTGGCAGTATACACTAATAGTATTGTTAGCACCACATGGCGGTATACACTAATAATATTGGTAGCACCATATGGCAGTATACACTACTATTATCGTTAGCACCTTGTGGCGGTATGCACTACTAATATTGTTAGCACCATGTGGCGGTATACATTACTAATATTACTAACATTATTAATACTACGTCCGATTATCCACCACCCTTGGATCCTTCAGACGGAACCTGAAAACCCATCTCTTCAGGAAAGCTTACAGCCTGCAATTACCATTCTGCCGCCTCACCACTGCCTGAGCCGCCGCCTCAGAACCACCAGAGCTGCTGCACTCCGACCTTCTGTCTCTTCCCCACTATCCCATAGAATGTAAGTTCGCAAGGACAGGGTCCTCTCCCCTCTGTACTAGTCTGTCATTGTAAATTTGTTTACTGTTAACGATATCTATAGCTCTGTATGGAACTCCCTTCTCAGGTACAACACCATGAAATTAATGGCGCTATACAGTATCTATTTACATAATTACCTGGCTTGTAATGTTTTAATTTCCTGTTCTGTTCAGATGTCACTGTATCCCAGAATTCCAAGCGGAGGAAGTTCACCGACCGCCATATTAGGACACCCAAGTGATAGTTGTCTAAATATGGAAACTGCTGCTGGTACCAACCTATTGCGTGGTACCACCAGTGGAACACCGTTGCACCATAAACACACACACTCACACACACTCATACTCACTCACATTCACACTCATTCGCACACTCACATTCACATTTTCACACTCACACTCACACTCAGACTCACACTCACTCACACACTGACTCTCACTCACACTCTCACACAAACTCTCACACAAACTCTCACACTCTCACTCACGCAGCCTCTTGCACGGTACCACCAGTGGAATACTGTCACACTGCGCCTGCGCGAATTCCGCGTAGGCGCAGTGAATCATTAGGCTGATCCCGGTGGCAGATGCGCGACGCGTCTACAGGCAGAGGAGGCCGGTCACATTAAAGGGGTTTTCCTATGAACGAAAGCTCATTTGAAAAATTGTCTTTGTCTGACCGTGTACGGATCATACCACAGCTCCTGGGCAGGGGAGGAAGCAAAAGACTATACTGACATTACAGCAGGGGATCACAGAGGATTCATTTTGTAAGGTAAAATATTTCACTGACTGTTTTTAAGCAATATTTTACCTCATAAAATGTATCCTCTGCAATCTCCTGCTGTAATGTCAGTATAGTCTTTTGCTTCCTCCCCTGCCAGGAGCTGTGGTATGTTCTGTACACGGTCAGACACAGGGGTGAGAGAGACAGAGCACAGGGAGAGACAGCTCAAACGGGAAAGCACATGAGGGGAGAACAACAGCACAGGAAGGAGAGAGACAGCAGACAAGGGGGATAACACATAGTGTAGATAGGTCAAAGAAGAGAGCACAGACGGGAGAAGTCAGCACATGGGGAAAGAGA
This sequence comes from Dendrobates tinctorius, assembly GCF_039654945.1. Taxonomy (NCBI): domain Eukaryota; kingdom Metazoa; phylum Chordata; class Amphibia; order Anura; family Dendrobatidae; genus Dendrobates; species Dendrobates tinctorius. The sequence goes on along the minus strand of NW_027361825.1, from coordinate 37,552,626 downwards.
GAGTACACTACTAATATTGTTAGCACCATGTGGCGGTATACACTACTAATACTGTTAGCACCATGTGGTCTTGTACACTGACGATATCCTGCTGGCATCATCCAGTTAGCACCATGTGGTGGTATACACTAATAATATTATCACCATGAAACACTATACACTAATAAAATTGTTAGCACCATTTGGCAGTATACATTCATAATATTATTAGCATCATATGGTGGTATACACTAGTGATATTGTCAGCATCATGTGGCGGTATACACTAACAATATTGCCAACACAATGTGGCGGTATACAGTAATAATATTGTCAGCACCATGTGGCGGTATACACTAACAATATTGTCAGCATCATGGGGCGGGATACACTAGCACCATGTGGCGGTATTCACTAACAATATTGTCAGCACCATGTGGCGGTATACACTAACAATATTGTCAGCACCATGTGGCAGTATACACTAATAATATTGTCAGCACCATGTGGCGGTGTACACTAATAATGTAGTCAGCACCATATGGCAGTATACACTAACAATATTGTCAGCACCATGTGGCGGTATACACTATCAATATTGTCAGCACCATGTGGCAGTATACACTAATAATATTGTCAGCACCATGTGGCGGTGTACACTAATAATGTAGTCAGCACCATATGGCAGTATACACTAACAATATTGTCAGCACCATGTGGCGGTATACACTAATAATATTGTTAGCACCATGTGGCAGTATACACTAATAATATTGTCAGCACCATGTGGCGGTATACACTGACAATATTGTCAGCACCATGTGGCAGGATACACTAATATTGTCAGCTCCATGTGGCGGTATACACTAACAATATTCTCAGCACCATATGGCGGTATACACTAATAATATTGTCAGCACCATGGGGCGGTATACACTGATAATATTGTCAGCACAATGTGGCGGTATGCACTAATAATATTGGCAGCACCATGTGGCGGTATACGCTAACAATATTGTCAGCACCATGTGGCGGTATACACTGATAATATTGTTAGCACCATGTGGCGGTATACACTGATAATATTGTCAGCACCATGTGGCGGTATACAGTAATAATATTGTCAGCACCATGTCACGGTATACACTAACAATATTGTGAGCACCATGTGGCGGTATGCACTGGTAATATTGTCAGCACCATGTGGCGGTATGCACTGATAATGTTGTCAGCACCATGTGGCGGTATACACTACTAATATTGTCAGCACCATGTGGCGGTATACACTACTAATATTGTCAGCACCATGTGGCAGTATACACTAATAATGTCAGCACCATGTGGCGGTATACGCTAACAATATTGTCAGCACCATGTGGCGGTATACACTAACAATATTGTTAGCACCATGTGGCGGTATACACTTATAATATTGTCAGCACTATGTGGCGGTATACACTAGTAATATTGTCAGCACCATGTGGCGGTATACACTAATAATATTGTCAGCACCATGTGGCGGTATATACTAGCAATATTGTTAGCACCATGTGGCGGTATACACTAATAATATTGCCAGCACCATGTGGCGGTATACACTACTAATAATGTCAGCACCATGTGGTGGTATACACTACTAATATTGTCAGCACCATGTGGCAGTATACACTAATAATGTCAGCACCATGTGGCGGTATACGCTAACAATATTGTCAGCACCATGTGGCGGTATACACTAACAATATTGTTAGCACCATGTGGCGGTATACACTTATAATATTGTCAGCACTATGTGGCGGTATACACTAGTAATATTGTCAGCACCATGTGGCGGTATACACTAATAATATTGTCAGCACCATGTGGCGGTATATACTAGCAATATTGTTAGCACCATGTGGCGGTATACACTAATAATATTGCCAGCACCATGTGGCGGTATACACTACTAATAATGTCAGCACCATGTGGTGGTATACACTACTAATATTGCCAACACTATGTGGCGGTATACACTACTAATATTGCCAGCACTATGTGGCGGTATATACTAATAATATTGCCAGCACCATGTGGCTGTATACACTAACAATATTGTCAGCACCATGTGGCGGCATACACTAATAATGTCAGCACCATGTGGCGGTATACACTACTAATATTGTCAGAACATGTGGCGGTATACACTTATAATATTGTCAGCACTATGTGGCGGTATACACTAGTAATATTGTCAGCACCATGTGGCGGTATACACTAATAATATTGTCAGCACCATGTGGAGGTATATACTAGCAATATTGTTAGCACCATGTGGCGGTATACACTAATAATATTGCCAGCACCATGTGGCGGTATACACTGCTAATAATGTCAGCACCATGTGGTGGTATACACTACTAATATTGTCAGCACCATGTGGCAGTATACACTAATAATGTCAGCACCATGTGGCGGTATACGCTAACAATATTGTCAGCACCATGTGGCGGTATACACTAACAATATTGTTAGCACCATGTGGCGGTATACACTAATAATATTGTCAGCACCATGTGGCGGTATACACTACTAATAATGTCAGCACCATGTGGTGGTATACACTACTAATATTGCCAACACTATGTGGCGGTATACACTAGTAATATTGTCAGCACCATGTGGCGGTATACACTAATAATATTGTCAGCACCATGTGGCGGTATATACTAGCAATATTGTTAGCACCATGTGGCGGTATACACTAATAATATTGCCAGCACCATGTGGCGGTATACACTACTAATAATGTCAGCACCATGTGGTGGTATACACTACTAATATTGCCAACACTATGTGGCGGTATACACTACTAATATTGCCAGCACTATGTGGCGGTATATACTAATAATATTGCCAGCACCATGTGGCTGTATACACTAACAATATTGTCAGCACCATGTGGCGGCATACACTAATAATGTCAGCACCATGTGGCGGTATACACTACTAATATTGTCAGAACATGTGGCGGTATACACTAACAATATTGTCAGCACCATGTGGCGGTATGCACTGATAATATTATCAGCACCATGTGGCGGTATACACTAACAATATTGTCACCAACGTGGTATACACTACTAATATTGCCAGCAAGAAACGACCTGGAAACCATCTGCAGAGACTTTGAAGATTTAGGCAAGAAAGTGAAAGAACTGGGAGCGCAGGTGGTCTTCTCTTCCATCCTCCCAGTGGATGGCCATGGAACTAGGAGGTGGAATAAGATTCTGCAGGTGAACAACTGGCTACGTCGATGGTGCCGTCAGCAACGATTTGGATTTCTGGATCACGGAGTGAACTACTTATACGATGGACTACTTGCTAGAGATGGGGTGCACCTTACGAAGACTGGAAAGCATGTATTTGGAAGTCGCCTTGCTACACTTGTAAGAAGAGCTTTAAACTAGAGCAACATGGGAAGGGAAGCAAAAGACCAGAAAAAGCCATACACCTGACAAATGCTATTGAGAACTCTGCTATTAGAATTGGAAAGGAAGAAAAAAGACGAAAGAATCTAATTAATAAAAATATTGGAGAAAGAGAAACCAATCACAAACTAAAATGTTTCTATACTAATGCACAAAGCATGGGCAACAAACAAGGAGAATTGGAACTACTAACACAGGAAAAGAAATATGATGTGATTGGAATACAAGACTAGAAGGATACAACTTATTTGCAAGAAATAGACATGATAAACGAGGAGGAGGTGTCGCATTGTATGTTAGAAACGCGTATATCTGCACAGAGATTGAAGCTTCAGAGACTGGGAGTTCTGTGGAAACTGTTTGGGTAAGAATACAAGGACAGAACAATGGAAAGGACACCATTGTAGGCATTTACTACAGGCCGGCTGTGCAAGCTGAAGATATGGATGAACTCTTTATGCATCAAATGGCCAAGTTCTCCAAAAAATATGACATAGTTGTCATGGGAGATTTCAACTATCCAGACATTTGCTGGGAATCTCTCTCAGGCAAAACTAACAGGTCAAGGAAATTCTTATCCTCTCTTGCTGACAACTTTATCTTCCAAAAGGTAAGGGAGAAAACAAGGGGAACTGCTACCTTGGATCTAATCCTTATAAACAGGGAGGAAATGGTTGAGGAGGTAAAAGTGGCTGGGACCCTAGGAGGTAGCGACCATGCTATTTTAGAATTTTGGATAACTAGAGGCGGAAGACCTGTGAAGACTCAGACGTCAAGGTTAGATTTCAGAAAGGCAGATTTTAAGGGATTCAGAAAGAGAATTGGAGGGATCCAATGGCTGGATATCCTTAAAGACAAAAATGTCCAGGAGGGATGGGAAATCTTGAAAAATGAAATTCTCAAAGCACAGTTGTTAACAATTCCGAAAAGAGGGAAGAATAGGAAGCATTTAAGGAAACCAGGATGGATGAACACAGAACTTAAGCACATGCTAAAAAGGAAGAAAAAAATGTTTATAAAATGGAAAGAGGGAGGCATATCTAAAGAAGAATATAATGCTGTCTGCAGAACCTGCAGGGCACAAATCAGATTAGCTAAAGCTGAAAATGAATTGAGGCTTGCAAGAGATGTCAAAAGCAATAATATAGGATTTTGGGGATATGTCAAAAGTAAAAGAAAAGTCAAAGATGCTATAGGATTTTTACAGGATGAAAATGATGAAATGGTAAGACAGGATGTTGAGAAGGCTGAACTTTTAAATTCCTATTTTGCATCTGTTTTCTCTCAGAAAGGAAATGTAACATCAACTGTTATTCATTGTCCTATTAAGGGAATAGAAGAATCCAGGATATCTATAAACAGAAAGATAGTGAGGAAACACTTAGCTAACCTAAATGAATTCAAGTCTCCAGATCCAGATAAATTACACCCCAGAGTACTGAAGGAGATAGCAGAAGAAATTTTTGAACCCCTCTCCATAATCTTTGAAAATTCTTGGAGAACAGGAGAAGTGCCAGAAGACTGGAGAAGAGCAAATGTTGTTCCTATCTTCAAAAAGGGGAAGAAGGTGGACCCAGGCAACTATAGGCCGGTGAGTCTGACTTCTATACCAGGAAAGATCTTTGAACAAATTATTAAACAACATATATGTCAATACCTGGATAAGAATGAAGTGATTAAACAGAGTCAGCATGGGTTTGTAACTAATAAGTCATGTCAGACTAACTTAATTTCCTTCTATGATGGTATCACTGATTGGGTGGATCAAGGAAATGCTGTAGATATAGTATATCTTGACTTCAGCAAAGCATTTGACAAAGTCTCTCATACAATCCTTATTGAAAAAATGACTAAGTATGGAATGGACAAGGCAACTGTTAGGTGGATTCATAACTGGCTTAGTGATCGGACCCAAAGAGTGGTCGTAAATGGCTGCACATCCAGTAGGAAGAATGTCTCAAGTGGGGTACCACAGGGCTCTGTCCTGGGCCCTGTATTGTTCAACATCTTTATCAACGATTTAGATGAAGGAATTGAGGGTAAACTGATTAAATTTGCTGATGACACAAAGCTAGGAGGGATAGCTAATACTAGAGAAGAGAGAGAGAGGATTCAAAAAGATTTAAATAAACTGGAGAAGTGGGCAGCAACTAACAGAATGGTTTTTAACACGGAGAAATGCAAAGTACTACATCTGGGCAATAAAAAAGAAAAAAGCAAATATAGAATGGGAGGAATAGGGCTAAGTGACAGCACATGTGAAAAAGACTTGGGTATACTAATAGATCACAGACTGAATATGAGTCAACAGTGATGCAGCAGCAAAAAAGGCAAATTCAATTCTAGGATGTATTAACAGAAGCATACAGTCTAGATCATGTGAAGTCATTATTGCCCTCGACTCCTCTTTGGTCAGACCTCATCTGGAATATTGTGTCCAGTTTTGGGCACCACATTTTAAAAAAGACATCAACAAACTGGAGCAAGTTCAGAAAAGAGCGACCAGAATGGTGACCGGTCTGCAAACCCTGTCTTATGAGGAAAGGTTGCAGGATTTGGGAATGTTTAGTTTGCAAAAGAGAAGACTGAGAGGAGACTTAATAGCTGTCTACAAATATCTAAAGGGCTGTCACATTGTAGAAGGATCATCTTTATTCTCATTTGCACAAGGAAAGACTAGAAGCAATGGGATGAAACTGAATGGGAGGAGACACAGATTAGATATTAGAAAAAACTTTTTGACAGGGTGATCAATGAGTGGAACAGGCTGCCACGAGAAGTGGTGAGTTCTCCTTCAATGGAAGTCTTCAAACAGAGGCTGGACAGACATCTGACTGGGATGATTTAGCGAATCCTGCTTTGAGCAGGGGGTTGGACCAGATGGCCCAGGAGGTCCCTTCCAACTCTACGATTCTATGATTCTATGATTCACTATTTGGCGGTATACACTAATAATATTGTCAGCACCATGTGGCGGTATACGCTAACAATAATGTCAGCACCATGTGGCGGTATACACTAACAATATTGTTAGCACCATGTGGCGGTATACACTTATAATATTGTCAGCACCATGTCGCGGTATACACTAGTAATATTGTCAGCACCATGTGGCGGTATACACTAATAATATTGTCAGCACCATGTGGCGGTATATACTAGCAATATTGTTAGCACCATGTGGCGGTATACACTAATAATATTGCCAGCACCATGTGGCGGTATACACTACTAATAATGTCAGCACCATGTGGCGGTATACACTACTAATATTGCCAACACTATGTGGCGGTATACACTACTAATATTGCCAGCACTATGTGGCGGTATATACTAATAATATTGCCAGCACCATGTGGCTGTATACACTAACAATATTGTCAGCACCATGTGGCGGCATACACTAATAATGTCAGCACCATGTGGCGGTATACACTACTAATATTGTCAGAACATGTGGCGGTATACACTAACAATATTGTCAGCACCATGTGGCGGTATGCACTGATAATATTGTCAGCACCATGTGGCGGTATACACTAACAATATTGTCACCAACATGTGGTATACACTACTAATATTGCCAGCACTATGTGGCGGTATACACTACTAATATTGCTAGCACTATGTGGCGGAATACACTAACAATATTGTCAGCACCATGTGGCGGTATACACTAACAATATTGTCAGCACCATGTGGCGGTATACACTAATAATATTGTCAGCATCATGTGGCGGTATGCACAAACAATATTGTCAGCACCATGTGGCGGTATGCACTAATATTGTCAGGACCATGTGGCGGTATACACTAACAATATTGTCAGCACCATGTGGCGGTATACACTGATAATATTGTCAGCACCATGTGGCGGTATACACTACTAATATTGTCAGCACCATGTGGCGGTATACACTAATAATATTGTCAGCACTATGTGGCGGTATACGCTAATAATATTGTCAGCACCATGTGGCGGTATGCACTGATAATATTGTAAGCACCATGTGGCGGTATACACTAACAATGTTGTCAGCACCATGCGGCGGTATACACTAATAATATTGTCACCAACATATGGCGGTATACACTACTAATATTGCCAGCACTATGTGGCGGTATACACTACTAATATTGCTAGCACTATGTGACGGTATATACTAACAATATTGTCAGCACCATGTGGCTGTATACACTAACAATATTGTCAGCACCATGTGGCGGTATACACTAATAATGTCAGCACCATGTGGCGGTATACACTCCTAATATTGTTAGCACCATGTGGCGGTACAAACTAACATTATTGTCAGCACCATGTGGCGGTATGCACTGATAATATTGTCAGCACCATGTGGCGGTATGCACTGATAATATTGTCACCACCATGTGGCGGTATACACTACTAATATTGCCGGCACTATGTGGCGGTATACACTACTAATATTGCCGGCACTATGTGGCGGTATATACTAATAATATTGTCAGCACAATGTGGCTGTATACACTAACAATATTGTCAGCACCATGTGGCGGTATACACTACTAAAATTGTCAGCAACATGTGGCGGTATACACTACTAATATTGTCAGCACCATGTGGCAGTATACACTAATAATGTCAGCACCATGTGGCAGTATACACTAACAATATTGTCTGCACCATGTGGCAGTATACACTAATAATGTCAGCACCATGTGGTGGTATACACTAATAATTTTGTCAGCACCATGTGGCGGTATACACTAACAATATTGTCAGCACCTTGTGGCGGTATACACTAATAATATTGTGAGCACCATGTGGCTGTATACACTAACAATATTGTCAGCACCATGTGGCAGTATACACTAATAATGTTGTCGGCACCATGTGGCGGTATACACTAATAATGTCAGCACCATGTGGCGGTATACACTAGTAATGTTGTCAGCACCATGTGGTAGTATACACTAATAATGTTGGCACCATGTGGCGGTATACACTAACAATATTGTCAGCACCATGTTGCGGTATACACTAATAATATTGTCAGCACCATGGGGCGGTATACACTGATAATATTGTCAGCACCATGTGGCGGTGTGCACTAATAATATTGTCAGCACGATGTGGCGGTATACACTAACAATATTGTCTTCAACCTGTGGCAGTATACACTAGTAATATCAGCACCATGTGGCGGTATACACTAACAATATTGTCAGCACCATGTGGCGGTATGCACAAATAATATTGTCAGCACCATGTGGCGGTATACGCTAATAATATCAGCACCATGTGGCGGTATACACTAATAATGTCAGCACCATGTGGCGGTATACACTAATAATGTTGTCAGCACCATGTGGCGGTATACACTAATAATATTGTCAGCACCATGTGGCAGTATACACTAATAATGTTGTCGGCACCATGTGGCGGTATACACTAATAATGTCAGCACCATGTGGCGGTATACACTAGTAATGTTGTCAGCACCATGTGGTGGTATACACTAATAATGTTGGCACCATGTGGCGGTATACACTAACAATATTGTCAGCACCATGTTGCGGTATACACTAATAATATTGTCAGCACCATGGGGCGGTATACACTGATAATATTGTCAGCACCATGTGGCGGTGTGCACTAATAATATTGTCAGCACGATGTGGCGGTATACACTAACAATATTGTCTTCAACCTGTGGCAGTATACACTAGTAATATCAGCACCATGTGGCGGTATACACTAACAATATTGTCAGCACCATGTGGCGGTATGCACAAATAATATTGTCAGCACCATGTGGCGGTATACGCTAATAATATCAGCACCATGTGGCGGTATACACTAATAATGTCAGCACCATGTGGCGGTATACACTAATAATGTTGTCAGCACCATGTGGCGGTATACACTAATAATATTGTCAGCACCATGTGGCGGTATACACTAACAATATTGTCAGCACCATGTGGCGGTATACACTGATAATATTGTCAGCACCATGTGGCGGCATATACTAACAATATTGTCTGCACCATGTGGCGGTATACACTAATAATGTTGTCAGCACCATGTGGCGGTATACACTAATAATGTCAGCACCATGTGGCGGTATACACTGATAATATTGTCAGCACCATGTGGCGGCATATACTAACAATATTGTCTGCACCATGTGGCGGTATACACTAATAATGTTGTCAGCACCATGTGGCGGTATACACTAATAATGTTGTCAGCACCATGTGGCGGTATACGCTACTAATATTGTCAGCACCATGTGGCGGTATACGCTAATAATATTGTCAGCACCATGTGGCAGTATACGCTAATAATATTGTCAGCACCATGTGGCGGTATACGCTAATAATATTGTCAGCACAATGTGGCTGTATACACTAACAATATTGTCAGCACCTTGTGGCGGTATACACTACTAATATTGTCAGCACCATGCGGCGGTATACACTACTAATATTGTCAGCACTATGTGGTGGTATACACTACTAATATTGTCAGCACCATGTGGCGGTATACACCACAAATATTGTCAGCACCATGTGGCGGTATACACTAATAATGTCAGCACCATGTGTCGGTATACACTACTAATATTGTCTGCACCATGTAGCAGTATACACTAATAATGTTGTCAGCACCATGTGGCGGTATACACTAATAATGTTGTTAGCACCATGTGGCGGTATGCACTAATAATATTGTCAGCACCATGTGGCGGTATACACTACTAATATTGTCAGCACCATGTGGCGGTATACACTAACAATATTGTCAGCACCATGTGGCGGTATATACTAGCAATATTGTTAGCACCATGTGGCGGTATACACTAATAATATTGCCAGCACCATGTGGCGGTATACACTACTAATAATGTCAGCACCATGTGGCGGTATACACTACTAATTTTGCCAACACTATGTGGCGGTATATACTAATAATATTGCCAGCACCATGTGGCTGTATACACTAACAATATTGTCAGCACCATGTGGCGGTATACACTAATAATGTCAGCACCATGTGGCCGTATACACTACTAATATTGTCAGAACATGTGGCGGTATACACTAACAATATTGTCAGCACCATGTGGCAGTATGGACTGATAATATTGTCAGCACCATGTGGCGGTATGCACTAATAATGTCAGCACCATGTGGCGGTATACACTAACAATATTGTCACCAACATGTGGTATACACTACTAATATTGCCAGCACTATGTGGCGGTATACACTACTAATATTGCTAGCACTATGTGATGGTATGCACTAACAATATTGTCAGCACCATGTGGCGGTATGCACTAATATTGTCAGCACCATGTGGCGGTATACACTAACAAAATTGTCAGCACCATGTGGCGGTATACACTACTAATATTGTCAGCACCATGTGGCGGTATACACTAGTAATATTGTCAGCACCATGTGGCGGTATACAGTGACAATATTGTCAGCACCATGTGGCGGTGTGCACTAATATTATGGTCAGCACCATGTGGCGGTATACACTAACATTATTGTCAGCACCATGTGGCGTTATACACTACTAATATTGTCAGCACCATGTGGCGGTATACCCTAATATTGTCAGCACCATGTGGCGGTATACGCTAACAATATTGTTAGCACCTTGTGGCGGTATACACTGATAATATTGTCAGCACCATGTGGCGGTATACACTGATAATATTGTCAGCACCATGTGGCGGTATACACTGATAATATTGTCAGCACCATGTGGCGGTATACACTAACAATATGGTCAGCACCATGTGGCGGTATACACTGACAATATTGTCAGCACCATATGGAGGTATACACTGACAATATTGTCAGCACCATGTGGCGGTATACACTAACAATATGGTCAGCACCATGTGGCGGTATACACTGACAATATTGTCAGCACCATGTGGCGGTATACATTAACAATATGGTCAGCACCATGTGGCGGTATACACTACTAATATTGTCAGCCCCATGTGGCAGTATACACTACTAATATTGTCAGCACCATGTGGCGGTATACACTAACAATATGGTCAGCACCATGTGGCGGTATACACTACTAATATTGTCAGCACCGTGTGGCAGTATACACTAACAATATGGTCAGCACCATGTGGCGGTATACACTAATAATGTGGTCAGCACCATGTGGCGGTATACACTAACAATATGGTCAGCACCATGTGGCGGTATACACTGATAATATCGTCAGCACCATGTGGCGGTATACACTGATAATATTTTCAGCACTATGTGGCGGTATACACTACTAATATTGTCAGCACCATGTGGTGGTATGCACTGACAATATTGTCAGCACCATGTGGCGGTATGCACTAATATGGTCAGCACCATTTGGCGGTATACACTAACAATATTGTCAGCACCATGTGGCGTTGTACACTACTAATATTATCAGCACCATGTGGCGGTATACGCTAATAATATTGACAGCACGATGTGGCGGTATACACTAACAATATTGTTAGCACCTTGTGGCGGTATACACTGATAATATTGTCAGCACCATGTGGCGGTATACACTGCTAATATTGTCAGCACCATGTGGCGGTATACACTACTAATATTGTCGGCACCATGTGGCGGTATACGCTGATAATATTGTCAGCACCATGTGGCGGTATACACTAGTAATATTGTCAGCACCATGTGGCGGTATACAATGACAATATTGTCAGCACCATGTGGCGGTATGCACTAATATTATGGTCAACACCATGTGGCGGTATACACTAACAATATTGTCAGCACCATGTGGCGTTATACACTACTAATATTGTCAGCACCATGTGGCGGTATACCCTAATATTGTCAGCACCATGTGGCGGTATACGCTAACAATATTGTCAACACCATGTGGCGGTATACACTAACAATATTGTTAGCACCTTGTGGCGGTATACACTGATAATATTGTCAGCACCATGTGGCGGTATACACTGCTAATATTGTCAGCACCATGTGGCGGTATACACTGCTAATATTGTCAGCACCATGTGGCGGTATACACCAACAATATGGTCAGCACAATGTGGCGGTATACACTGACAATATTGTCAGCACCATGTGGCGGTATACACTAACAATATGGTCAGCACCATGTGGCGGTATACACTGACAATATTGTCAGCACCATGTGGCGGTATACACTAACAATATGGTCAGCACCATGTGGCGGTATACACTACTAATATTGTTAGCCCCATGTGGCGGTATACACTACTAATATTGTCAGCACCATGTGGCGGTATACACTAACAATATGGTCAGCACCATGTGGCGGTATACACTACTAATATTGTCAGCACCGTGTGGCAGTATACACTAACAATATGGTCAGCACCATTTGGCGGTATACACTAATAATGTGGTCAGCACCATGTGGCTGTATACACTAACAATATTGTCTGCACCATGTGGTGGTATACACTAATAATGTCATCACCATGTGGCGGTATACACTAATAATGTCAGCACTATGTGGCGGTATACACTAATAATATTGTCAGCACCATGTGTCGGTATACACTAACAATATTGTCAGCACCATGTGGCGGTATGCACTAATAATATTGTCAGCACCATGTGGCGGTATACACTAACAATATTGTCAGCACCATGTGGCGGTATACGCTACTAATATTGTCAGCACCATGTGGCGGTATACGCAAATAATATTGTCAGCAACATGTGGCGGTATACGCTAACAATATTGTCAGCACCATGTGGCGGTATACACTAACAATATTGTTAGCACCTTGTGGCGGTATACACTGATAATATTGTCAGCACCATGTGGCAGTATACACTGATAATATTTTCAGCACCATGTGGCTGTATACACTACTAATATTGTCAGCACCATGTGGTGGTATACTCTGATAATATTGTCAGCACCATGTGACGGTATACACTACTAATATTGTCAGCACCATGTGGCGGTATACACTGACAATATTGTCAGCACCATGTGGCGTTATGCACTAATAATATTGTCAGCACCATGTGGTGGTATACACTAACAATATTGTCAGCACCATGTGGCGTTATACACTACTAATATTGTCAGCACCATGTGGCGGTATACGCTAATAATATTGTTAGCACCATGTGGCGGTATACACTGTCAATATTGTCAGCACCATGTGGAGGTATCCACTGACAATATTGTCAGCACCATGTGGCGTTATACACTACTAATATTGTCAGCACCATGTGGCGGTATACACTGATAATATTGTCAGCACCATGTGGCGGTATACACTGATAATATTGTCAGCACCAAGTGGCGGTAAACACTGCTAATATTGTCAGCACCATATGGCGGTATACACTAATAATATTGTGAGCACCATGTGGCTGTATACACTAACAATATTGTCTGCACCATGTGGCAGTATACACTAATAATGTTGTCGGCACCATGTGGCGGTATACACTAATAATGTCAGCACCATGTGGCGGTATACACTAGTAATGTTGTCAGCACCATGTGCTGGTATACACTAATAATGTTGTTAGCACCATGTGGCGGTATACACTAACAATATTGTCAGCACCATGTTGCGGTATACACTAATAATATTGTCAGCACCATGGGGCGGTATACACTGCTAATATTGTCAGCACCATGTGGCGGTATACACTGCTAATATTGTCAGCACCATGTGGCGGTATACGCTAACAATATTGTCAGCACCATGTGGCGGTATACACTAACAATATTGTTAGCACCTTGTGGCGGTATACACTGATAATATTGTCAGCACCATGTGGCGGTATACACTGATAATATTGTCAGCACCATGTGGCGGTATACACTAGTAATATTGTCAGCACCATGTGGCGGTATTCAGTGACAATATTGTCAGCACCATGTGGCGGTATGCACTAATATTATGGTCAGCACCATGTGGCGGTATACACTGACAATATTGTCAACACCATGTGGCGGTATACGCTAACAATATTGTTAGCACCTTGTGGCGGTATACACTGATAATATTGTCAGCACCATGTGGCGGTATACACTACTAATATTGTCGGCACCATGTGGAGGTATACACTGATAATATTGTCAGCACCATGTGGCGGTATACACTAGTAATATTGTCAGCACCATGTGGCGGTATACAGTGACAATATTGTCAACACCATGTGGCGGTATACCCTAATATTGTCAGCACCATGCGGCGGTATACGCTAACAATATTTTCAACACCATGTGGCGGTATACACTGACAATATTGTCAGCACCATGTGGCGGTATACACTGCTAATATTGTCAGCACCATGTGGCGGTATACACTAACAATATGGTCAGCACCATGTGGCGGTATACACTGACAATATTGTCAGCACCATGTGGAGGTATACACTGACAATATTGTCAGCACCATGTGGCGGTATACACTAACAATATGGTCAGCACCATGTGGCGGTATACACTGACAATATTGTCAGCACCATGTGGCGGTATACACTAACAATATGGTCAGCACCATGTGGCGGTATACACTTCTAATATTGTCAGCCCCATGTGGCGGTATACACTACTAATATTGTCAGCACCATGTGGCGGTATACAATAACAATATGGTCAGCACCATGTGGCGGTATACACTACTAATATTGTCAGCACCGTGTGGCAGTATACACTAACAATATGGTCAGTACCATGTGGCGGTATACACTAATAATGTGGTCAGCACTATGTGGCTGTATACACTAACAATATTGTCTGCACCATGTGGTGGTATACACTAATAATGTTGTCATCACCATGTGGCGGTATACACTAATAATGTCAGCACTATGTGGCGGTATACACTAATAATATTGTCAGCACCATGTGACGGTATACACTAACAATATTGTCAGCACCATATGACGGTATGCACTAATAATATTGTCAGCACCATGTGGCGGTATACACTAACAATATTGTCAGCACCATGTGGCGGTATACGCAAATAATATTGTCAGCAACATGTGGCGGTATACGCTAACAATATTGTCAGCACCTTGTGGCGGTATACACTAACAATATTGTTAGCACCTTGTGGCGGTATGCACTGATAATATTGTCAGCACCATGTGGCGGTATACACTGATAATATTTTCAGCCCCATGTGGCTGTATACACTACTAATATTGTCAGCACCATGTGGTGGTATACACTGATAATATTGTCAGCACCATGTGGCGGTATACACTACTAATATTGTCAGCACCATGTGGCGGTATACACTGACAATATTGTCAGCACCATGTGGCGTTATGCACTAATAATATTGTCAGCACCATGTGGCGGTATACACTAACAATATTGTCAGCACCATGTGGTGGTATACACTTCTAATATTGTCAGTCCCATGTGGCGGTATACACTACTAATATTGTCAGCACCATGTGGCGGTATACAATAACAATATGGTCAGCACCATGTGGCGGTATACACTACTAATATTGTCAGCACCGTGTGGCAGTATACACTAACAATATTGTTAGCACCTTGTGGCGGTATGCACTGATAATATTGTCAGCACCATGTGGCGGTATACACTGATAATATTTTCAGCACCATGTGGCTGTATACACTACTAATATTGTCAGCACCATGTGGTGGTATACACTGATAATATTGTCAGCACCATGTGGCGGTATACGCTAATAATATTGTTAGCACCATGTGGCGGTATACACTGACAATATTGTCAGCACCATGTGGAGGTATACACTGACAATATTGTCAGCACCATGTGGCGTTATACACTACTAATATTGTCAGCACCATGTGGCGGTATACACTGATAATATTGTCAGCACCATGTGGCGGTATACACTGATAATATTGTCAGCACCAAGTGGCGGTATACACTGCTAATATTGTCAGCACCATATGGCGGTATACACTAACAATATGGTCAGCACCATGTGGCGGTATGCACTAACAATATGGTCAGCACCATGTGGCGGTATACACTACTAATATTGTCAGCCCCATGTGGCGGTATACACTATTAATATTGTCAGCACCATTTGGCGGTATACACTAACAATATGGTCAGCACCATGTGGCGGTATACACTACTAATATTGTCAGCACCGTGTGGCGATATACACTAACAATATCGTCAGCACCATGTGGCGGTATACACTAATAATGTTGTCAGCACCATGTGGCGGTATACACTAACAATATGGTCAGCACCATGTGGCGGTATACACTACTAATATTGTCAGCACTGTGTGGCGATATACACTAACAATATGGTCAGCACCATGTGGCGGTATACACTAATAATGTTGTCAGCACCATGTGGCGGTATACACAAACAATATTGTCAGAACCTTGTGGCAGTATACACTAATAATATTGTCAGCACCATGTGGCTGTATACACTAACAATATTGTCTGCACCATGTGGCAGTATACACTAATAATGTTGTCGGCACCATGTGGCGGTATACACTAATAATGTCAGCACCATGTGGCGGTATACACTAATAATGTCAGCACCATGTGGCGGTATACACTAGTAATGTCAGCACCATGTGGCGGTATGCACTAATAATATTGTCAGCACCATGTGGCGGTATACACTAACAATATTGTCTGCACCATGTGGCAGTATACACTAATAATGTAAGCACCATGTGGCGGTATACACTAATAATGTTGTCAGCACTATGTGGCGGTATACACTAACAATATTGTCAGCACCATGTGGCGGTATACACTAATAATGTTGTCAGTACCATGTGGCGGTATACACTAATAATGTCAGCACCATGTGGCGGTATACACTACTAATATTGTCAGCACCATGTGGCGGTATACGCTAATAATATTGTCAGCACCATGTGGAGGTATATGCTAACAATATTGTCAGCACCATGTGGCGGTATACGCTAGCAATATTGTTAGCACCTTGTGGCGGTATACACTGATAATATTGGCAGCACCATGTGGCGGTATACGCTAACAATATTGTTAGCACCTTGTGGCGGTATACACTGATAATATTGTCAGCACCATGTGGAGGTATACACTGACAATATTGTCAGCACCATGTGGCGGTATACACTAACAATATGGTCAGCACCATGTGGCGGTATACACTGACAATATTGTCAGCACCATGTGGCGGTATACACTAACAATGTGGTCAGCACCTTGTGGCGGTATACACTACTAATATTGTCAGCCCCATGTGGCGGTATACACTACTTATATTGTCAGCACCATGTGGCGGTATACACTAACAATATGGTCAGCACCATGTGGCGGTATACACTACTAATATTGTCAGCACCATGTGGCGGTATACACTAACAATATGGTCAGCACCATGTGGCGGAATACACTAATAATGTTGTCAGCACCATGTGGCGGTATACACTAACAATATTGTCAGCACCTTGTGGCGGTATACACTAATATTGTCAGCACCATGTGGCTGTATACACTAACAATATTGTCAGCACCATGTGGCAGTATACACTAATAATGTTGTCGCACCATGTGGCGGTATACACTAATAATGTCAGCACCATGTGGCGGTATACGCTAACAATATTGTCAGCACCATGTGGCGGTATACGCTAACAATATTGTTAGCACCTTGTGGCGGTATACACTGATAATATTGTCAGCACCATGTGGCGGTATACACTGCTAATATTGTCAGCACCATGTGGCGGTATACGCTAACAATATTGTCAGCACCATGTGGCGGTATACACTAACAATATTGTTAGCACCTTGTGGCGGTATACACTGATAATATTGTCAGCACCATGTCGCGGTATACACTGATAATATTTTCAGCACCATGTGGCGGTATACACTACTAATATTGTCGGCACCATGTGGCGGTATACACTGATAATATTGTCAGCACCATGTGGCGGTATACACTACTAATATTGTCAGCACCATGTGGTGGTATGCACTGACAATATTGTCAGCACCATGTGGCGGTATGCACTAATATTATGGTCAGCACCATTTGGCGGTATACACTAACAATATTGTCAGCACCATGTGGCGTTGTACACTACTATTATCAGCACCATGTGGCAGTATACGCTAATAATATTGACAGCACGATGTGGCGGTATACACTAACAATATTGTTAGCACCTTGTGGCGGTATACACTGATAATATTGTCAGCACCATGTGGCGGTATACACTGCTAATATTGTCAGCACCATGTGGCGGTATACACTGCTAATATTGTGAGCACCATGTGGCGGTATACGCTAACAATATTGTCAGCACCATGTGGCGGTATACACTAACAATATTGTTAGCACCTTGTGGCGGTATACACTGATAATATTGTCAGCACCATGTGGCGGTATACACTGATAATATTGTCAGCACCATGTGGCGGTATACACTATTAATATTGTCAGCACCATGTGGCGGTATACAGTGACAATATTGTCAGCACCATGTGGCGGTATGCACTAATATTATGGTCAGCACCATGTGGCGGTATACACTACTAATATTGTCAGCCCCATGTGGCGGTATACACTACTAATATTGTCAGCACCATGTGGCGGTATACACTGATAATATTGTCAGCACCATGTGGCGGTATACACTGCTAATATTGTCAGCACCATGTGGCGGTATACACTAGCAATATGGTCAGCACCATGTGGCGGTATACACTGACAATATTGTCAGCACCATGTGGCGGTATACACTAACAATATGGTCAGCACCATGTGGCGATATACACTAATAATGTGGTCAGCACCATGTGGCTGTATACACTAACAATATTGTCTGCACCATGTGGTGGTATACACTAATAATGTTGTCATCACCATGTGGCGGTATACACTAATAATGTCAGCACTATGTGGCGGTATACACTGCTAATATTGTCAGCACCATGTGGCGGTATACACTAACAATATGGTCAGCACCATGTGGCGGTATACACTGACAATATTGTCAGCACCATGTGGCGGTATACACTAACAATATGGTCAGCACCATGTGGCGGTATACACTACTAATATTGTCAGCCCCATGTGGCGGTATACACTACTAATATTGTCAGCACCATGTGGCGGTATACACTAACAATATGGTCAGCACCATGTGGCGGTATACACTACTAATATTGTCAGCACCGTGTGGCAGTATACACTATCAATATGGTCAGCACCATGTGGCGGTATACACTAATAATGTGGTCAGCACCATGTGGCTGTATACACTAACAATATTGTCTGCACCATGTGGTGGTATACACTAATAATGTTGTCATCACCATGTGGCGGTATACACTAATAATATCAGCCCCATGTGGCGGTATACACTACTAATATTGTCAGCACCATGTGGCGGTATACACTAACAATATGGTCAGCACCATGTGGCGGTATGCACTACTAATATTGTCAGCACCGTGTGGCAGTATACACTAACAATATGGTCAGCACCATGTGGCGGTATACACTAATAATGTGGTCAGCACCATGTGGCTGTATACACTAACAATATTGTCAGCACCATGTGGCGGTATACACTAACAATATTTTCAGCACCATGTGGCGGTATGCACTAATAATATTGTCAGCACCATGTGGCGATATACACTAACAATATTTTCAGCACCATGTGGCGGTATACGCTACTAATATTGTCAGCACCATGTGGCGGTATACGCAAATAATATTGTCAGCATCATGTGGCGGTATACGCTAACAATATTGTCAGCACCATGTGGCGGTATACACTAATAATATTGTCAGCACCATGTGGAGGTATATGCTAACAATATTGTCAGCACCATGTGGCGGTATACGCTAACAATATGGTCAGCACCATGTGGCGATATACACTAATAATGTGGTCAGCACCATGTGGCTGTATACACTAACAATATTGTCTGCACCATGTGGTGGTATGCACTAATAATGTTGTCATCACCATGTGGCGGTATACACTAATAATGTCAGCACTATGTGGCGGTATACACTGCTAATATTGTCAGCACCATGTGGCGGTATACACTAACAATATGGTCAGCACCATGTGGCGGTATACACTGACAATATTGTCAGCACCATGTGGCGGTATACACTAACAATATGGTCAGCACCATGTGGCGGTATACACTACTAATATTGTCAGCCCCATGTGGCGGTATACACTACTAATATTGTCAGCACCATGTGGCGGTATACACTAACAATATGGTCAGCACCATGTGGCGGTATACACTACTAATATTGTCAGCACCGTGTGGCAGTATACACTATCAATATGGTCAGCACCATGTGGCGGTATACACTAATAATGTGGTCAGCACCATGTGGCTGTATACACTAACAATATTGTCTGCACCATGTGGTGGTATACACTAATAATGTGGTCAGCACCATGTGGCGGTATACACTAATAATATCAGCCCCATGTGGCGGTATACACTACTAATATTGTCAGCACCATGTGGCGGTATACACTAACAATATGGTCAGCACCATGTGGCGGTATGCACTACTAATATTGTCAGCACCGTGTGGCAGTATACACTAACAATATGGTCAGCACCATGTGGCGGTATACACTAATAATGTGGTCAGCACCATGTGGCTGTATACACTAACAATATTGTCAGCACCATGTGGCGGTATACACTAACAATATTTTCAGCACCATGTGGCGGTATGCACTAATAATATTGTCAGCACCATGTGGCGATATACACTAACAATATTTTCAGCACCATGTGGTGGTATACGCTACTAATATTGTCAGCACCATGTGGCGGTATACGCAAATAATATTGTCAGCATCATGTGGCGGTATACGCTAACAATATTGTCAGCACCATGTGGCGGTATACACTAATAATATTGTCAGCACCATGTGGAGGTATATGCTAACAATATTGTCAGCACCATGTGGCGGTATACGCTAACAATATTGTTAGCACCTTGTGGCGGTATACACTGATAATATTGTCAGCACCATGTGGCGGTATACGCTAACAATATTGTTAGCACCTTGTGGCGGTATACACTGATAATATTGTCAGCACCATGTGGAGGTATACACTGACAATATTGTCAGCACCATGTGGCGGTATACACTAACAATATGGTCAGCACCATGTGGCGGTATACACTGACAATATTGTCAGCACCATGGGGCGGTATACACTAACAATGTGGTCAGCACCTTGTGGCGGTATACACTACTAATATTGTCAGCCCCATGTGGCGGTATACACTACTTATATTGTCAGCACCATGTGGCGGTATACACTAACAATATGGTCAGCACCATGTGGCGGTATACACTACTAATATTGTCAGCACCATGTGGCGGTATACACTAACAATATGGTCAGCACCATGTGGCGGTATACACTAATAATGTTGTCAGCACCATGTGGCGGTATACACTAACAATATTGTCAGCACCTTGTGGCGGTATACACTAATATTGTCAGCACCATGTGGCTGTATACACTAACAATATTGTCAGCACCATGTGGCAGGATACACTAATAATGTTGTCGGCACCATGTGGCGGTATACACTAATAATGTCAGCACCATGTGGCGGTATACGCTAATAATATTGACAGCACCATGTGGCGGTATACGCTAACAATATTGTCAGCACCATGTGGCGGTATACGCTAACAATATTGTTAGCACCTTGTGGCGGTATACACTGATAATATTGTCAGCACCATGTGGCGGTATACACTGCTAATATTGTCAGCACCATGTGGCGGTATACACTGCTAATATTGTCAGCACCATGTGGCGGTATACGCTAACAATATTGTCAGCACCATGTGGCGGTATACACTAACAATATTGTTAGCACCTTGTGGCGGTATACACTGATAATATTGTCAGCACCATGTCGCGGTATACACTGATAATATTTTCAGCACCATGTGGCGGTATACACTACTAATATTGTCGGCACCATGTGGCGGTATACACTGATAATATTGTCAGCACCATGTGGCGGTATACACTACTAATATTGTCAGCACCATGTGGTGGTATGCACTGACAATATTGTCAGCACCATGTGGCGGTATGCACTAATATTATGGTCAGCACCATTTGGCGGTATACACTAACAATATTGTCAGCACCATGTGGCGTTGTACACTACTAATATTATCAGCACCATGTGGCAGTATACGCTAATAATATTGACAGCACGATGTGGCGGTATACACTAACAATATTGTTAGCACCTTGTGGCGGTATACACTGATAATATTGTCAGCACCATGTGGCGGTATACACTGCTAATATTGTCAGCACCATGTGGCGGTATACACTGCTAATATTGTCAGCACCATGTGGCGGTATACGCTAACAATATTGTCAGCACCATGTGGCGGTATACACTAACAATATTGTTAGCACCTTGTGGCGGTATACACTGATAATATTGTCAGCACCATGTGGCGGTATACACTGATAATATTGTCAGCACCATGTGGCGGTATACACTATTAATATTGTCAGCACCATGTGGCGGTATACAGTGACAATATTGTCAGCACCATGTGGCGGTATGCACTAATATTATGGTCAGCACCATGTGGCGGTATACACTACTAATATTGTCAGCCCCATGTGGCGGTATACACTACTAATATTGTCAGCACCATGTGGCGGTATCCACTGATAATATTGTCAGCACCATGTGGCGGTATACACTGCTAATATTGTCAGCACCATGTGGCGGTATACACTAGCAATATGGTCAGCACCATGTGGCGGTATACACTGACAATATTGTCAGCACCATGTGGCGGTATACACTAACAATATGGTCAGCACCATGTGGCGATATACACTAATAATGTGGTCAGCACCATGTGGCTGTATACACTAACAATATTGTCTGCACCATGTGGTGGTATACACTAATAATGTTGTCATCACCATGTGGCGGTATACACTAATAATGTCAGCACTATGTGGCGGTATACACTGCTAATATTGTCAGCACCATGTGGCGGTATACACTAACAATATGGTCAGCACCATTTGGCGGTATACACTAACAATATTGTCAGCACCATGTGGCGTTGTACACTACTAATATTATCAGCACCATGTGGCAGTATACGCTAATAATATTGACAGCACGATGTGGCGGTATACACTAACAATATTGTTAGCACCTTGTGGCGGTATACACTGATAATATTGTCAGCACCATGTGGCGGTATACACTGCTAATATTGTCAGCACCATGTGGCGGTATACACTGCTAATATTGTCAGCACCATGTGGCGGTATACGCTAACAATATTGTCAGCACCATGTGGCGGTATACACTAACAATATTGTTAGCACCTTGTGGCGGTATACACTGATAATATTGTCAGCACCATGTGGCGGTATACACTGATAATATTGTCAGCACCATGTGGCGGTATACACTATTAATATTGTCAGCACCATGTGGCGGTATACAGTGACAATATTGTCAGCACCATGTGGCGGTATGCACTAATATTATGGTCAGCACCATGTGGCGGTATACACTACTAATATTGTCAGCCCCATGTGGCGGTATACACTACTAATATTGTCAGCACCATGTGGCGGTATCCACTGATAATATTGTCAGCACCATGTGGCGGTATACACTGCTAATATTGTCAGCACCATGTGGCGGTATACACTAGCAATATGGTCAGCACCATGTGGCGGTATACACTGACAATATTGTCAGCACCATGTGGCGGTATACACTAACAATATGGTCAGCACCATGTGGCGATATACACTAATAATGTGGTCAGCACCATGTGGCTGTATACACTAACAATATTGTCTGCACCATGTGGTGGTATACACTAATAATGTTGTCATCACCATGTGGCTGTATACACTAATAATGTCAGCACTATGTGGCGGTATACACTGCTAATATTGTCAGCACCATGTGGCGGTATACACTAACAATATGGTCAGCACCATGTGGCGGTATACACTGACAATATTGTCAGCACCATGTGGCGGTATACACTAACAATATGGTCAGCACCATGTGGCGGTATACACTACTAATATTGTCAGCCCCATGTGGCGGTATACACTACTAATATTGTCAGCACCATGTGGCGGTATACACTAACAATATGGTCAGCACCATGTGGCGGTATACACTACTAATATTGTCAGCACCGTGTGGCAGTACACACTAACAATATGGTCAGCACCATGTGGCGGTATACACTAATAATGTGGTCAGCACCATGTGGCTGTATACACTAACAATATTGTCTGCACCATGTGGTGGTATACACTAATAATGTTGTCATCACCATGTGGCGGTATACACTAATAATATCAGCCCCATGTGGCGGTATACACTACTAATATTGTCAGCACCATGTGGCGGTATACACTAACAATATGGTCAGCACCATGTGGCGGTATACACTACTAATATTGTCAGCACCGTGTGGCAGTATACACTAACAATATGGTCAGCACCATGTGGCGGTATACACTAATAATGTGGTCAGCACCATGTGGCTGTATACACTAACAATATTGTCAGCACCATGTGGCGGTATACACTAACAATATTTTCAGCACCATGTGGCGGTATACGCTACTAATATTGTCAGCACCATGTGGCGGTATACGCAAATAATATTGTCAGCAACATGTGGCGGTATACGCTAACAATATTGTCAGCACCATGTGGCGGTATGCACTAATAATATTGTCAGCACCATGTGGCGGTATACACTAATAATATTGTCAGCACCATGTGGCGGTATACACTAACAATATTGTCAGCACCATGTGGCGGTATGCACTAATAATATTGTCAGCACCATGTGGCGGTATACACTAACAATATTTTCAGCACCATGTGGCGGTATACGCTACTAATATTGTCAGCACCATGTGGCGGTATACGCAAATAATATTGTCAGCAACATGTGGCGGTATACGCTAACAATATTGTCAGCACCATGTGGCGGTATACACTAACAATATTGTTAGCACCTTGTGGCGGTATACACTGATAATATTGTCAGCACCATGTGGCGGTATACACTGATAATATTTTCAGCACCATGTGGCTGTATACACTACTAATATTGTCAGCACCATGTGGTGGTATACACTGATAATATTGTCAGCACCATGTGGCGGTATACACTACTAATATTGTCAGCACCATGTGGCGGTATACACTGACAATATTGTCAGCACCATGTGGCGTTAAGCACTAATAATATTGTAAGCACCATGTGGCGTTATACACTACTAATATTGTCAGCACCATGTGGCGGTATACGCTAATAATGTTGTTAGCACCATGTGGCGGTATACACTGACAATATTGTCAGCACCATGTGGAGGTATACACTGACAATATTGTCAGCACCATGTGGCGTTATACACTACTAATAATGTCAGCACCATGTGGCGGTATACACTGATAATATTGTCAGCACCATGTGGCGGTATACACTGGTAATATTGTCAGCACCAAGTGGCGGTATACACTGCTAATATTGTCAGCACCATATGGCGGTATACACTAACAATATGGTCAGCACCATGTGGCGGTATACACTGACAATATTGTCAGCACCATGTAGGGGTATACACTGACAATATTGTCAGCACCATGTGGCGGTATACACTAACAATATGGTCAGCACCATGTGACGGTATACACTGACATTATTGTCAGCACCATGTGGCGGTATGCAATAACAATATGGTCAGCACCATGTGGCGGTATACACTACTAATATTGTCAGCCCCATGTGGCGGTATACACTATTAATATTGTCAGCACCATTTGGCGGTATACACTAACAATATGGTCAGCACCATGTGGCCGTATACACTACTAATATTGTCAGCACCGTGTGGCGGTATACACTAAAAATATGGTCAGCACCATGTGGCGGTATACACTAATAATGTTGTCAGCACCATGTGGCTGTATACACTAACAATATTGTCAGAACCTTGTGGCAGTATACACTAATAATATTGTCAGCACCATGTGGCTGTATACACTAACAATATTGTCTGCACCATGTGGCAGTATACACTAATAATGTTGTCGGCACCATGTGGCGGTATACACTAATAATGTCAGCACCATGTGGCGGTATACACTAATAATGTCAGCACCATGTGGCGGTATACACTAGTAATGTCAGCACCATGTGGTGGTATGCACTAATAATATTGTCAGCACCATGTGGCGGTATACACTAACAATATTGTCTGCACCATGTGGCAGTATACACTAATAATGTAAGCACCATGTGGCGGTATACACTAATAATGTTGTCAGCACCTTGTGGCGGTATGCACTAACAATATTGTCAGCACCATGTGGCGGTATACACTAATAATGTTGTCAGCACCATGTGGCGGTATACACTAATAATGTCAGCACCATGTGGCGGTATACACTAGCAATATGGTCAGCACCATGTGGCGGTATACACTGACAATATTGTCAGCACCATGTGGCGGTATACACTAACAATATGGTCAGCACCATGTGGCGGTATACACTAATAATGTGGTCAGCACCATGTGGCTGTATACACTAACAATATTGTCTGCACCATGTGGTGGTATACACTAATAATGTTGTCATCACCATGTGGCGGTATACACTAATAATGTCAGCACTATGTGGCGGTATACACTGCTAATATTGTCAGCACCATGTGGCGGTATACACTAACAATATGGTCAGCACCATGTGGCGGTATACACTGACAATATTGTCAGCACCATGTGGCGGTATACACTAACAATATGGTCAGCACCATGTGGCGGTATACACTACTAATATTGTCAGCACCATGTGGCGGTATACACTACTAATATTGTCAGCACCGTGTGGCAGTATACACTAACAATATGTTCAGCACCATGTGGCGGTATACACTAATAATGTGGTCAGCACCATGTGGCTGTATACACTAACAATATTGTCTGCACCATGTGGTGGTATACACTAATAATGTTGTCATCACCATGTGGCGGTATACACTAATAATATCAGCCCCATGTGGCGGTATACACTACTAATATTGTCAGCACCATGTGGTGGTATACACTAAAAATATGGTCAGCACCATGTGGCGGTATACACTACTAATATTGTCAGCACCGTGTGGCAGTATACACTAACAATATGGTCAGCACCATGTGGCGGTATACACTAATAATGTGGTCAGCACCATGTGGCTGTATACACTAACAATATTGTCAGCACCATGTGGCGGTATACACTAACAATATTTTCAGCACCATGTGGCGGTATGCACTAATAATATTGTCAGCACCATGTGGCGGTATACACTAACAATATTTTCAGCACCATGTGGCGGTATACGCTACTAATATTGTCAGCACCATGTGGCGGTATACGCAAATAATATTGTCAGCAACATGTGGAGGTATACGCTAACAATATTGTCAGCACCATGTGGCCGTATACACTACTAATATTGTCAGCACCGTGTGGCGGTATACACTAACAATATGGTCAGCACCATGTGGCGGTATACACTAATAATGTCAGCACCATGTGGCGGTATACACTAACAATATTGTCAGAACCTTGTGGCAGTATACACTAATAATATTGTCAGCACCATGTGGCTGTATACACTAACAATATTGTCTGCACCATGTGGCAGTATACACTAATAATGTTGTCGGCACCATGTGGCGGTATACACTAATAATGTCAGCACCATGTGGCGGTATACACTAATAATGTCAGCACCATGTGGCGGTATACACTAGTAATGTCAGCACCATGTGGCGGTATGCACTAATAATATTGTCAGCACCATGTGGCGGTATACACTAACAATATTGTCTGCACCATGTGGCAGTATACACTAATAATGTAAGCACCATGTGGCGGTATACACTAATAATGTTGTCAGCACCTTGTGGCGGTATACACTAACAATATTGTCAGCACCATGTGGCGGTATACACTAATAATGTTGTCAGCACCATGTGGCGGTATACACTAATAATGTCAGCACCATGTGGCGGTATACACTAATAATATTGTCAGCACCATGTGGCGGTATACGCTAATAATATTGTCAGCACCATGTGGCGGTATATGCTAACAATATTGTCAGCACCATGTGGCGGTATACGCTAACAATATTGTTAGCACCTTGTGGCGGTATACACTGATAATATTGTCGGCACCATGTGGCGGTGTACACTGACAATATTGTCAGCACCATGTGGCGGTATACACTAACAATATGGTCAGCACCTTGTGGCGGTATACACTACTAATATTGTCAGCCCCATGTGGCGGTATACACTGATAATGTCAGCACCATGTGGCGGTATACACTGATAATATTGTCAGCAGCTTGTGGCGGTATACACTAACAATATGGTCAGCACCATGTGGCGGTATACACTGATAATGTTGTCAGCACCATGTGGCGGTATGCACTGATAATGTTGTCAGCACCATGTGGCGGTATACACTGATAATATTGTCAGCAGCTTGTGGCGGTATACACTGACAATATGGTCAGCACCATGTGGCTGTATACACTGATAATGTTGTCAGCAGCATGTGGCGGTATGCACTAACAATATTGTCAGCAGCTTGTGGCGGTATACACTAACAATATGGTCAGCACCATGTGGCGATATACACTGATAATGTTGTCAGCACCATGTGGCGGTATACACTAATAATATTGTCAGCACCATGTGGTGGTATGCACTGATAATGTTGTCAGCACCATGTGGCGGTATACACTGACAATATTGTCAGCACCATGTGGCGGTATGCACTGATAATATTGTCAGCACCATGTTGTGGTATGCACTGATAATATTGTCTGCACCATGTGGCGGTATACACTGATAATATTGTCTGCACCATGTGGCGGTATGCACTGATAATGTTGTCAGCACCATGTGGAGGTATACACTAACAATATGGTCAGCACCATGTGGCGGTATACACTACTAATATGGTCAGCACCATGTGGCGGTATACACTAACAATATGGTCAGCACCATGTGGCGGTATACACTACTAATATGATCAGCACCATGTGGCGGTATACACTACTAATATTGTCAGCACCATGTGGCGGTATACACTGATAATGTTGTCAGCACCATGTGGCGGTATTCACTGCTAATATTGTCAGCACCATGTGGTGGTATACACTGATAATGTCAGCACCATGTGGCGGTATTCACTGCTAATATTGTCAGCACCATGTGGCGGTATACACTGATAATGTTGTCAGCACCATGTGGTGGTATTCACTGCTAATATTGTCAGCACCATGTGGCGGTATACACTGATAATGTTGTCAGCACCATGTGGCGGTATTCACTGCTAATATTGTCAGCACCATGTGGCGCTATACACTGATAATGTTGTCAGCACCATGTGGAGGTATACACTGACAATATTGTCAGCACCATGTGGCATTATACACTACTAATATTGTCAGCACCATGTGGCGGTATACACTGATAATATTGTCAGTACCTTGTGGCGGTATACACTGATAATATTGTCAGCACCATGTGGCGGTATACACTGATAATATTGTCAGCACCAAGTGGCGGTATACACTGCTAATATTGTCAGCACCATATGGCGGTATACACTAACAATATGGTCAGCACCATGTGGCGGTATACACTGACAATATTGTCAGCACCATGTGGAGGTATACACTGACAATATTGTCAGCACCATGTGGCGGTATACACTAACAATATGGTCAGCACCATGTGATGGTATACACTGACAATATTGTCAGCACCATGTGGCGGTATACACTAACAATATGGTCAGCACCATGTGGCGGTATACACTACTAATATTGTCAGCCCCATGTGGCGGTATACACTATTAATATTGTCAGCACCATTTGGCGGTATACACTAACAATATGGTCAGCACCATGTGGCGGTATACACTAATAATGTTGTCAGCACCATGTGGCGGTATACACTAACAATATTGTCAGAACCTTGTGGCGGTATACACTAATAATATTGTCAGCACCATGTGGCTGTATACACTAATAATGTTGTCGGCACCATGTGGCGGTATACACTAATAATGTCAGCACCATGTGGCGGTATACACTAGTAATGTCAGCACCATGTGGCGGTATGCACTAATAATATTGTCAGCACCATGTGGCGGTATACACTAACAATATTGTCTGCACCATATGGCAGTATACACTAATAATGTAAGCACCATGTGGCGGTATACACTAATAATGTTGTCAGCACCATGTGGCGGTATACACTAACAATATTGTCAGCACCATGTGGCGCTATACACTGATAATGTTGTCAGCACCATGTGGAGGTATACACTGACAATATTGTCAGCACCATGTGGCATTATACACTACTAATATTGTCAGCACCATGTGGCGGTATACACTGATAATATTGTCAGCACCATGTGGCATTATACACTACTAATATTGTCAGCACCATGTGGAGGTATACACTGACAATATTGTCAGCACCATGTGGCATTATACACTAATAATGTTGTCAGCACCATGTGGCGGTATACACTAATAATGTCAGCACCATGTGGCGGTATACACTAATAATGTCAGCACCATGTGGCGGTATACACTACTAATATTGTCAGCACCATGTGGCGGTATACGCTAATAATATTGTCAGCACC
Source organism: Dendrobates tinctorius (assembly GCF_039654945.1). Lineage (NCBI taxonomy): Eukaryota > Metazoa > Chordata > Amphibia > Anura > Dendrobatidae > Dendrobates > Dendrobates tinctorius. Next base: position 37,521,353 of record NW_027361825.1, on the reverse strand, counting down.
ATGTGGCGGTATATCCTAACAATATTGTCAGCACCATGTGGCGGTATACGCTAACAATATTGTTAGCACCTTGTGGCGGTATACACTGATAATATTGTCAGCACCATGTGGCGGTGTACGCTAACTATATTGTTAGCATCTTGTGGCGGTATACACTGATAATATTGTCAGCACCATGTGGAGGTATACACTGACAATATTGTCAGCACCAAGTGGCGGTATACACTAACAATATGGTCAGCACCATGTGGCGGTATACACTGACAATATTGTCAGCACCATGTGGCGGTATACACTAACAATATGGTCAGCACCTTGTGGCGGTATACACTACTAATATTGTCAGCCCCATGTGGCGGTATACACTGATAATGTCAGCACCATGTGGCGGTATACACTGATAATATTGTCAGCAGCTTGTGGCGGTATACACTAACAATATGGTCAGCACCATGTGGCGGTATACACTGATAATGTTGTCAGCACCATGTGGCGGTATGCACTGATAATGTTGTCAGCACCATGTGGCGGTATACACTGATAATATTGTCAGCAGCTTGTGGCGGTATACACTGACAATATGGTCAGCACCATGTGGCGGTATACACTGATAATGTTGTCAGCAGCATGTGGCGGTATGCACTAACAATATTGTCAGCAGCTTGTGGCGGTATACACTAACAATATGGTCAGCACCATGTGGCGATATACACTGATAATGTTGTCAGCACCATGTGGCGGTATACACTAATAATATTGTCAGCACCATGTGGTGGTATGCACTGATAATGTTGTCAGCACCATGTGGCGGTATACACTGACAATATTGTCAGCACCATGTGGCGGTATGCACTGATAATATTGTCAGCACCATGTTGTGGTATGCACTGATAATATTGTCAGCACCATGTGGTGGTATGCACTGATAATATTGTCAGCACCATGTGGTGGTATACACTGATAATATTGTCTGCACCATGTGGCGGTATACACTGATAATATTGTCTGCACCATGTGGCGGTATGCACTGATAATGTTGTCAGCACCATGTGGAGGTATACACTAACAATATGGTCAGCACCATGTGGCGGTATACACTACTAATATGGTCAGCACCATGTGGCGGTATACACTAACAATATGGTCAGCACCATGTGGCGGTATACACTACTAATATGATCAGCACCATGTGGCGGTATACACTACTAATATTGTCAGCACCATGTGGCGGTATACACTGATAATGTTGTCAGCACCATGTGGCGGTATTCACTGCTAATATTGTCAGCACCATGTGGTGGTATACACTGATAATGTCAGCACCATGTGGCGGTATTCACTGCTAATATTGTCAGCACCATGTGGCGGTATACACTGATAATGTCAGCACCATGTGGCGGTATTCACTGCTAATATTGTCAGCACCATGTGGCGGTATACACTGATAATGTTGTCAGCACCATGTGGCGGTATTCACTGCTAATATTGTCAGCACCATGTGGCGCTATACACTGATAATGTTGTCAGCACCATGTGGAGGTATACACTGACAATATTGTCAGCACCATGTGGCATTATACACTACTAATATTGTCAGCACCATGTGGCGGTATACACTGATAATATTGTCAGTACCTTGTGGCGGTATACACTGCTAATATTGTCAGCACCATATGGCGGTATACACTAACAATATGGTCAGCACCATGTGGCGGTATACACTGACAATATTGTCAGCACCATGTGGCATTATACACTGATAATATTGTCAGCACCATGTGGCGGTATACACTGATAATATTGTCAGCACCAAGTGGCGGTATACACTGCTAATATTGTCAGCACCATATGGCGGTATACACTAACAATATGGTCAGCACCATGTGGCGGTATACACTGACAATATTGTCAGCACCATGTGGAGGTATACACTGACAATATTGTCAGCACCATGTGGCGGTATACACTAACAATATGGTCAGCACCATGTGACGGTATACACTGACAATATTGTCAGCACCATGTGGCGGTATACACTAACAATATGGTCAGCACCATGTGGCGGTATACACTACTAATATTGTCAGCCCCATGTGGCGGTATACACTATTAATATTGTCAGCACCATTTGGCGGTATACACTAACAATATGGTCAGCACCATGTGGCGGTATACACTAATAATGTTGTCAGCACCATGTGGCGGTATACACTAACAATATTGTCAGAACCTTGTGGCGGTATACACTAATAATATTGTCAGCACCATGTGGCTGTATACACTAATAATGTTGTCGGCACCATGTGGCGGTATACACTAATAATGTCAGCACCATGTGGCGGTATACACTAGTAATGTCAGCACCATGTGGCGGTATGCACTAATAATATTGTCAGCACCATGTGGCGGTATACACTAACAATATTGTCTGCACCATATGGCAGTATACACTAATAATGTAAGCACCATGTGGCGGTATACACTAATAATGTTGTCAGCACCATGTGGCGGTATACACTAACAATATTGTCAGCACCATGTGGTGGTATACACTAATAATGTTGTCAGCACCATGTGGCGGTATACACTAATAATGTCAGCACCATGTGGCGGTATACACTAATAATGTCAGCACCATGTGGCGGTATACACTACTAATATTGTCAGCACCATGTGGCGGTATACGCTAATAATATTGTCAGCACCATGTGGCGGTATATCCTAACAATATTGTCAGCACCATGTGGCGGTATACGCTAACAATATTGTTAGCACCTTGTGGCGGTATACACTGATAATATTGTCAGCACCATGTGGCGGTATACGCTAACAATATTGTTAGCACCTTGTGGCGGTATACACTGATAATATTGTCAGCACCATGTGGAGGTATACACTGACAATATTGTCAGCACCATGTGGCGGTATACACTAACAATATGGTCAGCACCATGTGGCGGAATACACTGACAATATTGTCAGCACCATGTGGCGGTATACACTAACAATGTGGTCAGCACCTTGTGGCGGTATACACTACTAATATTGTCAGCCCCATGTGGCGGTATACACTACTTATATTGTCAGCACCATGTGGCGGTATACACTAACAATATGGTCAGCACCATGTGGCGGTATACACTACTAATATTGTCAGCACCATGTGGCGGTATACACTAACAATATGGTCAGCACCATGTGGCGGTATACACTAATAATGTTGTCAGCACCATGTGGCGGTATACACTAACAATATTGTCAGCACCTTGTGGCGGTATACACTAATATTGTCAGCACCATGTGGCTGTATACACTAACAATATTGTCAGCACCATGTGGCAGTATACACTAATAATGTTGTCGGCACCATGTGGCGGTATACACTAATAATGTCAGCACCATGTGGCGGTATACGCTAACAATATTGTCAGCACCATGTGGCGGTATACGCTAACAATATTGTTAGCACCTTGTGGCGGTATACACTGATAATATTGTCAGCACCATGTGGCGGTATACACTGCTAATATTGTCAGCACCATGTGGCGGTATACACTGCTAATATTGTCAGCACCATGTGGCGGTATACGCTAACAATATTGTCAGCACCATGTGGCGGTATACACTAACAATATTGTTAGCACCTTGTGGCGGTATACACTGATAATATTGTCAGCACCATGTCGCGGTATACACTGATAATATTTTCAGCACCATGTGGCGGTATACACTACTAATATTGTCGGCACCATGTGGCGGTATACACTGATAATATTGTCAGCACCATGTGGCGGTATACACTACTAATATTGTCAGCACCATGTGGTGGTATGCACTGACAATATTGTCAGCACCATGTGGCGTTGTACACTACTAATATTATCAGCACCATGTGGCAGTATACGCTAATAATATTGACAGCACGATGTGGCGGTATACACTAACAATATTGTTAGCACCTTGTGGCGGTATACACTGATAATATTGTCAGCACCATGTGGCGGTATACGCTAACAATATTGTTAGCACCTTGTGGCGGTATACACTGATAATATTATCAGCACCATGTGGAGGTATACACTGACAATATTGTCAGCACCATGTGGCGGTATACACTAACAATATGGTCAGCACCATGTGGCGGTATACACTGACAATATTGTCAGCACCATGTGGCGGTATACACTAACAATGTGGTCAGCACCTTGTGGCGGTATACACTACTAATATTGTCAGCCCCATGTGGCGGTATACACTACTTATATTGTCAGCACCATGTGGTGGTATACACTAACAATATGGTCAGCACCATGTGGCGGTATACACTAATAATGTTGTCAGCACCATGTGGCGGTATACACTAACAATATTGTCAGCACCTTGTGGCGGTATACACTAATATTGTCAGCACCATGTGGCTGTATACATTAACAATATTGTCAGCACCATGTGGCAGTATACACTAATAATGTTGTCGGCACCATGTGGCGGTATACACTAATAATGTCAGCACCATGTGGCGGTATACGCTAATAATATTGACAGCACCATGTGGCGGTATACGCTAACAATATTGTCAGCACCATGTGGCGGTATATGCTAACAATATTGTTAGCACCTTGTGGCGGTATACACTGATAATATTGTCAGCACCATGTGGCGGTATACACTGCTAATATTGTCAGCACCATGTGGCGGTATACACTGCTAATATTGTCAGCACCATGTGGCGGTATACGCTAACAATATTGTCAGCACCATGTGGCGGTATACACTAACAATATTGTTAGCACCTTGTGGCGGTATACACTGATAATATTGTCAGCACCATGTCGCAGTATACACTGATAATATTTTCAGCACCATGTGGCGGTATACACTACTAATATTGTCGGCACCATGTGGCGGTATACACTGATAATATTGTCAGCACCATGTGGCGGTATACACTACTAATATTGTCAGCACCATGTGGTGGTATGCACTGACAATATTGTCAGCACCATGTGGCGGTATGCACTAATATTATGGTCAGCACCATTTGGCGGTATACACTAACAATATTGTCAGCACCATGTGGCGTTGTACACTACTAATATTATCAGCACCATGTGGCAGTATACGCTAATAATATTGACAGCACGATGTGGCGGTATACACTAACAATATTGTTAGCACCTTGTGGCGGTATACACTGATAATATTGTCAGCACCATGTGGCGGTATACACTGCTAATATTGTCAGCACCATGTGGCGGTATACACTGCTAATATTGTCAGCACCATGTGGCGGTATACGCTAACAATATTGTCAGCACCATGTGGCGGTATACACTAACAATATTGTTAGCACCTTGTGGCGGTATACACTGATAATATTGTCAGCACCATGTGGCGGTATACACTGATAATATTGTCAGCACCATGTGGCGGTATACACTATTAATATTGTCAGCACCATGTGGCGGTATACAGTGACAATATTGTCAGCACCATGTGGCGGTATGCACTAATATTATGGTCAGCACCATGTGGCGGTATACACTACTAATATTGTCAGCCCCATGTGGCGGTATACACTACTAATATTGTCAGCACCATGTGGCGGTATACACTGATAATATTGTCAGCACCATGTGGCGGTATACACTGCTAATATTGTCAGCACCATGTGGCGGTATACACTAGCAATATGGTCAGCACCATGTGGCGGTATACACTGTCAATATTGTCAGCACCATGTGGCGGTATACACTAACAATATGGTCAGCACCATGTGGCGATATACACTAATAATGTGGTCAGCACCATGTGGCTGTATACACTAACAATATTGTCTACACCATGTGGTGGTATACACTAATAATGTTGTCATCACCATGTGGCGATATACACTAATAATGTCAGCACTATGTGGCGGTATACACTGCTAATATTGTCAGCACCATGTGGCGGTATACACTAACAATATGGTCAGCACCATGTGGCGGTATACACTGACAATATTGTCAGCACCATGTGGCGGTATACACTAACAATATGGTCAGCACCATGTGGCGGTATACACTACTAATATTGTCAGCCCCATGTGGCGGTATACACTACTAATATTGTCAGCACCATGTGGCGGTATACACTAACAATATGGTCAGCACCATGTGGCGGTATACACTACTAATATTGTCAGCACCGTGTGGCAGTATACACTAACAATATGGTCAGCACCATGTGGCGGTATACACTAATAATGTGGTCAGCACCATGTGGCTGTATACACTAACAATATTGTCTGCACCATGTGGTGGTATACACTAATAATGTTGTCATCACCATGTGGCGGTATACACTAATAATATCAGCACCATGTGGCGGTATACACTACTAATATTGTCAGCACCATGTGGCGGTATACACTAACAATATGGTCAGCACCATGTGGCGGTATACACTACTAATATTGTCAGCACCGTGTGGCAGTATACACTAACAATATGGTCAGCACCATGTGGCGGTATACACTAATAATGTGGTCAGCACCATGTGGCTGTATACACTAACAATATTGTCAGCACCATGTGGCGGTATACACTAATAATGTGGTCAGCACCATGTGGCTGTATACGCTAACAATATTGTCAGCACCATGTGGCGGTATGCACTAATAATATTGTCAGCACCATGTGGCGGTATACACTAATAATATTGTCAGCACCATGTGGCGGTATACACTAACAATATTGTCAGCACCATGTGGCGGTATGCACTAATAATATTGTCAGCACCATGTGGCGGTATACACTAACAATATTTTCAGCACCATGTGGCGGTATACGCTACTAATATTGTCAGCACCATGTGGCGGTATACGCAAATAATATTGTCAGCAACATGTGGCGGTATACGCTAACAATATTGTCAGCACCATGTGGCGGTATACACTAACAATATTGTTAGCACCTTGTGGCGGTATACACTGATAATATTGTCAGCACCATGTGGCGGTATACACTGATAATATTTTCAGCACCATGTGGCTGTATACACTACTAATATTGTCAGCACCATGTGGTGGTATACACTGATAATATTGTCAGCACCATGTGGCGGTATACACTACTAATATTGTCAGCACCATGTGGCGGTATACACTGACAATATTGTCAGCACCATGTGGCGTTATGCACTAATAATATTGTCAGCACCATGTGGCGTTATACACTACTAATATTGTCAGCACCATGTGGCGGTATACGCTAATAATATTGTTAGCACCATGTGGCGGTGTACACTGACAATATTGTCAGCACCATGTGGAGGTATACACTGACAATATTGTCAGCACCATGTGGCGTTATACACTACTAATATTGTCAGCACCATGTGGCGGTATACACTGATAATATTGTCAGCACCATGTGGCGGTATACACTGATAATATTGTCAGCACCAAGTGGCGGTATACACTGCTAATATTGTCAGCACCATATGGCGGTATACACTAACAATATGGTCAGCACCATGTGGCGGTATACACTGACAATATTGTCAGCACCATGTAGAGGTATACACTGACAATATTGTCAGCACCATGTGGCGGTATACACTAACAATATGGTCAGCACCATATGACGGTATACACTGACAATATTGTCAGCACCATGTGGCGGTATGCACTAACAATATGGTCAGCACCATGTGGCGGTATACACTACTAATATTGTCAGCCCCATGTGGCGGTATACACTATTAATATTGTCAGCACCATTTGGCGGTATACACTAACAATATGGTCAGCACCATGTGGCCGTATACACTACTAATATTGTCAGCACCGTGTGGCGGTATACACTAAAAATATGGTCAGCACCATGTGGCGGTATACACTAATAATGTTGTCAGCAACATGTGGCGGTATACACTAACAATATTGTCAGAACCTTGTGGCAGTATACACTAATAATATTGTCAGCACCATGTGGCTGTATACACTAACAATATTGTCTGCACCATGTGGCAGTATACACTAATAATGTTGTCGGCACCATGTGGCGGTATACAATAATAATGTCAGCACCATGTGGCGGTATACACTAATAATGTCAGCACCATGTGGCGGTATACACTAGTAATGTCAGCACCATGTGGCGGTATGCACTAATAATATTGTCAGCACCATGTGGCGGTATACACTAACAATATGGTCTGCACCATGTGGCAGTATACACTAATAATGTAAGCACCATGTGGCGGTATACACTAATAATGTTGTCAGCACCTTGTGGCGGTATACACTAACAATATTGTCAGCACCATGTGGCGGTATACACTAATAATGTTGTCAGCACCATGTGGCGGTATACACTAATAATGTCAGCACCATGTGGCGGTATACACTAGCAATATGGTCAGCACCATGTGGCGGTATACACTGACAATATTGTCAGCACCATGTGGCGGTATACACTAACAATATGGTCAGCACCATGTGGCGGTATACACTAATAATGTGGTCAGCACCATGTGGCTGTATACACTAACAATATTGTCTGCACCATGTGGTGGTATACACTAATAATGTTGTCAACACCATGTGGCGGTATACACTAATAATGTCAGCACTATGTGGCGGTATACACTGCTAATATTGTCAGCACCATGTGGCGGCATACACTAACAATATGGTCAGCACCATGTGGCGGTATACACTGACAATATTGTCAGCACCATGTGGCGGTATACACTAACAATATGGTCAGCACCATGTGGCGGTATACACTACTAATATTGTCAGCCCCATGTGGCGGTATACACTACTAATATTGTCAGCACCATGTGGCGGTATACACTAACAATATGGTCAGCACCATGGGGCGGTATACACTACTAATATTGTCAGCACCGTGTGGCCGTATACACTAACAATATGGTCAGCACCATGTGGCGGTATACACTATTAATGTGGTCAGCACCATGTGGCTGTATACAATAACAATATTGTATGCACCATGTGGTGGTATACACTAATAATGTTGTCATCACCATGTGGCGGTATACACTAATAATATCAGCCCCATGTGGCGGTATACACTACTAATATTGTCAGCACCATGTGGTGGTATACACTAACAATATGGTCAGCACCATGTGGCGGTATACACTACTAATATTGTCAGCACCGTGTGGCAGTATACACTAACAATATGGTCAGCACCATGTGGCGGTATACACTAATAATGTGGTCAGCACCATGTGGCTGTATACACTAACAATATTGTCAGCACCATGTGGCGGTATACACTAACAATATTTTCAGCACCATGTGGCGGTATGCACTAATAATATTGTCAGCACCATGTGGCGGTATACACTAACAATATTTTCAGCACCATGTGGCGGTATACGCTACTAATATTGTCAGCACCATGTGGCGGTATACGCAAATAATATTGTCAGCAACATGTGGCGGTATACGCTAACAATATTGTCAGCACCATGTGGCCGTATACACTACTAATATTGTCAGCACCGTGTGGCGGTATACACTAACAATATGGTCAGCACCATGTGGCGGTATACACTAATAATGTCAGCACCATGTGGCGGTATACACTAACAATATTGTCAGAACCTTGTGGCAGTATACACTAACAATATTGTCAGCACCATGTGGCCGTATACACTACTAATATTGTCAGCACCGTGTGGCGGTATACACTAACAATATGGTCAGCACCATGTGGCGGTATACACTAATAATGTCAGCACCATGTGGCGGTATACACTAACAATATTGTCAGAACCTTGTGGCAGTATACACTAATAATATTGTCAGCACCATGTGGCTATATACACTAACAATATTGTCTGCACCATGTGGCAGTATACACTAATAATGTTGTCGGCACCATGTGGCGGTATACACTAATAATGTCAGCACCATGTGGCGGTATACACTAATAATGTCAGCACCATGTGGCGGTATACACTAGTAATGTCAGCACCATGTGGCGGTATGCACTAATAATATTGTCAGCACCATGTGGCGGTATACACTAACAATATTGTCTGCACCATGTGGCAGTATACACTAATAATGTAAGCACCATGTGGCGGTATACACTAATAATGTTGTCAGCACCTTGTGGCGGTATACACTAACAATATTGTCAGCACCATGTGGCGGTATACACTAATAATGTCAGCACCATGTGGCGGTATACACTAATAATATTGTCAGCACCATGTGGCGTTATACGCTAATAATATTGTCAGCACCATGTGGCGGTATATGCTAACAATATTGTCAGCACCATGTGGCGGTATACGCTAACAATATTGTTAGCACCTTGTGGCGGTATACACTGATAATATTGTCAGCACCATGTGGCGGTGTACGCTAACAATATTGTTAGCATCTTGTGGCGGTATACACTGATAATATTGTCAGCACCATGTGGAGGTATACACTGACAATATTGTCAGCACCATGTGGCGGTATACACTAACAATATGGTCAGCACCATGTGGCGGTATACACTGACAATATTGTCAGCACCATGTGGCGGTATACACTAACAATATGGTCAGCACCTTGTGGCGGTATACACTACTAATATTGTCAGCCCCATGTGGCGGTATACACTGATAATGTCAGCACCATGTGGCGGTATACACTGATAATATTGTCAGCAGCTTGTGGCGGTATACACTAACAATATGGTCAGCACCATGTGGCGGTATACACTGATAATGTCAGCACCATGTGGCGGTATGCACTGATAATGTTGTCAGCACCATGTGGCGGTATACACTGATAATATTGTCAGCAGCTTGTGGCGGTATACACTGACAATATGGTCAGCACCATGTGGCGGTATACACTGATAATGTTGTCAGCAGCATGTGGCGGTATGCACTAACAATATTGTCAGCAGCTTGTGGCGGTATACACTAACAATATGGTCAGCACCATGTGGCGATATACACTGATAATGTTGTCAGCACCATGTGGCGGTATACACTAATAATATTGTCAGCACCATGTGGTGGTATGCACTGATAATGTTGTCAGCACCATGTGGCGGTATACACTGACAATATTGTCAGCACCATGTGGCGGTATGCACTGATAATATTGTCAGCACCATGTTGTGGTATGCACTGATAATATTGTCAGCACCATGTGGTGGTATGCACTGATAATATTGTCAGCACCATGTGGTGGTATACACTGATAATGTTGTCAGCACCATGTGGAGGTATACACTAACAATATGGTCAGCACCATGTGGCGGTATACACTACTAATATGGTCAGCACCATGTGGCGGTATACACTAACAATATGGTCAGCACCATGTGGCGGTATACACTACTAATATGATCAGCACCATGTGGCGGTATACACTACTAATATTGTCAGCACCATGTGGCGGTATACACTGATAATGTTGTCAGCACCATGTGGCGGTATTCACGGCTAATATTGTCAGCACCATGTGGTGGTATACACTGATAATGTCAGCACCATGTGGCGGTATTCACTGCTAATATTGTCAGCACCATGTGGCGGTATACACTGATAATGTTGTCAGCACCATGTGGCGGTATTCACTGCTAATATTGTCAGCACCATGTGGCGGTATACACTGATAATGTTGTCAGCACCATGTGGCGGTATTCACTGCTGATATTGTCAGCACCATGTGGCGGTATACACTGATAATGTTGTCAGCACCATGTGGAGGTATACACTGACAATATTGTCAGCACCATGTGGCGTTATACACTACTAATATTGTCAGCACCATGTGGCGGTATACACTGATAATATTGTCAGCACCTTGTGGCGGTATACACTGATAATATTGTCAGCACCATGTGGCGGTATACACTGATAATATTGTCAGCACCAAGTGGCGGTATACACTGCTAATATTGTCAGCACCATATGGCGGTATACACTAACAATATGGTCAGCACCATGTGGCGGTATACACTGACAATATTGTCAGCACCATGTGGAGGTATACACTGACAATATTGTCAGCACCATGTGGCGGTATACACTAACAATATGGTCAGCACCATGTGACGGTATACACTGACAATATTGTCAGCACCATGTGGCGGTATACACTAACAATATGGTCAGCACCATGTGGCGGTATACACTATTAATATTGTCAGCACCATTTGGCGGTATACACTAACAATATGGTCAGCACCATGTGGCGGTATACACTAATAATGTTGTCAGCACCATGTGGCGGTATACACTAACAATATTGTCAGAACCTTGTGGCGGTATACACTAATAATATTGTCAGCACCATGTGGCTGTATACACTAATAATGTTGTCGGCACCATGTGGCGGTATACACTAATAATGTCAGCACCATGTGGCGGTATACACTAGTAATGTCAGCACCATGTGGCGGTATGCACTAATAATATTGTCAGCACCATGTGGCGGTATACACTAACAATATTGTCTGCACCATGTGGCGGTATACACTAACAATATGGTCAGCACCATGTGGCGGTATACACTAATAATGTTGTCAGCACCATGTGGCGGTATACACTAACAATATTGTCAGAACCTTGTGGCGGTATACACTAATAATATTGTCAGCACCATGTGGCTGTATACACTAATAATGTTGTCGGCACCATGTGGCGGTATACACTAATAATGTCAGCACCATGTGGCGGTATACACTAGTAATGTCAGCACCATGTGGCGGTATGCACTAATAATATTGTCAGCACCATGTGGCAGTATACACTAATAATGTAAGCACCATGTGGCGGTATACACTAATAATGTTGTCAGCACCATGTGGCGGTATACACTAACAATATTGTCAGCACCATGTGGCGGTATACACTAATAATGTTGTCAGCACCATGTGGCGGTATACACTAATAATGTCAGCACCATGTGGCGGTATACACTAATAATGTCAGCACCATGTGGCGGTATACACTACTAATATTGTCAGCACCATGTGGCGGTATACGCTAATAATATTGTCAGCACCATGTGGCGGTATATCCTAACAATATTTTCAGCACCATGTGGCGGTATACGCTAACAATATTGTTAGCACCTTGTGGCGGTATACACTGATAATATTGTCAGCACCATGTGGCGGTATACGCTAACAATATTGTTAGCACCTTGTGGCGGTATACACTGATAATATTGTCAGCACCATGTGGAGGTATACACTGACAATATTGTCAGCACCATGTGGCGGTATACACTAACAATATGGTCAGCACCATGTGGCGGTATACACTGACAATATTGTCAGCACCATGTGGCGGTATACACTAACAATATGGTCAGCACCTTGTGGCGGTATACACTACTAATATTGTCAGCCTCATGTGGCGGTATACACTACTAATATTGTCAGCACCATGTGGCGGTATACACTAACAATATGGTCAGCACCATGTGGCGGTATACACTACTAATATTGTCAGCATCATGTGGCGGTATACACTAACAATATGGTCAGCACCATGTGGCGGTATACACTAATAATGTTGTCTGCACCATGTGGCGGTATACACTAACAATATTGTCAGCACCTTGTGGCAGTATACACTTATAATGTTGTCGGCACCAAGTGGCGGTATACACTAATAATGTCAGCACCATGTGGTGGTATACACTAATAATGTCAGCACCATGTGGCGGTATACACTATTAATGTCAGCTTCATGTGGCGGTATACACTATTAATGTTGTTAGCACCATGTGGCGGTATACACTAACAATATTGTCAGCACCATGTTGCGGTATACACTAATAATATTGTCAGCACCATTGGGCGGTATACACTGATAATATTGTCAGCACCATGTGGCGGTATGCACTAATAATATTGTCAGCACCATGTGGCGGTATACACTAACAATATTGTCTGCACCATGTGGCGGTATACACTGACAATATTGTCAGCACCATGTGGCGGTATACACTAACAATATGGTCAGCACCATGTGGCGGTATACACTACTAATATTGTCAGCCCCATGTGGCTGTATACACTACTAATATTGTCAGCACCATTTGGCGGTATACACTACTAATATTGTCAGCCCCATGTGGCGGTATACGCTAACAATATTGTTAGCACCTTGTGGCGATATACACTGATAATGTTGTCAGCACCATGTGGCGGTATACACTACTAATATTGTCAGCACCATGTGGCGGTATACACTAACAATATGGTCAGCACCATGTGGCGGTATACACTGACAATATTGTCAGCACCATGTGGAGGTATACACTGACAATATTGTCAGCACCATGTGGCGGTATACACTAACAATATGGTCTGCACCATGTGGCGGTATACACTGACAATATTGTCAGCACCATGTGGCGGTATACACTAACAATATGGTCAGCACCATGTGGCGGTATACACTACTAATATTGTCAGCCCCATGTGGCGGTATACACTACTAATATTGTCAGCACCATGTGGCGGTATACACTAACAATATGGTCAGCACCCTGTGGCGGTATACACTACTAATATTGTCAGCACCGTGTGGCGGCATACACTAATAATTTCGTCAGCACCATGTGGCGGTATACACTCATAATATTGTCAGCACCATCTGGCGGTATACACTAACAATATTGTCAGCACCTTGTGGCGGTATGCACTAATAATATTGTCAGCATCATGTGGCGGTATGCACTGATAATATAGTCAGCACCATGTGGTGGTATGCACTGATAATATTGTCAGAACCATGTGGCGGTATACATTGATAATATTGTCAGCACCATGTGGCGGTATACACTGATAATATTGTCAGCACCATGTGGCGGTATACACTGTTAATATTGTCAGCACCATGTGGCGGTATACACTAACAATATGGTCAGCACCATGTGGCGGTATACACTGACAATATTGTCAGCACCATGTGGAGGTATACACTGGCAATATTGTCAGCACCATGTGGCGGTATACACTAACAATATGGTCAGCACCATGTTTCGGTATACACTACTAATATTGTCAGCCCCATGTGGCGGTATACACTAACAATATGGTCAGCACCATGTGGCGGTATACACTGACAATATTGTCAGCACCATGTGGAGGTATACACTGGCAATATTGTCAGCACCATGTGGCGGTATACACTAACAATATGGTCAGCACCATGTGGCGGTATACACTACTAATATTGTCAGCCCCATGTGGCGGTATACACTACTAATATTGTCAGTACCATGTGGCGGTATACACTAACAATATAGTCAGCACCCTGTGGCGGTATACACTACTTATATTGTCAGCCCCATGTGGCTGTATACACTACTAATATTGTCAGCACCATTTGGCGGTATACACTACTAATATTGTCAGCCCCATGTGGCGGTATACGCTAACAATATTGTTAGCACCTTGTGGCGATATACACTGATAATGTTGTCAGCACCATGTGGCGGTATACACTACTAATATTGTCAGCACCATGTGGCGGTATACACTAACAATATGGTCAGCACTATGTGGCGGTATACACTGACAATATTGTCAGCACCATGTGGAGGTATACACTGACAATATTGTCAGCACCATGTGGCGGTATACACTAACAATATGGTCTGCACCATGTGGCGGTATACACTGACAATATTGTCAGCACCATGTGGCGGTATACACTAACAATATGGTCAGCACCATGTGGCGGTATACACTACTAATATTGTCAGCCCCATGTGGCGGTATACACTACTAATATTGTCAGCACCATGTGGCGGTATACACTAACAATATGGTCAGCACCCTGTGGCGGTATACACTACTAATATTGTCAGCACCGTGTGGCGGCATACACTAATAATTTCGTCAGCACCATGTGGCGGTATACACTCATAATATTGTCAGCACCATCTGGCGGTATACACTAACAATATTGTCAGCACCTTGTGGCGGTATGCACTAATAATATTGTCAGCATCATGTGGCGGTATGCACTGATAATATAGTCAGCACCATGTGGTGGTATGCACTGATAATATTGTCAGAACCATGTGGCGGTATACATTGATAATATTGTCAGCACCATGTGGCGGTATACACTGATAATATTGTCAGCACCATGTGGCGGTATACACTGTTAATATTGTCAGCACCATGTGGCGGTATACACTAACAATATGGTCAGCATCATGTGGCGGTATACACTGACAATATTGTCAGCACCATGTGGAGGTATACACTGGCAATATTGTCAGCACCATGTGGCGGTATACACTAACAATATGGTCAGCACCATGTTTCGGTATACACTACTAATATTGTCAGCCCCATGTGGCGGTATACACTAACAATATGGTCAGCACCATGTGGCGGTATACACTGACAATATTGTCAGCACCATGTGGAGGTATACACTGGCAATATTGTCAGCACCATGTGGCGGTATACACTAACAATATGGTCAGCACCATGTGGCGGTATACACTACTAATATTGTCAGCCCCATGTGGCGGTATACACTACTAATATTGTCAGCACCATGTGGCGGTATACACTAACAATATAGTCAGCACCCTGTGGCGGTATACACTACTTATATTGTCAGCACCGTGTGGCGGTATACACTAATAATATCGTCAGCACCATGTGGCGGTATACACTAATAATGTCAGCACCATGTGGCGGTATACACTAACAATACTGTCAGCACCTTGTGGCGGTATGCACTAATAATATTGTCAGCATCATGTGGCGGTATACACTAACAATATGGTCAGCCGCATTTGGCGGTATACACTGACAATATTGTCAGCATCATGTGGCGGTATACACTACTAATATTGTCAGCACCATGTGGTGGTATACACTAACAATATGGTCAGCACCCTGTGGCGGTATACACTACTAATATTGTCAGCACCATGTGGCGGTATACACTAACAATATGGTCAGCACCATGTGGCGGTATACACTAACAATATGGTCAGCATCATGTGGCGGTATACACTACTAATATTGTCAGCACCATGTGGCGGTATACACTAACAATATGGTCAGCACCCTGTGGCGTTATACACTACTAATATTGTCAGCACCATGTGGCGGTATACACTGATAATGTTGTCAGCACCATGTGGCGGTATACACTGACAATAATGTCAGCAACATGTGGCGGTATACACTGATAATGTTGTCAGCACCATGTTGCGGTATACACTGATAATGTTGTCAGCACCATGTGGCGGTATTCACTGCTAATATTGTCAGCACCATGTGGCGGTATACACTGATAATGTTGTCAGCACCATGTGGCGGTATTCACTGCTAATATTATCAGCACCATGTGGCGGTATACACTGATAATGTTGTCAGCACCATGTGGCGGTATACACTGATAATGTTGTCAGCACCATGTGGCGGTATACACTGATAATATTGTCAGCAGCTTGTGGCGGTATACACTAACAATATGGTCAGCACCATGTGGCGGTATACACTGATAATGTTGTCAGCACCATGTGGCGGTATGCACTGATAATATTGTCAGCAGCTTGTGGCGGTATACACTGACAATATGGTCAGCACCATGTGGCGGTATACACTGATAATGTTGTCAGCAGCATGTGGCGGTATGCACTAACAATATTGTCAGCAGCTTGTGGCGGTATACACTAACAATATGGTCAGCACCATGTGGCGGTATACACTGATAATGTTGTCAGCACCATGTGGCGGTATACACTAATAATATTGTCAGCACCATGTGGTGGTATGCACTGATAATGTTGTCAGCACCATGTGGCGGTATACACTGACAATATTGTCAGCACCATGTGGCGGTATGCACTGATAAAATTGTCAGCACCATGTTGTGGTATGCACTGATAATATTGTCAGCACCATGTGGTGGTATGCACTGATAATATTGTCAGCACCATGTGGTGGTATACACTGATAATATTGTCTGCACCATGTGGCGGTATACACTGATAATATTGTCTGCACCATGTGGCGGTATGCACTGATAATGTTGTCAGCACCATGTGGAGGTATACACTAACAATATGGTCAGCACCATGTGGCGGTATACACTACTAATATGGTCAGCACCATGTGGCGGTATACACTACTAATATTGTCAGCACCATGTGGCGGTATACACTGATAATGTTGTCAGCACCATGTGGCGGTATTCACTGCTAATATTGTCAGCACCATGTGGTGGTATACATTGATAATGTCAGCACCATGTGGCGGTATTCACTGCTAATATTGTCAGCACCATGTGGCGGTATACACTGATAATGTTGTCAGCACCATGTGGCGGTATTCACTGCTAATATTGTCAGCACCATGTGGCGGTATACACTGATAATGTTGTCAGCACCATGTGGCGGTATTCACTGCTAATATTGTCAGCACCATGTGGCGGTATACACTGATAATGTTGTCAGCACCATGTGGCGGTATACACTAACAATATGGTCAGCACCATGTGGCGGTATTCACTGCTAATATTTTCAGCACCATGTGGCGGTATACACTGATAATGTTGTCAGCACCATGTGGCGGTATTCACTGCTAATATTGTCAGCACCATGTGGCGGTATACACTGATAATGTTGTCAGCACCATGTGGCGGTATTCACTGCTAATATTGTCAGCACCATGTGGCGTTATACACTGATAATGTTGTCAGCACCATGTGGTGGTATACACTAACAATATGGTCAGCACCATGTGGCGGTATTCACTGCTAATATTGTCAGCACCATGTGGCGGTATACACTGATAATGTTGTCAGCACCATGTGGCGGTATTCACTGCTAATATTGTCAGCACCATGTGGCGGTATACACTGATAATGTTGTCAGCACCATGTGGCGGTATTCACTGCTAATATTGTCAGCACCATGTGGCGGTATACACGGATAATGTTGTCAGCACCATGTGGCGGTGTACGCTAACAATATTGTTAGCATCTTGTGGCGGTATACACTGATAATATTGTCAGCACCATGTGGAGGTATACACTGACAATATTGTCAGCACCATGTGGCGGTATACACTAACAATATGGTCAGCACCATGTGGCGGTATACACTGACAATATTGTCAGCACCATGTGGCGGTATACACTAACAATATGGTCAGCACCTTGTGGCGGTATACACTACTAATATTGTCAGCCCCATGTGGCGGTATACACTGATAATGTCAGCACCATGTGGCGGTATACACTGATAATATTGTCAGCAGCTTGTGGCGGTATACACTAACAATATGGTCAGCACCATGTGGCGGTATACACTGATAATGTCAGCACCATGTGGCGGTATGCACTGATAATGTTGTCAGCACCATGTGGCGGTATACACTGATAATATTGTCAGCAGCTTGTGGCGGTATACACTGACAATATGGTCAGCACCATGTGGCGGTATACACTGATAATGTTGTCAGCAGCATGTGGCGGTATGCACTAACAATATTGTCAGCAGCTTGTGGCGGTATACACTAACAATATTGTTAGCATCTTGTGGCGGTATACACTGATAATATTGTCAGCACCATGTGGACGTATACACTGACAATATTGTCAGCACCATGTGGCGGTATACACTAACAATATGGTCAGCACCATGTGGCGGTATACACTGACAATATTGTCAGCACCATGTGGCGGTATACACTAACAATATGGTCAGCACCTTGTGGCGGTATACACTACTAATATTGTCAGCCCCATGTGGCGGTATACACTGATAATGTCAGCACCATGTGGCGGTATACACTGATAATATTGTCAGCAGCTTTTGGCGGTATACACTAACAATATGGTCAGCACCATGTGGCGGTATACACTGATAATGTCAGCACCATGTGGCGGTATGCACTGATAATGTTGTCAGCACCATGTGGCGGTATACACTGATAATATTGTCAGCAGCTTGTGGCGGTATACACTGACAATATGGTCAGCACCATGTGGCGGTATACACTGATAATGTTGTCAGCAGCATGTGGCGGTATGCACTAACAATATTGTCAGCAGCTTGTGGCGGTATACACTAACAATATGGTCAGCACCATGTGGCGATATACACTGATAATGTTGTCAGCACCATGTGGCGGTATACACTAATAATATTGTCAGCACCATGTGGTGGTATGCACTGATAATGTTGTCAGCACCATGTGGCGGTATACACTGACAATATTGTCAGCACCATGTGGCGGTATGCACTGATAATATTGTCAGCACCATGTTGTGGTATGCACTGATAATATTGTCAGCACCATGTGGTGGTATGCACTGATAATATTGTCAGCACCATGTGGTGGTATACACTGATAATGTTGTCAGCACCATGTGGAGGTATACACTAACAATATGGTCAGCACCATGTGGCGGTATACACTACTAATATGGTCAGC
The DNA here is from genome assembly GCF_039654945.1 of Dendrobates tinctorius. NCBI lineage: Eukaryota > Metazoa > Chordata > Amphibia > Anura > Dendrobatidae > Dendrobates > Dendrobates tinctorius. The sequence continues at coordinate 37,500,882 of NW_027361825.1, read as the reverse complement.
ACCATGTGGCGGTATACACTAACATTATGGTCAGCCCCATGTGGCGGTATACACTACTAATATGATCAGCACCATGTGGCGGTATACACTACTAATATTGTCAGCACCATGTGGCGGTATACACTGATAATGTTGTCAGCACCATGTGGCGGTATTCACTGCTAATATTGTCAGCACCATGTGGTGGTATACACTGATAATGTCAGCACCATGTGGCGGTATTCACTGCTAATATTGTCAGCACCATGTGGCGGTATACACTGATAATGTTGTCAGCACCATGTGGCGGTATTCACTGCTAATATTGTCAGCACCATGTGGCGGTATACACTGATAATGTTGTCAGCACCATGTGGCGGTATTCACTGCTGATATTGTCAGCACCATGTGGCGGTATAGACTGATAATGTTGTCAGCACCATGTGGAGGTATACACTGACAATATTGTCAGCACCATGTGGCGTTATACACTACTAATATTGTCAGCACCATGTGGCGGTATACACTGATAATATTGTCAGCACCTTGTGGCGGTATACACTGATAATATTGTCAGCACCATGTGGCGGTATACACTGATAATATTGTCAGCACCAAGTGGCGGTATACACTGCTAATATTGTCAGCACCATATGGCGGTATACACTAACAATATGGTCAGCACCATGTGGCGGTATACACTGACAATATTGTCAGCACCATGTGGAGGTATACACTGACAATATTGTCAGCACCATGTGGCGGTATACACTAACAATATGGTCAGCACCATGTGACGGTATACACTGACAATATTGTCAGCACCATGTGGCGGTATACACTAACAATATGGTCAGCACCATGTGGCGGTATACACTACTAATATTGTCAGCCCCATGTGGCGGTATACACTATTAATATTGTCAGCACCATTTGGCGGTATACACTAACAATATGGTCAGCACCATGTGGCGGTATACACTAATAATGTTGTCAGCACCATGTGGCGGTATACACTAACAATATTGTCAGAACCTTGTGGCGGTATACACTAATAATATTGTCAGCACCATGTGGCTGTATACACTAATAATGTTGTCGGCACCATGTGGCGGTATACACTAATAATGTCAGCACCATGTGGCGGTATACACTAGTAATGTCAGCACCATGTGGCGGTATGCACTAATAATATTGTCAGCACCATGTGGCGGTATACAGTAACAATATTGTCTGCACCATGTGGCGGTATACACTAACAATATGGTCAGCACCATGTGGCGGTATACACTAATAATGTTGTCAGCACCATGTGGCGGTATACACTAACAATATTGTCAGAACCTTGTGGCGGTATACACTAATAATATTGTCAGCACCATGTGGCTGTATACACTAATAATGTTGTCGGCACCATGTGGCGGTATACACTAATAATGTCAGCACCATGTGGCGGTATACACTAGTAATGTCAGCACCATGTGGCGGTATGCACTAATAATATTGTCAGCACCATGTGGCAGTATACACTAATAATGTAAGCACCATGTGGCGGTATACACTAATAATGTTGTCAGCACCATGTGGCGGTATACACTAACAATATTGTCAGCACCATGTGGCGGTATACACTAATAATGTTGTCAGCACCATATGGCGGTATACACTAATAATGTCAGCACCATGTGGCGGTATACACTAATAATGTCAGCACCATGTGGCGGTATACACTACTAATATTGTCAGCACCATGTGGCGGTATACGCTAATAATATTGTCAGCACCATGTGGCGGTATATCCTAACAATATTTTCAGCACCATGTGGCGGTATACGCTAACAATATTGTTAGCACCTTGTGGCGGTATACACTGATAATATTGTCAGCACCATGTGGCGGTATACGCTAACAATATTGTTAGCACCTTGTGGCGGTATACACTGATAATATTGTCAGCACCATGTGGAGGTATACACTGACAATATTGTCAGCACCATGTGGCGGTATACACTAACAGTATGGTCAGCACCATGTGGCGGTATACACTGACAATATTGTCAGCACCATGTGGCGGTATACACTAACAATATGGTCAGCACCTTGTGGCGGTATACACTACTAATATTGTCAGCCTCATGTGGCGGTATACACTACTAATATTGTCAGCACCATGTGGCGGTATACACTAATATGGTCAGCACCATGTGGCGGTATACACTACTAATATTGTCAGCACCATGTGGCGGTATACACTAACAATATGGTCAGCACCATGTGGCGGTATACACTAATAATGTTGTCTGCACCATGTGGCGGTATACACTAACAATATTGTCAGCACCTTGTGGCAGTATACACTTATAATGTTGTCGGCACCAAGTGGCGGTATACACTAATAATGTCAGCACCATGTGGTGGTATACACTAATAATGTCAGCACCATGTGGCGGTATACACTATTAATGTCAGCTTCATGTGGCGGTATACACTATTAATGTTGTTAGCACCATGTGGCGGTATACACTAACAATATTGTCAGCACCATGTTGCGGTATACACTAATAATATTGTCAGCACCATTGGGCGGTATACACTGATAATATTGTCAGCACCATGTGGCGGTATGCACTAATAATATTGTCAGCACCATGTGGCGGTATACACTAACAATATTGTCTGCACCATGTGGCGGTATACACTGACAATATTGTCAGCACCATGTGGCGGTATACACTAACAATATGGTCAGCACCATGTGGCGGTATACACTACTAATATTGTCAGCCCCAAGTGGCTGTATACACTACTAATATTGTCAGCACCATTTGGCGGTATACACTACTAATATTGTCAGCCCCATGTGGCGGTATACGCTAACAATATTGTTAGCACCTTGTGGCGATATACACTGATAATGTTGTCAGCACCATGTGGCGGTATACACTACTAATATTGTCAGCACCATGTGGCGGTATACACTAACAATATGGTCAGCACCATGTGGCGGTATACACTGACAATATTGTCAGCACCATGTGGAGGTATACACTGACAATATTGTCAGCACCATGTGGCGGTATACACTAACAATATGGTCTGCACCATGTGGCGGTATACACTGACAATATTGTCAGCACCATGTGGCGGTATACACTAACAATATGGTCAGCACCATGTGGCGGTATACACTACTAATATTGTCAGCCCCATGTGGCGGTATACACTACTAATATTGTCAGCACCATGTGGCGGTATACACTAACAATATGGTCAGCACCCTGTGGCGGTATACACTACTAATATTGTCAGCACCGTGTGGCGGCATACACTAATAATTTCGTCAGCACCATGTGGCGGTATACACTCATAATATTGTCAGCACCATCTGGCGGTATACACTAACAATATTGTCAGCACCTTGTGGCGGTATGCACTAATAATATTGTCAGCATCATGTGGCGGTATGCACTGATAATATAGTCAGCACCATGTGGTGGTATGCACTGATAATATTGTCAGAACCATGTGGCGGTATACATTGATAATATTGTCAGCACCATGTGGCGGTATACACTGATAATATTGTCAGCACCATGTGGCGGTATACACTGTTAATATTGTCAGCACCATGTGGCGGTATACACTAACAATATGGTCAGCACCATGTGGCGGTATACACTGACAATATTGTCAGCACCATGTGGAGGTATACACTGGCAATATTGTCAGCACCATGTGGCGGTATACACTAACAATATGGTCAGCACCATGTTTCGGTATACACTACTAATATTGTCAGCCCCATGTGGCGGTATACACTAACAATATGGTCAGCACCATGTGGCGGTATACACTGACAATATTGTCAGCACCATGTGGAGGTATACACTGGCAATATTGTCAGCACCATGTGGCGGTATACACTAACAATATGGTCAGCACCATGTGGCGGTATACACTACTAATATTGTCAGCCCCATGTGGCGGTATACACTACTAATATTGTCAGCACCATGTGGCGGTATACACTAACAATATAGTCAGCACCCTGTGGCGGTATACACTACTTATATTGTCAGCACCGTGTGGCGGTATACACTAATAATATTGTCAGCACCGTGTGGCGGTATACACTAATAATGTTGTCAGCACCATGTGGCGGTATACACTAACAATACTGTCAGCACCTTGTGGCGGTATGCACTAATAATATTGTCAGCATCATGTGGCGGTATACACTAACAATATGGTCAGCCGCATTTGGCGGTATACACTGACAATATTGTCAGCCCCATGTGGCGGTATACACTACTAATATTGTCAGCACCATGTGGTGGTATACACTAACAATATGGTCAGCACCATGTGGCGGTATACAATAACAATATGGTCAGCATCATGTGGCGGTATACACTACTAATATTGTCAGCACCATGTGGTGGTATACACTAACAATATGGTCAGCACCCTGTGGCGGTATACACTACTAATATTGTCAGCACCATGTGGCGGTATACACTAACAATATGGTCAGCACCATGTGGCGGTATACACTAACAATATGGTCAGCATCATGTGGCGGTATACACTACTAATATTGTCAGCACCATGTGGCGGTATACACTAACAATATGGTCAGCACCCTGTGGCGTTATACACTACTAATATTGTCAGCACCATGTGGCGGTATACACTGATAATGTTGTCAGCACCATGTGGCGGTATACACTGACAATAATGTCAGCAACATGTGGCGGTATACACTGATAATGTTGTCAGCACCATGTTGCGGTATACACTGATAATGTTGTCAGCACCATGTGGCGGTATTCACTGCTAATATTGTCAGCACCATGTGGCGGTATACACTGATAATGTTGTCAGCACCATGTGGCGGTATTCACTGCTAATATTGTCAGCACCATGTGGCGGTATACACTGATAATGTTGTCACCACCATGTGGCGGTATGCACTGATAATGTTGTCAGCACCATGTGGCGGTATACACTGATAATATTGTCAGCAGCTTGTGGCGGTATACACTAACAATATGGTCAGCACCATGTGGCGGTATACACTGATAATGTTGTCAGCACCATGTGGCGGTATGCACTGATAATGTTGTCAGCACCATGTGGCGGTATACACTGATAATATTGTCAGCAGCTTGTGGCGGTATACACTGACAATATGGTCAGCACCATGTGGCGGTATACACTGATAATGTTGTCAGCAGCATGTGGCGGTATGCACTAACAATATTGTCAGCAGCTTGTGGCGGTATACACTAACAATATGGTCAGCACCATGTGGCGGTATACACTGATAATGTTGTCAGCACCATGTGGCGGTATACACTAATAATATTGTCAGCACCATGTGGTGGTATGCACTGATAATGTTGTCAGCACCATGTGGCGGTATACACTGACAATATTGTCAGCACCATGTGGCGGTATGCACTGATAAAATTGTCAGCACCATGTTGTGGTATGCACTGATAATATTGTCAGCACCATGTGGTGGTATGCACTGATAATATTGTCAGCACCATGTGGTGGTATACACTGATAATATTGTCTGCACCATGTGGCGGTATACACTGATAATATTGTCTGCACCATGTGGCGGTATGCACTGATAATGTTGTCAGCACCATGTGGAGGTATACACTAACAATATGGTCAGCACCATGTGGCGGTATACACTACTAATATGGTCAGCACCATGTGGCGGTATACACTACTAATATTGTCAGCACCATGTGGCGGTATACACTGATAATGTTGTCAGCACCATGTGGCGGTATTCACTGCTAATATTGTCAGCACCATGTGGTGGTATACATTGATAATGTCAGCACCATGTGGCGGTATTCACTGCTAATATTGTCAGCACCATGTGGCGGTATACACTGATAATGTTGTCAGCACCATGTGGCGGTATTCACTGCTAATATTGTCAGCACCATGTGGCGGTATACACTGATAATGTTGTCAGCACCATGTGGCGGTATTCACTGCTAATATTGTCAGCACCATGTGGCGGTATACACTGATAATGTTGTCAGCACCATGTGGCGGTATACACTAACAATATGGTCAGCACCATGTGGCGGTATTCACTGCTAATATTTTCAGCACCATGTGGCGGTATACACTGATAATGTCAGCACCATGTGGCGGTATTCACTGCTAATATTGTCAGCACCATGTGGCGGTATACACTGATAATGTTGTCAGCACCATGTGGCGGTATTCACTGCTAATATTGTCAGCACCATGTGGCGTTATACACTGATAATGTTGTCAGCACCATGTGGTGGTATACACTAACAATATGGTCAGCACCATGTGGCGGTATTCACTGCTAATATTGTCAGCACCATGTGGCGGTATACACTGATAATGTTGTCAGCACCATGTGGCGGTATTCACTGCTAATATTGTCAGCACCATGTGGCGGTATACACTGATAATGTTGTCAGCACCATGTGGCGGTATTCACTGCTAATATTGTCAGCACCATGTGGCGGTATACACTGATAATGTTGTCAGCACCATGTGGCGGTATTCACTGCTAATATTGTCAGCACCATGTGGCGGTATACACTGATAATGTTGTCAGCACCATGTGGCGGTATACACTAACAATATGGTCAGCACCATGTGGCGGTATTCACTGCTAATATTGTCAGCACCATGTGGCGGTATACACTGATAATGTTGTCAGCACCATGTGGCGGTATACACTACTAATATTGTCAGCACCATGTGGCGGTATACACTGATAATGTTGTCAGCACCATGTGGCGGTATTCACTGCTAATATTGTCAGCACCATGTGGCGGTATACACTGATAATGTTTTCAGCACCATGTGGCGGTATTCACTGCTAATATTGTCAGCACCATGTGGCGGTATACACTGATAATGTTGTCAGCACCATGTGGCGGTATACACTAACAATATGGTCAGCACCATGTGGCGGTATACACTGACAGCATCCAGCTAGTTGTGAGCCAGTTACATAATGTCAGCTCCTTCTTGATGAAAAGAAGCGGCCACGAGTCCTGGCCGTGCCCTATGCCGGTGGGGTTGTGTGGGGCGGTGAGGTGTGCCCGGTCCGCCCAGCCCTGGCCGTGCCCTATGCCGGTGGGGTTGTGTGGGGCGGTGAGGTGTGCCCGGTCCGCCCAGCCCTGGCCGTGCCCTATGCCGGTGGGGTTGTGTGGGGCGGTGAGGTGCGCCCGGTCCGCCCAGCCCTGGCTGTGCCCTATGCCGGTGGGGTTGTGTGGGGCGGTGAGGTGTGCCCGGTCCGCCCAGCCCTAGCCGTGCCCTATGCCGGTGGGGTTGTGTGGGGCGGTGAGGTGTGCCCGGTCCGCCCAGCCCTGGCCGTGCCCTATGCCGGTGGGGTTGTGTGGGGCGGTGAGGTGTGCCCGGTCCGCCCAGCCCTGGCCGTGCCCTATGCCGGTGGGGTTCTGTGGGGCGGTGAGGTGAGCCCGATCCGCCCAGCCCTGGCCGTGTCCTATGCCGGTGGGGTTGTGTGGGGCGGTGAGGTGAGCCCGGTCCGCCCAGCCCTGGCCGTGCCCTATTCCGGTGGGGTTGTGTGGGGCGGTGAGGTGAGCCCGGTCCGCCCAGCCCTGGCCGTGTCCTATGCCGGTGGGGTTGTGTGGGGCGGTGAGGTGAGCCCGGTCCGCCCAGCCCTGGCCGTGCCCTATGCCGGTGGGGTTGTGTGGGGCGGTGAGGTGAGCCCGGTCCGCCCAGCCCTGGCCGTGCCCTATTCCGGTGGGGTTGTGTGGGGCGGTGAGGTGAGCCCGGTCCGCCCAGCCCTGGCCGTGTCCTATGCCGGTGGGGTTGTGTGGGGCGGTGAGGTGAGCCCGGTCCGCCCAGCCCTGGCCGTGCCCTATGCCGGTGGGGTTGTGTGGGGCGGTGAGGTGAGCCCGGTCTGCCCAGCCCTGGCCGTGTCCTATGCCGGTGGGGTTGTGTGGGGCGGTGAGGTGTGCCCGGTCCGCCCAGCCCTGGCCGTGCCCTATGCCGGTGGGGTTGTGTGGGGCGGTGAGGTGAGCCCGGTCCGCCCAGCCCTGGCCGTGCCCTATTCCGGTGGGGTTGTGTGGGGCGGTGAGGTGAGCCCGGTCCGCCCAGCCCTGGCCGTGTCCTATGCCGGTGGGGTTGTGTGGGGCGGTGAGGTGAGCCCGGTCCGCCCAGCCCTGGCCGTGCCCTATGCCGGTGGGGTTGTGTGGGGCGGTGAGGTGAACCCGGTCCGCCCAGCCCTGGCCGTGCCCTATGCCGGTGGGGTTGTGTGGGGCGGTGAGGTGAGCCCGGTCCGCCCAGCCCTGGCCGTGCCCTATGCCGGTGGGGTTGTGTGGGGCGGTGAGGTGAGCCCGGTCCGCCCAGCCCTGGCCGTGCCCTATGCCGGTGGGGTTGTGTGGGGCGGTGAGGTGAGCCCGGTCCGCCCAGCCCTGGCCGTGTCCTATGCCGGTGGGGTTGTGTGGGGCGGTGAGGTGAGCCCGGTCCGCCCAGCCCTGGCCGTGCCCTATGCCGGTGGGGTTGTGTGGAGCGGTGAGGTGAGCCCGGTCCGCCCAGCCCTGGCCGTGCCCTATGCCGGTGGGGTTGTGTGGGGCGGTGAGGTGTGCCCGGTCCGCCCAGCCCTGGCCGTGCCCTATGCCGGTGGGGTTGTGTGGGGCGGTGAGGTGAGCCCGGTCCGCCCAGCCCTGGCCGTGCCCTATGCCGGTGGGGTTGTGTGGGGCGGTGAGGTGAGCCCGGTCCGCCCAGCCCTGGCCGTGCCCTATGCCGGTGGGGTTGTGTGGGGCGGTGAGGTGTGCCCGGTCCGCCCAGCCCTGGCCGTGCCCTATGCCGGTGGGGTTGTGTGGGGCGGTGAGGTGAGCCCGGTCCGCCCAGCCCTGGCCGTGCCCTATGCCGGTGGGGTTGTGTGGGGCGGTGAGGTGAGCCCGGTCCGCCCAGCCCTGGCCGTGTCCTATGCCGGTGGGGTTGTGTGGGGCGGTGAGGTGAGCCCGGTCCGCCCAGCCCTGGCCGTGCCCTATGCCGGTGGGGTTGTGTGGGGCGGTGAGGTGAGCCCGGTCCGCCCAGCCCTGGCCGTGTCCTATGCCGGTGGGGTTGTGTGGGGCGGTGAGGTGTGCCCGGTCCGCCCAGCCCTGGCCGTGCCCTATGCCGGTGGGGTTGTGTGGGGCGGTGAGGTGAGCCCGGTCCGCCCAGCCCTGGCCGTGCCCTATGCCGGTGGGGTTGTGTGGGGCGGTGAGGTGAGCCCGGTCCGCCCAGCCCTGGCCGTGTCCTATGCCGGTGGGGTTGTGTGGGGCGGTGAGGTGAGCCCGGTCCGCCCAGCCCTGGCCGTGCCCTATGCCGGTGGGGTTGTGTGGGGCGGTGAGGTGAGCCCGGTCCGCCCAGCCCTGGCCGTGTCCTATGCCGGTGGGGTTGTGTGGGGCGGTGAGGTGAGCCCGGTCCGCCCAGCCCTGGCCGTGCCCTATGCCGGTGGGGTTGTGTGGGGCGGTGAGGTGAGCCCGGTCCGCCCAGCCCTGGCCGTGTCCTATGCCGGTGGGGTTGTGTGGGGCGGTGAGGTGAGCCCGGTCCGCCCAGCCCTGGATACACCTTTGCTTCAGATATGACTCATGCAGTAGAAGAAGGCACATTACATCAGGGTCAGTGCAGCCTGGGAAGGGACCATGATGTCACCGCCTGGCTTACACAATGACTAAGCCCTTCTGTGCCTGCTGGGGGAGGGAGCTGTGCGGACCCTCAGCCACTCGCGGCCGAGCCTGCCCCGACAATCACCTGGGAGACCAATCCCCTGCAAGCATCGGGTTCTTTTTCAACTGAAACCTTGACAACACATGAGTGGGCCGGGCCTGGCTGCAGCTCTGCTGGGGACGGGGGTTGGCAGCGGCTCCCACGCTCCTCTATTCACTTTGTGCTGCTGTGTGGATGCAAATATCCATTCAGGACTCCGATTCAGCGCTGTGTTCTGGTTTTACCTTAGCAACACGCGGACGTTTCCTTGCAGGTGCAGCCAGCGCTGAAGTGCGAGCAGCACGTGACTGGCAGCGCGGCACAACACAATGGCACCCATTCACAATCCTAGGGCGCCTCACATTTTCTTTTTAATCTACTCCCTGCCAAACTTTCATAGGAAAGTACAGAATTTGTAGGTGCTCAGGATCAAAGGTTGTTATAGTTTGGTGCGCCATTAATTCCACAGCGCCTTACAGACATCATCAGCACCGTCCCCATTGGGGCTCACAATCAGTATGTCTTTGTTGTGTGGGAAGAAGTCGGAGGGCACGGAGTACACATTAAGTCGCTATAAAGGTGAATAAAAAGATTTGGAGGACCCTTGTCCAGTGGCCACATCGTAGGTCCATGGCTGCCAGAGCCCTGTGATCGGCCTCCTACCTGCTGCTGGCATCCCACCACCTCTTATGAGTAGTCAGTCAGCACAACGTCATGGGTGTGTTCTTTGGCCTACTACTTTGAAGAGGCGTCAAGGATGATGACAGATAGGACGATGTTTTTAACGTTCGCGACTTCCAATGTGGCCACATGACCAAGACCCACAAATCCACCTCTCATTTATGTCATCATTTGTGGTAAAGCTGTAGCATGTATCAGTCCATAATCGCACTACCACTACTGCCAAACTGCCCAATTCTCTTCTCACTTTTTGAGTGGCAAGGAAAGCGCAAAACTACCAAGAGTTGCAAATTTTTGCCCAAATTTGGCATGCTGCAACATTTTCAACTTTTGTGTAGTGCATCAGTTATGAATCAGTGGGGACTGAACCCTGGCACCCCCCAAATGAGCCAGAGGGCAGGGCTCTGAAATGCCCCTAATAGGCCAGGATCACACATGAGAAACGCAGCCAAGTCTCACATGTTAATACCCGGCACTCAGGAGCGGGGCATGCAGCTCCGTGTATTGCTATGCAGCCGAACACTCCAATCCGAGTGCTGTTGGCAGTGCCATGCAAGACTTGTCCGAGTTTCTCACATGTATGATCCCTGCCTTACTCACCTGTTCAGACTTAGGAAAGAGCTCTTGATTTCTTCCTCTAGGGCTTGTTCAATTTGAGCAAGTCTTTGCTGGAATACTGGTGTGACGTGACAATTCTCTTTGACATCATCACACAGCCATGTGCTGTCTGAGTATTCAGTAAGCTGTGTATTCAGTTACCATCTGTACTTTGGGAGTTTGTCTTTCCATCCATTAACCTCAGCAAGCTAATCTTCTCTTCAGCGAACTCCTTGTTTTTACTTCCTCGGACCTGCAGTTAACCATTTGTCTGCTGTAAGCATAGCAAACTCTTCTCTTCTAATTCTGCTGCCGTTCACACAAATTTGCTGCAACAGTGTATAATCTTCTCTGCAGGCAAGTATCAACTTTGCCTGATCATCATTGCTGCCCTGAGGTTAATTATTTCTCTGCTGTAAGCATAACAAACTCTTTTCTTTTATTACCGTTTCTGTTCCCACTAAAAAGGGCATTTTAAAACCCCATTATCAGGATCAGTGAGGGTCCTAGTGGTGGCAACCTTAAAGCTTTACAACAGATATATAAAAATTACTCACTCACTTCCCTGTTTATTTCCTCGGCTTAATGTACTGTGAAACCTGGTGACATAAATGGTTTGTCTGTAACCATGGAGACACATAGGTCTGTATATGAGCTGTACACACAATGTAGTAGAATATTTTATTTCCTTTAGTTTAGGTTCCTTTGGAGCAATAGTTTGTTGTGAAAGTTGACATTTGAGTAATGGATTACTCCATATATGTGACCCATGGCATTTTATTTCAGCTGTCTGTTTTATTTTCAGCTTTTAATTTGACCAACTTGAGTCTAATGTGTATGGGGTCTTCACACAGTACATGATTCCAAGTCTTTTCATCAAACTTTTCATACAAACAAATTTTGTAAAAACTGGAAAAAATGCCTCTTTCTCCACTTATAAGCCACTTCTTACCACTCCTCATCTACTTCATAAGCTGAAAATTCGCCCTTAATTCACTTCTAAGGCCACATGCATACATTCAGTATTTGGTGAGTTTTTGTGCCCCAGTATTTGTAAGCCAAAACCAGGAGTGAAAAAGTATAATAGAAACATTTGCACCACTTCTGCATTTATCACCCACTCCTGGTTTCGGCTTACAAATACTGGGGTAAAAAATCTCACCAAAATACTCAATGTGTGCATGTGGCCTAAAACCCATCTTGATTTGAGGCATAGATGAAGAAGAAGAATTATCATGAAGAATCAAGTACCAGCTGCTGCCTACAGAGGTCTATGGAGAACGGGAGGATGGGGCAGCTGCTGGGAAAGAAAAGCACAAGCGCAAAAAATCTGCTTGCAGCAGGTGCGGACATACCATCGGGGTAAATTGTGCAGCTGCACAGGGGCCTAAGAAGTAAGGGGGCCACTGTCACCTCTAAACTCTAAAATTGGGGAACTGTGCATTATGATGAGATATTGGATAGCAAAAGGGCCGATAAACTGTTCTTGCACCGTTTTGGTTTGTGCCCGCCCCTGACTTCTAGTAAGTGTTTATCTCACCCCAGGGCTGGACGACGTGAGACCTATAATTACTGAATACAATACGATTTAAAGGTCACTATAAACAACAGAATTTTCCTTGCTTCTTTAAAGGGTAAAGTTTTTAGGTTAGATAGTTTTAAGTAAAATAACATTACCCAGGTAGTGCTATCATTTCAAAGTACAAGTTTAATCGCCCAAGTTCTGCGTATTATGGCTTTAGGGAGGAAATAAATAGTTTATTTGCATGTACCCATCTAATACGAGCGGAATACATGTACGGAGAGGTCTGGAAACGCCTTCAGATAGTAAATTCTTATCAGTTTATATGAAGGAATCAACAAATGGATCAAATGTTTTTAAATCTATAAAATAATGAATAATATAAATAAATAATATAATAATAACTATTTTTGTAATACTTAAATCTTGAAAATTGTGCACAATTTTTGGCACAATGTACCAAATTGTTTAAATCTTTGATACATTTCATGATTATCATGGGTGATTCCTGACTAGATGGGCATTGTGTAAGTAGGGTCAGGAGGAAGAATACGGCTCTATGCAGGTGTTTGCCCCTTCATTCTGTATCTGTGCATCTGATAGACTGGTAGGAGCCATAGGAAGAAATGCGATGTGCGTGCTTTAATCTGCTGCCTAAGCGAATGTTTCAAGAACGGTCATACGTTGTGAAAGCAGTGAAAAATGGCTCTGTATCAGCATCTGCATCCTGGGTTTAGATGCTTTTCTGGATTTAAAGTGAAACTGCATTTATCTAAAACCTCACATTATGTATGGAAGAATGGATACATTGATAATTCCTTAAAATGTAACCAGACCTTCCAAAAAAAAATATTTTGATATGATCTAGCCCCTACACCGAAGGTCTGAGTCCTGATACCCTCATCGATTGCGTAAATTAGCAGGTAGAAACAATCTGCCCATTGATGAACCACCCCGCCTAATGGTGTCCGAATATAGACCCCGAGTCATCATTTGTGTTCTTTTAAATTGACTTTTCTTGTGGTATTTGATGCCATTTTTTGTGCCAAATTCTTGAATTTGGCACAAAATTAAAGATGCTTCTTTGACTTTTGTCTTTTACCTTTTATGCGCCTTTTTAGGACAAAAAACCCCCACATGATCCTTTAAAATGTCACCAACTGTACAAAAATAAAGTTAGATTTTGGTACTCCAGTAGGGTTGTGGAGTACAAATGCGCATAAATTGTGCAACATTTCGGAAAAGTTGCAGATGATGAAATAGGATACAACCTATAGAAAACAAAAAGAGCAATAACAAAAAAAAAAGAAAAGAATTAGACAAAACCCAGTAAAGTTAACTTAAAATAAAAGCGGAAAATAATAAAGGAATAAGGCGCAAACATGAGTCACTATTAGGACCAATTTTATTTCAGAAAAAAGATGCTTTTGTATTGAGCCCTTCTGTGTCAGTGGTTTGAGCATGAGGGGATTAGGACCTGGCCCCCTGCTGATCAAAAGGGATTCTTAAGGGCCTGTCACACTAAGCGATATCGCTAGCAATATCGCTATAACGTCACTGGTTTTGTGACACAGCAGCAATATCGCTATGTGTGATACTTACCTCCGACCGGCTCCCCCACTGATTATCACTGATCGCGCGAGAACGTCCTGGACCGTTTCTCGTCGTCAGCTTCCTGCGGCGCTTCCTGCTGTGACGACGAGCGAGGCGTGGAGCCGGGCGGGAGGACGCAGGATCGCCTGGTGTGACAGGTAAGTAGCGACCCCCGACCCCTGCGATGTTGCTGGTGAGATCTGCCTGTGTGGCAGCTCACTAGCGACTACTTAGCGATGCACCAGCGATCCTGAACGGCGTCATATCGTTGTCGGGATCGCTGGTGCATCGCTAGGTGTAACAGTACCTTAAGGGTCCCGTTACATTTAGCGATGCACCAGCGATCCGGACAACGATACGACCCGGTCAGGATCGCTGGTACATCGCTAAATGGTCGCTAGAAAGCTGCCAAACAGGCCGATCTCACCAGCGACGCAGCAGCGATAAGCGATCCGTCGGCGGTACCTCTTACCTGTCACACCGCAGTGATGATGATGACTTCCGCCTGCGTCCATGCGTCGTTAGTCGGCACCAGCGGGACGCCAACGAGGAAAAAATGGCCTGGGACATTCGAGCGCGATCAGCGATATCCAGCGAAGGGGCCAGTCGCAGGTATGTGTCACATGTAGCGAGATCACTAGCGATATCGCTGTTGTGTCACAAAATCAGTGGCGCTTTAGCGATATCGCTAGCGATCTCGCTATGTCTAAAAGGCCCTTAAGGGGCTATGATTTTATAAATTTCTGCTACACTTTACCATTTATATAGTCAGGAAGAGCAGGTATGATGCCAGTTGGCAGAAGTTATATTCTGATGATTCCGAGAAGCTGCAGCCCTGGAGATCTGGTCCATCCCTTTATTATATGACTGGCCATTAATCTGAATGATTTGCGTTTAATACTATTTTTTCCCTAAATGGCCACCTGGAACTTCCCACAGTGACAGCGACAACAGCCAATCAGCTGATCTCTGTGGTGGACATCTTTATAGAAGAAGACAGCCCCTTCCGGAGACAACCAATTTAAGATTTCACTATAGCCATTTAGGATAAACTCTGTCCAATCTTGTCCTTTGGGGGCAGTAGTAAGGATGTTAGTGCTGGTGTCATTAAATATGAGATGTTAAGCCATAGTTATCAATAGTGTAAGGCTAGTTTCACATTTGCGTCTTTGTGCGCAGTGTATCCTTCGCAAACGCATGCAAATACGCATGCTAATGCGTTTGCGTTCGATAGGACAATGCTTTTTTCCACTGGAATTTCCTGGACACAAGCCACGCCCAATGGGCGTGTCTTATGTAAATTCTGGCGTACGCTTAGGTGCGCAAACGTAAAGCATACGCATGTCATTGCGTACCCTTGTGTTCTCGTAGACAGTAGTGCGCTTTTTTACACACTTCATCCGCAGTCATCCGCATGCGGATGACCGCGGATATTTGACGTCGCAAAAAATGCAACATGGTGCGTTCACAGCGTCCCACCGCAAACCACGAAACAACGCAACCATATGCAAATACAGCCGAACGCATGCAAGCGCATGTCCCTGCGCACACTGTGTTAAAGATAGGTACGTGTGACGCATGTGGATGTATGTGGATGAAACACTGCGGACACAACCACAAATGTGAAACTGGCCTAAGAAAAACACTTTTCACAAAGGAAAACAGCATTTTATCTTCTGCAATTTGAAGCAAAATCTTTAACCCTCCGTCAGGCGCAATATAGATTCTCCTCAGTTCATGCGCAATGTGCCTGACAAGCACAGGTCAGAAAACCACCTATAGTAGCTACATATTTCAATTTCAGGACTATAGAAGTAGTCAGTGACCTTCATAGGAATGTATTAAAAGAGATTACACCAAATCAGATGCAAAAAAAAACATTTATTAACCATAAACTTATTAAAACTAAAAGTACCACTTTTCGGTAGTACCGCCAAATAGGCTCCAGTTATCTTTACTTAACTATTGCTTAAATATAAAATTATGGAAAAAAACTTAAAGGATATTGCACTTAGATGTTACTTAATTATTTTCTACTCATCTTCAGTGGTTTCAATTGCAGCAGAAGCAGCACAGGTACACTTAGAAAAGCAAGGCTGGCAGACGAAAGTTGCATGGGAAAGGCAGATTGATTCTTTACATATTTTGCAGTCATATTTAGAAAGCCTTCTGAAACCAGATACAAATGAGCAGGTAGTACAACTGCGTCTTTTAGAAGGTGGTAGAGTCGGTGTTTGTTCTGGAACGTCCTTGGGACGTCCTTTGTATTTTTATCTTTGCCCAAATAATAAGCTAGATCTGTGTCTGTTTCCTCTGTATCAGTGTCATCACCATCCTGCTCTGTTCCAGAATCAGTGTTACATTCTGCTACCTCATCTTCAGATGAAATGTCACTAGATTCCTCTAAATCCTCAGTTACTGCTGGTTCTTCCTCATCATCTTCTAACAAAAAAATCTTCATTTCTTCTAAATGAAGGGGTTTAGATGAATCATACTGTTTTCTGGCCATTGCAGCAGAAAATCTGAAGCAAGAGAGAAAGAGTATGTGTTAGGGCGCAATGTGCCTTAGAAGCCACCCTCCTTTTGTCTAAGAAAACAGTACTTATGTACACTAACGTAGCATTAATCCTTCATAAAACAAGCTAAATACACAATCGTGATGAATAAAAAAAGAAAATACTAACCTTTCAATTTGTGTTGAAATCAGGCGCAATGTGCCTGAGAAGCCAAAGTGTTGATATCTGCTCACTAGAAGGTCTGCTGAGTCACTGTGATATCAGGTTTCACAGAGCCTGTAGAGTCAGGAGATAACTAGGAGGGGTGGGGTTTTCTGATAAGTGGGCAAGGAGAGAGAAGTGAAACTAATTACTGTGTGCCTGTCAGATCTATTGCGCCTGACGGAGGGTTAAAGAAAAATGCCACATTATGCCTCTCTAGCTGCTCCGAAACAGCAACTCCCAGAACGGCCAACAGCTTTTAGGACGTGCTCCGCAACAGGTTGAAAGTCATCGGTCAGAGACCATTGAACTACTGTTATGCGCAGGAAAGACTACTCTGTAGCGACTCGTATTAGACCAGCAAAAGCGCAGTCACAGACACACTTTGCGCAAGCCACCACTGCTTGGCAAGTCCTTAAGGGCCGGGATAGTCTTCACCCACTCCCGAAGGGTTGGAGAGCTTTCCAAAGCCCTTCTCAGACTGCTGTCACAGGAGAGCCAACGTCTGATGATGTGGACAATGTGGAGTCAGGTACAAGAGTAAATCTCAGTCTCTTCTTCTTGGTGCTGTCTTGGTCTCTTCTTCATGATCTTTTCTGCATCTCTTTTTGTTGTGTTTTTTTCGGTCCTACTTCCTGTTCCTGTCCCGGTCTCTACTTCTTGGTCCTGTTTTGGCATCTACTTATTGTTCCTGTTTTTATCGCCATTCCATGGTCTTGTCTTGGCCTCTAATTACCACTCTTCTCGATCTCCACTTCTTGGTCCTATCTCGACACAAGATCAGTGGAGAGGTGCTTTGCTTTTTTCTTTTGTACTACCTAGACCCTTTTAGAAAGATTGATTGGTCAGACATCTCCTTTAATGACTAATGAGTGAATTTGCTCATCCTGGTCCAGCTTCTCCAGGTAGGACCTTACCTACAGCATACATGTATCTTTCCTGTTTCTAAAATACTGGTCTTTTAGGACTTTGAGTCTTTTGACCATCGGGAGATATGTGTGACATTTCCAGGTGTGGCATTGTCTGAGGTTTTGTGTATGTTTTGACTCCTCAGACTCGGACATCTGAATGTCAGCGACTGATGATGGAACAGTTTTGTAAACATCTTCTCAGTGTCTGGAAAGATAATGATATTTGTGTACATTTTTCATATGCCCGTGCTAAATAGAATAGTTTTATCTTTCGCACGTAATCTACTAAAATGCTGAAGGCAGGTAACTCAGCATCCTACCATTCACACAAGATGATGGAGACATCTCTGCAGCTCCTCCGCCCTCCTCGCTCTCTCTGCACAGTGACTTATGCACATCACTCTCCCATATAAGTCAGTTGGTGACTTCAAATAAAAATCCCAGGTCCTCTTTAACTGAGTAATTCCTGATTCTGGTACACTTTTTATTTTTTTTTCTTTGCCAGTGTAAGGGGGTGAGATATAATGTCTTTCTTGTTTCCCTTCCTCAGATTGCCCTTCGATTGTTAATGTTTATAGATTGCTAATTGATAATGTCTTTGATAAATATCAGCAGTACTGCTACATAGAAATATGTATTATCGCTCATCTTGTATGTTATTGCCACAAGTGTTTATATATATACAGTGGGGCAAAAAAGCATTTAGTCAGTCAGCAATAGTGCAAGTTCCACCACTTAAAAAGATGAGAGGCGTCTGTAATTTACATCATAGGTAGACCTCAACTATGGGAGACAAACTGAGAAAAAAAAACCAGAAAATCACATTGTCTGTTTTTTTTTCATTTTATTTGCATATTATGGTGGAAAATAAGTATTTGGTCAGAAACAAGCAATCAAGATTTCTGGCTCTCACAGACCTGTAACTTCTTCTTTAAGAGTCTCCTCTTTCCTCCACTCATTACCTGTAGTAATGGCACCTGTTTAAACTTGTTATCAGTATAAAAAGACACCTGTGCACACCCTCAAACAGTCTGACTCCAAACTCCACTATGGTGAAGACCAAAGAGCTGTCAAAGGACACCAGAAACAAAATTGTAGCCCTGCACCAGGCTGGGAAGACTGAATCTGCAATAGCCAACCAGCTTGGAGTGAAGAAATCAACTGTGGGAGCAATAATTAGAAAATGGAAGACATACAAGACCACTGATAATCTCCCTCGATCTGGTGCTCCACGCAAAATCCCACCCCGTGGGGTCAGAATGATCACAATAACGGTGAGCAAAAATCCCAGAACCACGCGGGGGGACCTAGTGAATGAACTGCAGAGAGCTGGGACCAATGTAACAAGGCCTACCATAAGTAACACACTACGCCAGCATGGACTCAGATCCTGCAGTGCCAGACGTGTCCCACTGCTTAAGCCTGTACATGTCCGGGCCCGTCTGAAGTTTGCTAGAGAGCATTTGGATGATCCAGAGGAGTTTTGGGAGAATGTCCTATGGTCTGATGAAACCAAACTGGAACTGTTTGGTAGAAACACAACTTGTCGTGTTTGGAGGAAAAAGAATACTGAGTTGCATCCATCAAACACCATACCTACTGTAAAGCATGGTGGTGGAAGCATCATGCTTTGGGGCGGTTTCTCTGCAAAGGGGACAGGACGACTGATCCGGGTACATGAAAGAATGAATGGGGCCATGTATCGTGAGATTTTGAGTGCAAACCTCCTTCCATCAGCAAGGGCATTGAAGATGAAACGTGGCTGGGTCTTTCAACATGACAATGATCCAAAGCACACCGCCAGGGCAACGAAGGAGTGGCTTCGTAAGAAGCATTTCAAGGTCCTGGAGTGGCCTAGCCAGTCTCCAGATCTCAACCCTCTAGAAAACCTTTGGAGGGAGTTGAAAGTCCGTGTTGCCAAGCGAAAAGCCAAAAACATCACTGCTCTAGAGGAGATCTGCATGGAGGAATGGGCCAACATACCAACAACAGTGTGTGGCAACCTTGTGAAGACTTACAGAAAACGTTTGACCTCTGTCATTGCCAACAAAGGATATATCACAAAGTATTGAGATTAAATTTTGTTTCTGACCAAATACTTATCTTCCACCATAATATGCAAATAAAATGAAAAAAAAAACAGACAATGTGATTTTCTGGATTTTTTTTTCTCAGTTTGTGTCCCATAGTTGAGGTCTACCTATGATGTAAATTACAGACGCCTCTCATCTTTTTAAGTGGTGGAACTTGCACTATTGCTGACTGACTAAATACTTTTTTGCCTCACTGTATATATATATATATATATATATATATATAATGTGTGTGTTACCATTCTGTAGAGAACTGTATTATATTGTCTCGTGTTCCTTTAATATAGTATTGTATTATATATGTGACTAATGTTCATGTACAGTCTGTTATGATGAGTCACCGAAGGAGGAAAAAACAAAATACCAGCTAAGTCCAGAAAAACCAGAGAGGTTGGCAGCTATCGGATTGTAGACCCCTGAACCTATCCACAACAACTAGCAGTAGCCGTGGGGGGTTCCTACGGTGCCCTAGACCCCTCGATCACAGCCGGAGAGCTACATAGCCTAAAGACAGAAAGGGGAAAACTAAACTGCCCCAGAGCAGACCCCAAAGCAATAGGCAGCCCCCAACATATAATGACGGTGAAGCAAGATGAAAACACTAACACAGCTAGAAAGATAGGTTGAGCAAATGATGGGGCCCAAGCTAACTACATAGGACAGGATAGGAAAGCTGCTGTCTGCCATCCGCAAAAACCCTATCAAAATGAGCCAACCGACTGATAGGAAAAACAGAATCCAGCAGGAAAATCACCAGCCAGGAAGAAGGGCGTCGGCAGCCTTATATCCAGTCCTCAATTCCAGCCACCCAGTTATCATCTAGCTGCCCAGGTGTTTGGTAATCAGTCTCACTACCTTCCTTCACCAGAGGAGGGAGTTCATCAGACCTCAATGATGAGGGAAAAATGAACTCACAACACAGTCAGGGTACGTCAGTGCATCCTTCTTTGGGGACATTAGAGGAGGGCACTTCAGTATATAGTTCCTATAGATATGGGTAAGTGTAGTTCTGCTGTAGGCCACTAGATGGGGCATACTAGTGGGCCTTATAGGTATAGGTGATAGGATGTTCTCTAGGGGGTTAACTGTAGGAGTGACTGACGGGTAGTAAGAGGGAAGCCTGGTGGGAAGTTAGGTCAGATGGGGCCAGGGTGCCCTAGGGTCCGCATGGGCTATAGGCCCGGATGGCTTGGCAGCCACGCAGCGTTCAAGCACTGCAGCCCACGTTACCCACGGCCACTGTGTGTCATAGCAGTGGGCCAGTGCAGGAAAAGAAATATGTGGCGACTTTTCGCCTGGGCCAATGCTTTTAGCAAAGGAATCTGGGGGACTGATGAGATGAAGGAAGTTGGAGCTTCGACGAGATCGGTACAGATGGGCCAGTTGTTTTACCAGAGGCAACCAAACCTGGTGACTGATGATTTCGAGTCTGGGGCGAAACAGGCAGAAGGAATTGTCATCATGGCGAGGTCAGGCCAGGAAGGAACTGGGGAGCAGTCTAGGATGGTCCGGTCTGGGCGTGTACTGCACAGAAGCGACAGCCAGAAAGGGAAAAGATGAGGAAACCAGTAAATGTCATGATGTAACGTGTGAAGTATTCAGTAAAGAAAGTGTTGAAGTTAACTTGGACGGTGTCTCCATGACTGAGGGTCGCCTGAAAGAGGGACAGGTGTCACCTGGGAAGTGCCAAGAAGAAACTTAATCTGGAGATACAGGTATGCTGGAGAGAAGAGTACAGTTTTCTGTAGGGGAAAGACTGGACATAGATATTGCAGTTATTCACGTCACGACTACAGTCCTGTCCCTCCCTTACACCCTTCCGTTCCAAAGTTATGCCCCCCGCCAATTAATGTGCAAATTTTCACTTAAAAAAACAGGGTGTATGCCTCAGAACTTCTCTTTGGGAGCGTCCTATTTTTTTATTGGCCAGCAATAGAAGAGAGGTTCTGTGGTATACGCCCTGTTGGTTGAAGGAAACATTTCTGTGGGACATAACTTTAGAATGGAGGGGCACAGAAGAAAAAGAAAAAACTGTTCCAGAATCAGTGGAGCAGTGGCAAGTGGAGGAGGTACTCAGGTAAAATAAAAAAAAAACAGTGAAAAGTCCACTTTAAGCTGGTCAAGCAACTAGTCAAGTAATTAAATGAAAGGGAGAAGATACAGATTAGTTATTAGAAAAAAACATTTTGACAGTGAGGGTGATCAATGAGTGGAACAGGCTGCCACGAGAGGTGGTGAGTTCTCCTTCAATGGAAGTCTTCAAACAGAGGCTGGACAGACATCTGTTGTGAGTTCATTTTCTCCTTCGTCACTGAGGTCTGGTGAACTCCCTATTCTGGTAAAGGAAGGTAATGAGCCTGATTATCAGGCACCTGAGCCTAATGATGATGACTGGCTGAGTGGAGTCACGGACTGGATATAAGGCTGCCGACGCCCTTCTGCCCTGCCAGTGATTTCTCTGTGGACTTCTAGGAGACCAGTCTGATTCCTGCTCTTCTAAAGCTAAGTTTTCTGCTTTGCCTGTTAGCATTTGTGTTTTGTTTTTGTTTGCCTTGCTTTTCTGGATTCTGCCATTCCCTGCTGGGGTGAGCTGAATCTCCTTTTGCCGGTTGCTCTGTCTTCAGAATATTCCTGAGTACTGACATAGCCTTTTTGAAGCCTAGCGTCTTCAGGGCCTTTTTCACTGTCAGTTTGTTGGCTCTTATTTTCATAGGGTTTTTCACGGATTGCAGACAGCAGCGTTCCTGTCCTTTCCTATCTAGTTAGCTTGGGCCCCGTCTTTGCTCAGTCTATCTTTCTGTCTGTGTTAGTGTTCTTTCTTCTTGCTTCACCGTCATTATATGTTGGGGGCTGCCTTTTGCTTTGGGGTCTGCTCTGGGGCAGTTTAGATTTCCCTTTCTGTCTTTAGGCTATATAGTCCTCCGGCTGTGATCGAGGGGTCTAGGGCATCGTAGGAACCCCCCACGGCTACTGCTAGTTGTGTTGATAGGTTCAGGGGTCTGCAATCCGATAGCTGCCAACTTCTCTGGTTTTCTGGACTTAGCTACCATTTCTGTTTTTGCCTCCTACGGTGACTCAATCATAACAGACATCTCTCTAGGATGATTTAGTGAATCCTGCATTGAGCAGGGGGTTGGACATGTTGACCCTGGCGGTCTCTTCCAACTGTACCATTCTATGATTCTATGAACACATGGAATAGCTGTCTGATGAACTAACGGCCAAAAGCTGTCTCTCCCGAGTCCCCCATACACATAAGTAAAGAAAATAGATTAAAACTAAACAACCATAAAATAAAAATAGATCCGAAAGAAAACATATTTTAGTATAGATTTTATTTGAAATGCGTACAACTAAGAAACTTGGTGTAGACTTTGTAACTACAATAGATTGGCAATATAGATCTTCCCAGAGCAATGTGATCTCCCTGTAGATCTCTGTCAGGACCACCACCCCCTCAATCAGCTGGTCGTGGAGGTGCCAAGAGTTGGACCCGCTGATCTGATCTCGATAACATTTCCCGAGGATGGATAATGAAAGTCCCAGAAACTCCCTATAAAGTCTTTTACAAATTTATGAGCAGATTTTGATCAAAGATCGACCAAGTGGACATGGGGCCATAATGAGGAGTTTCTTCATTCTAGCAATCATTGAGTGAGTTTAAAGAGAAGATTCCAGATATACAGTATACTGGGATGGTGGGGGGCCTAAGAGGCCAATGGATGACACTGGGATTCAAAGCATGCCAAAAAGATTTCTGCTAATTTATGCATACAGTATGTAGAGGAAGTGAAAGAGAGAGTGTTACTCTTTGTAGGATGTTCAGTTCTTAAAATTCACCTGTCGTTCTTTCCGACATCCCTGGGAACTAGATTGAAATATTAGAACGCAAGATGCGGAGACTAAAGGCAGCCAGACCCTGAAAGATGTAGACAGCGCTTATTACCAGAAGGCCTGATTGACAGACACAGCAACGGTATTTACACATGGGTAGATCTAAGAGAATGGATCAGAACAGACTGAGAAACGAAGACAAGACAGCAGAAGAAGATTTCAAAAAATGATCTTTTTGGCATATTCCAGAATTCTCTTATTACTGTACTGCTGCAATACTATACAGTATACGACTCCAAAGTATGTGCACTGAACACTTTATTTTACAGTGGGAGTCAATAGCCACCATGTGGGAGTCAATAACCACCATGTGTCCATACAGTTGTAGTAGGTTAAATTCAGACATCCTATTTCATAGTCTGAATGCAGACTGTGATTTCTTGACCTGACTCAAGCCCCCTGAGCCTCTTATACGCCTACGTAACCAGTCTGGGAAATGATGGTCAGACTTGGGGCCGGTGCAGACTAGCGTATTTTCGATCCAAGTGTGCACTCAGCTTTAACTCCCTCAACTTTCACAGCCTCAAAAATAGTCGGACACTTCCCAACACCTTGCTTCATGGGTCAGTGTGAAATGATATTTTTTTAATAAAGGGTCTGAGGTCAATAGATGAATTTACATTTGGTTGTTGTTCGATGGGTCCAAAGTTCAACTCTACAAACATCAGGAGCTAGAGCAACATGTTCTCACCATCCCTATATCGTTCGTTTTTCTCATATGCAAAAAGAATGGATGGGGCGTCCCATACTTTTCTTAGCTGCCAGTCAGGATGCAATCCATGGGCTGTCTTTTCTCAATGACCGATTCACTTGATTGGAGGAGTTCTGTCCATAAATTGGATAAGAGTGAAATATGGCTCCATTTTGCAGTCCCTTAGACAATGACTGGAGCAGAAGTTGAGCATGTGCATCTCCGCACCATTCAAGACTCTGCAGCATCGTTCTCAGAATCGCTGGGGTTCCCAGTAATCGAAACGTTATACCGTTATTTTATGGATAGGGGATAAATTGCTGTTTTGCAGATGACCCTTTAATAACCATATACTGTATGTTAAATGACTTTCAGTACATAAATGAACTATTTCTATTCTGGCCTTGAAGAATGTGACCTGTAATAAGAATACCATGTGTGCAGTGATCAGGGGGGCCAGAGTATGTCTTGCACTATCCCACCGGATTCTTCAGCTGGCATGTAACCTCATCTGTACTGCAGCATTCCTCCCGACCTTGGTGCTGGGGCTTTGCCTGTCTATCATGGAGGTGGCTATAGAGATGTATCACTATGTTCATTTATAATCCACAGATATAATCTGTAAGAGGACTCAGCTACATACTGCTACTTAGGGAAGAGTCAGGCGGCCGCATTACTTGGACGAGGATCGGAACGCAGTGCTCAGACTGGCCATCAGCACTCCCGACCTGAGCATGGCAGCATGTATTTCTATGCAGCTATCACTCCCAGTTCGGGAGAGCCAACGGCCAGTCCAACCATTGCGTTGCAATCTTCGTCCAAGTTATACGGCCGTCTGACTCTTCCCTAAGGCTAGGTTCAGAATGTGTTAATGCAACCCGTTCAACGCATAGTGTTTGCGGGCTGCGTTAACGGTATAGCATAATGCGATCGCGTTATTCTATACCCGCTAGCGCTGATGATTCATCAGCGCTAGCGGTGACGGAGCCTCAGACGCTGCAGCCTGCGTCCGAGGCTCCGTCAGTGAATGACGGCACATCGCGAACGCGTGCCGCTTTACGGCATGCGTCGCGATGCGCCACATAATGGGGGTCAGCGTTAACGGACTGCGTCTAACGTCCGTCTAACGGACTGCTAAACGCAATGTGACCCCGGCCTTAGACAAACTTTACATGTAATAGATGGGAGGATCTACCGTTCCTATAGGAATCAAATCCATAAGGGCAATTGTGGGTAAACCATGACCGACATGTGTTCAGTGTGAGCGGATCTCAAACCCTGTTTACTTGCAAAATGTACAGCTATAGAAAGAAGGAAATCCAAAATCAGCAATGAAGTCCACAAGTAAAACTTGGATTTCATTGTGGATTTTGGTTTCGATTTTTAGGACAAATGCATAATGTAATTTTTACAGTGTGTGAACAAAGCCTAATAGTGACACTGACAAGATGTTTGGTCTTTCCTCTTCCTGTAAACTGCTTTGATATCCTGAGGTTTGTGATTAGTCCCACAGGCCACTAACTTCTTTCTGCTAAAGTGGATCTGTCACCAGATTTCACAATACAAACCAAATACATTAGGAAAAAAACATTTTAGACCTGATGATGCTGGTGTACTTACTTTGATAGCCCATTTCAAACCAGCTGTATAATCCTAAACTGAAAATTTAAACACAATCTCTATCTAATCCATTCGACAGCTCACAGTTTTTTACTTCTGCTGTTGAATCTCTGGCCAATAAAGGATCTGTCACACTAAGTGATATCGCTAGCAATATCGCTATAACGTCACTGGTTTTGTGACACAGCAGCGATATTGCTAGCGATATCACTATGTGTGATACTTATCTCCAACCGGCTCCCCCGCTGATTATCGCTGATCGCGCGAGAACGGCCTGGGCCGTTTCTCGTCGTCAGCTTCCTGCTGGGCTTCCTGCTGTGGCGACGAGCGACGCATGGATGCGGGCGGGAGGACGTCTTCATCGCCTCGTCTGACAGGTAAGTAGCTACCGCCGACTGCTGCTATGTCGCTGGTGAGATCTGCCTGATTGGCAGCTCACTAGCGACCACTTAGCAATGCACCAGAGATCCTGACCGGGTCATATCGTTGTCGGGATCGCTGGTGCATCGCTAAGTGTAACAGTACCTTAAGCCTGATTGACAGCTCTTCACTGTCCGTCCTCCCGGCTGCTGAATCTGTGCCCATGTAGCTTAATTTACTCCTCAATGTTCCTCCTTACGGCTGATGAATCTCTACCCTCCTGGCCTGATTGTTAGCTCCTTAGTTTACCTCCTCCCAGGTGCTGAATCTCCACCCTCCTAGCCTGACTGTCAGCCCCTCACTGTTCCTCCTCCCTGCTGCTGAATCTCCACTCTCCTGGCCAGATTGTTAACTCCTCAGTGTTCCTCCTCCTTGCTGCTGAATCTCCACCCTCCTGGCCTGATTGTCAGCCCCTCAGTGTTCCTCCTCCCTGCTGCTGAATCTCCACTCTCCTGGCCTGATTGTCAGCTCCTTAGTGTTCCTCTTCCCGGCTACTAAATCTCCATCCTCCTAGCCTGATTGTCAGGTCCTCACTGTTCCTCCTGTCAGCTGCTGAATCTCCACTCATCTGGCCTGATTGTCAGCTCCTCAGTGTCCCTCCTCCTTGCAGCTGAATCTTCTGATTGACAGCTTCATAGTGTCCCTCTCTTCTCTATGCTGCTGCTGACTCTCCATTCTTCTAGCCCGACTGATTGTCAGGCCCTCACTGTTCCTCCTCCCAGCTGCTGAATCTCCACCCTCCTGGCCTGATTGTCAGCTCCTCAGTTTATCTCCTCCCAGCTGCTGAATCTTCACCCTCCTTGCCTGATTGTCAGCTCCTCAGTGTTCCTCCTCCCTGCTGCTGAATTTCCACTCTCCTGGCCTCATTGTCAGCTCTTCAGTGTTCCTCCTCCCTGCTGCTGAATCTCCAACCTCTTGGCCTGATTGTCAGCTCCTCAGTGTTCCTCCTCCCGGCTGCAGAATCTCCACCCTCCTGGCCTGATTGTCAGCTCCTCAGTGTTCCTCCTCCTTGCTGCTGAATCTCCACTCTCCTGGCCTGATTGTCAACTCCTCAGTGTTCCTCCTCCTTGCTGCTGAATCTCCACCCTCCTGGCCTGATTGTCAGCCCCTCGGTGTTCCTCCTCCCTGCTGCTGAATCTCCACTCGTCTGGCCTGATTGTCAGTTCCTCAGTGTCCTTCCTCCTTGCAGCTGAATCTCCTGATTGACAGCTTCTCAGTGTCCCTCTCTTCTCTATGCTGCTGCTGAATCTCCATCCTTCTAGCATGATTGATTGTCAGGTCCTCACTGTTCCTCCTCCCAGCTGCTGAATCTCCACCCTCCTGGCCTGATTGTCAGCTCCTCAGTTTACCTCCTCCCAGCTGCTGAATTTCCATCCTCCTGGCCTGATTGTCAGCTCCTCAGTGTTCCTCCTCCCTGCTGCTGAATCTCCACTCTCCTGGCCTGATTGTCAGCTCCTTAGTGTTCCTCCTCCCTGCTGCTGAATCTCGACCCTCCTGGCCTGATTGTCAGCTCCTCATTGTTCCTCCTCCCGGCTGCAGAATCTCCACCCTCCTGGCCTGACTGTCAGCTCCTCAGTGTTCCTCCTCCCGGCTGCTGAATCTCCACCCTCCTTGCTTGATTGTCAGCTCCTCAGTGTTACTGCTCTCTGCTGCTGAATCTCCACCCTCCGGGCCTGATTGTCAGCTCTAAGTGTTCCTCTTCCCGGCTATTGAATCTCCATCCTCCTAGCCTGATTGTCAGGTCTTCACTGTTCCTCCTCTCGGTTGCTGAATCTCAACTCATCTGGCCTGATTGTCAGCTCCTCAGTGTTCCTCCTCCCTGCTGCTGAATCTCTGCCCTCCTAGCCTGATTGACATCTCCTCAGTGCTCCTCCTCCCTGCTGCTGAATACCTGTGCTCCTAATCGGATTAACAGGGTCAGCTCCAGGTTTTCATGTGCCTGGGTTGAAAGAGTCTCAATGGGCCCCTTTATCACATGCCACGATTCATGATACACAGATAAGAAATATAGGTATAATAAAATGCCAAATATTTCATTTACTTCTTACATTACATGAGTGATATATATTGTAAATTCTACAATAACTCCGAAACCGGCGAATCCTCGCAGAGCACAGCATGACTGCAGACTTATCATTTTAGACAGGACAGTATAGTCCTCCAGATAATATTTTCAGCACCACACAGTCCTCCATACAGTATTATGGGTACCACACAGTCCTCCATACAGAATTATGGGCACCACATAGTCCTCCATATAGTATTATGGGCACCACATAGTCATCCATACAGTATTATTATCACCACATAGTCCTCTATACAGTATTATGGGCATCACATAATCCTCTGAACAGTATTATGGGCACCACATAGTCCTCTATGTAGAAGAATGGGCACCACATAGTCCTCCATACAGTATATGGAACCCCATATATTGCTCCATGCAGTATATTGGGACCCATAAATTGCTCCATAGAGTATAATATGCCTCATATATTGCACCATACAGTATATAATGTCCCATATATTGTTCCATACAGTATAATGAGCCCCATATATTGCTCCATACAGTATAATGGGCCCATATATTGCTTCATACAGTATATAATGGCTCATATATTGCTCCATGCAGTATAATGGGCCCCATATATTGCCCCAGGCAGTATAATGGGCCCCATATATTGCTCCATACAGTATAATTGGCCCCATATATTGCTCCGTGCAGTATATTGGGCCACTTATATTGCTCCCTACAGTATATAATGCCCCATTATATTGCTCCATACAGTATAATGGACCCCATGTATTGCTTCCTACAGCTTATATTGGACCCATATATTGCTCCATATAGTATATAATGGCCCCACATAGTGCTCCATACAGTATAATGGGCCTCATATAATGCTACATACGGTAAAATTGGTCCTATATAATGCTCTAAACAGTATAAAGGTCCCAGATAATGCCCCATACAGTGTAATGAACCCATATATTGTTCCATACAGTATAATGATCTCATTTCTACATACATAAAAAAATCCCATACTCACCTCTCCTCGTTCCCTGCAGTGCCTATCTCCTCAGCATTTCTTGACTCTGCACTGCTAGGTAGAGGGTGCGCTGTAGAGATGTCATCGCGTCCTCTGCCCTGAGACGTCAGAGAGAGTCAGGAGACACTGAAGACACTGGAGCTTCGAGGAACGAGAAGAGGTATTTAGGAGGGTATGGTCAGTGCCACTGCTGGTACTGGGCTCCCCCCCGACTTACGGTCCCCATAGTGTGCTGGTGTCCTCTATGATGAGTGGGCCCCCCGTTCATCCAGGGTCCCGGCACTCGCCCGGGTGTGCCGGGTGGTGACACTGACCCTGTTAATAGCTAATAAGTGTGCTGCCTCCCTGCTGCTGCAGAGATCTCACACTGCTCTGTACACCCTGCAGATGTCAACCGTCAGGCCTGGGTGGGTAGAGACTGAATACACTTGGACTCTCTCACTCCTCTGCTGGACTCATAAAAATGCTCATCTAGTTATCAGGATTATACAGCTGTTCAGACATGGATTCCCAAAGCAAGTACACCAGCCTAATCAGGTGGATGAGATCTATAATAACATACGCAGTTTTATTATGTAAAATCTGCTGACAGACCCACTTTAAAGGGGATTGCTTTGGCAAACAAATATTTTCCAATACATGATACACGTGCAGCAATATGCAACTAATGCATGAGGTCCAAGATAGAAAGTAGTGTTAGCTCTATTAGCGTGCATGTATGGATGTATCTATATATTTATTTGTATATGGTCATACATTGGTTTGCGAAAGTATACACCACCTACTTGGCAATTTTTGTGTTTTGCTACCTCACAACCTGGAATTTCACTGTTTTTTGGAGGGTTTGCATAAGTTCATGTAAAGATCTCGCCTACAGTTGTGAACATTTGGTTTTCTTCTTTTTTTGTAAAGCAAACAACAAATAGGACAAAATTACTGAAAACATCAGTGTGCATAAATATTCACCCCCTAAAGTCAGTACTTTGTAGAGCCTCCTGTGGTGGTAGTTACAGCTGCAAGTCTTTTTGGATAAGTCTCTAGGCGCTTTCCACATCTTGCCACTGGTATTTTTGCCCATTCCCCAAGTCAAAACTGCTCCAGCTTCTTCAAGTTAGATGTTTCCTCTGGTGAACAGCAATCTTCAAGTCTGACCACAGATTCTCAATTGGATTAAGGTCTGGGCTGTGACTAGGCCACTCCAAAACATTTACACGTTTCCCCTTAAACCACACGAGTGTTGCTTTAGCAGTATGCTTTGTGTCATTGTCTTGTTGGAAGGTGAACCTCCATCCCAGTCTCAAATCACTAACAGACTGAAACAGGTTTTCCTCATCAACTTGGACAATTTTCCCTGTCCCTGTTGCTGAAAAACATCCCTACAGCATGTTTCACTGTGGGTTTGGTGTTCTTGGGGTGATACGCTGTATTGGTTTGGCACCAGACATCGCATTTACCTTGGTGACCAAAAAATTCAATGGTCTGACCACAGCAACTTGATCCATAAATTTGGCGAGTCTCCCACATGTCTTTTGGCAAACTCAAACCAAGTAGAAAAAGTAGAAAAAAAAGCTCACCTGCTGCTGCATATGTTTATGTGAACCTTAACTTGCCATGACTTTTTAATATTTTCTAAATAAACTTTTTTGGACTTTTAAGAAACTGGAACGATACCTTTTTTTTCTGAAATTCAAAACAAATCTTGCAATTTTGTGTGTAAGTAAAGGCTTTCTTCTGCCCACTCTTCCATAAAGGCCACATCTATGGAGTGTATGGCTTTTTGTGGTCATATGGACAGATTCTCCAGTCTCTGCATGGGAACTCTGCAGCTCTTTCAGGGTTACGTATTGTCCCTGTGCTGCCTCTGATTAATGCCCTCATTGCCCGGGCTGAGAGTTTTGGTCAGGTTTGTTGTGGTGCCATGCTCTTTCCATTTGATGATAATGGATTTGATGGTGCTCTGGGGGATCATCAGAGATTGGGATATTTTATTATAACCCAACCTTGACTTGTTCTTCTCAACAACTTTGTTCCTGACTTGTTTGGAGATCTCCTTGATCTTCTTGGTGGTGTTTGGAGATCTCCTTGGTCTTCATGGTGTTTGGTTAGTGATGCCTCTTGTTAATGGTGTTGCAGCCTCTGTGGCCTTTTAGACAAGGTAAAGTGTATATACTGACAGACATGTGACACTTACAGTAGATTACACACAGGTGGAGTCCTGTCACTAAGCACAATAAATGTTTAGGCTTCGTAGGAAAAGGGGTGACTACATATGCACATGTGAATTTTTAGTTATTTGATCCCATAAATTAAATTTTTGCATATATTTTTGTCACTTCACCAACTTAGACTATTTAGTGCTGATGCATCACACACAAATCGGATTACAA
Organism: Dendrobates tinctorius; assembly: GCF_039654945.1. Taxonomy (NCBI): domain Eukaryota; kingdom Metazoa; phylum Chordata; class Amphibia; order Anura; family Dendrobatidae; genus Dendrobates; species Dendrobates tinctorius. The sequence continues at coordinate 37,468,986 of NW_027361825.1, read as the reverse complement.
AAATATTTTTTTTTTTTAAAAAAAGGTTGTAAAGTAAGAAAATAGGTAAACAGCCAAGGGAGGTGGAGTAGGTGAATACTTTCATGCACACATGTATAGGTATATTTTTATATGTATTTACATGTTTATATGTATACTAGATGGTGGCCCGATTCTAACGCATTGGGTATTCTAGAATATGTATGTAGAATATGTAAGTAGCGCCGCAGATCTCCCAACGGTAGGGGTGGCGTGCGTCGTTCGAATTCCGCGCCAGTTCGCGGCCGGACTGCACCTGTCGCTGATTGGTAACGCCCGGCCGGCCACGACTACTCAGCGACGCGGGATTTTCGTTACAAACAGAGAGACAGACAGACAAAATTAGATGATTATATAGTAGATTTTTATATCTACAGTGGGGAAAAAAGTACTGTATATACTCACGTATAAGCTGAGATTTTCAGCCCATTTTTTGGGGCTGAAAGTCCCCCTCTTGGTTTGTACGCAAGTCATATACATCAGGGGATCGGCGGGGGAGGGGGAGCGGGGATGTCAGATCATACTGACCCCCCAGCACGTCTCTGCAGCCCCATGCTTGTCTCGGGGGCCTGCCTTCAGTGGTCACGTGGTACCGCTCATTAAAGACATGAATATGCACATATTCATGTCTTTAATGTGCGGTATCACGTGACCGTTGAAGACAGGCGCCGGAGACCGTGGGAGAATGGGGCTGCAGAGACGCGCCGGGGGGTGAGTATATGCGATATTCACCTGTCCCCGTTCCCATGCTGCTCGCTGCTGTCTGCCACGTCGTCTGTCAGTGATGTTCAGGTCAGAGGGCGCGGTGACGTGGTTAGTGCACGCCGCGCCCTCTGCTGCCTGAACATCACTGACAGACGACGTGGCAGACAGCGGCGAGCAGCGATTGACCGGGGACAGGTGAATATCTCAGGTGCAGTGATACCGGCACCTGGCCCCCAGCGACAGAGAGGTGAGTATGTAATTTTTTTTTTATTTGCAGCAGCGGCATATGGGGGCATAGTCTATGGAGCATCTTATGGGGCATAATCTATGGAGCATCTTATGGGGGCATATTCTATGGGGCATTTTACGGAGCATCTTTTGGGGGCATAATCTATGGAGCATCTTATGGGGGCATATTCTATGGGGCATCTTATGGGGGCATATTCTATGGAGCATCTTATGGGGGCATATTCTATGGAGCATCTTATGGGGCATATTCTATGGAGCATCTTATGGGGGCATAATGTATGGAGCATCTTATGGGGGCATAATCTATGGAGCATCTTATGGGGGCATATTCTATGGAGCATCTTATGGGGCAGCATATGGGGCCTATTCTATGGAGCATCATATGGGGCCATAACCTTTATGGAGCAGCATATGGGGCATATTATTCTATGGAGCATCTTATGGGGCCATTATTAACCTTTATGGATCATTATATGGGTGTATTTTGTATGGAGCATCTTATGGGGCCATCATGAACTGTATGGAGCATTATATGGGGCTCCTGATTCAATATGGATATTCAAAAACATTTAACCTACTGATGTCTCAATTAATTTTACTTTTATTGGTATCTATTTTTATTTTTGAAATTTACCAGTAGCTGCTGCATTTTCCACACTAGGCTTATACGCGAGTCAATACGTTTTCCCAGTTTTTTGTGGCAATATTAGGGGGGTCGGCTTATACACGGGTCGGCTTATACACGAGTATATACAATATTTAGTCAGCCACCAATTGTGCAAAATCTCCCACTTAAAAAGATGAGAGAGGCCTGTAATTTACATAATAGGTAGACCACAACTATGAGAGTCAAAATTAGAAAGCAAATCTAGAAAATCACCTTGTCTGATTTGACAAAATTTATTTTGCAAATTATTGTGGAAAATAAGTATTTGGTCACCTAAAAACATGCAAGATTTCTGGCTCTCACAGACCTGTAACTTCTTCTTTAAGAGGCTCCTCTGTCCTCCACTCATTACCTGTAGTAATGGCACCTGTTTGAAGTTGTTATCAGTATTAAAGACACCTGGCCACAACCTCAGTCACACTCCAAACTCCACTATGGTGAAGACCAAAGAACTGTCGAAGGACACCAGAAACAAAATTGTAGCCCTGCACCAGGCTGGGAAAACTGAATCTGCAATAGGCAAGCAGCTTGGTGTGATGAAATCAACTGTGGGAGCAATAATAACAAAATGGAAGACATACAAGACCACTGATAATCTCCCTCGATCTGAGGCTCCACGCAAGATCTCACCCCAAGGGGTCAAAATGATCACAAGAACGGTGAGCAAAAATCCCAGAACCACACGGGTGGACCTAGTGAATGACCTGCATAGAGCTGGACCACCGTAACAAAGGATACCATCAGTAACACACTACGCTGCCAGGGAATTAGATCCTGCAGTGACAGACGTGTCCCCCTGCTTAAGCCAGTACATGTCCAGGCCGGTCTGAAGTTTGCTAGAGAGCATTTGGATTATCCAGAAGTGTATCGGGAGAATGTCATATGGTCTGATGAAACCAAAGTAGAACTGTTTGGCAGAAGCAAAACTTGTCGTGTTTGGAGGAGACAGAATGCTGAGTTGCATCAAAAGAACACCATCCCTACTGTGAAGCATAGGGGTGGCAACATCATGCTTTGAGGCTGTTTCTCTGCAAAGGGACCAGGACGACTGATCCATGTACATGAAAGAATGAATGGGGCCATGTATCGTGAAATTTTGAGTGCAAACCTCCTTCCATCAACAAGGGCATTGAAGATGAAACGTGGATGGGTCTTTCAACATGATAATGATCCCAAGCACACCACCAGGGCAATGAAGGAGTGGCTTCGTAAGAAGCATATGAAAGTCTTGGAGTGGCCTAGTCAGTCTCCAGATCTCAACCCCATAGAAAACTTTTGGATGGATTTGAAAGACCATGTTGCCCAGCGACAGGCCCAAAACATCACTGCTCTAGAGGAGATCTGCATGAAGGAATGGGCCAACATACCACCAACAGTGTGTGCCAACCTTGTGAAGACTTACAGAAAACATTTGACCTCTGTCATTGCCAACAAAGGATATATAACAAAATATTGAGATGATTTTCTGGATTTGTTTTCTCATTTTGACTCTTATAGTTGCGGTCTACCTATGATGTCAATTGCAGGCCTCTCTCATCTTTTTAAGTGGGAGAACTTGAACAATTGGTGGCTGACTAAATACTTTTTTCCCCACTGTATATGTTTATATGTATACTTCGATACATATATATCTTTATATGTATATCTTTTTATCCATGTTTATATGTATATTTTTAGATTAGATTTATACTTTTATACGTATGTGTTTTCATAGATTGCAAACTTGCGAGCAGGGCCCTCACTCCTTTTAGTATCTGAGTTATGCGTATTCTGTAATGTCTTTATTGTTTGTTAAAGTCCCATCTAAAATGTAAAGTGCTGAGGAATATGTTGGCGCTATAGAAATAAAAATGACTATTAGTTGTATATTTTTATATACTGTATATGCAGTATATGGTTATATGTAAACTAGATGGAGGCCCGATGCTACCGCATTGGGAGGGCGGTAATGTCACGATGGGGGCAGGCTTTGCAGCGTTGAGAATCTCTCCCCACCATGTGCTCACCCACCTATCCACTCTTTCTTTCCCCATGTGCTGACTTCTCCTGTCTGTGCTCTCTTCTTTGACCTGTCTACCCCATGTGCTATCCCCCTTGTCTGCTGTCTCTCTCCTTCCTGTGCTGTGTTCTCCCCTTATGTACTGTCCCGTTTGAGCTGTCTCCCCCCTGTGCTCTGTCTCTCTCACCCCTATCTTTGACCGTGTACAGAACATACCACAGCTCCTTGGCAGGGGAGGAAGTAAAAGACAATGCTGACATTACAGCAGGAGATCGCAGTGGATACATTTTGTGAGGTAAAATATTGTTTAAAAGCAGTCAGTGAAAATTTTACCTCACAAAATGAATCCTCTGTGATCCCCTGCTATAATGTCAGTATTGTCTTTTGCTTCCTCCCCTGCCCAGGAGCTGTGGTATGCTCCGTACACGATAAGACACATTTTTTAGAATGAACTTTCGTTCGTGGGAAAAATCCTTTAATGTGACTGGCTTCCTCTACCTGTAGACGCTTTGCACATCTGTCGCCGGGATCAGCCGAATGATTCACTGCGCCTGCGTGGAATCCTCGCAGGCGCAGTTCGAAGTGTTCCGCTGGTGGTACCGCGCAAGAGGCTGCGCGAGTGTGTGACTGTGAGAGTGTGTGTGGTGCATATGGCTTATAGAGTGTGTGTGTGTGTGTGTGTGTGTGTGTGTGGTGCTACCGTGCAATAGGTTGGTACCAGCAGCAGTTTCCATATTGAGACACCCAACACTTGGGTGTCCCAATATGGCGGTCGGTGAACTTCCTCCGCTTGGAATTCTGGGATACGGTGACATCTGGACAGAACAGGAAATGAAAACATTACAAGGCAATTACTGTATATAAATAGATACAGTTGAAACCATAAGTTTACATACACTATATAAAAAGACACATCTGCATGTTTTCTCAATATCTGACATGAAATCATAATAAACCTTTCCCATTTTAGGTGAATTAGGATTACCATAATTATTAATATTTGCAAATGCCAGAATAATGAAAAAGAATGTTTAAGGCATTTTTATTACTCGCTGCAAAGTCAAAAGTTTACATACACTAAGATTACTATGCCTTTAAACAATTCTGGACTGCCCATATGATGATGTCATCTGTTTGGAAGCTTCTGATAGGTTTTTTGGCAGCATCTGAGTTAATTAGAGACACATTTGTGGATGTATTTTAATGCACACCAGAAACGCACTGCTTTTTTGTGTAGCATCATGGGAAAGTCTTAAGAAATCAGCCAAGATACCAGGAAGAGAATTGTGGACTTACACAAGTCTGGCTCATCCTTGGGTACAATTTCAAGATACCTGAAGGTGCCTCGTACATCTGTACAAACAATTATACGCAAGTATAAACAAGATGGGAATGTCCAGCCATCATACCGCTCAGGAAGGAGACGGGTTCTATGTCCCAGAGATGAACGTGCTTTGATCCGACGTGTGCATATCAACCCAAGGACAAAAGAAAAAAACCTTGTGAAGATGATGGTGGAAGCTGGTAAGATTGTGTCAATATCCACAGTGAAACGAGTACTGCATCAACATGGGCTAAAAGGCCACTTCGCCAGGAAGAAGCCATTGCTCCAAAAGAAGCATAAAAATGCCAGATTAATGTTTACAAATGCACACAAGAACAAAGACCTTAATTTTTGGAGACAAGTCCCGAGGTCTGATGAATCTAAAATTGAACTTTTTGGGCATAATGACCATCATTACGTTTGAAGAAAAATGGGAGAAGCTTGGAAGCCTAAGATCACCATCCACACTGTGAAACACGGGGGTGGCAGCATCATGTTGTGGGGTTAGTTTGCTGCAGCAACATCTCAAGACATCAGCCAGGAAGTTAAAGCTTGGGTGGAAATGGGTCTTCCAAATGGACAATGACCCGAAGCATACTGCCAAAATGGTAACAAAGTGGCTTAAGGATAACAAATTCAATGTTTTGCAGTGGCCATCACAAAGCCCTGATCTCAATCCTATTGAAAATTTCTGGACAAAGCTGAAAAGGCCGAAGCAAGCAAGGCGACCTACAAACCTGGATCAGTTTGTCAGGAGGAATGGGCCCAAATTCTGACCAACTATTGTGAGAAGCTTGTGGAAGGATATCCCAAACATCTGACCCAAGTCACTCAGTTTAAGGGCAATGGTGCCAAATACTAATGAAATGTATGGAAACTTTTGACCTTGCACTAAGTAATAAAATTGAAAAGGAAAATTGGAATCAGCTCACCACACCTTGCGTTATGTAGTCAAGTATGCATGGAATGACGTTCTGACCAAAACGTGGAATACAGAGACAAGTAGGAAAAATTCTAGCTTCTGGCAACAATCCATAACAATATAAAAATTCTTTATTAAAAACACTTTACAATTCCAAAAATGTCATGGCACATTGTGGGGGACCCCGCAATGTGCCATGTGCCATGACATTTTTAGAATTGTAAAAATTGTTGCCAGAAGCTAGAATTTTTTCTAGTTGTCTCTATACTTCAATTAATAAAAATGCCTTAAAACATTCTCTCTCTCTCATTATTATGGCATTTGTCAAATATTAATAATTATGGTAATCCTAATTGACCTAAAACGGGAAAGATTTATTCTGATTTCTTGTCAGATATTGAGAAAAACATACAGATGTGTCTTTTATATTGTGTGTGTAAACTTCTGGTTTCAACTGTATGTATACCTATATGTTTATATGTATGTGTTTATGCAGTATGTATAAGTTTATATGCATATGTTTATATTTATTTTATACCTATATTTTTAAATCTATATGCTTATACTGTTTGCATACCGTATCTTTATACCTATATGTTGATGTATACTTTTATACATGCATGTTTTTATATGTACATTTTTATACCTATACTTTTATACATATATGTTTATATGTATATTTTATATGTTTATATGTGTATTTTATATGTGTATGTTTATATGTATATTTTATATGTTTATATGTATATTTTATATGTTTATATGTGTATTTTATATGTGTATGTTTATATGTATATTTTATATGTTTATATGTATATTTTATATGTTTATATGTGTATTTTATAGGTATATGTTTATATGTATATGTTTATATGTTTCTTCCTCTTCATCCTAATCGCAGATTGAGGCGTGATCCATAATGCTGCATTGCATGGTGCAGCGTGGATGCCGTGCCCTATACTTCCCTTCCTATATTTACTATTCTATTTATTTCCTCCTTGTCTTTCTTCTTAGATGTGATGTTATTGAAGGAGGCATTCAGCCAAGCAGAAACCCACACCCCTACTCCGGACAAGACTCTCCCCTCCCCAGACTGCACATGCCTGGGGCCAACATCCGCAGAGTGAGGGGAATTTCCCGCGCAATATCTGCCCTCAGTCTCCATGGCACCCGCACAAACACCCGGGGCGCGCAGATTGGATGGCATATTTGATGGGGAGGCGGAGAGACTGTGCGGTTTCTGTTCCAGTGTGACCTTTCCCCAGTCTTGATGCGAGCTATCGCTGTGTGCCATCGAGCCTTGCTGCCGCACACATGTAGCGGGAACGCTGCTGCCGCACACACGGCCGACATGTGGCGCAGTGTGCGATGCGCTTGTATCCGGCAGCGTATATAAGCTCTTTTAACTCTTTCATCTCCCAAGCACAAAGCTTAAGGGTACGTGCACACGCTGCAGAATCTGCTGCGGATTCATCCGCGCGGATTTTGCAAAATCCGCAGATAAATCCGCAGGTCTGTCTATCTGCGGATTATCCTGCGGTTTGGCTCTGCGGTTTCACCATCTCCACAATGGAGGAGATAGGAAACCGCTGCGGAATCCGCAGAAAGAATTGACATGTCAATTCTTTCTGCGGTTTAGAAACCGCAGATAATCCACACGGAAAATTCTGCAGCGTCTGCACTGCGGTTTCCATTTCCCATAGGGAATAATGGTACTGTACACCGCAGCAGAAACTGCTGCGGATCCGCAGGGCCAAATCCGCAGCTTGTGCACACACCCTAAGGGTATGTGCACACGTTGTGGATTTGGCTGCGGATTTTTCTACGTAGATTTTGCTAAATCTGCAGGTAAAATGACCTGCGTTTTACCTGCGGATTTAGTGCAGATTTTCTGCAGATTTAGTGCGGATTCCTATAATGGAAGAGGTGTAAAAGTGCTGCGGATTCCGCGCAAAGAATTGACATGCTGCGGAAAATAAATCGCAGTAAGGGTATGTGCACACGGTGTGGATTCTGCTGCGGATCCGCAGCGTTTCTGCAGCTGCGGGTCCGCAGCAGATTTAGTTGCGTTGTACAGTACCATTGTTTTCAATGGTAAACTGGAAAACGCAGTGCACATGCTGCAGATTTTTCCGCGCGGTTTTGCTGCGGTTTATAATCCGCAGCATGTCAATTCTTTTGTGCAGAAACGCTGCAGTTTCACACCTCATCCATTATGAGGTGTAAAACCGCAGGGCAAAACCGCAGATAGTCCTGCGGATTTATCTGCGGTTTTTACTACAAAATCCGCAGAGCCAAAAAACTCTGCGTGCACATAGCCTTAATCTGCGCAGAATTTTCCGCATCATGTGCACAGCGGATTTGGTTTTCCATTGGATAACATGGTACTGTACACCGCATGGAAAACTGATGTGGATCCGCAGCCAAATCCGCAGCGTGTGCACGTACCCTTAAAGGGAACCGTCCGTCTAACATTTTGCACGCCGCCATAAAGCGACTGGCGGTCACCGATATGTGCCACCTCTCAGAATAAATGTTCATATTGCTATGAACCCGGCCCAAGCATGCGTTCCCCTCCCCATTTACAGCATGTTTAACCATGTAAATGCCGCTGTCAATCACTGAGAGGAGCAATGAAATGGCGCATTCGTCATGTCACATCTCCCTCTTCCCCGCGACACAATGCCAATGTCGCCGATGGCTCATCCTGGGCACTGTTTTATCCATGTATTCCAATACCATTGCAGGATACAGAAAAAGTGATCAAATGACCGCAGGTGCATGTAAAAGAGATTAAGCCAAAAATAAAAGACTTATAAAAAAAATTATATAAAAATTAAATCATGATCACTCTTTCATAAATCAAAGAAAGAAAGAAATAAGCACATTCGGTATCGTCACATGCATAAAAGGCCAATCTACCAATATATAGAATGAATTAACTCATAAAAAACAAAAAAAAGGAAATGCCAGAATTGCCTCCCTAAAAATATGCAATAAAAAGCGATTTAAAAAAAATCATGTTTACCCCAAAATTGTATCACTGAAAATGTCAGGGAAAAAAAGAAGCCCAAAAATAGGATTATTGACATGAAAAAAAAGGGACACAAAAAAATGGCGACACAAACCCTTTTTTTTATTTTAGAAATTTCCTTTATACTCTTCTCCTAAATAAAAACAAAATTAAACATGTTTGGGACTGACGCAGTCATCCTGAGCTGGAGAATTTTTTTACTGCTTTTTTGCTGTTTTTTTTTTTGGGGGGGGGGTGAGGTTTGTCATTTCACTGCACCTGAAATTTATTTTTCATTTTTTGTACAATATAAGGTAAAATGAATGGTGTCATTAAAAACTCGTCCCACAAATAGTAAGCCCTAATACGGATATGGGGATGGTAGAAAGATGATGGTTCTTAGAAAAAAGGGAGGAAAAACAATTGGAGCGTAAAAATGAAAAATCGCCCGTGTATAGAGGGGTTAAGGCTGGGGCTAGATGGCGAAATTTAGAGGTTGCTACATCACTGCATAATGCAAGTGAATGGGGTCACATTACAACCCTCAAATGTACGTTGCTGTTCCCCCCACATCCTAAGGATCGATGGGGATCCCGGAAGTTGTGTACCCCCCCAGCAATCATTAGGATCCCTTGTACTAGACTATCACTGCCTGACATCCCTTTTCCGCTCGGCATATAACATATTGAGGATCGTTATGATAACGCTAATTGCCAATGGCAGAGGGAAGTCTTCTGCTTCGGAACAATGTATCGAACATAAAAGTTGTCGGTTGTCGTTAGGACTGTTGTAAGCGATGGCCGTCCGCAGGAATATTCTCCAGATCATATCATTTGCATGGTGATACTTGTATTCCTTGTGAAATTAGATTTTGTGGTACACCGTCCCTCCGTTATTCCTCATGGAAATGTGAAACTAAGCCGTCAACGGAGTACTCCCCATTTCGATGAGAAGCGCTCTGCTACTATCAGCACTGACAGGATGGTGTCACACTCCCCCCACAAGGGGAATGGGGAAAAAAAACATTTCCAGGAGGAACAACAGAGGAACGGCACAACCCAATTCCGCTGATAGATTCCATTCGTATTTAGCAGAACTGACGTGTTGAAGGTTCCATTTATATACTATGTGGGAGTGCTTCATCCTATCGGAGAGGGATCGCTTGTGCCGATCAGACAGGGAGTAATTAAGAGCAGCAGGTAACGGTAATGAGTATTGATGTGTCCATTATCTCTCACGGTGGTGTCGGCCCCAGGCCCCGGGTAGGTGTAATCCTGTTATCTGATCGGCCCGGGTGATATCCAGAAATCTCTGGGAGACAAGCTCTCCTGGGGATCAATCATCCACATTAGGTCTCTAGTAACAAGGCTGAGAAACAATACCGCAATACAGTGGTCTCTAACCGTACCCAATGTGCAACTACAACTCACAGCATGCCCTAATAGCCGGAGCAAGGCATTGTGCTGTACAGTAGAACATCACGCAGGACTTTATTAATCCTCCAGTGCAGCAGGGCAAGAAAACAAGATCAGTCTCTCCAAAGGTCCTGCTATCTACAGTGCGGAGGCAGTCGTAATCTGTACACTTGTGGTAATAGCAGGTACGCAGGATGCAGTGACGAGGCGCGAGACAGAAATGACTTTAAACGTTAACTTTTATAGATAAATGCCGTTAGGGCTATTGTTACGCAACCAACAGAATAACAGTAGTCCTCGCAGGGAGCCAATACACATAAACAAGGATTGGGAGAACACGACTATTCCGGCAAAGACCGTGGTCACTATATGGCCGCGGAATGGCAGACTACGGGTCCTTAGTCACTATGCATCACTTATCCGTCCTGATTTCCCTCGGCTCTCTGGCCCTCCTCAAGTCTCCACCTCCTTCTCCCTCGTTCTGCTGACTCACACAGTCTGGCCCTCTCCGCCCCTCTTCTCTGGACTCCTCCCCCAACTGCCCTGTCAGTCTCAGCAGTCCATCCCCTAGCTCTGCTCCCTGGAAACAGATACCCCAGGAACCTGGAAGACGGTCCCTGTTGTGAATTCACTTTCTGGCCTGCCTCTGGTTACTCCTGAAGGTAGTGGAGCTGGTTGTGTTGACAGAGGGGTCGCGAGTTCTCTTTCCGGGCTCCCTCTGGTGGTTACAGGAGGTAATGGAGCTGATCCAATTAACAGAGGCCTGCCACCTGATAATGAGGAGGACGATTGGACATTTGGAGTTTCTGACTGGATTTAAGACAGCCGACTCCCTCTATCCCTGCTGGTGATTTTTTCCTGCCTCCTGAGGTCTTAGTTCCAGCTCAGTCCCTGCATGCTCAAGCTAAGTGTTCTTTTGCTATTGTTCACATTTGATTTGGTTCTGTCTATTTCAGTTTTGTGTGGTCAGCCAGCCCCGGCTGGGGCTGTGCTGAATTTCCATCCTTATGTTACTGTTTGTGCCAGTTTGTTTTTGTCCCTTATTAGATTGACCTCTCTTTGCTCTGCTTTCAGAATATACCAGAGTGCTGATATAGTGGGTGAAGTCTAGTGACTTCAGTATTTTTTCTATCTGATGTGTTGGGCATTTTTTGCAGGGTTTTTTGCGTGATTGCAGACAGTGTCTTTCCTTTCCTGTCCTGTCTAGTTAGTTTGGGCCCCATCGTTTGCTCAGCCTATTTTCCTACCTGCGTTTGTGTTATCATCTTGTCTCACCGACAATATATGTTTGGGGGCTATCTATTACTTTGGGGTCTGCTCTTGGGCAGTTTAGATTTCCCCTTTCTTGCTTTAGGCTTATTTAGTTCTCTGGCTGTGTCGAGGCATCTAGAATCATCGTAGGTACGCTCCACGGCTACTGCTAGTTGTCTGGATAGGATCAGGGGTCTGCAATCCACTTAGTTACCAACGTCTCTGGTTTTCTGTGGCTTAACTTGGTCCGCTCTGGTTTTCTGTGGCTTAGCTTGGTTTTGCTCTCCTCCTCGGTGACCCAATCATCACAGGTCCCCTCAGTTCTGGCCCGGGTACTTGGCGGAGGCCTCTCCTCCTTCACACTCATAGCAGTGCCCCGAAAACAGTGACTGACAGCCGTAGTGCCCCGAGAACAGTGCAAGACAGCCGTAGTGCCCCGAGAACAGTGCCAGACAGCCATAGTGCCCCCCCAGAACAGTGCCAGACAGCCATAGTGCCCCCCAGAACAGTGCCAGACAGCCGTAATGCCCCGAGCACAGTGCCAGACAGCCATAGTGCCCCCAAAACAGTGCCAGACAGTCATAGTGCCCCCAGAACAGTGTCAGAGAGCCATAGTACCCCGAGAACAGTGCCAGACAGCCATAGTGCCCCGAGCACAGTGCCTGAGAGCCATAGTGCCCCCCAGAACAGTGCCAGACAGCCATAGTGATCCCAGAACAGTGCCAGAACACCCTAACAATCTGGCCTTATTGTATTGTTGTATTGCAAGTCAAAAAAGACCTGTCCAGAAAAAGATCCCCACACGTCTAGTCAGAATCACATGATGGCACCGGACAATACTGACAGCGTGCACACTGTGTGCTTTGAGGATTTTCAATTCTGCAGTCATATAGAGCCCCAAGCCTGGACAACCCCTTTAATTATAGTGAGGTTGCAGTTGCATTGTGACTCTGGAGCCTTTTGCCCATATAAGAAGACAAATACGAATAAAGACCCACGATAGTTGGGGAACTTGTAGATTTTTCATCGGGGTCTACGAGCTTCAAGTTATATAAGTGGACAGGGAAATAAAACACTGTGGTGTTCCAAGACCTTGGAGCATTGGTAGCAATCTGGGCTCGTGGTAAGTTTGGGCCCTCGAGAGTTGCTCACTCCAGTAGAAGGTACCTACTGTGTAACTCTTGTGTGGTCACATTTTGGGAACTATTTCAGGGTCATTGGTTAAATTAGAAAATTCTTCTTACTGTATATGTTAGTATTGTTTGGCAGTATACTTTTGTGGACTATAGGGCAGTATTATGTTTTTTAAGTATTATTTGATTACTACATATCATTTAAAGGGGCTTATCCCATAATCTAGCATTTTTGGCATAAACCTAATACGAGGGACAGAAGGAGGACATAAATCCAGCCCCGCGGCGTTCACTGCGCATTCTCGCCCTGTATATATTGCATACGTGGTTTGACCGCACATGGACCGATACAGTGTGTGCACGCTCATCCTGGACATCTTTTCTAAAATGGATCATCACTTTAAACTCCTTTTGCACGTTTAATCGATTGGAATTAGAGACCCGTCCATACCAGCGTCAGAGAGTAAAGAAAAGACAGAACTCGGCCAAAAATCCCCTAGATCTTCGCCTATGCTGGCCATACACAGTCATTTCTCCTATTTGCACCATAACATGTAAGTTCAGCCAAGCATGCAGATTTATTTTAATTGGGAGAGTGGAATAATCCACTGTCGGACTCCAGAACAATCAATTGGAGATGCTGCGAGCCAACATGCCCGACCTTCTATTCCGCCAACCGTCCGTCCGTGGATGGACATTCCTTCATACACATTAGGTCGTTGGTCAATCCCAGTTTTCTAGACCTTCATGTTTATGGCCAGCATCGGTCCTCCGTACGCGACACTATAATGTGGTTTCAGAACACTTAGGTCTGTGTACGGACCGTGATGTATTACAGATCGCTGGTATCCGGACCCGAGTTCAACAGCCTTGTAACCAGATATGTTCATGTTGGGAGACCCTTGGCCTGTCCTTCTAAATTCAGCTTTAGATCAATTTTCCAGAAGATGGAAAAAAAAACATTTTTACGGGGCTTTCCAGCCTCTCCTGATATTGTGCACTCTCACCGACCTCATCTTTTGTACTCCTCGCACACTATATAGGTGACGAATGATAAATTAAAATGCCAGTTCACCAAATTGCTAATGCGGATGGCATCTTGTGCCCTGTATGTTGTGAATTCTGGGGGTGGCGTAATGGAAGTCCAGCGAGAAGATGCCTCTCAGACGTTGGGATGCACGGCCATCATAGCAGGTGCATGGGAAGTGTATGTCAGGACATGTTCTTGTAGGGAATTTCCCAGTGTCGCTGCCTTCTGCCTCTGCAATGCCTCATTATGCCATATTATAATGCTCTCAGCCTTACAGACCCCCCCGGGTTAACCCCTTATTTGCTTCAACATCACGCCGTTCAATTCTATAAGGAAACATTACAGATGGGGATTTTGGATCCTTGCATACAATGAGGTCATAAAGGAAGCGGATAGGCCCCCTGGGTACCGGTGCATGCTATGTGCTCTCCATAGATATTCTGTTTACATCTTCATTGTATGTCAAGTCTACTCGGGGGATTATGTCATATACAGCCTCGAGGCCTAAATGCACATTACGGTAATAATTCCCCCCCCAATAAACAGGTACGGTATTTTATCACAAGTCAAGTCACTTTGCTTTAATTATTGGTATTTGGAAGATTTTTTAGTCTGTTTGCTGGATTATCAGATTTTCTGGATTACTGGATGTCAGATAACATTTTTTCCCAAACACTGGACTCTATTTACCAGGCAATTTTTGGTGTAAAGCGCCAAGAAAAAAAAGTCGCAAACGACATATTGGCACTAAACCCTACCAATTTTCGCAATGCTAACCAAATTTGAAACATTTTCCGTAATTTTATAGGAGATGGGGCTGAAGTCAAAACCAGAAGATCGAATTTCAAAGCCGGCGTAAATTTGATTTTCTGAATGTCAGACACTTCCAAATGAGACAAATATATTAGGTAGCGGACAGCAGCTCCTCGCGACCAAGCAACAGATGGGCACGAGAGTAAGGAGAGAGGTGAGAGCTGCAGCTAGACACCTCCAGTGCTTATCTCTCCGAGATCTAAAGGATCGGGCATGCTGCCATCCAACTTGCCTGATATTTATTTTCCCCGACATCTGCCATTTTGGGAAAATTTGGACACCTTCATGCATGGGACTCGCCAGATGTGAGAGGTTGTAATGTCATCGGCACCGCTCAGTTCCTACACGGAGGGAGTGCCGCCTCTTTTAAACACAGGTACCCCACAACCCACCATCATGAATTTCACTTATGAGAAAAGACTTTTGAAAAGATAACGAAGCATCCATCCATGTGCCTGAAAAGTCTAGAAAACCCCTTTAAATAACAATTATCAGCTGTCTGCAGAAATTATAAAAATGCATGATCAATGGGGGTCCCAACGCTGGGAAGCTCATAGGCCTCAATGCAAAGTCTCCATCCAGGGTCCCTAACTATCACAGGTCTTTAATAGTAATAGCCTTACCATATGACCCAAAGGGACCTTTTGGACCCCTCAAAGCTCCAGGGTTCAGATGCGATTGCAAACCCTGCACCTACTATGGATATGTTCCTGCAGCAGACAGCAGGGGATAACGCTTGGTTGTTTCTTCCATACCCGAAGACTTTGAGAGAAACAACTTTGCACTTGCTCAACCCGAATATTGCTAGACTATTGAATTTCAAAGCTAATATTCCGATTTTTATAATATCAAGATCTAAACTTTAGCTGTTGAAAGCCTTTAAAGTTCCAACATACTACATACATCCTTAGCAGTGAAAGGTAAAGTAGATGTGCTCCGCAAATCCCATATGTAGACACCGCTACTATGGAGTGCAATGTATGAGCAGTATGCAGTATGCTCCTTAGCTGTCTCTGGTGGTGGCTGCCGGAATCCTGAATATTATAGTTTAATTCTATATAGTGTAATTATATATGTTTTATTTGACTCTTTATATTGTATGTGTTTTAGTAGGTTTTGTTAATTTGTGTAGATGTTTTTTATTGTGAGACGCAGCCTAATCTGTCCTATTAAAATAACTACAAGTTGTGAAATCCTATGCTGAGCTGTGATGTTGGCATCATAGAAGATCATTTCATAGACATGCAAGCTCATTAGAGCAACCGTAGGATTGAAATATAGACATTTCTAATGCATAGACACTCTACCTGTTGCCGTCCTCTCACCCCATTGCCTTCTTTTCCTCCTGATTCCAAGGTGGCCACCGCAGTGACACGGAGAGTGCAGAGGTAAACCAAACATTTCCTGTGCTGTGGGATATGAAAATTGGGGAGGAATGGCTTAGACTCCCGACTGTAATCTCCATGCAATCTTGGAAGCAAAAAGGAAAGCAAAGCTGACCTGAGAGGAGGGAGAAGTAATTGGCAAACGGCGGGCGCCAGTTAGAGTGGCAGGGTGGATGGTCATTTTAATGACATTAGAGTGACCATAATATCGCTGTCCATCACATAACTTGGCATGAGTCTTCCCTTAGCCTTGTGCCCTGGTTGAGTATTATCCCTCCACAGGCACAGAACACAGTAGTGGACATTTAATTATAGTGCTTGATGATGTCTAAATTTACGTTTCGGCAATTTAACAAACTGGAACAAAGAACATAAAATAATTGATGCCAATCACTAGGCTTGTTTGACACTCTTCTCTCCCTCGTGGGTGGCACTTTTCTTGGCACATCTCTCTCAGTGTTGTACCTAATCTAGTTAGACTTATTTTTAGAAGCGTGCCATCCATAGATTGATCCAGTCCTTCTTTCCATTTACATTTCTTTGGAAGGGAAGAGTGAACAATGCTGCAAGAGGGGTCAATGCTCCAAGACTGGACAATGCTCTATGAGTGGTCTATTCTCCAAGAGGGAACAAGGCTCCAAAAGTGGACAATGCTACAAGAGGGGACAATGCTCCAAGAGTGGGCAATGCTCCATGACAGGACAATGCTCCAAAGGTGGGCAATGCTCCAAGAGTGAACAATGCTCCAAGAGAGGATAATGCTCCGAGAGTAGACAATGCTCCAAGTGTGGATAATGCTCCAAGAGGGGACAATGCTCCAAGAGGGGACAATGCTGCAAGAGTGGACAATGCTGCAAGAGAGGACAATGCTCCAAGACTGTACAACGCTCCAAGAGTGGTCAATGTTCCAAGAGAGGACAATGCTCCAAGAGTGGACAGTGTTCCAAGATTAAACAATGCTCCAATAATGAAAAATGTTCCAAGAATAGACAATGCTCCAAGAATGTACAATGCTCCAAGAGTAGACAATGCTCCAAGGGTGGGCAATGCTCCAAGAGAGGACAATGATCCAAGAGAAGACAATGTTCCAAGAGTGGGCAATGCTTCTAGAATGGGCAATGTTCCAAGAGAGGACAATGATCCAAGAGTGGGCAATGCTCCAAGAGTGGACAATGCTCCAAGACAGGGCAATGCTCCAAAAGAGGACAATGCTTCAAGAGAAGCCAATGTTCCAAGAGTGGGAAATGCTTCTAGAATGGGCAGTGTTCCAAGAGAGAACAATGCTCCAAGAGTGGGCAATGCTCCAAGAGTGGACAATGCTCCAAGACTGGGCAATGCTCCAAGAGTGGGCAATGCTCCATGAGTGGATGATGCTCCAAGAGTGAGCAATGCTCCATGAGTGGACAATGCTCCAAGAGTGGGTAATGCTCCATGAGTGGACAATGCTCCAAGAGTCGGCAATGCTTCATGAGTGGGCAATGTTCCAAGATTGGACAGTGCCCCATGAGTGGACAATGCTCCAAGAGTGGGCAATGCTCTAAGAGTGGGCAATGCTCCAAGAGTGGACTGTGCTCCCGTGGTCTTCTCTTATGTTTACAACTGATCACTAACAATGAATGAGTGTAAGGAGCCATTGAAAGCTGCCATTGATCAGCTAATTACGGGGAGGGTATTGTCATCCCTAATACTATTCTGCAAAGTAGCCGTCTTACGGATGAGTTCACACTCTGCATAAATTACTTTGCTTAAAAAACTTTATCCATGTGTAACAAAAATAAGTCAGTGCATAATCGAGAGCTCGCTGCGGATTATCTTCTCCTCAATATGTCAATTTTAATAAGATTTAGCACAGATTTAACCTTTCATAATGCATAGGGTAAAATCCTTATCAAAGTCTGCACCAAAATCCGTATCTTTCAAACATGAGGGTTTTTTCGGTACATATATTATCCGCTATTTTTACTATTCATGTGTCCTTTTTTTCTGCAAAAAAATAAATAAAATTAAGACATGTCCTGCTTTGATCCACTTTGCGGATTAAACTAGCCATCAGTGTCAATGGCCCTATGACACTAAAAGCTAACACATGGATGTCATGTTTAATGGGTGAAAAAAAGGAACAATTTAATTTTTTCCTTTTAGAACAACAGATGCAACAAGGATTAGAAAAAAATCACAAATGGACCAAAAATGAGTCACAGAAAAAAAACAAAGATTTTTTTTTGCGGTACTTTTCGGGTGGATTCCAGGTAGATTCCCCCTGAAAAAGATGTCATATGCACATATCCTAATGTATAAAATTCTCGGCTATATGGATAAATTAATTTCTACTTCTGTAGTCTGTCCTAATGAGTATATCTCCAATCTTTTTCATCCCATAAGGGCACTTATGTCTATAGCTCCATTATACCGATAACATCCATCCCATAAGGGATAATGCTGTCTATAGCTGCAGCAGATCAATATTTTCCATCCAATAAGGAACACTAATGTATATAGCCGCACTAGAATAATAGTTTCTTTCCAAAGAAACAATAATGTACTGTATGTAGCTAAATCACAAAATAGTATATGGCTGTAACTGGGTGCGAAAAATGCAGAAAAAAAAAGAAACAAACTGCACTCAAATAATGAAACATCAAGCAGAGGTTAAAAACATATAAGCTAGGAATAATCAATAAATCATAATAAGTTATCACCTCTTATATAAAACTTAAATATTAGGTATAAATTCATATACATAAATTCCAACAAAAGTATCAATATATGTAATATAACTAACAGTGATGAGCGGACGTGCTGGGATAAGGTGATAGCCGAGGGTGCTAACCGAGTGTCTTCAACACTCGATCCTTTGTTCTAAGGAAAGATAAGCCTCCATTAAAAGTTTACGACAGAGGGAGGGCCCCTGTACCGGAGCCGATCTTGGCTATTAAACGATCACCGATTGGCTACATACAAGCTGCGAACATTCTACTACAAACATTCTACTCTCGTTCTCGGCAGCACATCACCTGTTTACACCAGGCAATGTGCTGCCAATATTGATGATTTTTAGGCCACCAAAGAATCATTACACAGGATGAACTTTTTGCTCATTTTTTGAGGTGATTGCCCAACTATTTAGAAGGGTCTAGATTCGTTCTGATTATTGGCTCATCGGAATGAACAATCATTCCTCTCTACCTCCTGAGAACATAGGCTCCCTCAGCCTGGTGTAGCGTTTATGTGTATGGGAGAAAATGTGTTACACCATCAGCTAACAAATGTGTTTGGCCAGCTTCAACATCAAAAACACTTTTATATCAAGGACCCATTGGGTCCCCATGTGTATCGCCACCATCTATGGATTCCTCAAGAATGTGTAACACGGAACTGTTTGTTTTGCGCCTCAAAAAAATGGATTGTTTTTCATCTGGATGATGGTCCATGTTTTCATCCATTCCGTGTATCTGTTTTGCGTATCATCCATTTTTCTTGTATGGAAATAAAAACACAGATTGAAGTTTCCCAAGCCCTTCCTAGCAGATGGTTTATGAAAAACCGATAGCGTTTGAATGTAATTTTTTAATGACCCGTTGACTTTAACGGGAAAGTTCTGTCCCATAAATTGACCAAAGTGGGGCACATCTAAATACTTTTTATGTAGACCATCAAGCTTCAAAAATGGATATGTGAATATAATGTGTCTGTGTATTGTCTTGGCTTACTTCCCTCTAGCTGTCTTGGTTTGGCAGAGCGTTTATGTATTTTCAACAGGAAGAGAAGATAAATTTGCTGCCAGACTTCTTGAACATCAACATACAGTGGGGAAAAAAAGTATTTAGTCAGTCAGCAATAGTGCAAGTTCCACCACTTAAAAAGATGAGAGGCGTCTGTAATTTACATCATAGGTAGACCTCAACTATGGGAGACAAACTGAGAAAAAAAATCCAGAAAATCACATTGTCTGTTTTTTTTTCATTTTATTTGCATATTATGGTGGAAAATATGTATTTGGTCAGAAACAAAATTTCATCTCAATACTTTGTGATATATCCTTTGTTGGCAATGACAGAGGTCAAACGTTTTCTGTAAGTCTTCACAAGGTTGCCACACACTGTTGTTGGTATGTTGGCCCATTCCTCCATGCAGATGTCCTCTAGAGCAGTGATGTTTTTGGCTTTTCGCTTGGCAACACGGACTTTCAACTCCCTCCAAAGGTTTTCTATAGGGTTGAGATCTGGAGACTGGCTAGGCCACTCCAGGACCTTGAAATGCTTCTTACGAAGCCACTCCTTCGTTGCCCTGGCGGTGTGCTTTGGATCATTGTCATGTTGAAAGACCCAGCCACGTTTCATCTTCAATGCCATTGCTGATGGAAGGAGGTTTGCACTCAAAATCTCACGATACATGGCCCCATTCATTCTTTCATGTACCCGGATCAGTCGTCCTGGCCCCTTTGCAGAGAAACAGCCCCAAAGCATGATGTTTCCACCACCATGCTTTACAGTAGGTATGGTGTTTGATGGATGCAACTCAGTATTCTTTTTCCTCCAAACACAACAAGTTGTGTTTCTACCAAACAGTTCCAGTTTGGTTTCATCAGACCATAGGACATTCTCCCAAAACTCCTCTGGATCATCCAAATGCTCTCTAGCAAACTTCAGACGGGCCCGGACATGTACAGGCTTAAGCAGTGGGACACGTCTGGCACTGCAGGATCTGAGTCCATGGTGGCGTAGTGTGTTACTTATGGTAGGCCTTGTTACATTGGTCCCAGCTCTCTGCAGTTCATTCACTAGGTCCCCCCGCGTGGTTCTGGGATTTTTGCTCACCGTTCTTGTGATCATTCTGACCCCACGGGGTGGGATTTTGCATGGAGCACCAGATCGAAGGAGATTATCAGTGGTCTTGTATGTCTTCCATTTTCTAATTATTGCTCCCACAGTTGATTTCTTCATTCCAAGCTGGTTGGCTATTGCAGATTCAGTCTTCCCAGCCTGGTGCAGGGCTACAATTTTGTTTCTGGTGTCCTTTGACAGCTCTTTGGTCTTCTCCATAGTGGAGTTTGGAGTCAGACTGTTTGAGGGTGTGCACAGGTGTCTTTTTATACTGATAACAAGTTTAAACAGGTGCCATTACTACAGGTAATGAGTGGAGGAAAGAGGAGACTCTTAAAGAAGAAGTTACAGGTCTGTGAGAGCCAGAAATCTTGATTGCTTGTTTCTGACCAAATACTTATTTTCCACCATAATATGCAAATAAAATGAAAAAAAAACAGACAATGTGATTTTCTGGATTTTTTTTTCTCAGTTTGTCTCCCATAGTTGAGGTCTACCTATGATGTAAATTACAGACGCCTCTCATCTTTTTAAGTGGTGGAACTTGCACTATTGCTGACTGACTAAATACTTTTTTTCCCCACTGTATGTTCCCTTAAAATAATGGGATGAACCATTGGAATTCCAATAGTTCAATTCTTCCCTTCCAAACATGTTGGGGGTGAGTCGGGAGACTCACATACACATGAGATGGTGGACGATTTTGACAAAATCAATGGGTTTGGCCAACTTTCTTTTGATGAGTATGGTGGCCCTAACGTCTACTGATGACTATTCCTTGACTAGACCAAGGTTTCCTTCCCATAAAAGACACCAATGTCTATATCTCCACTAGTGCTTTACTGGAGGGCCATTGGACTCTTTTAGCATTTTGCCCTGGTTTCGTTCTGTACAATATCTGCCTATGTGAATAGTCAAGGAGGTTATAATGTGTCTACACAAGGTAATGAGAACCTAGAATTCCTAAAATGAATCTCAAGTAGCTCCCTTTCTTATCTAAATGAAACTGATAACAGCCTATAACGTTCTTAATAGAACGGAATTAAGAAAATGTCATCAGCCGGATTGGGTCGAAGTGACCCTGCTCCTGTATGAAGAGACTCTCATGAGGTGGGTGAGAGGATCCGAAAATTTCCCACTGTTGCAGTACACAAGCCTCCTTGGCATTAACCTGCTTTTAACCTGAAAGCTAAGGATATGTTGTAGGTTTTCTGCTCCTAATTCATTCTCCCGAGGCAGCGTGACTGGTCTGTATTCCCATATCGCAAGAACATGCGGAGATGTTCACCACACTTGGTCTTGACCTATGCTGGTGCTCATCTCCGGAAAACCCACAGAAACTTGGCACCGAGCAGCAAGAGCTCATTAGCTGAAACTTCTGTGCCCACGAGAGAAAGCCTGGAAAGCGGAGAACATCCTCACCTCGTACATTGCAGCGGAGGATATTGTAGAAATCTATTACATCCTTATCAGTATGCAATTTGTGGTCAGATCCTTATAATTTATTATTAACATTATCGATGTGGATACAGAAGGGAGGGAGGAAGCCCCTAAGCAAAAGCCACAGGACCAAACCCTCCAAAAGAGATTCACTTGACCAACCTCCTCAATCCTGAGAACAGAGATAATCTAGAACTTTTTTGCAAGCCTCCCCCTTTCTTTAACCTTTTGGCCCTTTGTCTTCCTACTGAGATGAAAGACAAAACCAAATTGATGGGGGGGAGCAATATCTAGGGCCCCATATAAACCTTGGAGACTATTTCTATGGAATGAATCTGTGTGCAAAATATTGTATCTAGGATTTATGTTTATAAATGTAAAGTATTTCCTCCAAAATTTTACTCGTCCTGCTCCTTTTAAAAATAAGGGCATGTCACACTAAGAGATATCGCTAGCAATATCGATATAACTAGTGACGTTATAGCGATATTGCTAGCGATATCGCTATGTCTGGTACTTACCTACAACCCGCTCCCCCGCTGCTTATCGCTGATCGCGCGAGAACGTCCTGGACTGTTTCTCGTCGTCAGATTCCTGCGGCGCTTCCTGCTGTGACGACGAGCGACGCGTGGAGCCGGGCGGGAGGACGCAGGATCGCCTGGTGTGACAGGTAAGTAGCGACCCCCGTCCCCAGCGATGTCGCTAGTGAGATCTGCCTGTGTGGCAGATCACTAGCGACCACTTAGCGATGTACCAGCGATCCTGACCGCGTCATATCGCTGGTCGGGATCGCTGGTACATCGCTAAGTGTGACAGTACCTATAGAATAGAGGATAGTGATAGACAAATAGATGATATATAGATAGATAGAGAGATAGATAGATAGATAGATAGATAGAGTAGCAAAGCCAGGTAGAACTGGGTTTAATCTTAGCACTGCAGGTCTTAATTAGATGCACTTTACTAGCTTTGACTTAAGGTACTGTCACACTTAGCGATGCACCAGCGATCCCGACCAGCGATATGACGCGGTCAGGATCGCTGGTACATCGCTAAGTGGTCGCTAGTGAGCTGCCACACAGGCAGATCTCACCAGCGACATCGCAGGGGTCGGGGGTCGCTACTTACATGTCAGACGAGGCGATCCTGATGTCCTCCCGCCCGCGTCCACACGTCGCTCGTCAGCGTCACAGAAAGCCCAGCAGGAAGCTGACGACGAAAAACGGCCCAGGCCGTTGTCGCGCGATCAGCGATAATCAGGGGGGAGCGGTCGGAGGTAAGTATCAGACATAGCGATATTGCTAGCAATATCGCTGCTACGTCACAAAAAACAGTGACGTTATAACGATATTGCTAGTGATATCGCTATGTGTGACAGGCCCTTAAGAACCAGGAAATACGTTCACCTTGTGGCAGTCTGTTGGGGGTTGAGCAGAGAGGAATGTGTTGAAGCTGGTGAGTGAGCAGCCAAAATGTGAGCCGTATCTGAGAAAGACAAGCCAGTGTCTCTCTGAATGGAGGCTGCACGGGTCAGCTAGGAAGGCTGAGCAGTCTGTGTGTTTGAGCTCAGGCTGATTGTGATACCAAGACTTGTAGGCCTGTACCTCTTCTTTGTGTAAAGTTTGCTCTGAGAGAACAGACTTTATATACCACCTTATTGTATCTGAGAAGAAAAGACCTCTGGTATTGGCAGTCTCAGTCACAAGCTGAGAGGGAGAGGACTGTAATCTGTTTGAGTGAGCCTGCACTGACATATATGTCCTTGATGAATGAATTGTTTATTTGATGCAATACTTTTGTGCCCAGAAAAGGGTGTTTTTGGTTTTGAAGCCCTTGGAGGTTTATGAAAGCAATTAAACTGCACCTGTATGGATCAAACTGCATTGCCTGTGTGTACGCTGCCTAATGTCTACATGAGAGAGTAAATCCCTATGATAGATAGGTAGATAGATAATAGATAGATAGATAAATAATAGATAGATAGATATTAGATAAATAGATGTGAATAGATTATAGATATGTAATGCCACTTATTATCTCCTGTGCTTTATGTAAAATAAGCAGCATCTTTCGACAGATTGAATGTGGAGTCTGAGCTGAGCATCTGTAAATGACCGACTTCAACTTTTTCACTTTTTCTGATATATTCTTTGTGTGGTGGAACAAACACATTCTTATTTAAAGGCTTCCTCCAAACATACAGGAGAAAATAGAGAATTGGTTTAGTATGATTCATTGTGTGAAGTTACAAAGTGGCACTTGTTTTTGTGGTTGTGCTCAGCGCAGCATGCCCACGTGATTGGGCAGTCACGCAACTATGCTCTGTAATGTAGAGAGAAGACTCCCTCCGAAGGGTGATGAAAGTGATAACTGGTGACTGTCCTCTTCTGGCAATGATACAGTATTTCTGCCATGGATAAACCTCTTCAATAAGTGACAATTACTTATTAAAGGTACAGTGGCTTGCAAAAGCATTAACCCCCTTGGCTTTTTACCTATTTTGTCACATTACAGCCTGTGTTTAAATATAGTTTGAGAAAAATATAGGCAGAAATTAAATTTATGGGATCAAATAACTAAAAATTGGCATGTGCATATGTATTCACCCCTTTTGCTGTAAAACTCCGACAAATTTATAGGGCAAGCAATTCCCTTCTTAAGTCACATGCTTAGTGAGAAGAAGACCCCCTGTGTGCAATCTAAGTGTCCCATGTCGGGCATGTAGTGCAGCGGTGTTCACACAGTGTGACAAATAGGCAGGGACCACAGAAAGTTCAACATAAAATGTCTTTATTCCAGAAAACTCACATAGCCAGGTAAGCGATATCACTCCTTGTTCAAACCCGTTGCCGTGGGCAATTGCACTTCCGTATTTCTTGGGTGTGTCAGCAGCTTTGAAGTCCCTGACTCTGTTACATTCACACAGGCGTAGGTTGCACAGATCCTCCTGCCCTGCAGCTTGCAAAACCAAAAATTGACATACCCAAGACAAAACTGAGAGTTTAAATGGGAATTGTGGACATAGAGACACTCCCAAAACTCAAAGTGGAGGGAAGGATTCGCCCCACTACCAAACATGCAAATCCCTCCAAAAATAAAAACCCATGTTGGGTTTTCCAAAAATCTGACTTGGTCAACTACTTCGACCAAATCCTCTCTCGCTTTACAGACGTTTTGCTGTAATCACAGTGCTTTCAAGCAGGTTAAATATGTCTCTATACGCATCCTGGGGGACACATACCGGCCCTGTTATATGATCCCCCTCACACGCAGTATAAACATACCTTTTTCTGGAAGGCCACAGAGGATGCAACACCATTAACAAGAGGCACCACTAACCAAACACCATGAAGATCAAGGAGATCTCCAAACACCACCATGAAGACCAAGGAGATCTCCAAACAAGTCAGGGAAAAAGTTGTTGAGAAGAACAAGTCTGGGTTAGGTTATAATAAAATATCCCAATGTCTGGTGATCCCCCGGAGCACCATCAAAACCATTATCATTAAATGGAAAGAACATGGCACCACAACAAACCTGCCAAGAGAGGGCCATCCACCAAAACTCTCAGCCAGACAAAGAGGGCATTAATCAGAGAGCCAGCACAGAGACCAAAGGTAACCCTGAAGGAGCTGCAGAGTTCCCAAGCAGAGACTGCAGTATCTGTCCATATGACCACAATAAGCCGTACACTCCATGGAGGTGGCCTTTATGGAAGAGTGAGCAGAAGAAAGCCTTTACTTACAAACAAAAATTGTAAGGCTCATTTTCAGTTTGTCAAAAACATGGGAGACTCCCCAAATGTATAGAGGAAGGTGCTGTGGTCAGAGAAGACCAAAATTGAACTTTTTGGCCATCAAGGTAAACTCTATGTCTGACCAAACCAAACCAAACCACTTCACTCCAAGAATATACCATCCCTATAGTGAAACATGGTGGTGGTAGCATCATGCTATGGGGATGTTTTCTGCAGCAGGAACAGTGAAAATGGTCCAAGTCGAGGGGAAGAAGGATTGTGCGAAATACAGGGATATTGTTGAGCAAAACCTGTTTCAGTTTGTCAGTGATTTGAGACTGGGACGGAGGTTCACCTTCCAATAAGACAATGACTCAAAGAATATTGCTAAAGCAACACTTGGATGATTTAAGGGGAAACATGTAATTGTTTTGGAGTGGCCTAGTCAAAGCCCAGACCTTAATCCAATTGAGAATCTTTGGTCAGACTTGAAGATTGCTGTTCACCAGACGAAACCATCTAACTTGAAGGAGCTGGAGCAGTTTTGACTTGAGGAATGGACAAAAATGCCAGTGGCAAGATATGGAAAGCTCATAGAGACTTATCCAAAGCGACTTGCAGCTAGAATTGCCACAAATGGAGGCTCTATAAAGTACTGACTTTAGGGGGGGTGAATAGGTATGGACACTGAAGTTTTCAGTTATTTTGTCCTATTTGTTGTTTGTTTCACAAATAAAAAGAAAACCAAATGTTCACAGTTGTAGGCGTGATCTTTACATGAGCTGATGCAAACCCTCAAAAAACAATGAAATCCCACGTTGTGAGGTAGCATAACAAGAAAAATGATAAGTGGGTGAATTTTTTTTTCAAGCTACTGTATTTCTGCGTGGAAACCATGGTGGGTAGTCACACACAGATTAACCCCACTGAATAAGGCAAATCTGCATGCATATTTGTAGCAAATCAGAAACATAAATCACCCAACAACAACAAAAATCTGCTAAATGAACGTACCCCAAGGTAATGGATACATGTGGAGGATATGCTGTGGATTTTCCATTAAGACTTTGCTGCCCGAAAATCAACAGTATAATACAGTAACTGAAAAGTAGGTGAGATTTGACCCAACCTATCCACACTCAGGGGTGAACCTAGCCTCTCTGCCGCCTAAGGCGAACTGCACAACGGCGCCCCCCCCCTAGTAAATTTTTAAAATCGGTAGTAATTAATCTGGTTCATACAGATTCATGTCTATCCTGTAAAAATTTGTACAATAGTGGACATTTTAATTTAGAGAAATAGAGAAAAGATGTCTGAACACAAGGATATCAGCGCCATCACCACACATACAAGAACCACACAGAAGAATCCAGAAGAGGGGTCTATATACCACACACGATGTGTATGACTTGTATACACCATACACTACAGTTTATATACCACATACGATGTGTATGACCTGTATACACCATACACTACAGTTTATATACCACATACGATGTGTATGACCTGTATACACCATACACTACAGTATATATACCGCACACGATGTGTATGACCTGTATACATCATACACTACAGTATATATACCGCACACGATGTGTATGACCTGTATACATCATACACTACAGTTTATATACCGCACACGATGTGTATGACCTGTATACACCATACACTACAGTTTATATACCACACACGATGTGTATGACCTGTATACACCATACACTACAGTATATATACCGCACACGATGTGTATGACCTGTATACATCATACACTACAGTTTATATACCGCACACGATGTGTATGACCTGTATACACCATACACTACAGTTTATATACCACACACGATGTGTATGACCTGTATACACCATACACTACAGTTTATATACCACATACGATGTGTATGACCTGTATACACCATACACTACAGTATATATACCGCACACGATGTGTATGACCTGTATACATCATACACTACAGTTTATATACCACACACGATGTGTATGACCTGTATACACCATACACTACAGTATATATACCGCACACGATGTGTATGACCTGTATACATCATACACTACAGTTTATATACCGCACACGATGTGTATGACCTGTATACACCATACACTACAGTATATATACCGCACACGATGTGTATGACCTGTATACATCATACACTACAGTTTATATACCACACACGATGTGTATGACCTGTATACATCATACACTACACTCTATATACCGCACACGATGTGTATGACCTGTATACACCATACACTACAGTATATATACCGCACACGATGTGTATGACCTGTATACACCATACACTACAGTTTATATACCGCTCAAGAGGTGTACGACCTGTATACACCATACACTCCACTCTATATACTGCACACGATGTGTATGACCTGTATACACCATACACTACAGTTTATATACCGCACACGATGTGTATGACCTGTATACATCATACACTACACTCTATATACCGCACACGATGTGTATGACCTGTATACATCATACACTACAGTTTATATACCACACACGATGTGTATGACCTGTATACATCATACACTACACTCTATATACCGCACACGATGTGTATGACCTGTATACACCATACACTACAGTATATATACCGCACACGATGTGTATGACCTGTATACATCATACACTACACTCTATATACCGCACACGATGTGTATGACCTGTATACATCATACACTACTCTATATATACCGCACACGATGTGTATGACCTGTATACACCATACACTACAGTTTATATACCGCTCACGAGGTGTACGACCTGTATACACCATACACTCCACTCTATATACTGCACACGATGTGTATGACCTGTATACACCATACACTACAGTATATATACTGCACACGATGTGTATGACCTGTATACACCATACACTACAGTTTATATACCGCACACGATGTGTATGACCTGTATACATCATACACTACACTCTATATACCGCACACGATGTGTATGACCTGTATACACCATACACTACAGTTTATATACCACACACGATGTGTACGACCTGTATACACCATACACTCCACTCTATATACTGCACACGATGTGTACGACCTGTATACACCATACACTACACTCTATATACCGCACACGATGTGTATGACCTGTATACATCATACACTACACTCTATATACCGCACACGATGTGTATGACCTGTATACACCATACACTCCACTCTATATACCGCACACGATGTGTATGACCTGTATACATCATACACTACACTCTATATACCGCACACTATGTGTATGACCTGTATACACCATACACTACAGTATATATACCGCACACGATGTGTATGACCTGTATACACCATACACTACACTCTATATATCGCACACGATGTGTATGACCTGTATACACCATACAATACACTCTATATATCGCACACGATGTGTATGACCTGTATACACCATACACTACAGTATATATACCGCACACGATGTGTATGACCTGTATACATCATACACTACAGTTTATAAACCACACACGATGTGTATGACCTGTATACACCATACACTACAGGATATATACTGCACACGATGTGTATGACCTGTATACATCATACACTACACTCTATATACCACACACGATGTGTATGACCTGTATACACCATACACTACACTCTATATACTGCACACGATGTGTATGACCTGTATACACCATACACTACAGTTTGTATACTACACACAATGTGTATGACCTGTATACATCATACAATACACTCTATACACCGCACACGATGTGTACGACCTGTATACACCATACACTCCACTCTATATACCGCACACGATGTGTATGACCTGTATACACCATACACTACAGTTTATATACCGCACATGATGTGTATGACCTGTATACACCATACACTACAGTTTATATACCACACACGATGTGTATGACCTGTATACACCATACACACAACTCTATATACCACACACAATGTGTATGACCTGTGTACACCATACACTAGTTTATATACCGCACACGATGTGTATGACCTGTATACACCATACACTCCACTCTATATACTGCACACGATGTGTATGACCTGTATACACCATACACTACAGTTTATATACCGCACACGATGTGTATGACCTGTATACATCATACACTACACTCTATATACCGCATACGATGTGTATGACCTGCATACACCATACACTACAGTTTATATAACACACATGATGTGTATGACCTATATACACCATACACTCCACTCTATATACTGCACACGATGTGTATGACCTGTATATACCATACACTACAGTATATATACCGCACACAATGTGTATGACCTGTATACACCATACAATACACTCTATATATCGCACACGATGTGTATGACCTGTATACACCATACAGTACAGTTTATATACCACACACGATGTGTATGACCTGTGTACACCATACACTACAGTTTATATACCACACACGATGTGTATGACCTGTATACACCATACACTACAGTTTATATACCACACACGATGTGTATGACCTGTATACACCATACACTACAGTATATATACCGCACACGATGTGTATGACCTGTATGCACCATACACTACAGTATATATACCGCACACGATGTGTATGACCTGTATACACCATACACTACAGTTTATATACCACACACGATGTGTATGACCTGTATACATCATACACTACAGTATATATACCGCACACGATGTGTATGACCTGTATACATCATACACTACACTCTATACACCGCACACGATGTGTATGAACTGTATACATCATACACTACACTCTATATACCGCACACAATGTGTATGACCTGTATACACCATACACTCCACTCTATATACTGCACACGATGTGTATGACCTGTATACACCATACACTACAGTATATATATACCGCACACGATGTGTATAACCTGTATACATCATACACTACATTCTATATACTGCACACGATGTGTATGACCTGTATACACCATACACTACAGTTTATATACCACACACGATGTGTATGACCTGTATACACCATACACTACACTCTATATACCGCACACAATGTGTATGACCTGTGTGCACCATACACTCCACTCTATACATCACACACGATGTGTATGACCTGTATACATCATACACTACAGTATATATACTGCACACGATGTGTATGACCTGTATACACCATACACTCCACTCTATGTACTGCACACGATGTGTATGACCTGCATACACCATACACTACAGTATATATACCGCACACGATGTGTATAACCTGTATACATCATACACTACAGTATATATACCGCACACGATGTGTATGACCTGTATACACCATACAATACAGTTTATATACCACACACGATGTGTATGACCTGTATACATCATACACTACAGTATATATACTGCACACGATGTGTATGACCTGTATACACCGTACACTACAGTTTATATACCACACACAATGTGTATGACCTGTATACACCATACACTACAGTTTATATACCACACACGATGTGTATGACCTGTATACATCATACACTACACTCTATACACCGCACACGATGTGTATGACCTGTATACATCATACACTACACTCTATACACCGCACACGATGTGTATGACCTGTATACACCATACACTACAGTTTATATACCACACACGATGTGTATGACCTGTATACATCATACACTACAGTATATATACTGCACACGATGTGTATGACCTGTATACACCATACACTCCACTCTATGTACTGCACACGATGTGTATGACCTGCATACACCATACACTACAGTATATATACCGCACACGATGTGTATAACCTGTATACATCATACACTACAGTATATATACCGCACACGATGTGTATGACCTGTATACACCATACAATACAGTCTATATATCGCACACGATGTGTATGACCTGTATACACCATACACTACAGTTTATATACCACACACGATGTGTATAACCTGTATACACCATGCACTACAGTATATATACCGCACACGATGTGTATGACCTGTATACACCATACACTACAGTATATATACCGCACACGATGTGTATGACCTGTATACACCTTACACTACAGTCTATACACCACACACGATGTGTATGACCTGTATACACCATACACTACAGTTTATATACCGCACACGATGTGTATGACCTGTATGCACCATATACTACAGTTTATATACCGCACACGATGTGTATGACCTGTATACACCATACACTACAATTTATATACCACACACGATGTGTATGACCTGTATACACCATACACTACAATATATATAATGCACACGATGTGTATGACCTGTATACATCATATACTACACTCTATACATCGCACACGATGAGTATGACCTGTATACACCGTACACTACAGTTTATATACCACACACAATGTGTATGACCTGTATACACCATACACTACAGTTTATATACCACACACGATGTGTATGACCTGTATACATCATACACTACACTCTATACACCGCACACGATGTGTATGACCTGTATACATCATACACTACACTCTATACACCGCACACGATGTGTATGACCTGTATACACCATACACTACAGTTTATATACCACACACGATGTGTATGACCTGTATACATCATACACTACACTCTATACACCGCACACGATGTGTATGACCTGTATACATCATACACTACACTCTATACACCGCACACGATGTGTATGACCTGTATACACCATACACTCCACTCTATATACCGCACACGATGTGTATGACCTGTATACACCATACACTCCACTCTATATACCGAACACGATGTGTATGACCTGTATACACCATACTCTACATTATATATACCGCACACGATGTGTATGACCTGTATACATCATACACTACACTCTATACACCGCACACGATGTGTATTACCTGTATACATCATACACTACACTCTATACACCGCACACGATGTGTATGACCTGTATACACCATACACTACAGTTTATATACCACACACGATGTGTATGACCTGTATACACCATACACTACAGTTTATATACCACACACGATGTGTATGACCTGTATACATCATACACTACACTCTATACACCGCACATGATGTGTATGACCTGTATACACCATACACTCCACTCTATATACCGCACACGATATGTATGACCTGTATACACCATACACTACAGTTTATATACCACACACGATGTGTATGACCTGTATACACCATACACTACAGTTTATATACCGCACATGATGTGTATGACCTGTATACACCATACACTACAGTTTATATACCACACACGATGTGTATGACCTGTATACACCATACACTCCACTCTATATACCACACACGATGTGTATGACCTGTATACACCATACACTACAGTTTATATACCGCACACGATGTGTATGACCTGTATACACCATACACTCCACTCTATATACCGCACACGATGTGTATGACCTGTATACACCATACACTACAGTTAATATACTGCACACGATGTGTATGACCTGTATACACCATACACTACAGTATATATACCACACACGATGTGTATGACCTGTATACACCATACACTACAGTATATATACCACACACGATGTGTATGACCTGTATACACCATACACTCCACTCTATATACCGCACACGATGTGTATGACCTGTATACACCATACACTCCACTCTATATACCGCACACGATGTGTATGACCTGTATACACCACACACTCCACTCTATATACTGCACACGATGTGTATGACCTGTATACACCTTACACTACAGTATATATACCGCACACGATGTGTATGACCTGTATACATCATACACTACAGTATATATACCGCACACGATGTGTATGACCTGTATACACCATACAACACACTCTATATATCGCACACGATGTGTATGACCTGTATACACCATACACTACAGTTTATATACCACACACGATGTGTATGACCTGTATACACCATACACTACAGTATATATACCACACACGATGTGTATGACCTGTATACACCATACACTACAGTATATATACCGCACACGATGTGTATGACCTGTATACACCATACACTACAGTTTATATACCGCACACGATGTGTATGACCTGTATACACCATACAATACAGTATATATACCGCACACGATGTGTATGACCTGTATACACCTTACACTACAGTCTATATACCACACACGATGTGCATGACCTGTATACACCATACACTACAGTTTATATACCACACACGATGTGTATGACCTGTATACACCATATACTACAGTTTATATACCGCACACGATGTGTATGACCTGTATACACCATACACTACAATTTATATACCACACACGATGTGTATGACCTGTATACACCATACACTACAATATATATAATGCACACGATGTGTATGACCTGTATACATCATACACTACACTCTATACATCGCACACGATGAGTATGACCTGTATACACCGTACACTACAGTTTATATACCACACACAATGTGTATGACCTGTATACACCATACACTACAGTTTATATACCACACACGATGTGTATGACCTGTATACATCATACACTACACTCTATACACAGCACACGATGTGTATGACCTGTATACATCATACACTACACTCTATACACCGCACACGATGTGTATGACCTGTATACACCATACACTACAGTTTATATACCACACGCGATGTGTATGACCTGTATACATCATACACTACACTCTATACACCGCACACGATGTGTATGACCTGTATACACCATACACTACAGTTTATATACCACACACGATGTGTATGACCTGTATACATCATACACTACACTCTATACACCGCACACGATGTGTATGACCTGTATACACCATACACTACAGTTTATATACCACACACGATGTGTATGACCTGTATACATCATACACTACACTCTATACACCGCACACGATGTGTATGACCTGTATACACCATACACTCCACTCTATATACCGCACACGATGTGTATGACCTGTACACACCATACACTACAGTATATATACCGCACACGATATGTATGACTTGTATACATCATACACTACACTCTATACACCGCACACGATGTGTATGACCTGTATACATCATACACTACACTCTATACACCGCACACGATGTGTATGACCTGTATACACCATACACTACAGTTTATATACCACACACGATGTGTATGACCTGTATACATCATACATTACACTCTATACACCGCACACGATGTGTATGACCTGTATACACCATACACTCCACTCTATATACCGCACACGATGTGTATGACCTGTATACACCATACACTACAGTTTATATACCACACACGATGTGTATGACCTGTATACACCATACACTACAGTTTATATACCGCACATGATGTGTATGACCTGTATACACCATACACTACAGTTTATATACCACACACGATGTGTATGACCTGTATACACCATACACTCCACTCTATATACCACACACGATGTGTATGACCTGTATACACCATACACTCCACTCTATATACCGCACACGATGTGTATGACCTGTATACACCATACACTACAGTTAATATACTGCACACGATGTGTATGACCTGTATACACCATACACTACAGTATATATACCACACACGATGTGTATGACCTGTATACACCATACACTACAGTATATATACCACACACGATGTGTATGACCTGTATACACCATACACTACAGTATATATACCGCACACGATGTGTATGACCTGTATACACCATACACTACAGTTTATATACCGCACACGATGTGTATGACCTGTATACATCATACACTACAGTTTATATACCACACACGATGTGTATGACCTGTATACACCATACACTACAGTTTATATACCACACATGATGTGTATGACCTGTATACACCATACACTACAGTATATATACCGCACACGATGTGTATGACCTGTATACACCATACACTACAGTATATATACCGCACACGATGTGTATGACCTGTATACACCATATACTACAGTTTATATACCGCACACGATGTGTATGACCTGTATACACCATACACTCCACTCTATATACTGCACACGATGTGTATGACCTGTATACACCATACACTACAGTATATATACCGCACACGATGTGTATGACCTGTATACATCATACACTACACTCTATACACCGCACACGATGTGTATGACCTGTATACATCATACACTACACTCTATACACCGCACACGATGCGTATGACCTGTATACACCATACACAAGAGTTTATATACCACACACGATGTGTATGACCTGTATACACCATACACTCCACTCTATATACCGCACACGATGTGTATGACCTGTATACACCATACACTACAGTTTATATACCACACACGATGTGTATAACCTGTATACACCATACAACATAGTTTATATACCGCACATGATGTGTATGACCTGTATACACCATACACTACAGTTTATATACCACACACGATGTGTATGACCTGTATACACCATACACTCCACTCTATATACCACACACGATGTGTATGACCTGTATACACCATACACTACAGTTTATATACCGCACACAATGTGTATGACCTGTATACACCATACACTCCACTCTATATACCGCACACGATGTGTATGACCTGTATACACCATACACTACAGTTAATATACTGCACACGATGTGTATGACCTGTATACACCATACACTACAGTATATATACCACACACGATGTGTATGACCTGTATACACCATACACTATACTCTATATACCGCACACGATGTGTATGACCTGTATACACCATACACTACAGTTAATATACCACACACGATGTGTATGACCTGTATACACCATACACTACAGTATATATACCACACACGATGTGTATGACCTGTATACACCATACACTACACTCTATACACCGCACACGATGTGTATGACCTGTATACATCATACACTACACTCTATACACCGCACACGATGTGTATGACCTGTATACACCATACACTCCACTCTATATACCGCACATGATGTGTATTACCTGTATACATCATACACTACAGTCTATATACCGCACATGATGTGAAAATAGTCATTTTTCATTAAGCTGGGGCTATATGCCGACTTTTCCATGAAACAGCGGCTTCTATAATGCAGGTGAATGGGGTCGCATTATGACCCGCTAGGTACCGCCACAAAGAATCAGAACCAGTTGAATTTTTTTTTAAACTTGATTGTTACATTTGCAATACCTGCAATACCTTGTGGGTCATAATGCGACCCCGTCAATGGAGCAGCAGCAGCCTAGAGCAATTTTTGGCCGTTTGTGTCACAGTCAATGTCACCTTCTTTGATGTAATGGACGTGAAAGATATATAAATGCTATTCAAAACAATGTACATATTTTATATGACATTTTCTTAGTAAATATTAATATAAAACTGATTAGCTGTGGTGCGGGGGGGGGGGACCAACTTTAGGACCCCCTTAAATCCCCAAATAGTCACTCTACATTAAGGCTATGTGCCCACGTAGCGTTTTCCATGCAGAATATTCCTGAGTGGAAACGCACACCCTCCTCCCAGGAAAATGCATGCATTTTATGAAGCGCTTTTGTAAGCGCATTTGACGCTTTTGTTAAGCGTTTTCCTATGCGTTTTTGCTATACAACTGAATGCGTGCGTTTCCGCAAAATTATTGAACATGCTGCGTTTTTTTCCGCTTAGCGTTTCCGCAGCGGAAAAAAACGCACCATTAGGCCGGTTTCACATTAGCGCATTTTCAGCGCGCGCACGGCCGGGGGTAGCTCCGCCCCCGATCCGGCTCTCTGCCCGGCGTGCCCGCCCCTTGCTTGTAGCGCCGCCTACTAGCAGACAGCGGCGCCTGCGATCGGCGCACCCTATCTTTAGCATAGGGTGCGCAGATCGTGCGCAGGCCGTGCGCTAGTTGCGCTTTGACCTGTGCTGCGCACTTTTGACGGTGCGCCGTGCGCGCCAAAATCAAACTTTTCGGATTTTGGCGCGCACGGCGCACCGTCAAAAGTGCGCAGCACAGGTCAAAGCGCAACTAGCGCACGGCCTGCGCACGATCTGCGCACCCTATGCTAAAGATAGGGTGCGCCGATCGCAGGCGCCGCTGTCCGCTAGGAGGCGGCGCTACAAGGAAGGGGCGGGCACGCCGGGCAGAGAGCCGGCTCGGGGGCGGAGCTACCCCCGGCCGTGCGCGCGCTGAAAAAGCGCTAGTGTGAAACCGGCCTTAGCACAACATGTGCGTTTTCCATTATATTACATTGGATGCTTTTCTTAAGCGTTTCCACAGCAGAAACGCTTGTCTAAAAGTGCTGCGGAAACGCTTAAAAAACGCAATGTGGGCACACAGCCTAAAAGAGAGATATATGACTGAACTGCAATACCAGACATAGCCCATAGACAAGAGGGCGCTAACAAAGCAGAACTTTTCACAATCCCATTAATGTGGTGACCTCATATGTGCAGCCACTGGGAATGGGGAACCTGGCATCCCATGGATGATGCGGTCCTTAAGCCTCCTGCATGACCTAATATTAGCTCAATTATTGATCAAATCTAGCATCACAAATTAGGATTTAGTTCAGAAATAGCCACAAGATGTTCTGCAGCAGCTTGCACCTGCAAACCAAACCATATCACTAAGCAGAGGACATGGAGCATAGTCCTAATAGTCCAAAACTTTACCTACAACCTCTTCAACTTATGGGAATATTTGCTGAATATGTCAATATTGGCCAAGATGTTCTGCAGCAGCTTCCACCTTTACAAAACACACACTGCATCTTCAGGTTGAGTTGAGGCCAGGCCTAAGGGTATGTGCACACGTAGTGAAATCTGCTGCGTTTCCGCAGCGGTTTTGGCTCTGCGGAAACGCAAACTCGGTCCAACACCTTTATCAATCCATCAGGTTGCTGGTCTTCCTCTTCGCCTTGTTCCCTCTATTAATCCAACTATGTTATCCTTCTTCATTGATTGCTCTCTTCATATTATGTGTCTCTAAAGTAGGCAAATCATAGCGTGATGATCGTTGCTTTTGAATGACATGTCTGACTTGATTTGTTCCAAAATGTATATGTTTGTTCTTACCATCCATGATATTGATAACATCCTTCTTCAGCACCAAATAACAATGTTGCCTCCAAGGAAACACACGCATTCATCATTGTTTTCCATCAAAAAGGGCTTTATAGGTAAGGACATTGCTTCTTACAAGATTGCTCCTAAATCAACCACGTATTAAATCAACCACGTATTGAATCATCAAGAACTTGAAAGAGAGATGCTCAATTGCTGTGAAGAAGACTTCAGGGAGCTGAAAAAAGTCCAACAAGTGCCAGGACCCTCTCTTAAAGAGGATTCAACTATGGAATCGGTTCAACACCAGGGCAGAGCTTGCTCAGGAATGGCAGCAGTCAGATGTCAGTGCATCTACACTCACAGCAAGGTGAAATATTTTGGAGGCTGGCCTGGTGTTAAGAAGGACAGCAAAGAGGTACTGTAATTTCTCTCCAAAGAAATAAGCAAAGACAGATTGGCGTTCTGTAGGAAGTACAGGGATTGGGCTACAGGAGGCAGGAGTAAAGTTAAGAAAAGGTGAGCACTACAATCAGTCCTGTGTCTGCCAACAGTAAAATATCCTGAGCTGGGTGGGGGCTTCTCATCTATGCAGGGGGCTCACTCACAACTTTGCCTAAGCATAGACTGGTATTTAAACCTCATCCAAGAGGAACCAACGATGCAGGAGCAATTTGGTGATGAACAATGCTTTTTCCACCATGATGGAGACCATGTCACAAGGCCAAAGTGATCACTAAGTGGTTTGGTGAACAAAACATTGAAATTTTGGATTCACGGCTAGAAAATTCACCAGTAGTCAATGCTCAAAAACAGGTGGACAAACAAAAACACAGAAATAGTGATAATCTCCAAGCACTAATTAGACAAAATTGGTTGGTTATCGGTCAGGATTTAGCCGGGGGTGAAATCTTGAAAAATAAGGGTCAACAGTGTAAATATTGAGTCTGTACATAAACTTTTTGTGTTTGTCAGTAAAAGTTTAAAAACGTATGAAATGCTGATAATCGTACTGCAGGGACCACAGACACAGCTGACTAAAAGATCTGGACACTGAGGCAGCAAATTGTGTCTCCAAATTGTGGGCCGCCATGACTGTAGCGCTAGTTAAATGTTGGCCAAACAAGCGTCCTGCCGACATATCTCTCTATGGGGAGAGAGGAGTAAATCACTGCCAGGATCAACAAGAGGATTGGGAGACTAAATTCCAATCCTCAGCTCCCCTGACATCATCTGTCCCCGTACACATTGGGTGGTCGGCACACTGTGCCAAAATCGGTTTAGCCGCCTCTTATCCAATGTGCAGCTTGTACTCTAGTAACCCTGACGCTTTCAGACGTGCCTCGGGGTGCACTTTTATGCCATCTCATGTCTGCCGTACACTCAGGTTCCGATGCACCATTTCATCCGGTACTCCATGAACACCTTGCAGGCGTGGTGGCATGCGAGGGCACGGCACAGAGCAGATGGCACGGGTTTTGGATTACACGGAGGGTTTATATCGGTTCAGCAATACTTCAGGACGTATAATATATTGCAAAACTTTTTAATCAGCACCTATGTGACCGTTCTTTCCACGATGATGGAGTCAGGAGATGCTATGAATAGCACAGAAGCAGCAGCACATGGACTGATGCTGGGTGTTCTGCAGCAGATTTGGATGCTTTGGATGCTGCTGCTGAGCAGAGCCAGGATCTGCCCTCTTCTGCTCTCAGTTCCCTGGCAGTCCCAGCACATTTCATGCAGCAGCTACACAATATATTGCGCTGATTGGTCCGCGCCATGTGAATGGAGCCGAGGATACATCCAATGGCAAAGCTGCAATCGGACGGAGGACCAGTGAGGAGAGAGCGCCGCAGCCATCCAGGATACAGCGTTCATCAGCATCTCCTGGAGACACTTCCAGTTAACCCGTTCCCATGTAGCCCCCAAAGTAATGAACCAAAACAACAGCACGGAAAAGAAGTGCGAAACCAGACGAGGCTTATGGGGACTAGTGATAAACCGGGGTAGGATTACAGCCACCAACATGTACCAGAATGGGGATTAAACTTCAAAGTGAGGAGCAAGCATTAAACCGGGCGCAAGATTAGCGGGGCATGCATGTAACTCCAGCGGGATTACGGGGACAGATATTACACTGGAGTAGGATTATAGTAATAGGTATTAATGCAGGACTGGTATAAAGTCACGCCTATTCATCTGGCAGGATTATAGTACCAAGTACCAAACCCAAGCACCAGATTATAGCACAGAGATTAAACCAGGGTAGGATTATAGAATAGAGATGAAATCCGGGCAGGATTATAGTACAGAGATTAAATCAGGACAGAATTATAGTACAGAGATTAAATCCGGGCAGGATTATAGTACAGAGATTAAATCAGAACAGGAATAAAGAATATAGATTAAATCAGGGCAGGATTATAGTACAGAGATTAAATCCGGGCAGAATTATAGTACAGAGATTAAATCAGGGCAGGATTATAGTGCAGAGATTAAATCAGGGCAGGATTATAGTACAGAGATTAAATCCAGGCAGAATTATAGTACAGAGATTACATCAGGGCAGGATTATAGTGCAGAGATTAAATCAGGGCAGGATTATAGTAAAGGGATTAAATCAGGGCAGGATTATAGTACAAAGATTAAACCAGGGTAGGATTATAGAATAGAGATTAAATCAGGGCAAGATTATAATATAGAGATTAAATCAGGGCAGGATTATAGAATATAGATTAAATCAGGGAAGGATTATAGTACCGAGATTAAACCAGCGCAGGATTATAGAATAGAGATTAAATCAGGGCAGGATTATGGTACAGGGATTAAATTGGCAGGATTATAGTACAGAGATTACATCAGGGCAGGATTATAGTACAGAGATTTAATCAGGGCAGGATTATAGTACAGGGGTTAAATCGGGGCAGAATTATAGTACAGAGACTAAATCAGGGCAGGATTATAGTACAGGGATTAAATCAGGGCAGGATTATAATACAGAGATTAAATCAGGGCTGGATTATAGTAGAGAGATTAAACCAAGGCAAGATTATAGAATAGAGATGATTAAACCAGGGCAGGATTATAGAATAGAGTTTAAACCAAGGCAAGATTATAGAATAGAGATTAAACTAATGCAGGTAGAGATTAAACCAGGGCAGGAGTATAATATAATGCCAAGTACCGAGCCTGATTATAATACAAAAATTAGAGCGGGTATGAATAAATACAAGGATTACAAAACGGCAGGATGCAGGGACTACACCAGCAATGATCAGAGTGTGACTGAACCTGATAATACCCACATGGTTTTCTAAATGTGACATCTGATAACAGGAGAAGCCCCAGATTAGGAATGAACCTGTAATACATAGAGAATATAGATACACATAACACTACAGAGCTCGGGTACCATAGAGGTCAGCTAAGGTTACAGACATTGGATTAGTAGGGACGTACATAGCATATAGGCAGACTATGGGTTCCTATGACATAGAGGGCGTCCGGCCCTGGATGGAGCCATATTGTTTGCTTTTGGGTGTTGAAAACCTGTGCAGGACCCCCCTCAGCAGACGGATAAAAGAATTACACACTCCTTGTCATTGTATACAGCAAGGAGCTCACTGACATATTCTCAGTTAACTCATTCTACACCTAGCAACAGATGGTGCAACACAGAATCTATAGAAGGCAAATGGAGAAAAAGCCAGTTGCAAAAGAATGACATTATTTTTTAACCCAAAATGCATGCATTTAATA
This sequence comes from Dendrobates tinctorius, assembly GCF_039654945.1. NCBI lineage: Eukaryota > Metazoa > Chordata > Amphibia > Anura > Dendrobatidae > Dendrobates > Dendrobates tinctorius. Next base: position 37,426,130 of record NW_027361825.1, on the reverse strand, counting down.
AAAGTGTCCTGAAAAGTGGACAATTCATTTAAGCTTTGATCACTTGTCCTTTAGGATCACACACAAGGAATAAGGCCGGGGTCACACTGGCGAGGAATACGGGCGAGTGAGAGGCGCTAAAAGCACGCATTAGACACGGACCAATGATTCTCTATGGGGTCCCTCGCACCAGCCGTATATTTCTCATCCGTATTCTACGCCCCGTGCCAGTCGCAGCATGTTGCGATTGTCAGCGTACTACGCCTGTAGTACGCCAATGCAAGTCTATGGGTGGGCAAAAAATACGCAATACACACGGACCACACATGTGACTTGCGAGAAATACGCACCCGGTGTCTTTTAGCAAAGCCGACAATTCAGTGCGCTATACAGTAATCTCACACTGACAGGTTTAATAAAGAAACGAAAGAATAGATATAGACACATAGAATACATATATACATATATATATATATCTATGCATTCTATGTGTCTATATCTATTCTTTGGTTTCTGTTAGAAACCCTGTCATAGGGCTCCATTATATGTCCATTTTGCAAGCCTGCGAGAAAATCTCAGCATACGGATTACATACGGATTACATACAGATGCTGACATGCGCAAAATACGCGACCACACCTTGCTTACGGATGACATACGGAGCACTGTTTAGGGGCCATTCATCCGTATTACGCCTGTAAACTACGGACCGTATTTTGCGCAGGTTAGTGTGACCCCAGCCTAAGAGATCTGCTTTAAAGTCCTGCACAGAGTGATCACTGGGGTCTGACAGGAGGAGCTAGAGACCAGGGCGACCACTGGAGTCTCACAGGAGGAGCTACCGACCAGGGCGAGCACTGGGGTCTGACAGGAGGCGTTACCGTCCAGAGCGAGCACTGGGGTCTGACAAGAGGAGCTACTGACCAGGGTAATCATTGGGGTCTGACAGGAGGAGCTACTGACCAGGGTGATCACTGGGAATCTGACATGAGGAGTTACCGACCAGAGCGAGCAATGGGGTCTGACAGGAGGAGCTACTGACCAAGGTGATCACTGGGGGTCTGACAGGAGCTACCGTCCAGGGCAAGCACTGGGGTCTGACAGGAGGAGCTACAGACCAGGGTGATCACTGGGGGTCTGACAGGAGGAGCTACCGTCCAGGGCGAGCATTGGGGGTCTGACAGGAGGAGCTACCGACCAGGGTGATCATTGGGGTCTGACAGGAGGAGCTACTGACCAGGGTGATCACTGGGAATCTGACAGGAGGAGGTACCGACCAGGGCGAGCACTGGGGTCTGACAGGAGGAGCTACTGACCAAGGTGATCACTGGGGGTCTGACAGGAGGTACCGACCAGGGCAAGCACTGGGGTCTGACAGGAGGAGCTACGGACCAGGGTGATCACTGGGGGTCTGACAGGAGCTACCGTCCAGGGCGAGCATTGGGGGTCTGACAGGAGGAGCTACCGACCAGGGCGAGCATTGGGGGTCTGACAGGAGGAGCTACTGTCCAGGGCGAGCATTGGGGGTCTGACAGGAGGAGCTACTGACCAGGGCGAGCATTGGGGGTCTGACAGAAGGAGCTACCGTCCAGGGCGACCACTGGGGTCTGACAGGAGCTACCGTCCAGGGCGAGCATTGGGGGTCTGACAGAAGGAGCTACTGACTCACTACGGTGATCACTGGGGGTCTGACAGGAGGAGCTACCGACCACGCGAAACTTTTCCGCCAACTGCAACATCTGACAGCTCATTTTGGAATGAAATATGTAAATAGTGAGATGGAGGTGACGTCATCACTGCTGTACATTGGGATTAATGAATTACATCCCATAATACCATTAGTGGGTACAGTCCAGGATTACTAAAGACAGTAAAGGCGCAGCAGCCAATATTCGGGATTAGGATTGTACAGGGGCATGAGGGGTTAACATTAACCCCCGGCAGCCCGGCGCCCAGCTGACACAGCGCGGGATCTGCATGTCCCAACATGTTGATGTTATGGTGGGCGTGGTCTGAGTCGTGAGTGGCGGCCCTGGTGGTGGGCGGGGCCTGCAGGTCTCCGCTCTAAGCGGGCGTGGTTTGTCCAAGTTGGCTGCTGGCTGCTCCAGTTATGCTGTTAGTGGAAGTGTGCGAGTCGTGTGTGCGCGCAGCCCTCCGTACGACCTGCGGAAGAGCGCCGTGCTGTCCGTGCCCCACTGTGCTCCCGGCTGTGCTGTCTATGGGAGACTACTGCACGAAGCCCATGTCACAGCTCTGAGCCAGGTAAGTGTCTCATATCTGCTCCCCCAGAATGTGTGCTGGCGGCACCCCGGGAGAAGTGCACAGCCTACGGCACAGCATGGTGCAATGCTGGGCGCTATGGATATCTGCACAGCTCCCCTGGAAAGTAATCTCTTACCTTCCTGCACCTGAGATTTCATTATCACCTTGCTTTCCCCTCACTTGGGCTCCCCTGCCTCACCTTGTTTCCCCCTCACTTGGGCTCCCCTGCCTCACCTTGTTTCCCCCTCACTTGGGCTCCCCTGCCTCACCTTGTTTCCCCCTCACTTGGGCTCCCCCGCCTCGCTTTTCTGCCCCTCAGTTGGGCTCCCCTGCCTCACCTTGTTTCCCCCTCACTTGGGCTCCCCTGCCTCACCTTGTTTCCCCCTCACTTGGGCTCCCCCGCCTCGCTTTTCTGCCCCTCAGTTGGGCTCCCCTGCCTCACCTTGCTTTCCCCTCACCTTGTTTCCCCCTCACTTGGGCTCCCCTGCCTCACCTTGTTTCCCCCTCACTTGGGCTCCCCCGCCTCGCTTTTCTGCCCCTCAGTTGGGCTCCCCTGCCTCACCTTGTTTCCCCCTCACTTGGGCTCCCTTGCCTCACCTTGTTTCCCCCTCACTTGGGCTCCCCTGCCTCACCTTGCTTTCCCCTCACTTGGGCTCCCCTGCCTCACCTTGCTTTCCCCTCACTTGGGCTCCCCTGCCTCACCTTGCTTTCCCCTCACTTGGGCTCCCCTGCCTCACCTTGCTTTCCCCTCACTTGGGCTCCCCTGCCTCACCTTGCTTTCCCCTCACTTGGGCTCCCCTGCCTCACCTTGCTTTCCCCTCACTTGGGCTCCCCTGCCTCACCTTGCTTTCCCCTCACTTGTGTTCCCCTGCCTCACCTTGCTTTCCCCTCACTTGTGTTCCCCTGCCTCACCTTGCTTTCCCCTCACTTGTGTTCCCCTGCCTCACCTTGCTTTCCCCTCACTTGTGTTCCCCTGCCTCACCTTGCTTTCCCCTCACTTGGGCTCCCCTGCCTCACCTTGCTTTCCCCTCACTTGGGCTCCCCTGCCTCACCTTGCTTTCCCCTCACTTGTGTTCCCCTGCCTCACCTTGTTTCCCCCTCACTTGGGCTCCCCTGCCTCACCTTGTTTCCCCCTCACTTGGGCTCCCCTGCCTCACCTTGTTTCCCCCTCACTTGGGCTCCCCCGCCTCGCTTTTCTGCCCCTCAGTTGGGCTCCCTTGCCTCACCTTGTTTCCCCCTCACTTGGGCTCCCTTGCCTCACCTTGCTTTCCCCTCAGTTGGGCTCCCCCGCCTCACCTTGCTTTCCCCCTCAGTTGGGCTCCCCCGCCTCACCTTGCTTTCCCCCTCAGTTGGGCTCCCCCGCCTCACCTTGCTTTCCCCCTCAGTTGGGCTCCCCCGCCTCACCTTGCTTTCCCCCTCAGTTGGGCTCCCCCGCCTCACCTTGCTTTCCCCCTCAGTTGGGCTCCCCCGCCTCACCTTGCTTTCCCCCTCAGTTGGGCTCCCCCGCCTCACCTTGCTTTCCCCCTCAGTTGGGCTCCCCCGCCTCACCTTGCTTTCCCCCTCAGTTGGGCTCCCCCGCCTCACCTTGCTTTCCCCCTCAGTTGGGCTCCCCCGCCTCACCTTGCTTTCCCCCTCAGTTGGGCTCCCCCGCCTCACCTTGCTTTCCCCCTCAGTTGGGCTCCCCCGCCTCACCTTGCTTTCCCCCTCAGTTGGGCTCCCCCGCCTCACCTTGCTTTCCCCCTCAGTTGGGCTCCCCCGCCTCACCTTGCTTTCCCCACAAGATTGTGTTGCTGCACCCCATATTACCTTTTGAAGTTGCTTCACCCTTTGTTGCACCCCATGAATTTCTGCAATTCCTATTGCAGTCATAACACTTCTAAACCTTATTACTGCCCCCCAGACTCGCATCTCCCCACACTGAACCCTTAGATTTGATGTCCTGTCCATCGGATCTCTGTATCATCTTTTTATACCCCCTCGCTGCACCCCCATGGTCCTCACATTGCCTCGCTGCACCCTTAGGGACCTGTGTTATGTCTTGCCGCCTTCAGCATTCTTGGGCTCGCTGCACCTCGTGGATCTGTCTGTGCCGGCTCGTTCATCATGGTTCTGAGGTGTTCCTGGGTATGGTTTTTGAGGTGAATTTGGCTTTGCTTGCACATGGTAGGGCTAGGTGTATTCAGGTGGTGAGGGGCTACAGAGTGTTTCTATTACTGGGGGCTAATCGGGGTGTTTATTATTGCTGCATCGCTAGGTACTACATATGAGATAGAGAGAGAGAGAGAGATATATATATATATATATATATGTGTGTGCTGTGGTCCGCAGCCTCTGCCCTGACATGTTCAGAAGGGGGTTTCCTGCTCTCTTGACTTTGAACTTGTCTGGTTCCTCCTGCCAGTCTTGCAATGATCCACCCTCACCTTCCAAAAAACTGTTTATGAGCATCCCTGCTCCCTATTGTTTGCACTGCAGATGCAGCGGATGTTTCTGTCTGTACGATATTGCCAGGTATATAGATCTATACGGCGTGTGCCATCCCATATAGCGAGCACACGTGGAGCAGATACTGGCAACAACTGGATATAATCTGAGATTCTCCTCTGCAATAATGACCGATTTTAAGAAAAAAAAAAAGGGAATCGTGGGGTGAGAGGAATGCATGTAACAGCTGGATGTCACACTCCAGAGATCAGAATGTCCAGCGCTCTAAATCGGACCGTTCCGGAATGTTGTGCAGACGCCATGTGCGCTATCACAAGGCAAGGTGGTCATCTCATGTATATATGGACCCTGCCTGGTATATATCCCTCCCCTCCCCCGGACTATAGCTTACAGAAGAAAACAAGTGCATTGTCCTCTCTCTCCAGGGTACCGGTCACCTGTTTTGTTATTGTTGTCAGGTTAGCTGTGGCTGGGGGGAAAGAGAAGCCTGGGATTGTTTTTATTAAAGCCCTCGTCTCGTTTCCTTAAGAGCGTCCGACACACGCTGGGTCATATAAGGATTTTTACACACCAGTCTGTAAGATTTGTTTACAAACAGTGATGGTAAGAAGGTGGTGACAGCGCCCTCTACTGGTCACTATGGTGCCTTGCAACATAGTGGGAGAGTGGCAAGAACGCTGCACCTCGCAACGATTGGTATTCCAGCGCAGGTGTAACTCGCAGAACACGCTCCCTTAATCACAATGGGGGGGAAAAAAATCCTAAAACTTCCCCTAAATACTTGTTGATTTGATTACATCACTTCAGATTCAGACTTCAGTACTTGTCATTGCTAAAAATTATTTATTTTTTGTATCAGATTACAATCTCCAAAATGGCAAGACCACTTCATGATGGGAGTACCTCCGAACCCGTGGGAAAAATCCAATCAGAAGCCAGCCGTACTTTCCCCCCTGACGTCAGTGCCTGCGAAGCTTCTTCTTCTTCTACCATTTGTGACCAGAACTTGCCAGCAAGCCATCCCACTGCCCCCACCTCCCGCACCTTGGCGTCCGTGTGCCAGCGACGCCCCTCTCCCAGTGAAAACCACTGCCAGGACAGACTTGAAATGGTTAACAGTTGTGACCTCGAACCTTCCTCGACCACTTATGAACGGAGGCATTGCTCTTGCCCAGAATCCTTCAGCACTGGAGACACCACTGCTTACGGTAGGTTGTGAAAATCCGAATTCTTCTAAAATCGCTAGCGCGGGAACATCGCAATATTACACGTGTAACGACTGAATCTGAGGACTGTGCGGGATAAGTGTCAGATGATTTAGTAGGGTTACATTCAGGGGTGCGGCATATGCCCCAAGTTCTGGGGCCATGCCAACAAGACTTGTTAGGACAGATTGCAAGCTCTTGGAGACCCACAGATGGGTGAGACCTTTAAATGGCCACCTATTTGCTTAGTTGCCATCTCACGTGATATAGTAATGTGTTGCTTATTTGCCACTGATTTAATTAGTGGTTTTCCTCTCACTTTCATACTTGCTCAGTAACCATGCGTCCTTTTGGGTGTCGCAGTAGTGACCATGGATCTCTTGGGCAATCTTCGAGACAACTCTTCTCACCATACCAGTTCACCTTTTCACTCCGGTTTACCAGATTGTTTTTGTTGCACATGTTCCTTTTTTTCTTCCTGTTTACAAAGCTGCACGTCTGGCCATGTGCCAGTTCTCTCGAGACCAGTCATGACACCCTGGCAGGAGTCCAGCGTGTCTGGAAGTGTTGGCTTCATGGTTACGCTGGCACAGTCATGTGCTGGAATGATATATACTATATTATTTGAACTCGCCCGACACCACCATTCCCAGCCTGTCTAAGCGTTGGTAACAGAGGGGGGGTGTTGTATATATGTTGCATCAGCGGTGACGGCCATATGACTGAGCGTCTGGATTTTCCCTATATCAATTGAGTGGTCGTTGTATGAAGACATATGGTGTAACTTGTGAGGTCATTCACCTACACTGAGGGCGGGGGGCAGAACTCCCAACACTGCATGCAAGATAAATGGTTCTTAGAGGAGAACCCCTTTAATTCTGCAAAAAAAAACAAAAACCCCACCACCGCTGTGATCAGTATCCATAACTAAGACTGCAATTCTCCATGCCAGGTCTCGGGCATACGGCCCATGAACACTCCCGGCTGGGGATGGGTACAGATGTTTCTAATCAGAATGACGCCCAAGGAGATCGCCCCTTGGCAGGAGACATACCCGTGGAACGGGAGATTGCCCTACGCCTGCGCAGGATTGGGGACCAAATGAATGAACGGTATCTGCAAAGGGTAAGTTTTGATGCGATTTTTACCCCCTCTGTGCCAGCGTTCCCACATTTACTTATCCGATTATTGCTGGTTTACCAGTATTTTATGTGCGTGAAAGTTTATGCAGTCATTTAATGTGGACATAGCAGGGTTAATATCTCACTCTTCGGGTGCAATCATCAGAGTTGCAACCATACCCCATAATTCCTGCCTTGTGATCCTCCTGCACGAGCCCGCACACTGTGTCGTCCCTTTGTGCTGCACATTCACTGTGTGCTCGGCTCTGCCCGCTCTTCCTCCTTTTTATACGTGTTGCTATATTTAACCCATGACTCAGATGCCTGCCGGGATCCTTGCTCCTCCCTGCGCTGCCACCATCTGTCTTATTTATCTCCTCCCGCAATGACTAAACCTACTAATCCACACCGTCAGGACCTGATTGAGCGTTGCCAGAAGGGGTTAATTTGCTGGCGCTGCTTTGGTGCAGCCTTCGCCCCGAGATCAGCGTTAAACTAGTAAATACTAACCGAGAAATTAGCGCAAGTAATGAAGACGCGCCAGATTGAGCGGTTCCAGCAAATTTTGGGTCAACTATTTTTTTTTTTTTTTTTTTATAGTATTTAAAGAAAATCAATATATCGGGGTGTGTGTATATATTTTAATTACTTAATTTTTTTGAGCTGTCAAAATTTTTTTTATTTTCTAGCAGTTGGTCTGATACCACCCCCCCCCCCCAAAAAAAAAAAAAAAAGTTTCTTATAGTGCATCTCCGTGACCAAATTAATATGGCTGCACCAGTTGAGCATTGAACACACTTAGTTTTTATTGTACTCCATTATTAACTGCAAGAAGAGACTAATATAAATCGCAAATCTAAACCCCATTTGAGGCAGCAGAGCCCCTTTAATGTGGCTCGATGGGGAAATTGACTGACTGCACCCTCTGGTGTCCATAATTAATCATTGCAATACTGTAATAGCAATGTCACTGTAAATAAACTTATCATAGGGCTTGTTCACACTTGGTGTTTTTGATGTTTTTTTTTTTTTCAAATACAGCTGATTTGTAGCCACTGGAAATTGATTGAGGTTTCTAAAATCTCATTCACAAGGTCAGTTTTTTGACCGGTGGTGCGGTGTTAAAAAATAAATTAAATAAAACCCGCATGTCAGTTCTTTGCTTTTTTTGGCCCTAGAAGTTTATGAAGAGAAGGGGAAAAAACCCATCAAAACGCTACATGCGAACATACTCGTACACAATATTGAATTTTGATGACTGACATATAATATGGCTTTTTTTATTTTCTCCCCAGAGGCAGAATGGACAGCGGCATTGGTGGGGTCCTCTGCGCTGGCATCTCACTCAGATCATCTCCGAGATTGTGGCTGCCTTGTACAATCCACTTGTAGACATTTTACCGCAGAACTAAGGCTTCTTGTGCCATGTGGACTACTGGTACAAAGAATGGGGCATTTTTCCGATGCCTACTTTCAATCCCATGCTGATTTGACTTCCGCGGGCCGGAAGTCACGAGACTTGGAGAGTGTCCGCGGACAGTGCTCTGCTGAAGGCCATTGGGCGTTAAGACAGTGATTCAGACGCGCCTCTTGAGTCCAAGACTCTTCCATCAGATATGGGCTTTGACCTGCGCGAGGCGTCGCCGGCGTCAATAAAGACATGGCGGATATTGTAAATGCCTTATCTTCCTAGTGAGCTCACTGTCAGACTTTTCGTATGGAAATCAAGTGGGTTTTTGTTCAGTAAAGACATTGATAAAATGGCTGACACATATGGGGATTATTGGGAATGTGGATGAAGTGGTGGTGTTGAAGTGAAGGCGTTCTGAAGAGTTTCGGTTGAAACAAAACTATGGCACATTCTTTAAAAAAAAAAAAAAAATATTGAAGAAAAATCTTTTTTTTACTGAGTACATGGAAACATTTGTAGCCAGGAGTGACTCCAGTCTGGTCGCTCCTCCTAATGCACTCCTGTCTCTGGCTGGAAAGGGTAATTTTTCTGAGCCATACTAAACTGCCCTTGTAGCCAAATTGTGGAAATCTAGACAAGCCATACAGAAATCTTGCTGGCCTCCTTTTTTGCATGCTTTGATCGGCCCAAGAATCCTAATTTCATATACATAGAGCTCAGCATGTCGCCACTCTGTACTAACCTACGTCCTGATAGCACTTAAAAATTAAAAACCAAGTCCAATGCTTGCCGTTTAGTCCTTGCAAAACTTTCATACTAAACCTTTTTCTTTTATCTTCCTAAACCTTTTTTTTTTTTTTTTCCATTATGGAAGAAAAAGTTACTTCCAGGGGAAAAATAAAGGTTAAAGTGGTGTAAAAATCCAAAAGATCATTCATTTTAGTGTGTTTTTTTTTTTTTTTTTTTTTTTTGTTTTTTTTGTTTTTTTTTTTTATTTCCTGACCCAAATTTTTTAGATCTCAAAAGAAATGAAAATTTTGAGGGTGTTTTTTCCCCCCCCCCCCCACATCAACCTTTCACTTGCCATATGTGTGTAATGTGACTCTATATCTTGGATGCCATGCTGCATATGGAGGATACCCTGTGTGCTAGTGGAGCTGATCATGATCAGTTCATGCTGCTTTTTCGAGTTATTGGGCACGTCTTTATACGATTGGAGGTAGGCATTAACGTCCATGTATCGTGTCTGCTAATGGATGGAGGTCCAAGACCAGTTGTGCACTATAAATCTCTCTTACAGGGCTTATACCCCAGGCATCTTTTAATATAGGTTTTGAGTCTCATATCAAAACTTGACATATCACCCATGGCAACAAGTCCTAAAACTAAACTTCACTGCACTGGACTAACTTAAACCCAAGTTCTGAATGATTGCTATGAGCAACAAGGCTCCTGTTCACCGCTCAGCCATGGTAAAAATAGACGTGAGGTGACCCTAAGGGTCCTAATTGGTTACTGCCATTTTTTATCACAAATTAAGGAACCCTAAAGACACCCTCTGTCTTACACTGCATGGATTAATTCCTGAGCGGGCCTTGCTTTTGGTTCAGCATCTGAGGCCTTGACTAAAGTTGTTTGTCACCCATAGCAACCATTTTGTTGTGCTCCCTAGTGCAGACTTGAAAATGAATACTAAGACTTGATTGGTCCACAGACCACCTATATATATTTTCGGCCGTGATGAAGTTGAATTGAATCACTTTGGTGAAATATCTGCAATCTGGCTGACCCGACTTTTTTTGTCCTGGCGGCCTTATCAATCTCCATCTTGGTGCTGACCTTTTGTATAACCACTTAGTCTGTTTTTCTGCATAGGGATTGATGAATCTCTAGTAAGGGATATACAGATCCCTATGTCCTTATAAAATTTGTGCTCCCTGACTACTTCTAGTTGACACTTTGGAAATAACGCTGTTGTCACCTGTTTAATATACAGCCAAATTTTAGGGATTTAACCGAAGGGCTAATTAATCCAGAGCTATACGGCCTTGACGGAGGCGATCTTTTTTCTGCAGCCACAATGTTTAGTTTCCCTCTTATCACAGCAATACCCCTCCCCAGATTCATTGCAGTCTCGCTGTGCGTGATTCTGGCGCCCCCTGTAGGCTAATGCCGGCTTCAGGTCCCATATTTCATCCCATGTACCAGTGACAGATTTTAATAAAATTTATTCTAAAGAAAATCAATTTAAAGGTTTAAGATATTGAAATTTTATTTTTATTTGTACAGTTTATGAAATGTTCTCTATATTTTTGTTTACAGCAGAGATGCTGAGAGAAACTGAGACAAGTATATTTATTTCTGGGTAGTCCACGTACTGCATAATCCATACAATAATCTGTCATATTTCACAGCAGTTTTTTTCTTTCCACTAATCCAAAATAATAGAGGCCGTATCTGTCCACCATCAGGACAGCATGCGGGAGACTTCTCACTCCAGGCTGTTATATATGTAAATACTGTACATCTGTGAAACGGAAACATCATTTTCTTTTCTTTTTTTTTTTTTTTTCTTTTTGTTCTGTACATTTTGTGATTGCGTTCTTTTTGTACATGGATTTTGTATTTCTTTTCAATAAAATTTGGATCTGAACTATATTTGTTGGCTCACAGCTCATGCTTGATCTAAAAAAACCACTCGTTTTTTTGCTTTCACTCCAGTAGTCTCATGACTGTAGTCTACACTGTACAGTAGATCATTAAAAGGTTGTCTGGTCTAAAATTACAAGTCTGCAGCCACTTTATGTAACTGTAGACTTTTGAATCCTTTCATTGTGTGCACGGCGTGCTGTCCAGGGCTGTGGAGTCAGAGTTAGTTTTGGTCGGAGTCTGTAGAAATGTACCGACTCCGACTCCAGCTTTAAAAAAAAATGTATTTCATAATTGAACTTTCATGAATTTTATAAATGTTACTCAAATATGTTCTATCAAACTATGAACAACAGTGATAAGCAGTTCTGCTGGAGATAGAGACATTTCTTACTTCTTGTGTGTCACTGTTCTCCACTGCCCTTATCTAATCTTATACTTGGTTAACCTCATGCTGCCCCAACCCCCCTACTTACAATGTATGAAACTGAAAGTGAAAATGTGTTGCAAATTCTTAGTAGTAAAGCTCCTCCTCTAGACTAGATCATACTAGGTGTGAGTCTTCCAAGCATCTCACAGCTGCCTGCTACTCAGAAGAGGAAGACTGTAAGAAGTATTATCCTTTCAACAAACTTTGCATCAGTTAACTGTGAGTACATGAGGAATAATAACAGTATTACTGACCACTATATCAGTTGTACGACCTGGCAATAATTTTGTACAATTGTTTTTAGGAAAAACAATTGTCATTTGGATTGTGAATGCAGAATTAAAAACCTGAGAATGTCAAAGAAGCATCACATTAAATCAGCTGTATTTGAACATTTCACCATCACTCAAGATAGAAAACATTATGTCTGTCAGTGTATGACCAATGATCCAGACGAAAACAAATGCTGTGAAGCCAAGATGAGTGCATATTCAGGCAAAGATAAAAATGCTCCTACCAGAGCTTCTAATCTAAAGAGACATTTACAGCGCTTTCATCCAGAAGTACTGAAAGCAGTGGATGAGAAAGACTGCATCCAAACCAATGAACCAGTGCCCAGCTCTTCCAGCCAAACAAAGGAGCAGAGAACTTTGCAGCCATCAGTTGCAAGATATTTTGTCAGTGACAAAGTTACTGTGACAATGACAGTAGATACATTTTAAAAAAACAGATCATAGAGCTTGTTGTAAAGGATAGTGTGCCTATTTCATTATTTTCATGACCAGCTTTTATGTGTCTGAATGGGGAAATGGCCCGCAAGCTTGGTGTTACTCTGGAGAGAGTATTAGAAAATTAGTAATCGAAGAAGCTTTTAAACAAAAGGAAGAACTTAAAAAAACTCTCAAGGGACGCTTTCTGTTTCTTAAAATGGATGCCTGCACACGTCAGAGTGAACTATTTTGCCATCAATGTCCGATTTGTTTGTGACAAAAATGAAATAGTTACCAAGACATTGGCAGTAAAAGACACCAAAGCTCATCACACCAGTGAGTTTCTCCAGGTCTTGGTGGAAAAGGTTCTGCAAGACTATGAACTTAAAAAAGAGCAAGTTCTTTCTGTCGTAACTGACAATGCTTCAAATATGATAAGTACTATTAAGCTAATGAATGAGAGTAATGATGGTGACCAGCAGCTAGAAGAACATTCTGGGTCCACAGACACAGAAATGTTTGAAATAGAGGAACACAGTATTGTAACTGAGGAGCAAACTGAAGTTGCTTCAGATGAACAGCAACATGATAGTTTAGATCTTGTTGAAACTGTGTCAATATGTTCTTTCATTCATCACATGCGGTGTGTTGTGCATACGCTACAGCTGGCTATAAGAGACAGTCTGCAAGAAGGACATGCTGCTGCACTGATTGGTAAGGTGAGAAAATTGGCTACTGTTGCCAGAACCCCTAAAGTTGACTCAATTTTGAAGAGACGTGCTGGAAAAGGGGCAATTATTGATCAAGCCACACGATGGGGCAGTACTTAATGATTCTGCGCTTGGTTGAACTGAAAACCTTTCTTGTAGACATGGCTAACCCTCAACTGACGCTAAATGAAAGTCAGTGGAATCAGGTGACTGAGCTGGAAAAATTGCTAGAGCACCCATTTACAGTGACTAAAAAATTACAAGCAGAGGACTTAACTCCAGGTATTTTCTTAAAGGAGTGGAAGAACCTGATGTTTCGCCTGTCCCAAAGAGGAGGGTTAATTGCAAGTGGCATTGCTACATCAATGAAACGGAGAGAGGAGCTACTATTACAAAATAACATTCTTTTGGCAGCTGTTTATGTAGACCCAATGCATCGGATTCTTCTAGATGATCAACAGCTAAGTAAAGGAAAAGAAGCTCTGTTTGAAATAGCAGTAAGGATGAAAGGGTTGCAGAACAGTCAGGAGGAACAAGAAGAATTTGGTCGTCCTGCCACATCTTCACCCTCATCATCAACTGATGAAGAATTTAATTTCGAAAAATATTTGGATCACAAGGACCGTGCAAAGCGTTCCCGCATAGAAGAAGAGTCATCCCCATCAAGGAACACAGCCAGTACATTTCAGCAGAATTTTTCATGTGCACTAAAAGAAATTGAGAAATTTGACCGTTCATCAAAAATAACAGTGCAACAAGCGATTCCTCTGTATCCTGACATTGTCAGAGATGTTGCCCGAGTGGTTACTGCTTTGCCACCAACACAAGATAGTGTAGAGAGGTTGTTCTCTGCTCTCAAAATAATTAGATCAGATTTGAGGGCATCCATGAAGGAGGATCTGACAGAGGCAATACTTTTTCTGAGGACAAATTTATAGATTTCTTCTTCTTAACTGCATAAGTGTTTATTGCATATTTACTTACAGTTTAGAAAAGTTTATAAAAGTTATTTTCTATATTCTAATTGTATTCTAATAAATGTAGTTTTTGCTCTAAGTGGTCTGATTACTTATATGATGGTGAGAAACTGAATAAGCACGATGTTTAATATTTTACAACAGTAAATTTGTTGTTATGAATTGGCCATTTATGAAGGAGTAGGAGCCGGAGTCGGAGCCTGATAAAATCCAGCAGTCGGAGTCGCAACTGTGGCTTACCGACTCCACAGCCCTGGTGCTGTCAGGATTATGCGGGAATGACTGCAAGCATGCAATATGCTTACTCCCGGCCACAATCCGACTAGACTGTGCCCATCTAGTCTGATTGTGGCTGGCAGTATGCATAGCACATACTTGGGGTCACATTTCCTCCGTTCCCAGCACTGACACCGGAGAATCATCACACCACACAGTGTGAGGATTCACAAGTTTTCAGTCAGGTGACTGTAGATTTGTAGTTTTAGACTGGACAACCCCTTTGTACAAATCTGATTGGGCTTTATTTAATACTAATGGTTTATAATGGGCTTATAATAGCAATTTTATATGTTTGGACCACAATATCCAGACCCACTGGGACTTTCCTGACCTGATCTCTGCAGCCTTGTATATGATTAAAGAGGACGTTGAGTTCAGGTCAGGAGACACTCGTCCGATCTGAGCATTGAGGTCTGTACTTGGACTGCAAATATCAGACCTGTGAACAAAGGCCACCGCAGCAAGGTGATGATCCCCCGCCCCCATATCCTTGTTACCTGTACACACTACATATAATGATGTGGCAGGGTGCTGTGCCATTCCCGAGGCTTTATAAAACAGCAAATACTTGTTTCTGCCTGTAATTTTCCAAACCTGTAGTTTTTGATTACAAGGGTTAGGACAATTAAATATGTTCTGTACTTAAGTACTCCGCATATGATTGAGGGTAAAAACCATTTTTGCAGTTGGGTTTGATTAAAAAGTTTGCACTGTTTTCCTTTTATTGCCTCTGCATTGTATTATCTATTGCTGGCTGCAGAATGAGTTAATTGAGAATCCATCAGTGAGCTCAATTTGAGGGCAGAGTTTGACTCCCTTGTCGTTTTTTTTTTTTTACCTCAGCTGACTTATGCCCATAGACCATATCAAAGCTGCAGGGAAATCAAAATCCAAACAGGGCTACATTTTTAATAAGAAACCAAGCTGCAGAATCTATTTCTAGCCCTAAATGCAAAAAAAAAGAAAGTTCCCCAAAAAGCACAATTTTAGGAAAATGATCCTGAGGTTAAGGAATGGAAGTATCTTGTATGAAGCTCAGGGTTTTTTTTTTCTTTAAATGCTGTCTGATGCCTGCAGAAAGAGCATTCCACCCCACCAATAATAATTATCCATAGGGTAGCATCAGGCACCATGGCATTAGCAGTAGATTTAAAGTGATTGGTAACCTTTTTGGGCACATTAGTTTTTTTTTTTTTAATTTTATATATTTTGGGCTAATAAATGTTGTAATTGGTTTTCATTAGCAAACTTGCACAGTTTGACTTTTACAGGCTTTTTCTTTTCCTGCACAATAACTTTAATATGGTCTGTAGTCCTCCTAAAGGTACTGTCACACTTAGCGATGCACCAGCGATCCCGACCAGCGATATGACGCGGTCAGGATCGCTGGTACATCGCTAAGTGGTCGCTAGTGAGCTGCCACACAGGCAGATCTCACCAGCAACATCGCTGGGGACGGGGGTCGCTACTTACCTGTCACACCAGGCGATCCTGATGTCCTCCCGCCCGGCTCCACACTCGTCGCTCCACAGGAAGCGCTGCAGGAAGCTGACGACGAGAAACTGCCCAGGACGTTCTCGCGCGATCAGCGATAAGCAGCGGGGGAGCGGGTCGTAGGTAAGTATCGCACACAGCAATATCGCTATAACGTCACAAGTTATAGTGATATTGCTAGCGATATCGCTTAGTGTGACATGCCCTCTAGTCAGCAAGAGGAGATCAAGGAGTGACAAACTGATGGTCATATCGAGCTTACTGATGGATTCTCAGTGGACTCATCACTCTGCCAGCAATAGACTGTGCATCATAGAGGCCTAAAGAAGGCAAACTGATGAAAATTTTTAATGAAATGCAATTGTAGAAATGATTTTTAGCCCCAATTATATGTACTTAAAGTAAAAAAAAAAGTCCCTAAAGATGGACAACCCCTTTAAGTTCTGTAATGTGTGATGTGCGGCTGCTATGGATCAGACAGAACAGTTTATAATAATAAATCTTTATATAGCGCCAGCATATTCTGCAGCGCTTTACAGTTTAACAGTTTCAAAACACAAGTCATAAGTAACAACGTTAACAATACAATAATAAAGCAAAATAAGACGTCCCTGCTCGTGAGAGCTTACAATCTACAATGAGGTGGGGGAGATGCAGAGTACAGGTGTGTATTTACAATTGTGTATTTACAATGGTGGTCCAGCCATCGTGAGGGATAGATTGAGATAGTGAATGCGCTACACACGCACACTTACACATAGAATGACTGATTAGTGAACGTGATAGGCCGCTCTGAACAAATGCGTTTTGAGGGAGCGCCTAAAGCTGTGTAAATTGTGGATAGTCCTAATTTCTTGGGGTAGAGCATTCCAGAGGATTGGCGCAGCACGGGAGAAATCTTGGAGTCGGGAGTGGGAGGTGTGGATTAGTGCAGAGGTTAGTCGAAAGTCTTTTGCAGAGCGCAGCGGTCGGTTAGGCCGATAGAAATGAGGGAGGACATGTAGGGGGGTGCCGCACTGTGGAGAGCTTTGTGGGTGAGAACAAGTACTTTGAATTGGATCCTGTAGTGAATGGGCAGCCAGTGTAACGATTGACGAAGAGCGGACACATCCGAGTACCGATTAGCCAGATGGATGACCCTGGCTGCTGCATTAAGGATGGACTGGAGAGGGGAAAGTCGAGTAACGGGGAGGCCAATTAATAGAGCATTGCAGTAGTCTAGGCGGGAGTGGATCAGTGCGACAGTGAGGGTTTTTATTGTTTCCATGGTGAGAAAAGGGTGGATTCTAGACATGTTCTTTAGGTGTAAGAGGCAAGAGATAGATGTCAAGCATAACACCCAGACAGCGCGCCTGCTGCCGGGGTGTTATTGTGGTGCCACCCACAGAGCGGGAAATGTCAGATTTAGGGAGGTTATTAGACGTCCGGAGCAGAAGTTCAGTTTTTGAGAGATTAAGTTTCAGATAGTGAGCGGACATGATGTTGGAGACTGCGGACAGACACCCCTGCTGTACTACAGAACGCAAGTGACTAAGGTTGGGGGATGATGTGTCTAGTTGTGTGTCATCAGCATAAAGATGGTACTGAAAGCCAAATCTGCTGATGGTCTGTCCAATTGGGGCCATGTAGAGAGAGAAGAGAAGGGGGCCAAGGACTGAGCCCTGAGGTACCCCGACTGCAAGAGGAAGAGGAGAGGATGTGGAGCCAGCGAACAATACACTGAAGGAGCGGTCAGAAAGATAGGAAGAGAGCAGTGTCCTTAATGCCTAGTGACTGGAGCCTAGAGAGTAGGAGATGGTGGTCAACAGTGTCAGAAGCTGCAGAAAGGTCAAGAAGAATGAGCAGAGAGTGGTCACCGTTACATTTTGCTGTCAGAAGGTCATTGGTCACTTTGAGTGCAGTTTCTGTCGAATGTAGGGGGCGGAAGCCGGACTGTGAAGGGTCTAGGAGGGAGTGAGTTGAGAGGTAACGGGTAAGGCTGGAGGCTCCAAAAGTTGAGATGAAGGGGAGATTGGAGACTGGTCTGTAGTTGTTTGTGCAGGATGGGTCGAGAGCGGATTTCTTTAGTAATGGAGTAATGATAGAGTGTTTGAAGGAGGATGGGAAAATGCCCGAGGAGAGGGAGAGATTAAAGATAGTAGTTAGGTGAGTTGTGACGACTGGAGATGTGAGGGAATCGGGTCAGTAGTGCATGTAGTTGGATGTAGAAGAGTCTGGAGACTTCTTCTGTGATCAGATCAAATGTGGAAAGTGAGCCAGGGGAAATGCAGGGAGGGATGGGAGTCACAGCAATTGGTGGTTGGGAGCAGATTTCCTGACGGATATTATCTATTTTCTCTATAAAGTGGGAGGCCAGGTCATCCGCACAAATTATTTATGCAATGTGACTACGTCTATTATCCTGCTGAAAGTGACTGCTGCCATTAGGGACCACCACTGTCACCATGATTGGGGGTGCTTGGTATTCATCAATGTCTGTGACAAACTAACATCTGCATGAATGCCCGCAGGACATTGCCCAGTCACAATGCCGGTTCTGGCTTTCCTTCTTCCCATCCTGGTGCCATCTTTACCCTTGCGCTATTCAAAAAAGACAATCAGATCAGGACATTTCGATTCATCACTTCGAGATGCAGTCCTGATGGTCGCATGCCCATTGTGCGGGCTGTCGCCAGTGGGCAGGCGTCTGAATGATTACTAAGCAGCCCCATACGGGTATGGCTATTTACTCCTTCAGTTTTTGGTACAGTATCTCTTGTACGGAGTTGGACCACTTGCCTTAAATTGCCCCGCTCATCAGTAATCCGTGGCCACTAGTGATGAGCGAATGTGCTGGGGTAAGGCGTGTCTTTGGCGAGCTCAAAAATTATGTGCCAGTCCCTGCAGCTGCATGTCTCATGGCTGTTAGACAGCCTGTTTATTAAGCAATCCCTGTGCGTTGCAGCTGTTGAACAGCCGCAGGGACTCGAACATAATTTTTGAGCACGGTAAGCTGGATAAGACTAGTCTGCATGTGACCCCTGGTATGCAAATCACATTGTATATAGCATAGTCATGTGATCATCCAACCACAATCAGAATAGAGGGGAATGGTTGCAGCGTGCGCACCGCCAGCGGTCATACATAGTGACTGCAGACTTTTCTCCTGAGTCCAGATAACCTCTCTACAGTCCATCCGATCCTTGCACTTGGCCAATTAATCTGTCTCCTCCTCCTTTTTAGGTGCCACAGGTCATAAGATTATCAATGTTCTTCCCTTCACCTGTCAAGGGTTTTATTGTAAGGGCTGATCAGTATGGAGAATAAGACATTAAGGGCTCATTCAGATGTCCGCTTTTTGCGTGCAAGTGCCACCTGTGATTTTCCCGGCTATCACTTGTACCTGTGATATCCTATGGGGCTGTACACGTGTGTGATTTTTCAAGAACCGAGAGGTCTGCGGAAAATTACGGAGACGTCCTAATTTGATCTGAGGGTCAGATCAAAATTAGCAATGCAAGTCTACGGGTCCGTGAAAAGATGGGATAGTGCTCGGATGACATCCGAGTGCAGTCCGATCTTCACTGGCTCACTAATGGAAAAGGTGGGTTAATATTTTATTTTTTTTTTTGTTTCTTCATGTACAAGAAAATCAGATAACACTCGGACCACACACTGATCAAAGGCTAATCAGAAGAATCGGACGTTTTATTGCGTTCCATATAGGAGAGAGGAGGGAGATGCAGCTGCAGTAATTGTAATGGCAGCAGTATTTCTCCCTCATGTATGTCTGCATAGAAAAAAAGGGAAGCACATTTAATATAAATCTGCAGCCGCGTAAAGATTTTTTTTATTTGTTGTCTTTTCTCTACACAGTTCCTTTTTATCCAATTTTCCATGATTTCCCCATGTTGCAGTAATACATTATCAGTGTAGCACATCTAGAAAGGAGTTAGTGCAGACATGGTCCTGGTGATCACTGACAATGCGAGCCCGAGTGGGTGACGTGAATCGGGAAAATTCCATAGTAAACACTAGAGGAAATGTCACAGAAATATCCTCCAGGTGGGATCTGCACCCACTTGCAAAATAACTGCACGCTTTAATAATTGTCCCCTTGCAGCTGTCCTGGGATTCCCATAGGACGCCTGTACTGAAATGGCCTCTTGGTTTGCAAGTCCCTATTGTTCCAGCGAGAGAGTGACGTAACACAACATAACAACTTGCTGTCCTCAACGACCCGGGAAGTCTGAGCGCTCCCTGACCCAGCTCAGATGACAGGGTGGTGAGTGACGCCAGCAGACACGTTACATAGTGTTCGTCTCTGGTGCTGCGGTGTGTGTACAGGGCCCAGGTCTGAAACAGTGCCAGATTCCATTTGCAATTTTGGAAAATGTTTATTTTTGCTTCGAAAAGTCACAAATTTTGCACATTGAACTGCGATCATCACTTTAGAAAAAAAAAAAAAAAAAAAGCGGAATAAATCCGGCAGCGTTTAAGAATTCAGTAAGTCAGATTTATGAATGGAGACTTTCTAAACAGTCACAAAAACATTACAATCCCGCTCGAGAAGGCGGTTCAAAATCAGTTGGTGTCATTGCCAAACTTCTTCCCTTACCAGAAAATGTGCCCACTGTTACCTTTCCCAGGGCAGGGCCCATGCCTGGTTTGTGTGGGAACCCTTTCATTTACTGGCCCTTTAAATCTCCTATCTCAGTAAGGCCGGGGTCACACTTGCGAGGAATACGGACGAGTGCGAGGCGCTAAAAGCACGCATTACACACGGACAAATGATTCTCTATGGGGCAGCTCCCAACAGCCGTATAATTCTCGCCCGTATTCTACGGTCCGTGCCAATCGCAGCATGCTGCGACTGTCAGCGTACTACGCCCGTAATACGTCTATGGGTGCGCAAAAAATACGGATTACACACGGACCAGACGTGTGACCTGCGAGAAATACGCAGGTCTTTTGGCAGGTGACAGGAAATGGGCCAATCCATCATCAGGAAACTTAGACATGCAAATGAGCTCAAAAAGCGCTCCAGACATCCAGGAAGTACGCCTCCACGGAGTACAGCAGCGTCATGGCGCTATATTTCCTTAATGTGGAGATGCTTATTGTCTTAGTGCAGGAGCGGCCAGAAATCTGGGACCAACGTGATGCCCATTATGCCAACCGGGCAAGAAAGGAGGCGTCATGGAGGCGCATATGTCGCCAGATGTTCCACGATTTTGTTGATCGGCCATGCGAGGAGCAGCAGCAACTGAGTAAGTACAAGGCCCAAAAATTATTTAAATTACCTCACAAACAAAAAAGCATACAGATTCTGCCCCCCTCCCCTTCCTGTCCTTCTCCTTTTTACCTCATGAGGTGGGTAGATTTTGATGTGACACAGTTTCACACTGCCATAATTTTGCCCAGGCCACAAGCTCCTCATCCTCCTAGCCTACCAAGTTAGTAAGTGTAGTTACTTGATACATGAACTATTCAGACCCTGTGTATCTGGCCTGGATGGGCCAATTAGATATGCCACCCTGCCTAGAAAGCACACCCCAGAAGGCCACATGCCTAGACTACTGGTAGCAAATGTGACAGATCAAATATGTGAAATTGATAATATTTCCTCTCACATGGCAGTGGAAGATGTGTTGAAACGCTGGCGAAGCATCCGGGACCAATACCGCCGGGAACGTCAGCAGCGGTCCAGGAGTGGTGATGCGGGCCACATAAAGAGGAAATACGTATATTTTGACCGCCTCTCCTTCCTCGCCCCTATTCTGGATCTGAGACCGTAAGTACATACCTCACACCACATTACACCGATACTTTACAGGGCCAAAAATATTGATGTATTTTTGCCTCTGTTCTATTTCATAACAGAACTCAATCCAACCTTACGGAGAGAAGAACGGGCTCAGAGACAGAGCCCATAATTGATCCTCTAGGGGATGAGGTGGCTGGCCCATCTTCTCCCCATACAAGAAGCATGGGTGAAGATGAGTCATCACAGGAGAACCCATTGGCTGCCCAACTAACACCACCAGGACCGTCTGCTGCTGCCCCATCACCCATCCTGGAGGAGCAGTGCAACTTGAGCAGCAGCCCAACTGCCCAGATCCGGGGCTCCCCACAGGCTGCTGTTACATCCCGGCGAGACCGAAGAAGGCGCCAGGTCACTGTTCAAGAGAGCATGACCAATGTGGACACAGGGGTCCTAAATTATTTATCTCGAGTCACTACAGATGATGGGGAGGAGGCCTACTCACGTAGCCTGACCCTTTATCTCCGTGCCCTTTCCCGTGAGGTGAGGCTCCGTATTAGGGGATGTTTTCAGATCCTGCTTGATGCAAGCACCCCCCCAATACCCCATATGAGCTTTTCAAATATCTGGAGAGGTGGCAGCTTTCCCCCAGAAATCTAATGCGCATGAGACCACCCCACACAGATGCTTGCTCAAGCAGGGTCTGAACATCCTCTAATACGTGGGCCTACACCTCACCCCCTTCCTCCCCCTACCCATCCTTCCCAAAAGCAGCAACAGATTTCTGGCTCTAGCCAACCCCACCAATATGGCCACTTTTTCCCACCCAGTGTTGGAGGCTGGTTCCAACCTGGTTGGGGACGACATGGCTATATTGGTGGGTATGAGACACGGGCCTACCCGCCACAACAAGATGCCCCTCAGCAGTATTACTATGGCCACTACCCCCCAACAAGCACAGGAGGAAGGTCAGTACCAACAGCATGGGCAACAGTATGCACCCACACAGGGCGATGTTGCTCAAAGTAGTCAGCAGCAACCACAGGCTTCTCCTCCGCCTTCTCCTTCCCCAACATTCCACAATTTATAAGTGGCTAAAAACATGGAATTTGTAAACACATACTGTATATGAGTGTTCTTAAGCGGTCTGAAGGGAGGAGATGTCCAGTGTGTTTGAACTGGTGCTCAAAATCCCAATGCAAAGTAAAAAAAAGCGGTTTTCTCCATCATCAAAATGAGCTAAAACAGATAATACTAACATTTCTTATGACAGTTTTCAAATCATATGATTAATACACCATGACAGGCAAGGCTACCTTATAATAATAATAATAAATTTTATTTCTAAAGCGCTGACATATTCCGCAGCACTTTACATTTCAGAGGGGATTTGTACAGACAATAGACATTACAGCATAACAATAATCACATAGATCATAACAGATACCAAGAGGAATGAGGGCCCTGCTCGCAAGCTTACAATCTATGAGGAAAAAGGGGAGACACGAAAGGTGGGTGGTAACAGTTGCCCTGATTATATGGACCAGCCATAATGTTAAGTGTGTAACAGTACGGATGCAGAGGGCTAATGGATGCATAAAGCATGTGGGAACATGATGTGGGGAACCTGGTTATGGTAAAAAACTTTTGGCTGTGCCACACAGGGATAGATTAGGTTAATATGTTGAGGCGATAGGCCAGTCTGAATAAATGCGTTTTCAGGGCACGCTTAAAATTGTGGGGGTTGGGGACTAATCGTATTGACCTGGGAAGTGCATTCCAAAGAATTGGCGCAGCACGTGTAAAGTCTTGAAGACGGGAGTGGGAGGTTCTGATTATTGAGGATGCGAACCTCAGGTCATCAGCAGAACGGAGGGCGCGGGTAGGATGGTATACTGAAACAAGGGAGGAGATGTAGGGTGGTGCTGAGCAATGAAGAGCTTTGTGGGTGAGGGTAATAAGTTTGTACTGGATTCTGGAGTGGATGGGTAGCCAGTGTAATGACTGGCACAAGGTAGAGGCATCGGTGTAACGATTGGTGAGGAATATGATCCTGGCTGCAGCATTCAAGACAGATTGGAGGGGGGAGAGGTTGGTAAGAGGGAGACCGATTAAAAGGGAGTTACAATAGTCGAGACGAGAATGAATAAGAGAAACAGTAAGAGTTTTTGCAGAGTCAAAAGTAAGAAAAGGTCGAATTCTAGAAATGTTTTTGAGGTGCAGATAACAAGAGCGAGCCAGTGATCGGATGTGGGGGACAAAGGAAAGCTCAGAGTCAAGTATGACCCCAAGACAGCGGGTCTGTTGCTGGGGAGTAATAGTAGAACCACACACGGAAATGGCAATGTCGAGTATAGGTACATTAGTAGCGGGAGGAAACACAAGGAGTTCAGTCTTTGACAGTTTCAGATATAGTTAGGACATGATGTTAGACACAGCATTACCTTATGCGTTTCTGAGACATATTACATGTCTGTAAAAAAGACAATATTTCACGGCGCTATACTGGCAAAGTCAAAGGATCAAAATAGAGTACTCACTTGATAATGCATAGAAAAGGCGTGCTGTCCATATTCACTTAGTCAAATTTAGGCCAGCTAACTATATTCCAAAATCAAGGCAAACAGCCTCAAGACCATCACGCTCTCTCTATGTATTATCAAGTCAGTCTTCTAATTTGATCCTTTGACTTTCCCAGTATAGTGCGGTGAAATATTGTGTTTATTACAGACATGTAATATGTGTCAGAAACGCGTAAGGTAGCCTTGCCTGTCATGGTGGCTTATTAATATGATTTGAAAACCTTCAGAAAAAATTTTAGAATTCGCTTTTGTAGCTCATTTTGATGATAACTCCTCTTTTTTACTTTGGATTACAAATGTGTACAGTTGCAATGTTGTTATTGCACTATGTATGTTGTAGGATATGTTTGTAATTTTGTTTTTACAACAATGTTGAAATATGCCAAAAGGCCAATTTGGGCCATTGCCCAAGTTTTTCATAGGGCAAGAATATGTTTGCCTTACAAACTAAAAGCAAAAAAAAGGCAAAAGTAAAAATTTGGCAACTACACTTTACGTCTCTGTGTTAATTGTCCAAACCCCTATCAAAATACGCTTACCAAATCAATTCAACAGTCATAGATTCAGAAGGGGTAGAAATATATATATTTTCACACACATCAAACCAACATTGCCAACATAGATCCAGCATGCTCTTGCCAAGAAGGTTCCCCCTGAGGTGCCATAAAGTAACTAGTGAAAATATCACGCACTTTGAGGCCAGAGATCGGTCTACGTTGATAGGTGGTCTCACCCTACGCACACTGTCCGGCCTACGCACAACACCAGCAGAGGAGGAACAATCATGTATCCTGGTGAAGTTATGAAGAACAACACAGGCTTTCACTACTTCATTAACATTTTGTTCACTCAGCTGAATGGCAGACTGGAGTAACCGCCATTTGGCACAAAGAACGCCAAAGGAACACTCAACCAGTCGCCGAGCACGTGATAGGCGCAAGTTAAATATCCTGCGCCTGTGGTGAAGGTTGCGCCGGGGATATGGCCTCATGACATTGCGTGTTAACTGAAACGTCTCATCTGCCACAAGGACATAAGGGACACATTCTTGAGTGGAGCCTGGTAGCTGGCGTGGTGGTGGTAGATCCAACTGGTTGGTGCGTAGCCACCGAGCCATAATGGAAGTATTGAAGACTCGAGAGTCTCCCGTCCTTCCATAGGCCCCAATGTCAACAATTATAAACTTGTATTGAGGGTCGGCCAGAGCCAACAATACAACAGAAAAGTATTGTTTATAAATGAAGAATTGGGAGCCAGAGTTCGGCGGCATACGCACCCGGATATGTTTGCCATCGAGGGCCCCAATACAATTAGGAAACTGGCATTCTTCCTCAAAGTCCCTTGATATCCTCAACCAGTCTTCCATCCTGGGCTCGGGCATGACGAGTTGATATAGTCTTGTCCAGATTTCACTACATGTTGACCTGACTATGCCAGATATGGTTGATCTTCCAATCAGAAACTCATGGTGGAGGGCGGCATAAGACAGGCCAGTGGACAGGAAGCTGAAGAACAATAGAAAAGGATGATTGTCGAATGCACATATTTACAAAACAAACAGGTCCATACATACCAAACTTGGTAATATTTCAGAGAAAATAACACACACATCTTGCTTTGCACAATGAGTTAGTGATATTCAGTACATATTCCACACAACATTCGGGTCTGTAAGTTGAAACATATGTGGACTAAGATGAGGGCCTAAAACTTACTCCAAGAAGGCAAAAATTCAAACTTTGCCCAACACATCATGAACATAGAGAATATGGTTGTGTAGTACATACCGTATTGTGAGTAGAAGTCGCTCCTCTGCAGATATAGCTTTGCGCATCCTTGTATCCTGAAAGGTTATCCCAGGGCGCACTGTCTCCAAGAGTCGATCAAATGTGGAAATGCTCATGCGACAGTATTGGTAAAATTTGACAGGATGCTCCCGCAGAGAAGAATAGAGGCGGTGAAAATTAACTCTCGTGAGTCGTTGCCTCAAAAGTGAATG
Source organism: Dendrobates tinctorius (assembly GCF_039654945.1). Classification (NCBI taxonomy): domain Eukaryota; kingdom Metazoa; phylum Chordata; class Amphibia; order Anura; family Dendrobatidae; genus Dendrobates; species Dendrobates tinctorius. The sequence goes on along the minus strand of NW_027361825.1, from coordinate 37,400,134 downwards.
TACCCAAATGCGTCTCCTCCTCCGCGGATCCACTATCACTGGGTATGGTTGGCCAAAGCGGCGTGACAAAAGCCAGTTGAAGAGAACCTGCTCAGTTGCGTTGAAAGTCAGAGTGTTTGCCATGTTGCACATACAACCATCAACATACCTAGTGAAGGCAAGGTGACAAATGGACAGAATGGAGGCAGCCACCTGTTCCTGAGCCAATAAATAGAGTGCAGGCTAATGATTTAAATAGTTGGCAGGCCTCAAAACCGTTAAATGTCCATTTTGCAAGGCTGCGAGAAAATCTCGTCATACGGATTCAATACGGATGCCATACGGATTACATACGGATGCTTACATGCGCAAAATACGCGACGGCACCTTGCTTACGGATTACATACAGAGCACTATTTAGGGGTCCTTCATCCGTATTACGCCTGTAAACTACGGACCGTATTTTGCATCAGTTAGTGTGACCCCGGCCTAAGGGGAAAATCTGTCTTCACTGAATACAGATTTTAGGCCTCGCTCACATCTGTTTCTAAAAAAAAAAAAAAAAAAAATCACTCCGATGTTCATCCTGAAAAGTTGGAGGAGTGTCATGCGTATGTCATGAGGGTGTTCGATTTTTTTCTCTCGCCTCGCATCCTATGCAATGCGTTTTTAACAGCTTGTACATATTGTAAAGTTCTATGTAACGTAAAGCTAGTTTACAAACCTAATAAAGCAATCTTATATACGGATATTAGATGGAACAGATATCCTGCAGGTATATAATAAGCTTTAGTGCCTTTCATTTTAAAAATAATTGAAAAAAATTACGTGGCATACCCAATAATCTTGATAACCAGCAAAGGTAAAGCAGACAGCTGTGAGCGGATATCAGGCTGGGAAGGTCCCTGGTTATTGAGCCCTTCCCAGCATAAAAATAAAGTCCGCAGCCACACCAGAAGTGGCGCATCGCATGAGATTAGGCACTTTGCCTTCACTCTTCCCGATGCCTTAGTGAGTTGGCAATCTGGGTAGTAAGGTTTGAGATTGATGGCAGCTGTGAATTGTCCAAAAACACAGCTGACATGACACCCTGGCACTAGTAATGGAGAGGGGTCTATCAGACACACCATTACTAATTTAGTAATAAAAAAAAAAAATGCATACACACAAAAACTTTAAAATAATAAACACTCCCAAACACTTTCTCTGGTTCATTAAGGTTTAAAAAAACCCTTATTTTCTAATAAATTGGTGAACGAGGGATAGTGCCTTGTTTTAGTTTCTCTTTTTGTATGTTTTTCAGGTATCCATTTGTGAACTACATCAGATTCCCTGGACTACGTCGGATTTTCATGGATATTCCGTTTCATTTTTTTTAATAAATTGGTGAACCAAGGAAAGGGTCACAGGGTTTTTAATTAAAAATATTAATTTGTGTGTTTGGTTTTTTTGATTACTGGGTTAGTAATGGGGATTTCTGATAAACACCTCTCCATTACTAACCCCATCACTAATTGATGCCTTTTGAAGAAAAGGTAACAATGTTATTAGTGCAGACACGCCATCATCCCGAATCTGTATTCCTCCAGCCTTTATTATCAGACCTTACTTGTTTGTATTGCTACATATGATTAATAAAATATATATCGAGCATGAAAAGAAGCAGCTCTACTACAAGTTCTGAATTCCTGTTTTGCAGTCGCTGCTACCGGGAACACGACGGTTTGTGCTCAGCCCAAAGGACGATGACATGTCCTTCCTGTCTGTGACTATCCTCATGATTAAACCTCAGACTTATCAGCAATAGTTTCCCTCTACAGGCTGGACAGTAAGTCACGGGGCGACGTATTCTGTGGGATTTCCAGGATGCCCCTGAAACAAAGTCTTGTAGAAATCCTCCCGAGAAGAAAGCTTTATTTTCCATTTTCAATCGGTAGACACAATGGATGAGTGACGGGACAGCCAACGGTGGTGGTACCTAACATGCTTTGTCTCCTAGTGCACACAGAATGGGGGGAGGCTCCTGCTGCAGACAGTTGTCTTACAGCCAGTCAAATAGAGAATGGATGGCGGGTGGCCAGGCACAATAAATAGCAGTCAGTAGCTTTGTCTCACAACTCGTCATAAACAACTGCTGACAACTAGACAATAAAGTGTCATTGAAATTTGGAGATTGAAACCCCACATACCGACGGAAGAAAAGTTGTCAAAACCCTCAATATCAACATTCAAACTTTTTGATCTGCTGTGAGATAAGCCACAGCCATATACTGTAGATCTGTCAGGGATGTTCTCCACCTACCCCATGCAAAACGCATGCATGCTCGGCCAAGAAGAGTGTGCACGTACACAGCAGATAACTGTTAGTAAAACAAGTGGCCCTTTCTGCAGACAGCACAGAACATAATTGTGGCATAATTATGATCCTGTCTGAACTTTAGACAACTTAAACTTAGACTAGACTATAAAGGGACCCTGACAAGATGAAAATGGTCTCTGATCTGCATAGAGGATGTTATAGAGATCAGATTGATATGCTGTACATTTTGTGAGATAAAGTTTCTATAAAACTCGCATGTTATTCACTGAAATGCCTTGTATTTGTAAGCATAGTCCAGTGGGCGGCCCTACCAGTGAGGACCGCCCACTGGACTCCTACATACAAACACAAGGCATCTCAACAAATAAAATACAAGTTATATTGAATCTTCTCATACAGTCTTAGATATCATTCTTCTCGGCTGCTCCTTCTCTCCATCATGCAGTCCACATTACTTATGTAATGTGAATAGGATTCTATGAATCTCAGCTTTTTGTTTCTCATATAGAGGTCACATCCCATATATCAGCATCATGTATACAAAGGTAGGCGGAAACCACGGTCTTGCCAGATGTCGGACCCAGCAGTTAGAAATTTTAAAATATTTTCTTTTCCTTTTTAAATAACAAAATTCAATTTCCATTGTAGTTTTATCAGTAGCCTCAAAATTGGATTCCCCCAGTTCTTCCATGTACTGCAAATATTACATCCCACAAGACTCAAAAATCTCACGTAGACTCAAAGTCTGGGCTGGAGTGGGGAGTTTTTTTTTTTTTTTCATAAAACAGCACCACACTTGGCCATGTCTGGTATTGCAGCTTAGTCTCCGGCATGGCACAAATGTGTTTTATTTATTTATTTATTTTTTTTTTGGGGGGGCGTTGTTTTCCTAAACTTGAGCAACCTCTGTTCTATAAAAAGGTTTCTTGTCTGCTAGGACGATGCCGACCATTCAGAAGAATAGGGAAAGGTGTAATTAATGGCTGATCCAGCTCTGGCTAATACAGTCTCTAGTGAAACACTAACATCCATTTTTCCCAAGGTCTTCTGCACACACTTTTTCAGCATTTTGTTAAATCAGTTTAAATCAGAAATTTAAAGAAAAAAAATATATATTGTTGCTTTTTTTATGTTTTGATACAGGTGGAAAATACTCTATATAAATTAGAGTATACAGAGAAGCTTATGCAGAAAAGTGCCAGAAAATGTCATACCCAGAACATTACTGCTGTTTGGGAAAAAAAAACCCACAAACCCCCAAAGTGACAAAAAAGTAAACTTTGTAAAGTTGATAGCAAGTTGTTACAAACGGTATAAAAAAATGCTGCATGTGAATCCATCCCAACAGGGCAGCTAGGGAGGGATTTCTATATTAGAGAAATGGGGGAGCTCTATAACTATGTCCCCCAAGCTCTGGGCTTCTGCTTTTCAAAGTCATGAAATGGGTAAAGTTACGTTTCAATGTTCCGGCTTTGGGAAACAGGTAACATTTTACGGTAGTTTAAAAGGGTGTCTATAATTGGAAAAACATGGCTGATTTCTTCCAAAAACAAAACAGTGCCCCATCTGTTTACAGGTTGTATGTGGTATTGCAGCTCAAACCTGGATGAGATGGAGATGAGATGCAAAACCAGACATAACTCATTAACATGTGTGGTGCAAATTTTGGAAGAAAGCAGTCATGTTTTTCTTTGGAGAAAGGGGCACAGGACCCCTCTAAAGGAACATATTAAGATACGTAGCTACTAGTGATGAGCGAGCGTGCTGGGATAGGGTGTTGTCATGCTCGGGTGCTGACCGAGTGTCTTCGGCGTGCTCGAATAATATGTCCGAGTCCCCGTGGCTGTTCGACAGGGACAAAACATGCGGGGTTTGCCTAACGGACAGATAATCCCTCATGTGTTGCCGCTGTCGAACAGTTGCGAAACCGCGGGGGCTCGGGACATATTATTCGAGCACGCCGAAGACACTCGGTTAGCGCACGAGCATGCTCAGATAACACCTGATTCGAGCACGCTCACTCATCACTAGAAGTAACCCAAAGTTTCAATATCTCATTTTCTGCCATGACAATATGGCTGCAAAGACGAAGAAAAGGAATATCTGTCCCAGCCGCCAGTCTCAATTGGCGCCATTGGCGGTGGAGCGCAGCGCTCAGCACACGACCCGTACGGCTAAACAATATGAAAATTACCAGGCGAGGCATAATGTTCCCGCGGCAGACAGCCCGCCTACGGCTTTGCAACTAAACGAGGGAGCAGAATTAACCTGTCTTTCGAGAGAACAGTGAGTCATGCAGAGAAGACATAAGGATTGTTTAACCTTACATAGCCTGACTCCATTACATATCGCTGGGGGATTTGGAGCAGCCATGATGAAGGAGGAATGATGACAGCGGCGACAAAAAGGAGGCGAGGAATCAAAACGGTAAATCTGATGGCGATCGTGAACTCTCCGTGGATGATCAGCGGGTGCAGAAGCCTCGAAAATCTTTCCAAAACCCATGTTCATTCCACCGCCTGCATCATTCCCTAAAATATTCTGCAGGATGGATTGGTTCAGTTTTCGTGGTCAACAGTTGACATTAAGTTTTGATAGCAGAAGTATTGACGGGAAGTTAAGACACCCCCATTTAAAGGTTATGGACACCTTTGGGGCTTTTTTATTTACTTAAATATATATTTTTAGCTAAAGAGCATTTTTGCAGTTGGGTTTCATTAAACATTTTGCACAGTTTGCCTTCTACAGCCTCTGTGCTGCATGGTCTTTTTTGCTGGCTATAGAATGAGATAACTAAGAATCCATCAGTGAGCTCCCACTGACAGAAGTTTCTGACTAAGGGTACGTGCACATCGTCTTTTTCAGATGAATTCCACCTAAAAAAGGCACACCGTGCACGTAGCCCTTACAGCAAAAAAAAGAAACAGTCAGGACACAAGACTAAGTTGCAGGATAAACACTGCCTAAAAGACATGCGCACAATGTCTTTTTCAGGATTCTGCTCCGAAACCCTCCTGAAAAAGAATTGGCGAAACTCAAAACAGTGAACACATGCATGTCTATGTAAAAACCACTTGCCTTTCATATGTTTAGACTTTTGAGCGCCTTTTAACCTCTTTCTATTTCTTAGGCATTTTCTGCTATGAAGACATTCCTAATGGGAAGACTACGAAAATGCCTCAAAGACACCCAAGGGGTTAGCGTACATCTGTGATATTATGCAAATGCTTTATTCATGAATTAATAGATTTCCAAACACATCAGAAAATTTCCCAATGTAAAAAAACAAAATATAAATAATAAATAAAATGTGTCATGTCCACTTGAAAAACTCATCTTCCACCTCTTCCAAAAAGTTTTACTTTTGAAAACGACGAGCATTCTAGGTGAAACCGTTTTAGGAAAAATGGAATTTCTTTGGGAAGTTTTTAGTTTCCTAAAGCAGTTTTCAAGAGTATTTTTTGTTCCTGAAATATTTTTTTTTTTGCATGCTTTGGATAGGAGATTCCTACAGGAAACACTTAGGAGATGTGATAAGCGTATATATATATATATATATATATATATATATATATATATATATATATATATATAAAATACAAATGAATAGCAATTGGAGGTTTTTTTAGCAATTTTTCAGGCAATATTTGGAACAGATCAGCTTCAAAAAACTGTGCACATACCCTTATCTTCCTTCTCTTAAGTTCCTCTAAGCTGATATATGACCATAACGTTCAGCTGTTTCATGTGGTCAAAAATCCGCTGAGAAGAGCTCAGAAGAAGATAGATAAGGTTATAAACTCTTTCAGTCAGAAGGAGCTCGTTAACGGAATCTCGGTTAACTCACTCTGCAGTCAGTAATAAAAAAAAAAAAAAAGGGGGACTCATCCAAAAAGGAGGTCAGACATAGCACAAAGTAACTCCATATACTCTATTAAGCTTAATAGCAGTTTGCAGGTGGTCCGCTGTCCCTTCAGTCATAGAAAAACAAAAAACTGAAAATCCTTGGGTACGTTGACCACAATTAAATTTAAATTAATTATGCAATTTTACAGTGCACGCATTGCTTTTTGCAGTATTTCTGAAAATTTGTTGCAGTTTTGCCCCATTCACTTTTAATTTGATTTTCATTTAAAAGTTTTAGGAGCAAATGTAAGGTTCCTTTAAGAAGTACCCGTCAGCAGGTCAAAAGTGGCCAGGCTTTGGCAATACCTGGTACTGGTAGCTATGGGCCCCATCTACTGCACCCAGTGTACTAATGTCTATGGACTTTGCACGGGGGTGTGGCTCACATGCTAATTATGCAAAGCAGCCTAAAGACACATCCCTTAGAGAATCCTATGAGCGACGGCCCCTTGGTAAAGCCCACCAATACCTGGATATTGGGCGCACTAAATAAAAAGGACCATAACTCTGGAACCTGTGGCTGGTGATGAACCGATCCTTCAACATTGGACTCCTGCGATTATCACTAAAAATAGTTGCAAAGCCCCCCTGTGAGAATAGGGGAGTGCGGGAATCTGAAACGAGCGCTGCACTCACTGTCTGAACAAGGAGCGATCCCGCAAGTTCAATAATGCTCCAATTGCACATAGGGTTTGAGCTTGATGGTGGTCTCAGCAGCTGGACCCCTAGCAATGATTACATATACAGTATATACACACATATACAGTGATATATACACACACACACACACACACACACACACAGTACAGACCAAAAGTTTGGACACACCTCATTCAAAGCGTTTTCTTTATTTTCATGACTATGAAAATTGTAGATTCACTCTGAAGGCATCAAAATTGCGAATTAGCACATGTGGAATTATATAATTAGCAAAAAAGTGTGAAACAACTGAAAATATGTCTTATATTCTAGGCTCTTCAAAGTAGCCACCTTTTGCTTTGATTACTGCTTTGCACACTCTTGGCATTCTCTTGATGAGCTTCAAGAGGTAGTCACCGGAAATGGTCTTCCAAAAGTCTTGAAGGAGTTCCCAGAGATGCTTAGCACTTGTTGGCCGTTTTGCCTTCACTCTGCGGTCCAGCTCACCCCAAACCATCTCGATTGGGTTCAGGTCTGGTGACTATGGAGGCTAGGTCATCTGGCGTAGCACCCCATCACTCTCCCTCTTGGTCAAGTAGCCCTTACACAGCCTGGATGTGTGTTTGGGGTCATTGTCCTGTTGAAAAATAAATGATGGTCCAACTAAACACAAACCGGATGGAATAGCATGCCACTGCAAGATGCTGTGGTAGCCATGCTGGTTCAGAATGCCTTCAATTTTGGGTAAATCCCCAACAGTGTCACCAGCAAAGCACCCCCACACCATCACACCTCCATGTAGGCATGTAGAGTCCATCCGTTCACCTTTTCTGCGTTGCACAAAGGCACAGTGGTTGGAACCAAAGATCTCAAGTTTGGACTCATCAGACCAAAGCACAGATTTCCACTGGTCTAATGTCCATTGCTTGTGTTCTCTAACCCAAACAAGTCTCTCCTGCTTGTTGCCTGTCCTTAGCAGTGGTTTCCTTGCAGCTATTTTACCATGAAGGCCTGCTGCACAAAGTCTCCTCTTAACAGTTGTTGTAGAGATGTGTCTGCTGCTAGAACTCTGTGTGGCATTGACCTGGTCTCTAATCTGAGCTGCTGTTAACCTGCGATTTCTGAGGCTGGTGACTCGGATGAACTTATCCTCCGCAGCAGAGGTGACTCTTGGTCTTTCTTTCCTGGGGCGGTCCTCATGTGAGACAGTTTCTTTGTAGCACTTGATGGTTTTTGCCACTGCACTTGGGGACACTTTCAAAGTTTTCCCAATCTTTCAGACTGAAAGTAATGATGGCCACTCGTTTTTCTTTACTTAGCTGCTTTTTTTCTTGCCATAATACAAATTCTAACAGTCTGTTCAGTAGGACAATCAGCTGTTTATCCACCAGACTTCTGCACAACACATCTGATGGTCCCAACCATTTATAAGGCAAGAAACCCCACTTATTAAACCTGACAGGGCACACCTGTGATGCGAAAACCATTTCCGGTGACTACCTCTTGAAGCTCATCAAGAGAATGCCAAGAGTGTGCAAAGCAGTAATCAAAGCAAAAGGAGGCTACTTTGAAGAACCAAGAATATAAGACATATTTTCAGTTGTTTCACACTTTTTTGTTAATTATATAATTCCACATGTGTTAATTCATAGTTTTGATGCCTTCAGAGTGAATCTACAACTTTCATAGTCATGAAAATAAAGAAAACTCTTTGAATGAGAAGGTGTGTCCAAACTTTTGGCCTGTACTGTAATAATATATATATATATATATATATATATATATATCTTTTAGATGAGAAACATTGCACATTAGGTTCAGTTCAAGAAATGGCTGACCCGTGCAGAACACCATATCCGTAGGATCCTACTCTGGAGCATAAGGATGTGTTCACACATTTGCTATTTGCAGCACATTTTTCTGCTGCAAAAAAAGAGTTTGCAGCAAAAAGTCTGCATAAAAAACCCCCCAAAACAAACTTTTTTTTCTGACTTTTGTTCCCATTCAGAAAACCCGCTTCTGACACTATCTCTGCAGACAGCAGATCGTCATGCAATTTTGGGATACCGATGGGGCGACCTGTGCAGTGGCAATGTATTATAAATGTAAGGACTAAGACTCTTCATTACGATTTTTTTTTATTATTGAAAATGAAAAAACATAAAAATCAGAACAGCAAAAATACAGCCAGATATATAAAAAACATCAGAAAAAAACCCTTTGCTGATCATGTGACATTTCCTGGTTTCCCAGAGGCCAGAACACATTTCACTTTCCATTTTCATGGAGTCGGAGTTCATCAAAACCTTCATTCGGCATCTTTATGGGAAAATAAAGAGACCCGGGGAGAACGTCGCGGCTCGGCGTCGTAGTTGAAGTTTATTTTGTTATTCCTGTAGGTGATGACCTGGGGGGCACCCAAGCTAAGACAGTATGATAAGGCTACAAAAAGTGGTGTAATATTGGTCCAAGTGTCACACATCTGCCCATACTCCGATACACAACCTCAGCAATCATCACTTGGCCCCCAAACAGTCCACAATGCCGCTGCTCTTGAGCCCGTCGAAGAAGAAGAAGTTATTATGTGGGGGGTCCCGTTGGGAAAGAGCCTGTCCATGAGAAAGAATAGGAAACATAGTAAGTGACCCAACGAGATGCTGGAGGGTCCGAGTCAGAATATGTTGTGTTCGCTCAGTACCTTGACCAGCTCTTGGCCCAGAACACCTCCTACAACCGCACAGACAGGAGCCATCTCTGAAAAACAATAGCTGTGGGAAAAAGAAAAAACAAAGACAACATTAAAAGGGGTATATATCTGATAATTGACGCTCACACCTACCTTTAGAGGAAGAAGTGGCCCCCCATCCCATGGCTATAACTAAGTGGGCACCGTAGAGATGAGCAAAGTGGACATGTCAGTACAACATGGCGGCCGGAGCAGCGCCCCGTAACCACCTCCCACCTGCTCTTATAATAGCAGGATCAGATGGCGCCATGCACGGTAAAATGATCAGAAGAGGCGCCTGGGATGGAGGAAGTTTGCAGGGCCCTGGACAGGGCAGCCATGGACTACAGACATGGCCACCGGTGGGAAACCAGTCTGCAAATCCATGAATATTATGTGTGGTTTTGCTGCAAATTTTCCTGGTTCTGTGTCTAGTTAAGGAAGAGGAGTGCTCGAATACTCTGTTCAAGTCCCCGAGGCTGCTCGACATATGCCGGTTTGTTAGGCAATCACTGCATGTGTTGCGGTTGTCGACAACCGCGGGGACTCGAGCATAGTATTCGAGCACGCTGAGGACACTCGTTTAGCACATGAGCATGCTCAGATAACACCTTATCTGAGCACGCTCGCTCATCACTAACTTGTAACCTCTCCCCCTGGATAGCCTCCATTGACCCTGAGGGAAACAGGAACTTTTCTTCAGGCTTCTACCTCCACACCCATTTGGATGGGGGCACCATTTTTCTTTATTTGCAAAAAATTATGCCTTGATGCAAAATAGAATGAATGTGTCCATGAGTGTAAAGTGATGGGTGCTGTTTTCACAATGCATCAAGTGTCCACCTTCAGACATTATATGAGTGTGGGGGCTATAAGGGTGTGTGCACACGTTGCAGATCCGCTGCAGATTTCCTAGTGATTTACAGTACAATTTTAATCTATGGGAAATAAAAACCGCTGTGCACATGCTGCGGAAAAATCCATGCGGAAACGCAGCGGTTTATTTTCCGCAGCATGTCAATTCTTTGTGTGGTTTCCGCAGCGTTTTTACACCCATTCCATTCTAGGAATCCGCAGGTGTAAAAAGTTAGGCGAAATCCGCACATAAACCGCAATAAATCCGCAGGAAAAACGCGTGGATGTTGACCTGCAGATTCTGCCAAAATATGCAGATTCCGCGTGGAAAAATCCGCAACGTGTGCACAATGACCTCAACAGTGAAAAATCTCACTTCCACCAAGCCCCCCAATACTGCGCTCTTTTCACCCCTCTCTGCTCACAGAGACACTGGTCTTGTCGCTGCTGAGGGCACTTGTTCCTGTGGATATTACACGCACGGCTGGACACAATTACTGGTATTGTAGTGGGGAGTGATGCCGTACAAGCGCCACATGTGGCCTGGTGCTCACAGCTGGGATGATGAGACCTTACATGACGCCGTACGGTATTATTATCATCAGCCGATATTACAGTGTGTAATGCTGCACAGCGGAGCAGGACATTTATAATATGGAGCTTTCAGCATCAAAACGGTGGAAAAATCATTGCATTTCGTGTGTTGTGGATTAGCTGCTTCAGTTCATTCACTGCCGTATTTAAAGGGGAAAGGTCAGCATTAACGCTTTAGATTGAATACATCATATCTATTTAAAATTATTCAAGGAGCTGCACTTATGTGGAGTCGGGACCAGGAGGAAGAAGGGGTGAAAAGAGCTGTAAGAAAGCAGAGAGTCTCCTACCATGATCAGGCCTCCTTTATGTTTTTTTTTTTTTTAATTATTATTACTATTTGAACCGCACAGTTAATATCACGGTCCTTTTGGTGTTGTATACAAATTATTTTCCTACTCACCATTTGTATTTATTTTTTCTCACCTGCGATATCACATTATATTGGTTATTTTGAGGCATTTTTTTTATCATTATTTTAGTTATTTCTTCTATTTTGTGGATATCCTTGTGACTGTGGTTACAGTATACCCCCATACACTTGTGCACACATTTTTATACTGCATACAATGGTGTTTATTTGCATTTTCAGTATTTGTATTATTGTCTTTGAGCACTTTTGCAATTTTGTATATTGATTGTCATTAGCACATATCACTTTTTATTGTTCTCATTTTGTGTTCACTGCATTGCCCGTTTGTAGCTATTTCTTTGATTTGGTGTGTTTTTATGCATGTTTTCATGTGGCTGCAGCTATTGGTCATGTGCCACTAGTATAATTTTGTGAATATTTATATTATCCTAATACATATTGTTCGGTGTTTTCTCTTTTTTTTCCAAGTGTGTGTGTGTGTGTATGTATATGTATGCGAGAGCACGACATCATCAGCAGTCTTTGGCGCAAAGCCTTACTGGGAACGGAAGATGCCGGAAGCATGGAGAGGAAGGAAAAAGTCCGGAGGCCGTCGGAAGGTGAGTATATCACTCTTTTTTATCTTAATTCTACTGTTTACATGTTTATGGTACCCAGGGTCCGGAGGAGTCTCCTCTCTTCTGGACCCTGGGTACCGCTAGCCGGTCATCTCCCGGCTGCGTCGCCGCTGACGCCCGTGCGCCCGGAGATGACCCGCGGCAACCGTCGGGAGATCAGCTGAGGACTGTGCCTGCGCATGTCGCTAATTGGTCGTGGCCACCAGGCCTCGACCAATCAGCAACGCAGGATTTCGGTTACAGACAGTCAGACACTAAAAGATGAATATATATATATATATATATATATATATATATATATATATATATATATATATATATATATATATATATATATATATATAGATTGTGCTTTTTTTTTTTAAAAATAATTTCTACCTGTATTCTAATATCGCTATCTAAAGAGATCAAGTTAGCCAAGCACGAGTATGCAAAGATTCTGGAGGAAAGGTTCTCATCACAAGATACTAGATCTGCATGGAGAGGATTAAGAGAGAGGTCACCAATTATAAAAGCCACCCCACTATAATGAACCCCAGCAGAAGTCTGGCAGCAGAGTTAAATGAATTCTACTGCAGATTTGAGGCTAGCTCTACACACAGTGGCTATTCATCTCTAAGCTCCTCAGTCTGTTCATATAAAGATCATTCATTGTGCAACACCCAAGTAGTGATCTCCGAGGCAGAGGTGATACGCATCCTGAAGGGACTTAAGGTCAAAAAGGCACCTGGCCCTGATGGTGTATCTCCAATGTGTCTGAAAGTATGTGCTACCCAGCTTGCCCCTATACTGACAAATATATACGTGTCACTGAAAGAGTGCGTTGTACCTCAGTGTTGGAAAAGTTCCACAATTATCCCTGTCCCCAAGAAAGTGGGATCCTCTGAGTTGAATGACTATAGACCAGTAGCACTCACTTCTGTAGCTATGAAAGTCTTCGAAAGAATTATGATGTCCCACCTGATAAAATTCACGCAGAAGCTATGGGACCCGCTTCAGTTTGCCTATAAGGAGAATCGTTCGGCAAACGACACTGTCAATCTGGCACTGAAGTACATTTTGGATCATACAGATGAACTGCACTCATATGTCCGGATTCTTTTCATGGACTTTAGCTCAGCGTTCAATACCATTGATCCGAATTTACTTCATAAGAAAATGGTAGCTCTTGGAGTCCCTCTCACCTTATGCTTGTGGATTTATAACTTCCTGACAGCCAGGATACAGAGTGTAAAAGTTGGACCATTCACTTCGGACACCTTGGTCACAAACATCGGGGCACCTCAGGGGTGTGTTTTGTCCCCGTTACTGTTTTCTCTCTATACGAATGATTGCATCTCTTCAGCAGACTCAGTAAAAATCTTGAAATTTGCCGATGATATGACACGGATTGGTCTCATCAGGGGAAATGCTGAAGACTTGTATCGGAGTGAGGTGAAAAGAATATGTGACTGGTGTAAAGCCAATAATCTTGTACTCAACACTAAAAAAACTGCTGAGATGGTTGTGGATTTTAGGAAAGATCAACATGAGATACTTCCAATCTACATCCATGACGAAGTGGTTCTTAGGGTCACAGAGACCAAATTCCTTGGTGTTATCTCTCATGATCTTAAATGGGGGAAAAACGTGGATGCTGTTATAAGAAAAGCACAACAGAGGATGTTCTTCCTGCGTCAGCTGAAAAGATATGGTTTGTCTAAGAATCTGCTGATCTTATTCTTTAATGCTGTCATCAAATCTGTGATTTGTTCCTCTCTGATTGTCATGCGCAGTGGCTCCCCCATACCAGACTAACTCCGCTTACAAAGGACTTTCAGAACAGCAGAGAGAATTATAGGTTCCCCCCTGCCTAAAATCCAGGATCTTTATGATAAGAGTATTCGATCCCACGCATTGAAAATTTCATCCGATCCCTCTCACCCGGGACACTCCTCATTCCAACTACTCCCTTCAGGACGTCGCTTCAGAGTCCCCAAATGCAGCACCAACCTCCATATGAACAGCTTCTATCCACTCTCTGTTCAACAATTAAATCGTCATGTGTAGACTATATACTGTATCTGTCTTGTTAGATGTTACTTGTTGTATCTGTTGTTATATATTATGTTGCCTCTTTGCCACAAAGAATTCCTTGTATATATGTAATATGTACTTGGCGATAATAAATTTGATTGATTGATTGAGGACTGTGCCTGCGCCTGCCGCTGATTGGTCGTGGCCACCAGGCCTCGACCAATCAGCAACGCAGGATTTCGGTTACAGACAGTCAGACACCAAAAGATGATTATATATATAGATTGTGCTTTAATTTCTACCTGTATTCTAATATACATATGTGCGACCCCTCTCACTCTGTTTGGGGTGGTATACACTAAGTAAATTACCTTGCAAAGTCTTCTGCCAGCAGATCGGGGTTGACCCCCATTGAGTCCAGCAGGTCGTTGCGGATCTGCAGTAACACTTCACAGTCCCCCTGGAAGCTTCCGGGCTGGGGGTCTCTTCCCTTGTCTGTGCGGAACTTCATTATAACTGTAGAGACAGTAAGGATGGGATCACTGCAGATCACTCTAAATTATAGGTGAGAGACCATTATGTTTTACCTTTCCAACTGGAAGAAATCAGATTGTAGACATATTAGGATCCACAACAAAGGGACGTCTATTAACTCCGAATTCCCTAATAGGGTATGTGGAAGTGATGTTTCTATAACCAAGAACCCCTCTAATAGAGTGTCTCAGCCAGTCACATTCAGCTAGGTCAATGTAGCTGTGGTTGGGACCCCCCACCTGTCCCGCCAGGTTGGAACACCACAGCTACAAATTAGAATGGAGTTGTGGTCTTGTGCCTGAGGATCAGGAGTCCCTTGTTCTCAAGACCAGTAATCGGACTTCCCATTCATCTGTCCATTAGGTTTCTGGCTAGAATATCCCTTTAAAAGGATTATCCCAATTTCCATAAATTGATATTGTTGGATAGAGATTTTAAATACAAGCACTTTTGCAATTTACTGAGTATTAAAACATGCAAGCCATTCTTGAGCTATCGACACTTTTCTTTATGGCCCGTTGCCTAAGCAACCGACCACCACTGCTGTTTTGCTAGAAAACACCACGATGAAGCTGGCCCAGTTGTAGGAAGTAACGTCACACTCCAGCGATCCTGGCCAGCTTCAAAACAGCACTTACAAGCTCAACAGAAAACAGGTTGCAAGCGCTGCACACATGTTGCTGTCTAGCAGTGGTGGTCGGTCTGAAAATTTTAGTAAGTGGTAAATGCCAAAATCACTTGTATTTACAAGCACCATCCACATATGAAGATGGATATATCCCTTTTAAGGACTCTGTCGCATTCAATTTCCTAAGTCCAGCGAGTAATGGGCCTCATGGGTTCGCATGTTGACTTGATCCTGGACTATTGTCTGGTGACAGCCTCCCCCTCCGCCCCTGTAGACACTGGTGTCTGACAAATGCATATTTGACATATTCGGACGGAAAATCTGAGCCGTATTTAGCAGATGAGAGATGGTGGAGATAAAGCCCCTGATGTGGGAGACCACTGTTGTCTCATAGCTGCACAGCCGCTGGATCCAGAAACAAACAAGAGGCAGCGTGCGGGGTTCTCATGGCTGCATTGCCCCCTACTGGTAACAGAAGAGGCCGTACCTTGGGATACATTATATAGCTGCATTACAAGGAAGTCATTCAGTAACGATATGTATTAAAAGGAAGAGAATGACAACATTCCAACCATTACTTTAAATCAAGAGCCTTTTCGAATAAAAGACAATCTGGGTATCAGGGACATTTAGATTCATTTTTAAATAATCCAGATTTCATAATAGCCCCCGAAATGCACAAAATGGGACGACATCATATGTTTTCTGCAGCTAATTTTTTATTTTATTTTTTACTCATTTATATAGCGCAATTAATTCCACAGCGCTTTACAGACATTTGTCAGCTACTCTGTACAGACATGGACAGAATGTGCAGAGTCATCACAGAAGCTAGTAGTATGCAGCTGTCCTGTCACTCCGTGGTTATTTGAGAAGGGGGCTAAACAGCAGGGCTGTGGAGTCGGTAAGCCAAACCTGCGACTCAGACTCCTCAATTTCCCTTCCACCGACTCAAACATATATTGCTTATATTTAAGTGAAAAATTTATTGTAGTACAATGTGAACGTCAGACATTTAATCATTTTTATGATCCAACAATCAAGATATTTAGATAGAACAGAACATATATTTATTGGAATACAACTTTAGAACACAAAAAACTGTAATAAATGTAATACGCTATGTAATATCGATTACACACATATATATATATACACACACACAGTATATAACACTATGTAATAAACTATGTAAGTGGCAAAAAACAGTTTTCAACAAAAACATACTAAATAACATTTGTGCAGTCTATGAATTTGTTCTAAGAAATATAATTGCCTCCATCAGATCCTCCTTCGCAGTTGACCTAAAATCTGACCTAATAATTTTAAGGCTAGAGAACAACCTCTCTACAGTAACTTGGGTTTGAGGCAAAGCCGTAACCACATGGGCAACATCTCTAACAATTTCCGGGTATAAAGGAATTGCCTCATGCACAGTCAGTTTTGATGAACGGTTGAATTTTTCTTTTTCTTTGAGAGCAAGTGAAACATTTTGCTGAAATATGGTCAATCTGCTTGCTATAGGAGACGGAGGGAAATCTTTTTCCCTTGCAGCAACGCTTTGCCTGCTTCATATCATCCAAACACTTGTCAAAGTCAAACTTCTCATCTGATGAGGATGAACATATGGCAGCAGTAGCACTGTCAGGACCAAAGTCCTCTTGCGCCTGGCAGTCCTCCTGTAGGCCTCTCATCCTAACTGCTACCTTTTCCTTTAGTAAGCTGTTGATCATCAAGCAATATACGATGACTTGGGTCCGCATAAACAGCTGCCAGAAAAATTTTATTTTCCAATACCTGTGTCTCTCTCCGTTTCATTGAAGCAGAAATGCCATCTGCGACTAAACCTCCTCTTTGGGACAGGCAAAATAGCAAGTTCTTCCACTCCCTTATAAAAATGCCAGGAGTTAAATCCTCAGCTTGTAATTTTTTAGTCACGGCAAATAGGTGATTAAGCAATTCCTTCAATTCAGCCACCTGTGTCCATTGACCTTCATTTAGGGTTACCTGAGGGTTCGCCATATCTATAAGAAACGGTTTTAGCCAGGATCAAAACTAGGGGGGGGGGGGTGGGGGTGGCAGAAGCTCATACTGCTCTGCAGAATCTCATACTGCACACCTCAGCTGCTGCAGAACCTTATACTGCACACCCCTACACTTGAAAATAAAGCCTGCACCTTAAGATGTGATGAATGCAGTCTATTTATTCCAACTATCAACTGATGTTGATGTGTTACTAAAGACGAGCAATGCCTGTCCTGGGCGTCCTTTTGGGCAGCTATGAGGTGTACCTGACTGGTGCTAAAAAAAAAAAAAGTGTTAGTTTGTGGGCTACCCGGCTTTCATTCTTTTTGGTATTGGTACAGACAGATATGGATAAATGGATAGATAGAGCAGATTTCTAATCTGCTTTTGCTATTGAAAACATTATCTATGAGCTCAAAAACCTTTCAAGTGATGCAGTTTTTTTTAAAAAGCTGATCTGCTTTTGCAGGTGAAAAACGTATCCTCAAAAAACGCAGCAAAAATGCTGTGTGTGAATGTAGCCTTAGATCAGGAACAGAACAGCCATTTATAGGACATTTCATAACTTTCCCAAATTCCTATAAAAAAATATCAGGACATTCTGTATTGAACTACTGTACCCAATTTATTATATATTTTAGGAGTCGGAGTCGGTCTATTTTCTACCGACTGCACCAAAATGAGCTCCAACTCCACAGCCCTGCTAAACAGAATCAATTCCAAAACACTACACAAAATCTGGGACATATATTTTTTAAATTGGTTGCCATTTAGTCTTTCCCCCAAATGGCTTCTCTTCCCCTACCCGCCATATGCACGTGGCTTTAACTGGGAAAAAAAAGGGGGTAAAGACGCCCATACATGTCAGATCGATGACATCATCTCCCCCGTACACAGACCGTTCAGCTCGGCCAAGTGCTCGGGTGGTCTCTATGAGGGCAGCTCAGACGACTTTGTTCCAATTTGCAGCTGCCATAAAGCGCACACCTGCTCCTTCATGGTCCATGCCAAGGAAGCACCTGCTATGAGGGCCACATTGCATCACTTCCAAGGGCCGGAACAAAAGATAAAGGTCATTTCTGCCTTCTGGTTCTAAAGGCCTGATAAGATTGGAGTCCAAAAAATGGAATCTGCTCCTGTGGGAAGAATCGGGGTTCCCTTTCCCCTACACAACACTCCGGACAGAAGGCGGCTGTGGGGCATGTGGCTCTGCCTTGTAAACTCAGCAATGGGGAGAGCCACAAACATCGGTGGCCGCCTGTAACTCATACACAATTTTCTGGGGGGTCGAAGTGTATATTTATGGGGTACACAGTGATGGCCTCTTTTTCTGGAATGTAAACTACAATTATTTAGCCATGTCTGTGACAACAATGTCTGTGACCCGATGGGTGGGGCTGTAGGGGGCCCATAGACTGGTATACACACAATACAGGAAAGAAGTGGGGGCTCCAATACAGCTGCCGTTTTGAAAATAAAAAAAAAATAGTTATATGTAGAAAAAAATCCACTATATTAATAAATTAGAAAAAGTAAAAAATGCAATAATGGGATGTTCAGTTTTTTTTTCCAGCAGTTTTGGAGCAGAATCTCTCCAATCAAAATGCAAGCTTTTTCAGCTCCAGAAAAAAAACCTTTATCTTTTACAGGGAATCCGTCAGTAGGATCAACCCTCCTAATCCATCTATATGGCCATGTAGGTCATAAGAAGATGAATAAATTGATGCCTTGATATCTGCGATCCGATGTCTTATTCCAGAGAAATCCATGTTTTTTTAATATGTAAATGAGTTGTTAAGATCTATGGGCTGGACATAGATCTGTCTGAGAATCTGCCTCCAGAGCTTATTTTTAATGCAAGGACGGCGTTACCAGTATGAGACATGAAGAATAGGCGAGTAGACTGTCAGCCATTACATCTCTTACACCGGTAACATCTCCCATTAACAACAAGCTCTGGAGCCCTATTTTCAGGGAGATCTATGTCCCGCCCATAGATCTTAGCTCATTTACATATTAAGAAAAACGTGGATTTCTCTGGAATAAGACATCGGATTGCAGATATCAAGGTATCATTTTATTCACCTTCCTATGACCTACATGTCCATGTAGATGGCTTAGGAAGGCTGATCCTACTGACGGATTCCTTTTAAGACTTTACTTTGTCTATGGAAATAACTGCAACTAGAGGAAAGGTAAACTGATTATTTTTTTTTCCCGGAGTCAATTTTTTTTGTATTATTAATTGCTGAAGAGCAGCAACGTCCCAGGACAATACATCCACAGTCCGCCTTGCGCTCAGGTTTCTCACCCCTCTTGTTTATGCTCGTCTTTACTGTGACTGGGATATTATTCATTGTTCAAGTGAGAAAAAAAAAATAATTCAGGACACATGCCCAAAGCAAATAAAGTAATGGAGTCTACAGGGAGGGAGTGGTGGCATCTGTCTTATCGCTTCCCCTAAGGCTTAGACGACAGCAGCGTGAGGGCATCCAAAAATAACAGCAGCTTCTCCGGCTCATCTTCCAGAAAGGGCAGGTCCCGATCCCGAGCACGTGCCGTCCCCACCTCACACGCTGCACATCCATCCTGCAAAAACAACCGAGGCGGTGTGTGCCCGCAGAGGCGAGGGTAGGCAGCGGGCATGAACAGTGCCAGACAGCATGGCACGATCCTGCTCTAATGAAACTTGTGCGCTGCAAGAACTCTGCTTGCTGTCATGCTACAGAGTCTTAAACTCCATCCATCGACTTCTATGGGGCTCAGACTCTTGCTCTATGGATGCATCTTAACATCCGGACATCTGCTAGAGTAACCACACTGATTGATCTTTTCTTACAACTAAGCAGTTCCTCTGTTATTCCTCCTGGAAATGTATTAGGAAAATGGGTGTTACGCTGGCCATTTGGTCACGTCACTACACAATTGCTCACTAAACAGTCACAACTAAGGGTGTGTAGGGACGCAGCCACTCCACAAGGGGAATGGAAACACCCAGATCATTTATTCATGTATTTCCAGGAGGAATAACAGAGTGATGCAAAAACACAAAGAAGAGCTGACACTTCACACTGCTCTTTGGGTCCTTTACATATTACGGGTGGCACATCCCCGGTAAAGCAGGAAAAATGCAAGTCCATCAACGATCCAAAGATGCACTTGGATGAATGAGCTGGTCCACTGATCGCCCCAATATTTACGCAGACCAATGATCGGCCCTTGGAAAAAAGCCTTTGTGGTGGCAGGATGGAGGCTCTGGATGACCTGGTGTAATATTCAGTACGTGGCTCTGAAAAAGCAGAAATGGCCCAAATATTCACATACATTTGGAAAGTCAATCAATGGAATAGGGTCCTGAGCCCCCTGTACCTCCTGGCTGCATGAGCGTGGCACAGCCAAGCTCGGATGCAGCAGCCGCTGATCATGAGCGGCACTGCGCATGCTCAACCTCTGCTCCATCCCATCTCCTGCAGCAGTACAGGGAACTCGGATGGTGGGGGTCCATTATAAAAAAAAAAACACCTTTATTTTTATATAAACAAAATCCTGCTGCTGGCGAAGCTGTAAGAGCAGCAGTTACATAGTCTGGTCAAATCTGCTGTACTCTCCTAGAATCGCTGGGGCTCTCTCTCGTCCTGCCTGGGCTTGCTGGGCGACAAAAACGCCCCAAATGATCCACTAATATAGATACCTCTGGATCACAGAGGATGGGTGTGAAATTTTGCTCAAACCTGAACCTGGAATTACCCTTTAAGAGCTTGTGGAGTGAGCGCGGCTGATGCTCGGGAGGAATGTACGTCCAGCCTGTACCCCTCCTGCAGGTCACAGCACAGGAAACCCAGAATAGCGGAGCAGGTGCACGCCACACCCCAGCCTGGCAGAACACAAGGACGCCCTTCAGCTCCATTTCGGAGTCCAGTTGCCACGTGGGGGTGGAGTGGGCCTGGCAGACGGCGGCAGGAAGGAAGTTTTATAAACATGGACAAACGTTATTATAAGACAAAAAAAAACCTCGTATGTCAGAAAGCAGGCAGGAGAAGGAGGCTGGATACCAAGGAGCACACACCGCAGCTCTGCCATACGCCCGTCCTACAGAGATGGCATGAGATGGCCTAACAAATACGCCGCACTGGCACCACATACCTGCAGCTCATCCAGCTGGATCCTGGGTAGTGAGGGGTTTCATTTAACATGTGAACCTATGGGCGACATACGCTACAGTATATGGCAGAGTTATACATCATACATCTGTGAGAGTGCACCCACTGGTTTGTATGGGCTAGCAGGTTCGGTTCGGACATTTGTGCTATTCTACAGTGCTCCAGAGTCCAGTGGTGGCGGCTTTACACCACTCCATCTGACACTCAGCATTGTGCTTGGTGATATAAGGCTGCATGCAGCTACTAGACCATGAAGCTCCTGGTGAGGGCTCAGTGTTTGTGCTGATGTTATACCAGAGGAGGTCTGGATCCTGCAGTGATGGGGTCATCACTTGGCGACCACACCCTCTAACTTTATGTGGTAATGATTGACCCCTGGACTGGAACATTTTCCCCCCAGGCACATTTTTGGGATTTTTCCCACATACACTTTTAACAGTTGTAACATTTTTTTCAAATAATTTTTGCCTTTTTCTACTTGTCCTTTGCAATATTTCTTTCTTACTCCATTTACCATGCAGTAGCATTAAATTATCATAAAAGATTTATGTGTCACTGAACCTCGCAGTCCAATGGGCTGATACAGGGAGAGTTTCCTCCCTCTATCAAACACTTTCAATGTCATGATCGCTATTGAGCCCAGCATTTACAGGGTTAAACTGCTAGCATCAATGGAGACTGTGCTGCCAGAGGTTGCGGCGGGGGTCCTGGCTGTGCATCATTTGCAGGCTTCAGCCGCCTTCTCTTGGACAATGGCACTCACAAGATCACTGTGACTAGATCCATCATGGTGCGGGAAACAGCAGCCCACTCCTGATGGGTATAGCCGTCATTAAGGGGTTAAGAGATGCACCCCAATAATTTTTATCCATAAAATTTATCAGAAAACCCACCCAAACGTATAATTTGACTCTGGCAAGTAGCAAGCACCCCCTGAAGACTATTTTATACTTTCGGGATGACAGATACCCCCAATGTGCTGCGGACTTGGCAATAAAAGTGCCGTTACCATCACTAATCAATCAGAACAAGAAAAACCTTAATTTGCAAACAGAGTCCTAGAGGAAACAGAGTCCTAGAGGAAACAGAGTCCTAGAGGAAACAGAGTCCTAGAGGAAACAGAGTCCTAGAGGAAACAGAGTCCTAGCCGAAACAGAGTCCTAGCCGAAACAGAGTCCTAGCCGAAACAGAGTCCTAGCCGAAACAGAGTCCTAGCCGAAACAGAGTCCTAGAGGAAACAGAGTCCTAGAGGAAACAGAGTCCTAGAGGAAACAGAGTCCTAGAGGAAACAGAGTCCTAGAGGAAACAGAGTCCTAGAGGAAACAGAGTCCTAGAGGAAACAGAGTCCTAGAGGAAACAGAGTCCTAGAGGAAACAGAGTCCTAGCCAAGTCCTATCCAGTTTTGCAGTCAGAAGCCACAGGAGGAAAAAAGTAGTTATTACATAGCAGCCATTTAAATGCATGGACGTCAACCAAACCGCTCAAAGTTAGGGAACTTGTACTGAACCCCCCTTAAAACATGATATAAAAAGTTTTCCTTCTAGAAGCTCAGTTTCATCTAGTTCTTACCTTGAAAAAGGAAATAGTCGGCGGGCGTTTTCTTGAGCGCAGCTTTGGCTTTCTCGCTATTCCAGTCAATTTCCAGGGCGTCCTTCAACTGGCAGAACTCTACTTTCTGACAAGGACAAAAAAAAAAAAAAAAAACTGAAGTTTTTGAGTCGCGTTGGGAATGTTTTCTCGGGAAAACTTGAGCTGACTGTCATTTTTAAGCAGAGGCCTCCCCTCCCCTTCGCGCCCCCCTCTCAGCTCTTTAAAACATTTAGACAGCGAGAGGAACATTGATTGGGGCCGCTGCAATGTCACTGGTGGATAATGAGACTGAGCGTACCCGCGGCTGAGGACATCGTGCTCTACTTTCTCTTAGACTTTGTTTTTCGCCAACTTTATACCGTTACTATTTTTTGACAACTGTGACAAATTTTTGGACAGAGCAGGGGGTCTTATATGCTGGCCACTAGCACAATGATCAATATTCACCATCATCGGTGTTTAAAAGGGGGGGGGGGGGGGGTTGTCTACTATGGATAATCCTTTTTTATTTCAAGGGTCTTTGGACTATAAAATGATCGCGGAGTGTCTTCTTGCCAAGACTCTAGATATCAGCTGCAATCAGGCAGCAATGGTTAGTTATCCCTGCAGCGTCTCCGCAGGGAAAATGAAGAACTGCACGCGTTTTTACTTTAACCATGTAATGCTGGTCCTCCAGAACTGGTCATTGTGTGGCCACCAATCCACATCCTGATCTCAGGATCAGTGGGGGTCCCAGCAGTCAGACCCTCACTCATACACGACTTCTGTGGGAAAACCCCGACAACTACATAAATCAGCAGAATTATCTGTGCATCTTTCACGGCAAAATTAAAAAAAAATCCCAAGTCACTTTTTCAGTTCAATTCAACTTTCCTTTCATATTTGACAAGCTCCTCTCGACCTGCGCTGACATAATCCCCCCAGATACAACAAAGCCGCCTCTGTTCCCTGTCCAGCTTGGCCCCCAGGTGGACTGACCTCTTGACTTGAAACCTGTTGGTTTAATAGTGAGGATTGGGGGCAGTCTGTGAACGTCTTAGGAGTGTACGCATCGGCAAACAACAGGTCTACTAGAAGCTAATGAAGCCCTATTGTGGATGACAGTAGCCCGGAGGAGAACTCGTCCAGACTTCACCAGCCGGGCGACACAGGATCCGCCTCACTGGGAAAGGTGAACCTGTGTCAGCGGTAATGACGCTCCCAAGATGAAGGTCAAGATTACCAATGAACAAAGTTTTTTTACCAGGAGACGGCTGAACATAATTATTGCTATACTGTCTCATTAAGCTATGAAATGACAACACAACAATTAACACAAGAACAATTACTACATTATTTTTTGCAAACTGAAAAAAAATACCTACAAGTTAAAGGGTTTGTCCTCTACGAAGTATTATTCTGCAGTAGGCCCCATGATTGCCTTAAAATTATACAAAAAAAGTATAAAAAAAAAAAAAAAAAAAAAAAAATATCACACTGGATCCCTGGTGTAGCTCTGCAGTTCTCCGGTGGTCTAATCACTTCCTTTCCCGGCAGGGAACTTCACATGACTGCTGCAGCCAATCCACAGCCACTGATTGGTTGCAGCGGTGAAGTTCCATCCAATTCAGAAGGAGAGCTAAGACTTATTTCTGGCTGTGATGGAACGGTACCGCTATCGCTAATTGGTGAATGCTGACGAAGGGACGAAACGCGCGTTGGGGCGCTTGTGGAGGACCGCATTAGCAGACCACATTTATATGTAAGTGTCTTGAATGATTTTTCTTTTTGCTCACAGCAACAGTTTATCTATATAGCAGTCTTTGTATTGCTAATTACTATGTGGCTGATACAGATGGTGTCTGTGAATCTTAGATGCACTATTTTGCATATTAAGTAGGTCAGACTTCTGGCATTAGTTTCTCCTATGAAATACTTGGTAGAAGCCTTGATACTGTGTTTTTTGCATAATATTTCATTGTTACATTGATTAATTTGAATAAAGTCAATTCATTTTTACTGGCATGGTATACTGATTTTTTGTTCTTTGGTGGTTTATTATTTAAAAAAGTTGTGCCATTATACCTTATGGGTTTTTGTGCTATACAATCACTAAAACCTGCAGCATCTGAATATCCCCCCATAAGGTCTTTTTTAAAAAAAAAAAAAAGCAGAAAAGATGGAAACTCGTGGCATGTTTAAGTGCACTTTTAGTAACTTTTTTGTTACATTAGTAATGTGCGTTGGTTTATAATATTTTTCATGTTTTCATGACTAGACGGAAAAAAATTGCAAAAAATAGCTTGCAAAAAAGAAGGCTAAAAGAAGAGCAGATGTAATAGCTGTCTACAACTTTCTTAAGGGCTGTTACAGTGTAGAGGAATCAATCATCCTTATTCTCATTAGCACAAGGAAACACGAGAAGCAATGGGATGACACCGAGAGGGCTATTAGAAGATTAGATATTAGAAAAAACTTTTTGACAGTTGACAGAGTGATCAATGAGTGGAACAGGCTGCCACAAAAGATGGTGAGTTCTCCTTCAATGGAAGTCTTCAAACAGAGTCTGGACAGACACCTGTCTGAGATGGTTTACTGAATCCTGCATTGAGCAGGGGGTTGGACACGATGACCCTGGCGGTCTCTTCCAACTATAACATTCTATGAAAATGACAAAAAACAATAGTCATAGTCAGAGCTTGCTTGTAAAAAGACAATCCTCCTTCACTCACCCAAAAAACAAAGCACCATATTAAATGCTATGTATAAATCTAATCTTAAAGGGGTTCCCTAGGACTATATTAATTTGTTATGACATGACAGAACTGGCATATGATTGCTAACTACCTGCTTGTTCTGCCCAGCGCCAATCTCTGCCGGCATAGAGGGTTAACACACGGCTCCTGACGGCGATACTGCGGCTACCGCTGAGGTCATGTCGACAGAGCAGCAGCTTCTCTTCTGTTTCCGCGATGTGACAGCTGAAGTAATGCTGACTAACACAGTGTGATTGCTGATATCATGTTCATTGACAGCCAGATCCCCGCAGTTAGGCAGTAGGGAGCCGGCTGTCGATGAGCATGATGTCAGCAATCACACCCTGTCCACAGCTCCCTATTGCCTAACTGCGGGGAGCCAATTGTCAATGAGCATGATGTCAGAAATCATACCCTGTCCACAACTCCCTACTGCTCGCAGCTGGCTGTCAATGAGCATGACATCAGCAATCACACCCTGTCCACTGCTCCCTACTGCTTAAGGCTGCTTTTACACTTACCGTGTTAAGAAAGAGAGAGATTGTTTTCACGGCTTCTTTGGAACGCTATTCAGGGTTAAAATCCCTGCCAGGGCTAATCTTTCGGGCATGCGCAATACAAAATGCTAATCTTCCGGGCATGCGCAATACAAAATAGTGGACCGTCGCTCTGAAAAGACGTTTCAGAGTCCGTCTCTGACCGTCAGTCAAAATCCACAGTTAATATAAATCTATGGAGGAAAAAAACAGATCCGCCAAAACAGGCGGATCGTTTTTTTTCAAAAAGTGACGGATTTTGACTGACATCAAAAAATGGAAATATGAAACAGGCCTAACAGACCGCAAAAAAAAGCGGTAACTGTAAAAGTAGCCTAACTGCGAGGAGCCAGCTGTCAATAAGCATGATGTCAGCAAGCACGTCCCGTCGCTGGCAGCCTGGTAGTAGAAAAGCTGCTGAATTGCTGGCAGGAGTGGTCAGCAACTGTCCTGAATCGGCACCAGGTAGGATAGGCAGGGAGTTAGCAGCTACCTCTCTCAATTTTTTTGGCTCATAGTTAAAAAAAAAAAAAATAATAATAATAATAATAATAATAATAATAATAATAATAATAATAATAATAATAATAATAATAATAATAATAATAATAATAATAATATATATATATATATATATGTGTATGTGTGTGTATATATATATATATATATATATATATATATATATATATATATATATATATATATATATATATATATATTAGTCCTGGACAAACACCTTTAAAAGTCTGGTCAAGATTTAAAAAAAAAAAAAAAAAAAAAAAAAAGGTGTCTCATACTGGCTAATACTGCATTGCTGGTGAAGTGAATTCTATCATCAACCTGGGGATAGTTTTTGCTGCCAATATACAATGGGGCCTTATCTCCTTGAGAGCTAATGATTGAGCATGTTAAAATACAATATGCCGAAATTAGTGGGCTTGGTGTGGTTCATCTGGTATGTATGGCCATGTTTAGCCGTTTATTATGGAGCGATCTAATGGCCAGATAATATCCTCAGTGGCCATCATTACTTGCATGTAAATATCTGATTGGTATTAGTAAGTAAATCTTTTCATCATATGCTAATTAATTACCTGAGCTATAAAATAAGAAAAAAATCCAATATAAGCTCCATCAACAGCAGCTAGATGACAGTGTATAGGCAGATTTATTTTCTATAGAGCACAGATTTTAAGCCCTTAGTTACAGAGCCAATTTGGTACTTAATGACCGGGGCAATTTTTACAATTCTGAACAGTCACTTTATGAGGTTATAACTCTGGAACGCTTCAACTGATCCTCCTGATTCTGAGAATGTTTTCTCGTCACATATTGTACTTCATTGTTAGGGGTAAAATTTCTTCGCTATGACTTGCATTCATTTATGAAAAAAAAACGGAGATTTGGCAAAAATTTTGAAAATTTAGCAATTTCCAAACTTTTACTTTTTGTACCCTTAAATCAGAGACTGGGGTCACACAAAATAGTTAATACATAACATTTCCCACATGTCTACTTTAAATCAGCATAATTTTGGAAACAATTTTTTTTTTGTCAGGACGTTATGAGGGTTAAAAAGTTGACCAGCGATTTCTCATTTTTCCAACAAAATTTACAAAACCATTTTAAGGGACCACATCACATTTGAAGTGAGTTTGGGGAGTCAATATAACAGAAAATACCAAAAAGTGACACCATTCTAAAAACTGCACCCCTCAAGGTGCGCAAAACCACACTCAAGAAGTTTATTAACCCTTCAGGTGCTTCACGAGAACTAAAGCAATGTGAAGGAAAAAATGAACATTTTACTTCGGAACCAACCTTTTTTTATTTTCACAAGGGTATCCAAAGAAAACAGACCACAACATTTGTTGTGCAATTTCCCCTGAGAACGCAGATAGCCCACGTGTGGGGGGAAAGCCGCTGTTTGGGTGCACTGCAGGACTCAGAAGGGAGGGGGCATCGTTTGACGTTTTGAAAGAAAATTGGCTGGAATCAATGGCGGGAGGCATGTTGCGATTGAAGACCCCTAAACAGTGGAAACCCCCCAATTCGAACCCAAACCCTAATCCCACCCTACACCTAACCCTAATCCCACCCCACCCCTAATCTCAACCCACCCCTAATCCCAACCCTAACCATAACCCTAACCCCAACACACCCCTAACCCTAATCATAACCCTAATCCCAATCATTCCCATAACCCCAACCCTAACTTTAGCACAACAATAACCCTAATGGAAAAATAACCCTAATGGAAAAATAGAAATAAATACTTTTTAGTTTAACCTAACTAAGTGGGTGAAAAGGGGGGTTTTATTTACTATTTTTTTTTATATTGAGCACTGTGATAGGGTCTATCACAGTGATCAAAATGAACCAATAGGAAAAATTTCCAATTGCTTCCGGATGCTGGCTGGCAGATCTCGGCAGGCGCACTGCGCATGCGCCGGCCATTTTCTCCCGGAAGAAGACGTCAGTGGCCAGGGGGACTTCATGGGGGGTTGCAGGGACTCCGGAGGTACCGGGGAGGGATCGGGGGACGCCATTTTTCTCTCTGATGTGCGATCACATGAGAGGAGAGAGAAATTAAATGGGAAATCTGCCTTTTATTTTTTCTGCAATTGCCATTATACTGTTAATAACTGTGATCACAATACTGGGGTCGGTAAAAATCAAACCGAATCATGTTCTCTATGAAAAAAATGTTTCAACTCACCCCTTAGCGTCCTCCGGATAGCAGGAACCATACCGTCGCACACAGCCGCCCTGTCCTGGCGGATACAAGTCCAAACACACAGTAATCTCCAGCGATCTCAGCAGGAAGGTAGTTATACAAAATATTCCTTTATTTCATTTTGTTAAAAGAACTGTTACAGGTTGTGGATACCCCAATGGATGATAAAAAATCCAACGCGTTTCAACTCAAAGGAGTCTTAACCCCTTAACCCCCAAGGGTGGTTTGCACGTTCATGACCGGGCCAATTTTTACAATTCTGACCACTGTCCCTTTATGAGGTAATAACTGTGGAACGCTTCCATGGATCCCGGTGATTCTGACACTGTTTTCTTGTGACATATTGTACTTCATGTTAAAATTTCATTGATATAACTTGCGTTTAGTTGTGAAAAAAAAAAGGAAATTTGGCAAAAAATTTTAAAAATTTCCCAATTTTCCATCTTTGAATTTTTATGCCCTTAAATCACAGAGATACGACACACAAAAACTTAAGTAACATATCCCACATGTTTACTTTTCATCAGAACAATTTTGGAACCAAAATTTTTTTTTGTTAGGAAGTTATAAGGGTTAAAAGTTGACCAGCGATTTCTCATTTTTGCAACACCATTTTATTTTTACGAACCACATCAAATTTGAAGCTACTTTGAGGGGTCTATATGATAGAAAATACCCAAATGTGACGCCATTCTAAAAACTGCACCCCTTAAGGTGCTCAAAACCACATTCA
This sequence comes from Dendrobates tinctorius, assembly GCF_039654945.1. Classification (NCBI taxonomy): domain Eukaryota; kingdom Metazoa; phylum Chordata; class Amphibia; order Anura; family Dendrobatidae; genus Dendrobates; species Dendrobates tinctorius. Next base: position 37,370,432 of record NW_027361825.1, on the reverse strand, counting down.
AGAAGTTTATTAACCCTTCAGGTGCTTCACAGGAATTTTTTGAATATTTAAAAAAAAAAAAAAAAATGAACATTTAACTTTGTTTCACAAAAAAAATACTTCAGGTCCAATTTTTTTTTTATTTTACCAAGGGTAACAGGAGAAATTGTTAGAAAAGTTAGAGAAAAGTTATTGAGCAGTTTGTCCTGAGTACGCTGATACCTGATATGTGGGGGGTGCACTGTTTCGGCGCATGGCAGAGCTCAGAAGGGAAGGAGCGCCGTTAAGACTTTTTCAATGAAAAATTGGCTGGAATTCAGATCGGACGCCATGTCACGTTTGGAGAGCCCCTGATGTACCAAAACAGTGGAAACCCCCCACAAATGACACCATTTTGGAAACTAGACCCCCCAAGGAACTTATCTAGCACTTTGAACCCCCAAGGGCTTCACAGAAGTTTATAATGCCCGGACATGAATATATAAAAATCGTATTTTTTCCCACAAACATGATCATTTAGTCCCCAATTTTTTTATTTTCCCAAGGGTACCTGGAGAAATTGGACACCAAAAGTTGTTGTCCAATTTGTCCTGAGTACGCTGATACCCCATATGTGGGAGAAAACTACTGTATGGGCACACATCAGGGCTCGGAAGGGAAGTAGTGACGTTTTGGAATGCAGACTTTGATGGAATGGTCTGCGGGTGTCATGTGCGTTTGGAGAGCCCCTGATGTACCTAAACTATTGAAACTCCCCACAAGTGACCCCATTTTGGAAACTAGACCCCCCACGGAACTTATCTAGATGTGTGGTGAGCACTTTGAACCCCTAAGTGCTTCACAGAAGTTTATAACGCCCGGGCTCGAAAATAAAAAAATAATTTTTTTTCCACAAAAGTGATATTTTTGCCACCAATTTTTTATTTTCCTAAGGGTAACAGGAGAAATTGGACCCCAAAAGTTGTTTTGCAATTTGTCCTGAGTAGGCTGATACCCCATATGTGGGGGTAAAACACTGTTTTGGCGCATGGCAGAGCTTGGAAGGGAAGGAGCACCATTTGACTTTTTCAATGCAGAATTGGCTGGAATTGAGATCAGACGCCATGTTGCATTTGGAGAGCACCTGATGTGCCCAAACAGTGGAAACCCCCCAATTCTAACTCCAACCCTAACCCCAACACACCCCTAACCCTAATCTCAGCCCTAACCCTAGCCCTAACGGGAAAATGGAAATAAATACATTTTCTTTTAATTTTATTATTTTTCCCTAACTAAGGGGGTGATAACGGGGGGTTTGATTTACTATTTGTGGTGGGTTTTTATGTTTGGCAGCTGTCATACGCTAAAAGACGCTTTTTATTGTAAAAATAGTTTTTGCATCATCACATATTGAGAGCTATAATTTTTCCATATTTTGACCCACCGAGTCATGTGAGGTCTTATTTTTTGCGAGGCGAGTTGACGTTTTTATTGGTATCATTTTAGGGCACGTGACATTTTTTGATCGCTTTTTATTCCGATTTTTGGGACGCAGAATGAACAAAAACCAGGGTTTCATGAATTTCTTTTGGGGGGTGCGTTTACACCGTTCCGCCTGCGGTAAAATTGATAAAGCGGTTTTATTCTTCGGGTCAGTACGCTTACAGAGATACCTCATTTATGTCTTTTTTTGTGTTTTGGCGCTTTTATGCAATGAAAACAATTTTATATAAAAAATAATTATTTTTGCATCGCTTTATTCTGCGAGCTATAACTTTTTTATTTTTTTGCTGATGATGCTGTGTGGCGGCTCGTTTTTTGCGGGACAAGATGACGTTTTCAGCGGTACCATGGATATTTATAAGCGTCTTTTTGATCGCGCGTTATTGCGCTTTTTGTTTGGCGGTATGATAAATAATTTTTGCTTCGTTTAATTGTTTAAGGGGTTCGCTAAAGGGGTTAACTAATGGGACAGTTTTATAGGGCTGGTCGTTACGGACGTGGCGATACCAAATGTGTGTACTTTTATTGTTTTTTTTTTATATTTCCAAAAAATGAATTTATTAGGGAATATTTTTTTTTATTATTTATTTAGCGATTTTTTTTAAATTACTTTTACACTTTTTTTTTTTTGTTTTTAACTTTATTACATTGTCCCAGGTGGGACCATCACTGTCCTGTGACAGATCGCTGATCTGTCACATCACAGATCACTGTGACAGATCAGCAATCTGTCACAGGCACTACACAGGCTTCCTCCTTGCCTGCACTTTGCAGGCACTGAGGAAGCCAGCTCCCTGCAGGCCCCCGTCGCCATCTTGGATTCGGGGACCTGCAAGGATGGAGCCCCCCGCAGCAGCGCTGCACATTGCGCTGCTGTGGGGGGCTCAGGGAAGCATGCCGATGCTTCCCTTTAACCCCCAGTACACCGCAATCGTGTTTGATCACGGTGTGCAAGGGGTTATCGTGTCGGGGGCTGGGTGTCAGCTGTAATAATCAGCTGACACCCGGCCGCGAACAGCGGCGCTCACCACGTGGGTGCCGCTGATCGCTGTGACATACTATCCCGTCCCTGGGAATTAAGTCCCAGGGCACATGGACGGGATAGTACGTCACATGGCAGTAAGGGGTTAAGCACGGATGGTAATCCATGATTAAGATTCATGGTAATCTATGATTAAGACTCCTTTGAGTTGAAACGCATTGGATTTTTTATCATCCACTGGGGTATCCACAACCTGTAACATGTTATTTTAAAGAAAAGAAATAAAAGAATATTTTTTATAACTACCTTCCTTCCTGAGATTGCTGGAGATTACTGTGTGTTTGAATCATGTTCTCTGGGGTCTCAGCTACCCCCAGGAGACGAGAACCCAGAGAAATTCAGACCCTGGGGGGCACTATACACTTATTTTTCAGCACCGTTAAAAAGCAGCGCTGAGGAATAAGTACCCTTAACTGTCACCGTTAGAAGGCGCATCGCCTCTCGTTAAGGGGTTAAAAAAAAGCAGAAAAACAAATGAAAGAGACAAATATACAAACAGATTTGCTGACTACACAATAAAAAGTTTGAGGGTTATGCTTCCTATAGCCAACCTGAGCGCAGTTACTCACCCTCTGTAATATATTACTAGTGTGGAATAACCATTACGCTACCGCACGGTCCTGAGCCGCTAAATTTAATAATGATGTCACCACTGAAAATCCCCAAGATGGATTCCCAGCAATAACACAGGTGAATGTGCTGTGCTCCATGAGACTGTCAGTCTTTTCAAGCGCGCGAGCATCGAGGGAGTTAAGGCCCCGCTGAGACAAGCAGCTAAATTGCAAAATGTTCCGCTACCATTGTATTCTTCCAGGCGGCGCGCGTTCGCTCACCAGTGGGGAATAAAACACACATCCCCCAAGCGTTTCTCTAATTTAAATATGTCACTTTGCGAAATCTGTCAAGTAAAAATGAGCTCCTATTTGCAACACATAAGCATTCGGCAGCACCTAAGGCGTCCTAATTGATGTCGGAGAGGAAGAAATTAATGAGGGGGGCGGCTCTGTCCTTAGCTGCGGAGATTACATAATCGTACCGCCATATAAAACTTTCAAGGAGTCTACAGAAGGAGCCGACGGCCTCTTCAGGTGACCGCAGACCCAACCCCTTACGGCCTTCGTCAGCCATCTGTGAGCAGGTCAGACCGCCAAGGAATTTTGCCTTGGGGTTTCTCAAGTCCTCATTCACTGACCACAATACCGTTCCGCTCATTACAGACAAATACTATCACCTTAACCCCTTAACGTTATTGTTGGTAGCCATTTTTGGGGAGATGGGGAAGGGGGAAATGGTTACTCGCTCACACCCACCCCGCCCCTGAGATCACAGGCGCCGTAACGAACAGAGGTAATCGGCACCTTACTGCGCTTGCGCTGCCCAAGGAATGACCAAGCTCGCACAAGATCTCGGGAAAGGGACGCAGGTCATTTAGAAGAGTGACCTGTCAGTCATTGAGAAGAGGCCGGCAGTGGACAGAGAAAGAGGCCAGAGAGCTGTAAGTGAAGGCCAAGATCCTTGCACTTGTGGCTCACCTGCACAAAAATTAAGATATGGAATTCTAAAAAAAGGAAATGGGGGTTCACCTGTTAAGAAATTCTTCATTTGTTAAAACTTAAACTACATTTTACTCATCGTGGAGTATCTGCCGCTGCTTCCGGTACAGTCTGCCATAACATCACACTCACACAGCCAATCTGTGAGCTCAGCGGCTTTGGCCGTGTAGATGGAACGCCTCTTTTAGAGGCGCTAAGCTCACCGACCTACTATGTCCATAATGTCGATGTAAGGTCAGTGCACACCAGGAGCCACACCAGAGACTCAGCGCTTCATCCAGGGACAGTGAATAACGAGAAGTTTGTTATTTTGTAAGATTTTCTGAAACCGGAACACTCCTTTAATGAGAAGGGCTGATTTGTGCAAGTCCATTTTTAAAGCAGAAAAAAAGCATCTTGTTACAAAAACGGCTAAACGAGTAATAAAAATATTAAATAGTAATACAATCTTAAAAGTAATAATAAAAACCTTAACACATTGCATTTTTTTCCTTTGTATTTACTGAACCTAAAATGGTGTGGGGTTCTTTTGTGGGTTTTAGAAAAATAAAATGCCTATAATTTTTTCAGCTTTTTTACTGCATTTTTTCCCTCATTGAGATCAATAAAAATCGAAGCTATATAAAAAAGTCTCAAAAACAGGGCTTATTAATGTGGAATTGTCAGAGTGATTTCAGAGAAATTGTCATTTTATTATAGGGAACTGGGGGTGGGGGAGATACACAACAAACACTTGTGTGCACATAACCAAGAAAAAAAACCCTGCAAAATCCTCTTATATTACATATTTGACAATTATCAAATCAGTTTTAGCGTTCAATTTCCCTGCAGCACCCCTACAGGTGAGATGAAGTATTACATGGTGCGCATCAGTAGGTTGTCTATATAATGCAGGACAAGACAGATCCTCCAAAAAGAGAAATGCTTTTCTAAACCACTATTCTGTCAAAAAGGACCCGGATTAGAAGACCCCTTACTCCAGTAACATAGATTTATCTAACAGAATATATTAAAACTGGTTCTCTGAACAGGAGAATGATCATTATTAATAAAGCCACATGTATGGGCAGAAGAACAGGAAGGTACGCCAAAGGGGCTTCATAAAAAGAAACGAGGGGCCGCCCGGACAATGCGAGTTGGGCCCGCTCTGGCACTTCTTACCTTTTTGATCATTGTGCTTTCTGCAGCATCGATCTTCGGCTTTTTAGCTTCTGGGCCGTCTTCAGAGTCCTGACGGGTTTTTGAAACTTTCATCTTCTCCCTGAAATATTAGTTTTATTCTTTATGCTCCATATAACTAGGGAGGTTTTAGAAAAATCTAAATTAAACATTTTTACGCAAATAAATTACAACCCCAGTTCGGAAAAAGTTGAGAATCTATTATCACCATTTCTTATTCACAGCAGAACACTGAATAGATCAGAAGGTGAGCGATGGACATTTTTCCAGTTCAGTTGAAAAAATTAACTTTGGAGAAGGCAATGGCAGCTACAAGTCTCAAAAAAGTTGTGCCCGGGCTGTGTCCACCCTTGTGGAGACTCTACTCTTTTTCAGAACAGTCTGAAAACACTTGAGTAGTGAGGAGACAATTGCAGAGGTTGTGGGAGAAGAACATTGTCCTGTTCTGATGTTGGATTCTCGCTGCTCCACACTTCAAGGTCCACACCAAATTTTTCGATTCATAATGCACCATGGTTTTTCTGTTAGTGAAAGGTCATGACTGCAGGCGGACGGTTCAACACCTGAACATTTCTTCTGTAGAGCCATGGTAGATGCAGTATGTGGTTAAAGCTTCTTTTACACATCCCGTGTTTTTTGCAGCCCGTTTTTGCAGTCGTATTGCTGTAATTTTCACGGTCTGCCGCAAAAAACTTTTTGGATCGCCGTTTTTCTGTTTGGGATTAGGTTTTGAAAAGTTGGGTGAAAAAAAAAAGGAGTTCTGCAAATACGTCTTCAAGGTGTACCGCAAAAACAAGCTTCTGTTGTTTTTACGGCACCACTGATTTCACTGGGGGCCGTGTCCGTAAGTAGTGAAAAATATCGAGCAAGCTCGATATTTTTTCACGGCTGTATATACGGCCCTCACGGCCGTACGGCGCTCCAATTTTTGCGGGCCGTTTTTGCGGCCCCTTAAAAATCTATTGGGGCCGCAAAAACGGCCTGCAAAAAGGAGATTTTTGTGTACTCACCGTAAAATCTCTTTCTCTTAGCCTTTAATTGGGGGACACAGAACCTTGGGTGTTATGCTGCTGTCCACTAGGAGGCGACACTATGCATAATCTGAAAAAGATTAACTTTGGCTCCTCCTCTGCAGTATACACCCCTGGACGGCGTCAGCCTTCTCCAGTTTTGTGCCAAAGCAGAAGGAGGAACGTAACCAAATAACATAACCATGCCTGTAAGAAGGCTACTATGTACGAGCTCAAAGAACAATATGAGAACTCAACAGGAAACAACGGCCCGTAAGGGCAACAGGGTGGGAGCTGTGTCCCCCAATTAAAGGCTAAGAGAAAGAGATTTTACGGTGAGTACACAAAAATCTCCTTTACTCTGTCGCCTAATTGGGGGACACAAAACCTTGGGACGTCCCAAAGCAGTCCCTGGGTGGGAAGCAGTGGACGAATATTGTGCTGACAGTCCCCTAGACTTGGGGTACTGCCGCCTGCAGAACCAGTCTACCCAGGCTCGCATCCGCTGAGGACTGGGTATGAACACTGTAGTGTTTCGTAAACGTGTGTAGGCTAGTCCAAGTGGCCGCCTTGCACACTTGTTGTGCCGAAGCCTGATGCCGAATGGCCCAGGAGGCCCCTACTGCCCGTGTAGAGTGCCGTGATACCGGCCGGAAGAGGGGAACTGTTAAGTCGGTAGGCCTCATGTATGGTGGACCTGATCCACCTGGCAAGGGTAGCATTGGAAGGCGGCAACCCCTTGCGACTACCTTCCGGAAGAATGAAGAGGGAATCAGATTTCCGGAAAGGTGCAGTCCTGGACACGTAAATCCGCAATGCTCTGACAAGGTCAAGCGTATGCAGAGCCTTCTCCACTCTATGAACCGGAACCGGGCAAAGGGAAGGCAGTGAAATCTCTTCATTAAGGTGAAAGTTGGACACAACCTTCGGAAGGAAGGATGGTACCGTGCGGAGAACCACCTTGTCCTGGTGAAAGGCTAGGAAAGGCCGTCTGCAGGAAAGTGCTGACAATTCCGACACTCTGCGTAACGAGGTGATCGCCACTAGAAAAACCACTTTCTGAGACAGAATGGAGAGTGGAACTCCTCTAAGAGGTTCGAAGGGTGGAGCTTGCAATGCTGTCAGGACCAGATTGAGGTCCCACGTATCCAGCGGACGTTTGTAGGGAGGAACCAATCGGGAAACTCCCTGGATGAAAGTCCTTACTTGCGGTTTAATAGCAATGCGCTTTTGAAAAAGGACTGAAAGCGCCGACACCTGACTCTTAAGCGAACTTAAGGATAGCTTGGCATCTAGGCCCGATTGAAGAAAACCTAGTACCTTCGGGAGGGAATAAGGGAGTGGGACTTGTCCATGAGATTCGCACCAAGAAAAGAAAGCTCTCCAGGTACGATAATAGAGCTTGGCGGAGGCAGGCTTCCTTGCCCTGATCATAGTTGCAATGACTGCCGGTGAAAAACCTGCCTGGGTTAGAATCCAGGTTTCAAGGGCCATGCCGTCAAATTGAGAGCCCCTGAATTCTGGTGGAAGAACGGACCTTGAGACAGAAGGTCGTGACGGTCGGGTAGACGCCAGGGGGCGTCTGCCGTAAGTTGCACGATGTCGGCGTACCAAGTACGTCTGGGCCAGTCTGGCGCGATGAGGATGGTCAGAACTCCCTCTTGCTTGATCTTCCTCACGACCCTGGCGATTAGGGGGGAGGGGTGGAAAAATGTACAGGAGTCGGAACTGGGACCAGTCCTGGACCAGGGCATCCGCTCCGAGCGACCGCGGGTCGTGTGTCCTGGCCATGAAATTGGGGACCTTGGTATTGAGATGGGATGCCATTAGGTCCACATCCGGGGTTCCCCAGCGTTGACAGATCTGGTAAAAAAATCTCGGGATGGAGAGACCACTCCCCCGAGTCCATTCCTTGCCTGCTGAGGAAGTCGGCTTCCCAGTTTTCTACACCCGGAATGTGTACCGCAGAAAGTACCGACCTTGTGTCTTCCGCCCAGCGCAGGATATGAGCCACTTCTCTCATCGCCTGGGCGCTGCGGGTCCCGCCTTGGTGGTTCACGTATGCCACAGCCGTGGCATTGTCCGACTGTATCCGTATGTGCGAGGCTGCAAGCAAGTGATGAAATGCTCTCAGTGCCAAGAGAATGGCCCTGATTTCCAGAACATTGATAGGTAATGTCACTTCCCTGGGTGACCACTTGCCCTGTGCCCTGTGATGTAGGTGCACTGCCCCCCAGCCTGTCAGGCTTGCATCGGTAGTCAGGATCTTCCATTGTCCTGAGAGGAATGGCTTCCCTCGTGTAAGCGAGTTTGGTTTGAGCCACCAATGCAGGGACCTCCTGGTTGATGACGTCAACCTGAACTCCCTGTCGAGGGAGAGAGGGTTCCTCTCCCAAGATCTGAGTATGGCTAGTTGAAGGACCCTGAGGTGAAACTGGGCAAATGGCACTGCCTCTATTGCTGCTGCCATCCTGCCGAGGATTCTCATGGCAAACCGGAGAGATCGAGGAGGACTGCGAAGGAGTGTGCGAACTCCCAGACGGATGGCCAGTGTCTTGTCCTTGGGAAGGAGCACCAGGCCCCTGGCGGTGTTGAATACCATTCCCAGGAATGTTAGAGTCCGAGTTGGGATGGTCGACGATTTCTGTAGGTTGACTAGCCATCCCAGGCGACTCAGAGTGTCTAGAGTGATTGAGACACTGACCTCGCAGTCTTTGAAAGTGGGAGACTTGACGAGGAGGTCGTCCAGGTACGGGACGACTAGGATGCCTCTTGAGTGCAGGACGTCCATGGTGGCCGCCATGACTTTGGTGAACGTTCTTGGAGCCGTGGCGAGTCCGAACGGAAGGGCGACAAACTGGTAGTGGTTTTGGTTGACCGCGAACCTGAGAAACCTCTGGTGGGCAGGAGCAATTGGTATGTGGAGATACGCATCCTGTATGTCTATGGAGGCGAGGTATTCTCCCTGCTCCATGGATGCAATGATGGACCGGAGGGACTCCATGCGGAAATGACGGACCCGTACGTAATTGTTGAGCTGTTTTAGGTCCAGTATGGGTCGGACGCCGCCTCCTTTCTTGGGGACTACGAACAAATTTGAGTAGAATCCTCGGAATCTCTCGTTCGCGGGAACCGGCACCACAACTCCTGATTGAAGGAGAGAGGAAACCGCTTGGTGGAAAACACGAGCCTTTTCTGGTGGTGTTGGAAGAACAGAAAGGAAGAACCGGTTCGGTGGAACGGAAGTGAACTCTATCTTGTATCCGGAAGACACTATTTCCCTGACCCACCTGTCTTCTGTAATAGGCAGCTAGACTTGCTGAAAGAGTAAAAGTCGGCCGCCTACTGGTGGGGTGTCTTCCGGAGGTCTCGAGTCATGATGAAGTGAAGTTCTGAGGTTTTCCTGAGGTTTTAAACTGATTAAATTTGCTGATGACACAAAGCTAGGAGGGATAGCTAATACTAGAGAAGAGAGAGAGAGGATTCAAAAAGATTTAAATAAACTGGAGAAGTGGGCAGCAACTAACAGAATGGTTTTTAACAGGGAGAAATGCAAAGTACTACATCTGGGCAATAAAAATGAAAAAAGCATATATAGAATGGGAGGAATAGGGCTAAGTGACAGCACATGTGAAAAAGACTTGGGTATACTAATAGATCACAGACTGAATATGAGTCAATAGTGTGATGCAGCAGCAAAAAAGGCAAATGCAATTCTAGGATGTATTAACAGAAGCATACAGTCTAGATCACGTGAAGTCATTATTTCCCTCTACTCCTCTTTGGTCAGACCTCATCTGGAATATTGTGTCCAGTTTTGGGCACCACATTTTAAAAAAGACATCAACAAACTGGAGCAAGTTCAGAAAAGAGCGACCAGAATGGTGACCGGTCTGCAAACCCTGTCTTATGAGGAAAGGTTGCAGGATTTGGGAATGTTTAGTTTGCAAAAGAGAAGACTGAGAGGAGACTTAATAGCTGTCTACAAATATCTAAAGGGCTGTCACATTGTAGAAGGATCAACTTTATTCTCATTTGCACAAGGAAAGACTAGAAGCAATGGGATGAAACTGAATGGGAAGAGACACAGATTAGATATTAGAAAAAACTTTTTGACAGTTAGAGTGATCAATGAGTGGAACAGGCTGCCACGAGAAGTGGTGAGTTCTCCTTCAATGGAAGTCTTCAAACAGAGGCTGGACAGACATCTGACTGGGATGATTTAGCGAATCCTGCTTTGAGCAGGGGGTTGGACCAGATGGCCCAGGAGGTCCCTTCCAACTCTACGATTCTATGATTCTATGATTCCTCCCTTGGGTTTCGCTTGGCCTGCTTTCGACTGCCAAGCCCTGTCCGGTCGCTGCTGCGTCCGTGGGTTGTCTCTGCGTGGAGAACGGTTGCGGTTTTGCACTGGGCGCGAAACGGACCAGCCTGAGGAATTCCGAAAGGATAGGAATCGCGTCTGGTTTCTTCGTTTAAACGTGCGTTTCGGTTTTAGTTGAGGGAGAGAGGTACTCTTACCCCCAGTGGCATTGGCTATCATGGTGTCCAACTTTTCGCCGAAAAGTCTTCCAGTAATATACGGAAGTCGCGTGAGGGACTTCTTTGAGGCCGCATCCGCTTTCCATTCTCGCAGCCAGAGGATGCGTCGGATCGTGATGGCGTTAGATGCTATTCCCGCTACACCTCTGGCGGAATCCAGGGCTGCATGAATCATGTAGTCTGCTACCACTGCCATCTGGACCGCTTGGTCCGAGAGTTCAGGATTAGAAGCCTGAAGACCCTCCTGTAGTTTTTTGGCCCAAGCCAGGATGGCCTTGGCTGCCCAAACTGAAGCAAATGCAGGGCCCAGAGAGGCGCCAGCCGCTTCGAAAATAGAACGAGCCATGCGTTCTACTTGCCGGTCTGCTGCGTCCCTGAGGGTTGAGCTATCCGGCAGAGAGAGTAAAGTCTGCGCTGCTAGCCTAGAAACCGGAGGGTCCACTTCAGGTGGATCTGTCCATTGTTTGGTGTCTTTCTGTGGGAAGGGGTACTTCGCTTCCAAATATTTGCGATTAGCAAATTTTTTGTCAGGCTGCGCAAACTGTTTGGTAAGTATTTTCTCAAACTCATCGTGATTAGGGAAGACCTTAGGTGGTTTTTGAACACTTTCGAAGCAAATCCTATGTTCTGGGACTCCCGGGGGCGACTCTGGAATTTTTAGCACCCGATGAATGGCAGAAATTATGTCCTCAACTAGCGCTGTATTGCTAGGGGGAGAAGGTACCACGGACCTGACCGTTTCATTATCTGAGTCGGACTCACAGATGCCCTCCGAATCCTGTGCCTCGCTAAGGTGATCCCTGGAGGGCGACCTGGGGCGGGGGTCTTCTGTGGTGGGGGATCCCTGTGGTAAATTGCACTGTCTGACTGTGGCAGGGGACTGCCCAGGAGACCTGGAATGACGCTGTCTCTCCCTAGAGGGGGACGACCTTGTGCTATAGTGCGACTTAGGTGATCGAGACCTGTGGGTCCGCTTACGTCTGTGAGAGTCGGAAGCAGCATGTTCCTGAGACAAGCTGTCCGTTTGCTGTGTACCGTCCATAGCCGGGGCCCGACTCTGCAGAGCTTGCAGTAATGTAGCAGTTAGGTTGTCTATGGACTGTGACATAGACCGAGACATCTGAGTTGCCCATTCCGGCGTGGCCTGTGACACTGAAGCGTCAGTAGGGACTCCCTGGGGTTCTGACCCAGAGTTCTGGATGCAGTCCCGGCAGTGCGGATACGTGCTGCCACTAGGGAGCGTGGCTTTGCAGGCTGTACAGAATGCATAGAAACATTCCTGCCTGGTTCTCTTCCTTGAGCCCGGCATAGTGCACAGAGGCTGGCTATAAGGGATCGTACAGGGGTGGCTACGCAGAGGGAACCCACAGAAAGCCTTATAGGAAGTATAGATTCACAGCTGAGTAATGAGAACCCAGCTGTGAGCTTACCCCACCGGTGTGCCCCTAGGTCCAGCGCCGACAGATCCAAGTTCTGTGCCCCCCGGAGACCGCTGTGATGCTCCTCTCCTGCATCTCATCCAGAAAAAATGGCCACCGGGGCTCTGAGGAGAGGGCGGAGAGCTGAAAAGGGCACGCTGGGCTGTGTAAAAACGCGCCCTTTCTGCTTCAATCCGCCCCTTCTATGACACTCCAGCGTGTCATTTTGGTCATCCGGGGGGCGGGCTTGTACCAGACCCCCCCAGAATGGTCGACTGGATAGCGGTGGGGGTAGCGGTTTTTGTATGGGGTGCCCCTGAAGCGCTATGGAGCCGCTGCTGTTGCAGAGACAGGGATGCAGAAAAACCCTGTCTCTGCTGTGCCATCCAGTCCGCACCCTCCCCCGGCCCCAACAGGATCCCTCAGCCAGCCTGGGGTCCCTGGAAGCTGCGAAATGCTGCCTGATCTCCGACCCTACCTGAGGCGTCTCAACCTAATACCCCCTGCGGGGGATTAGGGAGGGTGCGTCTGTCACCGTCAGGGGGTCTTCATCCTCGCCTCAACCTCAACCCAGACCCCTTAAAGGGGTTGGGGAAGGAGGGGGGTCTCGACCTCGAACCAGGACCCGAGGGACTGGGGAGGGAGCGACATGGGGAAAAACCACCTCGACCTCAACCGGGTACCCCTAATAGGGGACCGAGGAGGGAGCCATGCCGGGAGTCTCGCTGGAGACCCACTTTTCTTCATCTGTATTTCCGTGAAAAAAAGGAAAAAAACCGGAAGAAAAAAGGTGTGCCTCCTTGCGACACTAAGCAAAAACTGGAGAAGGCTGACGCCGTCCAGGGGTGTATACTGCAGAGGAGGAGCCAAAGTTAATCTTTTTCAGATTATGCATAGTGTCGCCTCCTAGTGGACAGCAGCATAACACCCAAGGTTCTGTGTCCCCCAATTAGGCGACAGAGTAAACACGGCAAGTGTAAAAGAAGCCTTACTGTTCTCTTGCTGAAATACGTAGGGGCTTCCCTGAAATAGACATTGTCTGGAAAGAGATGTTGTTTTAACACCTCTATACAATGCTCAGCATTGATGGCGCCTTTCATATGTAACCTGCCCATGACATAGGCACTAATACAGCCCATACTAATAGAGATTCAGAACTGTGTGCTGATAAAAAGCCGGATGGTCCCTCTCCTCGATAACAAGCCGGATGGTCCCTCTCCTCGATAACAAGCCGGATGGTCCCTCTCCTCGATAACAAGCCGGATGGTCCCTCTCCTCGATAACAAGCCGGATGGTCCCTCTCCTCGATAACAAGCCGGATGGTCCCTCTCCTCGATAACAAGCCGGATGGTCCCTCTCCTCTTGAATCTGCAGGACATGGCGTCCATGATTTCCATAAATATCATATTTGATTCATTAGATCACAGAACAGTTTTCCATTTTACCTCCGTTTATTATAATTGATCTTTAGGTCTAGAGAAGACAGCAGCTTTTCTGGATTGTGTTGATATATTGCTTCTTCTTTGCATAATACAGGTTTAATTTGCATTTGCGGAATGCACAGGGAACTGGGTTCACTGACAATGATTTCTGGAAGCATTCCTGAACCCATGCAGTGGATTCTTCTGTATTTAGTACAGTGCTGCCTGAGAATCACAAGCATCCAATACGGACAGTCAGCATTCTCCCTTGTGCACTTGAATTTCCCCAGAAACTCTGATTTTAATAGTATGTACTGTAGATGGTGGGATATTTATAGTTTTCGCAATTAACATTTTTTTTTTTATTAATTCGTTCACAACTTTTAGACACAGACGTTCACCGATTGGTGAACCTCTGACCACCTTTGCTTCACAGAGACTCTGCCTCTTATATGCACTTTCTATTCAGTCATATGACTTTGTTGAGAATTGACCAGCCAGTTGTTTTATATTAGTACCACTTACATTTTCAACCTCTTGCTTACCCAGTCCCAACGTTGAGATGTATTGCTGCCATTAATTTCTAAATGAGATTTTTTCAAGTGAAATGGAAAATTGTCCAACGTTCACCTTCTGATCTGTTGTGAATAAAAGATGAGAAGAGATTTCCAAGCCATTGCATTCTTGCTGTCTTTGCAAGTACCCCATAGGGCTATGGCATGTACCCAGGGTAGGTACACAATCGAGTAACCCTTTACTATCCGTACAATATACGACTGTCCTTTCCTTGCTGTTCTGGGGGGGGGTCCCCAAAATGGATAGATGCATTGGTGACATGGAGATATCTAGCTGTATAAGGCCATAAATTGCACACGGCTGCTATTTAGATTGGTATAGAATTTATAATTCTTTTACTTGAAGTCGATAAGTGGCTTGATTATGCTTATCATAAGGGTGGGAATGGAAAGAAACACGAATGTAGACTGTCAAATCCTGCATCCATAGCCACAGACATGGTGCAAGGATCTGGCAGCCTCCTCTATACATCACGGACCACATGCACCCCGTAAGAAATTAACTTCAGGGGTCACACAGTTGAGAATACATAATCGGGACTTTATTGACATCAGTGATCTCAGAGGAAGGCGAGAACAGGACACCGACCATCACATTACGGGACCCAGCGTGCCAGGGTTTATGTTCACAGACACAAGATATCAGGCGCTTCACCCACTAAAATATTTAGGGAGTTGAAGATTAACCCCTTAAGGTCGTGGCTAGTTTTGGTCTTAAAAAGTTCATTCTCATCATTAAAAGTGATACCCTATTCCCAGAATTGATGATAGCTTACAGATTGGTGTGAGGGTCCATCCACTGGGGACCCCTTACTAATCCTAGAGAATGGGGTAGGAAATGTCCAGTCGGAATTATTATTATTATTATTATTTATTTATATAGCGCCATTAATTCCATGGTGCTGTACATGAGAAAGGTTACATACAAAGTTAAAGATATCGTTAACAGTAAACAAATTTACAATGACAGACTGGTACAGAGGGGAGAGGAGCAGACACCACATTAATTCTTTACAGGACTGTCCAGTGGTAACCGAGCGCTGCCCTTGGCTTCTTATGGCGGTTCTAGAGAATAAATGGCCAGGTCCCCTTCTAAGGATTGGTGGGGGGCCCTGTCGGTCAGACCATTCCCGATTTGCAAATTATTTATCTCTTTAATGATGGGAACAACACTTTAAGGATACGGAACATACTTTCTTTGATTAATTTTTGTCTATTTAAAGGGAACTTCTGGTATAGGTTTTTTTTGCACTTTTATTATTTTTTTTTAAAAGTACAAAATATTTTTCTGACTTTTTTTTAATATAAAACTAATTTTCTGTAGTACACACTGACTTGTGAATTCGGCAGAGTTTTTTGCTTGCCCTTTGCTGCAAGGTGGGGGCAATTACAGATCAACTCCAAACTCTCAGGTAGTAATTGTGGGATCACAGAAAACTTGAGCTTTTACCAGCAGAAAGGCTGTAAAAACACAAACAAAAAACATTGTGTCTACTTTCTTGTAGAAACAGCTCCACTCCTGTCCATTGATTGTGTCTGGTACAGCAGCGCAGACCCATTCAGGTGAACAACTTTGAATTTTATAAGGACCAGATGCAGTACTGGTCACAGCCCATTGACAAAAGTGGAGCTATTCTGGGGAAACCAAGGAGCTTAAACAGCTTTTCTCATTAAATAGCATGTATCGGTGCTGAATCAGTGATTTCTCTCCATCAGTCCCATGAAAGTGTATAGGGCAGTGGCTGAACATGCTCACTAATGCTCCATTTACACAATGGATCTCTGCAGTTAGGATTAGTGGGGTCTCAATGATCACACGTTATGTATTATACCATGGTGACGCAATACATTTATTGGGAAAACCCCATTAATGTCAAAAAGTGAACATTTCATACACCCAGGACTATCATTAGAGCGGTATTGCAGGGACGGGTAGATTACGGAATACTATGGACAGACTGCCAGGAGACACTGCTGTATCACTCCACGCTTCTCCAATTTGATAATGAGAAAAGAAAAGAGGGAGGCTCATTTTGAGAGAGCCACCTCAGCCAATGAGCTAAATTCATTCTAAGAAGGCCATTTCAGAAGATCTGCTTGGGAAATGGACAATCCCTTTAAGCTGATTAATAAACATTTCTTAGCTTTTTATGTATCATAATATGGGAGGTAGCATTGCCCTTATGTCAGACTGTCACCACTCAACCAACCAGTGTTAATAATGCTAATATGACCCCCGACCAGAGCCCCAGTACCCCCAACCAGAGCTGATCTGCTATGGCACTGACTGCACTCCACAGAAGGGTAATCTTCCATTTTCCCAATGTAAATCTCATTGCTAGCAGCACAACTGTTAAATATCCTGGTCCTATCTGAAAGTAAATTTGTCACACAAGATAAGTAAATATACAACTCTTTTAAACCTGATTGGGCTGGTGTACTTGCCGTGAAAATCAGTGTCAGAACGGCTGTGTAATTCTTTCTGAAAGTTTAAACTAATCCCACCCCCCATGTGATGGAGGGACACTGAGAAATTGTCTCTCCTTCCTGCTGAAATCTCAAACTGCTCAGTACAAGCTGCAGCTGCCAGTCCGGCTGGGTGGAGACTGACTACACTTGGACTCGAGCTTTCACACACTTTAGCTGGACTTAATATCCTCATTTTAATATTACAATTACACACCCATGCGGACATGGATTTTCACAGTAAGTACACCAGTCTCATTAGGTCTAAGACATCAATTTAATGATGTATGGGGTTTCCATAGGAAATTCTGGTGACAAATCTGCATTAGGTTTAAGAAAATGTCAGTCTAGCCCAGTACATTACAAAATGGAAATATTAAAGAAAAGTGATAATCAGGAAATATACTTTCTTGAAGCCCTCAGTGTTTAGGGACATGAAGGGTTCACTTTAATGAGCTTTGAAATATTATCAGGGAAAAGCCAAAACTCATCTACAGACAGTTCCCAAGAAAAAAACAAAAAGAGCATACACCCTACAGCAGGTAAATGGTAATAGTACATGTAAATAACATAGGGGACTTAGTTAATGCTAATTTGATCAAAAATGCATAAATGCCATCCCACCAAAACAAGGTGTACCCAAATCAGGATGGTCCTACCTGCCTCTAGAATTACAACCATACCTTGTGTCAAACGACCTCAATGCGAATAAGAGCAGATTAGGAGAGAGGCCCGACAGACCTCCATCCAAGGGAAGCTGTATAGATGAAATATTTTCCTCAGAAAGGCGGAGCCATGCAATTTGTACAAAGTACAAAAAATTCCAGCAAAACCAAAGAAATAAGCCGGACTATAAATTGCCATATGTGCAAAGTGTAAGAGCTCATTCACACTGTGTGCTCACTGTGTTCTTTTCTTGGGTTTTGTCTGTGAAATGGTCACAGTGTGAACGTGCTCTTACACTATGCACATATAGTTGAGATCATTTCTTTGGTTTGTTATCTACAGTTTGGCTGGTGGAGTGAGGCATCCCCAAGCTGACAATGCTGTATGGTCGGGGGTGCGATCACCAGAAATATCGTTCCCGGCAGTAAAAAAGAAAACATGATTGAGACATACAAATGGAATTAGCCAATCACCGGGCACAACTTGCCATATCCTGAATGGGCACTCTTTGACGACATTTTTATTAGCACCCTTAAGAAGGGGGGCCGAACTTACTCAACAAACTCATGTGCTCCAAGGTCAGCAAACATGTATCCATGATAGCCAAAAACATCCCCCATGAAGAACTTGATGCCTTTTTTGTGGCAGATCTGGTTCACCTTCACTAGGAGGTCCCGGGAGCAGCAGGTCAGACAAACCTGGAAGCAGAAACCAGACAATGGAGCTGGATGCGATACATATACATTACACACCTATACGACACGGCGTGATCCACTGCGGGACATGGTCACATCAAGATGCAAAAGTCTAGAGTACAACTCTTTTCCTGCTATTTGGCCAAACACTGTGACCCCCTGCCCTCCAGGCCGCTTCCTGTTGTTGATCTTCATTTCCTCCTAGACACAAAAATCTGGCACTAAACTGGAAAAAGGAGCGGGGGCTTTATTATCGAGAAAGACGTCCCTGTCAACACTTGTACAGTATGGACTCGGAAAATGGTGCTTCCTCCCATAACAATGAGCGGCCACCATTGTTCTCTCCAAGCACAGAGGCCGCACGTGCGCAGAATTAGGGTTTTCCTCCTACTTCAGAATAAGCTTTTCATTGCTTCTAATAAGGGGCCGACATGTGCAACCTTTTATAGATTAGGAAGTCACATTTACAGCAATGCCAAAAACAAACCTGAGAGCAGGTGGGGATAGAGCCCAGAAGATGAATAGTGAATGCAGCAAGAAACCTGCCTAATCTTATGCAATCTTTGACCTGTAGCCAGTGCGGTCAACAAAATGTATATAATTTTGACATGAAATTCTCACCAGATGTAGGTAACAAACCATCTAATCTGCACAAAGAAATCAAATCACAGATGTCAATAAATTGTGTGTATTAATGAGAAATTACACAGGGAAAAAGTATTGAACCCACTTACTGAAATGTATTTAATACTTCACCTAAAAGCCTTTGTTGGCGATGACAGCTTCAAGATGCCTCCTGTATGGAGAAACTAGTCACAGGCACTGCTCAGGTGTGATTTTGGCCCATTCTTCCACACACTCTTCACATACTGAAGGTCACGTGGGTTCCGTCTATGAACTCTGAGATGTAGTTCCTTCCATACATTTTCTAGCAGATTCAGCTCCGGTGATTGGCTGGGCCAATCTAGCAGCTATATTTTCTTTTTCTGAAACCAATTGAGAGTTTTCATGACTTGGGATCATTGTCTTGCTGAGAGTTCCACCTTCGTTTCATCTTCATACTGGTAGATGGCAGCAGATTTTTTTCAATGTCTTGATACATTTGTCCATTCATCCTACCTTCGATCACACAAAAGTTTTCAGTGCTGTATGCTGAAAAACAGCCCTAGACCACGAAGTTTTCCACCCTCAAACTTCATTTTTGGTAATTGGTATAGTGTTTTTGGGGATGATATGCAGTGCCTTTTAGCCTCCAAACATGGTGTGTATTATGACATCCAAAGAGTTCAATTTTGGTCTCATCTGACCAGACTATATTCTCCCAGTATTTCACAGCCTTGTCTAAATGTTGTTAAGCAAACTTTAAACACGCTTGAACATGCTTTCTGTTCAGCAATGGAGTCTTGTGTGGTGCATACAGGTCATGGAGGTTGAGTGCATTACTTATTGCTTTTTTTATAAACAGTTGTACCTGCTTATCCCAGGCTTTTCTGCAGCTCTTCATAGGTGGTCCTTGGCTCTAGGACAACTCTTCTGATCGTTCTTTTCACCCCTCTGTCTGAAATCTTGCGTGATCGTGGCCGGTTTATGGTGAAATGTTCTGTCCACATCCGGATTATGTCCCCAACACTGCTCACTGGAACCTTCAGTAGTTTAGAAATTCTTCTGTAACCAATGCCATCTGTAAGTTTTGCATCAATAAGGTTGCGAAGGTCTTGAGACAGGTCACTGGTTTTACCCATGATGAGATGCGTTTTGTGTGGCACCTTGGTAATGAGACACCTTTTTATAGGTCATCAGTTAAACCAGCTGATATTATTTGTCATTAAGTGGCAGGATTGCTTTCTAACTACTGATAGATTTCAGATGGTGTCAGGACTTTTCAGGGGTTTTTTTGCATCTCTCTTTCTTCTTGTGTTCAATACTGAGTCATTTCTTATTATTACATTTAACTGAATTTATGGACATCTATCTATGGTTTGGTTTATTTAGGCTAGTTTCACATTTGCGTTTAAGGCCGCCGCTAAGCCCCGCCCCGTCGTGCCTCCACCAGTAGCTCCGCCTACGGGCGCATGACGATGTATGCGTCCCCTATCTTTAGCACTGGGGACGCAGGCCGTGCGCAGGTATGCGTTTGGTGGCGCATGCATCCTTTTGACGCTGCGCCGACCAGCGCCAAACGCAACCTGTAGCAATTTGGTGTGCTCGGCGCATCGATAAAAGGACGCATGCGCCGCCAAACGCATACCTGCGCACGGCCTGCGTCCCCAGTGCTAACGATAGGGGACGCATGACGCATGCAGCGTCATGCGCCCGTAGGCGGAGCTACTGGCGGAGGCACGGCAGGGGGGGGCTTAGCGGCGGCCATGCGCAGGCCGCCGCTGCGGCCTTAAGCTCAAATGTGAAACTAGCCTTACCTGTGTGGATTGGATGAGTTGTTACTGACATCTGGTGAGAATTTCACTTCAATAGCACCTTTAGAAATATATTTACTTAGAAAATTGGTAAAGTTTTCAATACTTATGAGTGTGTTATAAGGAAAGCGTTTCCTTCCTCTCTCTTGACAGTGACTGACAGGAATCAAACTATGTTTCCATTGTGTACACAGTGGCCAAATGGTGTGGAACTTTCTTTGCCATTTTGGCTTCTAGGAGGCCCATACAGATGTAATATGAGGCCCTTACATAGAGCAGCACATTAAGATGACAGATGGCTGCAGTGGAGGATTTTATGCACCGTATATATGATATGAATGATGGATAACACTCACTGCATCAAAATCCTTAAAGTAATCCTCTTCCTTCTCTTCAATGTTGTCTTTATTGACGATGACTTCTACCATGGGGTTGAGATTCTGCGCCCGCTCGAGGGAAGCTTCTGCTCTGTTACGACCCAGGGATCCAGTGGGGATCAGGAACTGAGCGCGAGAATCCTCCGAGGACACCTGAAATCACAGCCTGCGGTTAATATATTGGCAAACAGATCGGGAGCACTGGGTGCACATCAGGACCAGTAACAAGGACTGATCACATTTCCTTATGGCTTGTGAATGGGCAATTAACCCCTTCCCGATAGAGCCCCATTTCCCACATCTGTCTCTACATGTGGTAATAACCCTGCAAAGTTTCTACTAATCCCAGTGATTCCAACATTGTTTTTTTCATGACATTGTCCTTTATGTTAGTATGTTAGTGCTAACTGTAGGCTAATCTGTTTTGTGATTATTTAATATGGTAAATTTGCAGAAAAAAAAAAAAGAATATAGAATAAGCATTATGCAAATTTACCGTAATTTACTACCGTGCAAAATGATTGATAAATACCATTTCCCTTACGTCTAATTTACATCAGCATCATTATTGTTTGTTTTTTTTGTTTTTTTTAATTCTGTTAGGATATTAGACGGTTGGAAATTTCGCAGCAATTCTTGCATTTTCAAGGAAACCGTTTTTTTTTTTTTAGGAACAAATTTAGTTTTCGTGTGACTTTAAATGGGTTAGGACGTCCCCTAATAAATGACCCCATTTTTATCAACTGCACCCCTACAAATATTCAAAACCTCAACGAGTTTGCAATTCCTGTGCAGAACCTGAATGTTTGGTTTTATTCCCCACTAAATTGTAGCTGGAGCCCAAAGTTTTTCATTTCAACAAATAGGAGAAGAAGCCCCCCCTCCAAAAAAAAAAAAAAAATTATATATATACTCAACATATTCATCTTAGGGTGTAGTAAGCATTTTACACCACCGACATTTCAAAGACATATTTCATGTTGGCTGTAAAAATTAAAAATATTTTTTTTCCCCTTCAAAGTGCGGTTTTAGCCCCAAATTTTTAATTCTCGCAAGAAGTAAGGGGAGGGAGTCTCTTCCCCCTTCCATAGTATTTCATGCACTTTCCTCTGAATGGGTTCAGCATGAAAGGTGCGCCATTAGGAGAGCGGATTTCGCACACATAGGGATCCTAGTTGCATTTGCAGAGGTAGCAGAATAATGGACATTCCCCGTAGGGGACGCTACACCCCCCCAAGGAATTCAGGTTATATAAAGCAACTGAAAAAATGAAAAAGTTAAAGGAATTTTTGCCTACGGGACTCGCACAATATCCTAGGAGAGCAGGAAGCCGCAAGGAATGTAACGTTTCCTTTCCTGCCCTATTCTGGATCTGCTACTGGGAGGGAGACCATTAATAAAAGTATTTCTGAGAATTGCTGATCAGGCAATTCCATAACATTTGTATGTACCAGCAAACCATGGCGGCTCTTGTGGTCTACGAGGACAATTACTGAAAAGCTAAGAGGGCCCCCTTGTGGCGAAGACAAGGAACACATCATGTCCAGGGCTCGGCCAATGACACCCGGATGTTCACACTGCAGAGAGGGGAATCTGTACAAATCTAATGCGAAACAAACTGAAATCATCTTGAGGAGCAAAATAAAAATAATGTGGTTGCGCAAGTGTGAACACCCTCTTATAATTTGGGATGTCTGTGTTCAGAATTAGCCAATCACATTTAGGCTGGAGACACGCTTACGATTTTAAAATCGGTCCCATTTTGTTCCTGTAAAGTCGGATGAGTGTAATGAGAGTGTCATGAGTTTTTCATGTGAGTACAATCCGATTTTTCACACCTAGCATCCGATTTACATCCAACTGCAATGTGATTTTAACATGGACTTTTACGTAGAGAAATTCTCTAAGTCATTTACACATTGATTTCAAAAGAAAAATTATAGGATAGATACAGTGAAGGAATTAAGTATTTGATCCCTTGCTGATTTTGTAAGTTTGCCCACTGACAAAGACATGAACAGTCTGTAATTTTAAGGGTAGGTTAATTTTAACATTGAGAGATAGAATATCAAAAATAAACTCCAGAAAATCACATTGTATAAATTATATAAATTTATTTACATTTTGCAGTGAGAAATAAGTATTTGATCCCCTACCAACCATTACGAGTTCTGGCTCCTACAGACCAGTTAGACGCTTCTAATCAACTCCTTACCTGCATTAAAGACAGCTGTCTTACATAGTCACCTTTATAAAAGACTCCTGTCCACAGACCCAATTGATCAGTCAGACTCTAACCTCTACAACACGGGCAAGACCAAAAGAGCTTTCTAAGGATATCAGGGACAAGATCATAGACCTGCATAAAGCTGGAATGGGCTACAAAACCATAAGTAAGATGCTGGGTGAGAAGGAGACAACTGTTGGTGCAATAGTAAGAAAATTGAAGAAATACAAAATGACTGTCAATCGACATCGATCTGGGGCACCATGCAAAATCTCACCTCGTGGGGTATCCTTGATCATGAGGAAAGTGAGAGATCAGCCTAAAATTACACGGGGGAGGGGGGACTTGTTAATGATCTCAAGGCAAGTGGGACCACAGTCACCAAGAAAACCATTGGTAATACATTATGCTGTAAAGATTTAAAATCCTGCAGTGCACGCAAGGTCCCCAGGTTCAAGAAGGCACATGTGCAGGCCCATCTGAAGTTAGCCAATGAACACCTGGATGATTCTGTGAGTGATTGGGAGAAGGTGCTGTGAGAAGAGGAGAAAAAAATTGACCTCTTCGGCATTAACTCAACTCACCATGTTTGGAGGAAGAGAAATGCTGCCTGTGACCCAAAGAACACCTTCCCCACTGTCAAGCATGGAGGTGGAAACATTATGTTTTGGGGGGGGGTTCTCTGCTAAGGGCACAAGACTACTTCACCACATCAATGGGAGAATGGATGGAGCCATGTACCGTAAAATCCTGAGTGACAACCTCCTTCCTTCCACCAGGACATTAACCCCTTTCTGACATATGACGTATTATCCTGTCCATGTGCCCTGGGACTTAATTCCCAAGGATGGGATAGTATGTCATAGCGATCAGCGGCGCCCCCGGGGGGGGGCGCCGCTGATCGCGGCCGGGTGTCAGCTGATTATCACAGCTAACACCCGGCAAAATGGGTCAGGGGCGGCCACGTTGACCCCTGGCACACTGCGATCAAACAGTGTACCAGGGGCATAGGAGAGAAGCGTGCAGGGAGGGGGCTCCTTCCGTGCTTCCCTGCGATCCCCAGAGCAGCGCGATGTGATTTGTCGCTCCGAGAGTCTCCTCTCTGCAGGCCCCCGGATCCAATATGGCCTCAGGGGCCTGCAGAGAGGCGGCTTCCACAGAAGCCTGCAGCAGCGCCTGTCAGATCGCTGATCTGACAGAGTGCTGTCTAAACTGACAGATCAGCGATCTGACACCTTATAGTGATGTCCCCCCTGGGACCATATAATAAAGTTAACCCCTTTAATTAACCCCTTCAAAAAAAATTAAATAACGACGCAAAACACAATCATCATACCGCGATCAAAAAAACGGATATAAACATGGTACCGCAGAAATCATCATCTTGTCCCGAAAAAACGAGCCGCCATACAGCTTCCTCAGCGAAAACATAACAAAGTTATAGCTCGCAGAATAAAGCGATGCAAAAATTATTATTTTTTTTATATAAAATTGTTTTCATTGCATAAAAGCGCCAAAACATAAAAAAAAGACATAAATGAGGCATCGCTGTAATCGTACTGAACCGAAGAATAAAAGGGCTTTATCAATTTTACCGCAGGCGGAACGGTGTAAACGCACCACCCAAAAGAAATTCTTGAAATGCTGTTTTTTTTTCATTCTGCGTCCCAAAAATCAGAATAAAAAGCGATCAAAAGATGTCACATGCCCGAAAATGGTACCATTAAAAACGTCAACTCGTCCCGCAAAAAATAAGACCTCACATGACTCGGTGGGTCAAAATATGGAAAAATTATAGCTCTCAAAATGTGGTGATACAAAAACTATTTTTACAATAAAAAAGCGTCTTTTAGCGTATGACAGCCGCCAAACATAAAATCCCGCCATAAATAGTAAATCAAACACCCCCGTTATCACCCCCTTAGTTAGGGAAAAATAATAAAATTAAAAAAAAATGTATTTATTTCCATTTTCCTATTAGGGTTAGGCTGTGTGCACACGATGTGGATTCTGCTGCGGATTTTTCTGCACAGATTTGGCTAAATTCGCAGGTCAAGTGACCTGCGTTTTACCTGCGGACTTAGTGCGGATATTAGCCTGCGGTTTTCCCCTGCGTTTTGACACCTGGTAATGGAGCAGGTGTCAAACCGCTGTGGATTGCGCACAAAGAAGTGACATGCTGCGGATTTAAAACTACAGCAAATCCGCGTGGAAAAATCCGCAACATGTGCACTGCGTTTTTCATTTGCCACTGAATATAAAGATACTGTACAATGCAGCAGAAACTTCTGCGGATCTGCAGGGCCAAATCTGTTGCGGATCCGCAGCAGAATCCGCAACGTGTGCACACATCGTTAGAGTTAGGGCTAGGGTTAGGGCTGAGATTAGGGTTAGGGGTGTGTTGGGGTTAGGGTTGAAGTTAGAATTGGAGGGGGTTTACACTATTTGGGCACATCTGGGGCTCTCCAAACGCAACATGGCGTCTGATCTCAATTCCAGCCAATTCTGGGTTCAAAAAGTCAAATGGTGCTCCTTCCCTTCCAAGATCTGCCATGCGCCCAAACAGTGGTTTACCCCCACATATGGGGTATCAACCTACTCAGGACAAATTGCACAACAAATTTTGGGGTCCAATTTCTCCTGTTACCCCTCGGAAAATAAAAAATTGGGGGCAAAAATATGATTTTTGTGGAAAAAAAATATGATTTTTTACTTTTATGGCTCTACGTTACAAACTTCTGTGAAGCACTTGGGGGTTCAAAGTGCTCATCACACACCTAGATAAGTTCCTTGCAGGGATGTGGAGTCGAAGCTCATTTTGGTGGAGTCGGTATAAAATGGTCCGACTCCTAAAATATATAATAAATTGGGTACAGTAGTTCAATGCAGAATGTGCTGAATATTTTTTCATAGGAATTTGGGAAAGTTATAAAATGTCCTATAAATGGCTGTTCTATTCCTGATCTAAGGCTACATTCACACACAGCGTTTTTGCTGCGTTTTTTGAGGATACGTTTTTCAGCTGCAAAAGCAGATCAGCTTTTTAAAAAAACACATCACCTGAAAGGTTTTGGAGGTCATAGATAATGTTTTCAATAGCAAAAGCAGATTAGAAATCTGCTCTATTTATATCTGTCTATCCATATCTTATCTGTACCAAAAAGAATGAAAGCCGGGTAGCACACAGACTAGCACTCCTTTTTTTTAGCACCAGTCAGGGACACCTCATAGCTGCCCAAAAGGACGCCCAGGACAGGCATTGCTCGTCTTCAGCAACACATCAACATCAATTAATAGTTGGAATAAATAGACTGCATTCACCACATCTTAAGGTGCAGGCTTTATTTTCAAGTGTAGGGGTGTGCAGTATAAGGTTCTGCAGCAGCTGAGGTGTGCAGTATGAGATTCTGCGGAACAGTATGAGGTTCTGCCCCCCCCCCCCCTAGTTTTGATCTTGGCTAAAACAGTTTCTTATAGATATGGCGAACCCTCAGGTAACCCTAAATGAAGGTCAATGGACAAAGGTGGCTGAATTGAAGGAATTGCTTAATCACCTATTTACCGTGACTAAAAAATTACAAGCTGAGTATTTAACTCCTGGCATTTTCATAAGGGAGTGGAAGAACTTGTTATTTTGCCTGTCCCAAAGAGGAGGTTTAATCGCAGATGGCATTTCTGCTTCAATGAAATGGAGAGAGAGACAGCTATTGGAAAATAAAAATTTTTTGGCAGCTGCTTATGTGGACCCAAGTCTTCACATATTGCTTGATGATCTACAGCTTACTAAAGGAAAAGAAGCTCTGACTGAGGTAGCAGTTAGGATGAGTGGCCTACAGGAGGACTGACAGGTGCAAGAGGACTCGGGTCCTGACAGTCCTACTGCTGCCATATCTTCATCCTCATCAGATGAGGAGTTTGACTTTGACAAGTATTTGGATGATATGGAGCAGGCAAAGCGTTGCTGCAAGGAAAAAGATTTCACTCCGTCTCCTATAGCAAGCAGATTGACCATATTTCAGCAAAGTGTTTCACTTGCTCTCAAAGAAAAAGAAAAATTCAACCGTTCATCAAAACTGACTGTGCATGAGGCAATTCCTTTATACCCGGAAATTGATAGAGATGTTGCCCATGTGGTTACGGCTTTGCCTCCAACCCAAGTTACTGGAGAGAGGTTGTTCTCTAGCCTTAAAATTATTAGGTCAGATTTGAGGTCATCTATGAAGGAGGATCTGATGGAGGCAATTCTATTTCTTAGAACAAATTCATAGACTGCACAAATGTTATTTAGCATGTTTTTGTTGAAAACTGTTTTTTTGCCACTTACATAGTTTATTACATAGTAAGATATATATATATATATATATATATATATATATATATATATATATATATACATACATACATACACACACACACTAGCTGAAGAGCCCGGCGCTGCCCGGGCATAGTAACTAACTGTGGTTAGTTATAGAAAATTATAATTATCCTCCATCCCATAATCCCGTGCCCATATACCCATCATACATATCCACGATCCCATAGGCCCGTGCCCATATACCCATCATACATATCCTCCATCCCATAGTCGAGTTCCCATATACCCATCGCACATCCTCCATCCCATAGTCCCATGCACATATACCCATCACACATCCTCCATCCCATAGTCCCATGCCCATATACATATCCGCCATCCCATAGTCCCGTGCCCATATACCCATCATACATCCTCTATCCCATAGTCCCATGCCCATATACCCATCACACATCCTCCATCCCATAGTCCCATGCCCATATACCCATCATACATATCCTCCATCCCATAGTCGAGTGCCCATATACCCATCACACATCCTCCATCCCATAGGCCAGTGCCCATATACCCATCACACATCCTCCATCCCATAGGCCCGTGCCCATATACCCGTCATACATATTCTCCATCCCATAGTCCAGTGCCCATATACCCATCACACATCCTCCATCCCATAGTCAACCATTACGACATCATAATGAGCGGCGGCAGGTCTTGCAACCTCTCATGACATCAGCGTCGCCATGGCAACCATTGTGACATCATAATGAGGGGCGGGGCTTGATACGCACACACTGCTTCCCCAGTATGCAAATAGGGGCATTGTGACATAAAAATGAGGGGCGGGGCTTGACGCGCACACACTTTTTCCCCAGTATGTAGATAGGGGCAAAATTGTTTGGTGAATTGGAACGTGCGCGGTTAAAATTTCGCCTCACAACATAGCTTAGGACGCTCTCGGGGTCCAGACGTGTGACTGTGCCAAATTTTGTGGCTGTAGCTGCGACGGTGCGGATGCCTATCCCGGACATACACACATACATACATACACACATACATACACACTTTGAGCTTTATATATTAGATATATATATATATATATATATATATATATATCTATATATATCTAAATAATCGATATTACATAGTGTATTACATATTTACAATTTATTACAGTTTTTGTCTTCTAAAGTTGTATTCCAATAAATATATATTATCTAAATGTCTTGATTATTGTATCATACAAATGATTATATGTCTGATGTTCACATTGTACTACAATAAATTTTTCACTTAAATATAAGCAATATATATTGGAGTCGGGGAGTCGGTGGAAGGGAAATTGAGGAGTCGGAGTCGCAGATTTAGCTTACTGACTTCACAGCCCTGGTTCCTTGGGGGGGGGGTGTCTAGTTTCCAAAATGGGGACACTTGTGGGGGTTTTCCACAATTTAGGCCATCAGGGGCTCTCCAAAGGAAACATGACACCCGCAGACTATTCCATCAAAGTCTGCATTCCAAAACGTCACTACTTCCGTTCCGAGCACCAACGTGTGCCCATACAGTAGTTTTCTCCCACATATGGGGTATCAGCGTACTCGGGACAAATTGCACAACAACTTTTGGGGTCCAATTTCTCCTGTTA
The DNA here is from genome assembly GCF_039654945.1 of Dendrobates tinctorius. Classification (NCBI taxonomy): domain Eukaryota; kingdom Metazoa; phylum Chordata; class Amphibia; order Anura; family Dendrobatidae; genus Dendrobates; species Dendrobates tinctorius. Next base: position 37,341,426 of record NW_027361825.1, on the reverse strand, counting down.
CTCTTGGTAAAATAAAAAAATTGGGGACTAAAAGATAATGTTTGTGGAAAAAATATGATTTTTTTTATTTTCACACCCGGGCGTTATAAACTTCTGTAAAGCACTTGGGGGTTCAAAGTGCTCACCACACATCTAGATAAGATCCTTAAGGGGTCTCGTTTCCAAAATGGTGTCATTTGTGGGGGGTTTCCACTGTTTTGGTACATCAGGGGCTTTCCAAATGCGACATGGTGTCCGATTCCAGCCAAAAAAGGCAAATGGCCCTGCTTCCCTTCCGAGCTCTGCCATGCGCCCAAATAGTCGTTTACCCGCACATATGGGGTATCAGCGTACTCTGGACAAATTGCACAATAACTTTTAAGGTCCTGTTACCCTTGAGAAAATAAAAATTGGGGTGAAAAGATCATTTTTGTGGAAAAAAATATGATTTTTTAATTGTACGGCTGTACGTTATAAACTTTTGTGAAGCCCTTGGGGTTCACAGTTCTCACCACATATCTAGATAAGTTCCTTGGGGGGTCTAGTTTCCAAAATGGGATCACTTGTGGAGGTTTCCACTGTTTAGGCACATCAGGGGCTCTCCAAACGTGACATGGCGTCTGATCTGAATTCCAGCAAATTTTGCGTTGAAAAAGTCAAACGGCGCTCCTTCCCTTCTGAGCTCTGCCATGCGCCCAAACAATGGTTCTCCCCCACATATCAGGTATCAGCGTACCCAGGGCAAATTGCACAATAACTTTTGCAGTCCAATTTCTCCTGTTACCCTTGGTAAAATAAAAAAAAATTGAACCTGAAGTAATTTTTTTGTGAAAAAAGTTAAATGTTCATTTTTTTTTTTAAACATTCAAAAAATTCCTGTGAAGCAGCTGAAGGGTTAATAAACTTCTTGAATGTGTTTTTGAGCACGTTGAGGGGTGCAGTTTTTAGAATGGTGTCATTTTTGGGTATTTTCTATCATATAGACTCCTCAAAGTGACTTCAAATGTGATGTAGTCCGTAAAAATAAAATGGTGTTGTACAAATGAGAAATCAAAAAAGTTTTGGTTCCAAAATTGTGCTGATGTAAAGTAAACAAGTGGGAAATGTTACTTATTAGGTTTTTTGTGTGCCATATCTCTGTGATTTAAGGGCATAAAAATTCAAAGTTGGAAAACTGCAAAATTTTGGTTCCAAAATTGTGCTAATGTAAAGTAAACATGTGGGAAATGTTACTTATTAGGTTTTTGTGTGCCGTATCTCTGTGATTTAAGGGCATAAAAATTCAAAGTTGGAAAATTGCGAAAATTTCCATTTTTTTCACAAATAAATACAAGTTATATGAATGAAATTTTACCACTAACATGAAGTACAGTATGTCACGAGAAAACAATGTCAGAATCACTGGGATCCATGGAAGCGTTCCAGAGTTAGGACCTCATAAAGGGACAGTGGTCAGAATTGTAAAAATTGGCCCGGTCATTAACGTGCAAACCACCCTTGGGGGTAAAGGGGTTAAAAACGGGTTGTGGCTGGGTCTTCCAGCAAGACAATGACCCAAAACATACAACCAAGGCAACAAAGGAGTTGCTCAAAAAGAAGCACATTAAGGTCATGGAGTGGCCTAGCCAGTCTCCAGACCTTAATCCCATAGTAAACTTATGGAGGGAGTTGAAGCTCCGAGTTGCCAAGCGACAGCCTCAAAATCTTAATGATTTCGAGATGATCTGCAAAGAGGAGGGGACCAAAATTCCTCCTGACATGTGCGCAAACCTCATCATCAACTACAAAAAACATCTGCCTGCTGTGCTTGCCAACAAGGGTTTTGCCACCAAGTATTTCCTTGTTTGGCAGAGGGATCAAATACTTATTTTTCACAGCAAACTGCGAATTTATACAATGTGATTTTCTGGATTTTGTTTTTGATATTCTCTCAATGTTAAAATTAACCTACCCTTAAATTTATAGACTGTTAATAAAGTATAAATAGATAAATTTATAGATGTCTTTGTCAGGCAAACTTACAAAATCAGCAAGGAATCAAATAATTATTTCCTTCACTGTAGATAGATAGAAAAGCTGGCAATTCGAAATTAATCTGCTGTGTAGTTTAAAAATCACAGCAGGAGCGGACAGGATAGAATAGATGGATTACACACAGTATATACACATAGAATAGGTAGATATATAGCCGTCAGTGACATATACAATTAGTACAGTGTATGTGCAGCTTACTGTACATGTATTTATTAAAAGATTATTTTTTCTGAAAAAAACAGTGTGGGCTCCGGAGTAATTTTCTTAACCAGCAGAGGGAATCTTGTGAAGCCCCGCTACAGCCTGGGCAGCATAGACTTATATACATGTTGGGCTCTGAGCCGATATAAGATCTTGGGTACCATGCCATCACGACAGACACACGGTGTCATACAGGCGGTGCACACATCCATCATATGTGTACACTAGATGGCGAAGAGGGGTTACAAAACTTGGTGCAATTTTTGCCTGTCTTCGTTCTACAATCTATGCCATCTTTAGGGAAGATTTTCTGCCAATTTCTACTGTAAATATGTTGGCCACAGCACACGTTGCTAGGTGCACTTTTCAGCCAGTGTCAAAGCTGACATTTTTTTGTGCTACAGCAAAGCTGACATCAAGCCTCCTACAGTTTGACTGATGCCACCAGGGGAGAACATTTGGTAAAAAGTTTTATTTTCCAGAAGCTAGCTGATCTCATAAAGGGTGGGAGAATATTAGGTAACGTGTATACAAAAAAAAAAATCACTCGGTACCCACCTCCTTATGATCCATCATGATCAGTCCCTTCACTCCTGCCAAGATGAGATTCTTAGCCACTTCAGCGCCCAGTCCTCCAAGCCCGACCAGTAGGACCTTAGATGTCCTAAGTCTGCGGGGGAGAAAAAAAAAAAAGGTGATTAGTGGGAGGAATCCATACCCCGGATACCAAACAAACTTCCACTAGTAAATCTGACTTCATTTACTTATTGGGAAACGATCAGGATGATGTCACTAATCAGACTAGTGGTACTGGCAGTCTGGGTCCTAGCACCACAATAGAAATGACTCCCTATCCTGCAGTGGTCCGAGGAGCCAGCGCTGAGAAATCAGCTTCAAATCAGTGTGAGTAGCTACCTTCACTCTCACCTCCATCTTGCTCCTTATGGCACTGCCCTATCTGTCTGTGCGCATTTGTCCCATCCAGATCTTCCCTCTCATCTCGGAGGTGGGTGCCACAAGCTTGGAGGGGATTCCTTTTGGAACGTATGAAGCTTAGAGGCGGCATCCACACTTCTAGACATGATGATCATAGTCTTCAATCTAATGGTCCCATGCCCTGAGTTCACATACGTCGTTCACTGGTCCTTGGGCCATTTTTCAAAATTGCCAATTTGGTAGAAAGGACAGATTTAGGCTGAAGCGACAATATGGTGGCAGCGAGCTGCCAATATATGAAGAAGCCTAAATCTCTGCAGCATTAAGGAGCGCAGGACAGTGTAAGAGCAGCACTTCCAACCTCTACTGGGAAAAAAAAGCTTGTAAGCACTGGCTATTTTCAGCCACCGCTGCTAGTTCAGAGGTGGTAAGTAACCTAGGCAACAAGCTGTAAACAATAAAATCCCTCCATACTCCAGAACAAAGGGGATTTCTAATGTCAAACAAAATGGAACAAGTCACAGTGCTGGTTTAGTTCCCAGAATGGTAGAGGGTCGCAGACGCTGGCCTCGAAAAATCCCAGGAGTCGGCCATCTTTGATTATAAAGGAAGTATTGCAGCCAAGAACATCTGAAGTAGCAAGTAAGGCGCAAAGACAGTGATGATGTAAGTTATAAAACACATTTACATCTGCCCATAGTTGGAGCCTTGCAATAATTCAGGCATGTCTTAGTTTAAAGGGTCTTTCCCAAAATCCCAAGTTACCCCATATCGTTGGGTTAGGCCTCTTTCACACTTCAGTTATTTGCATCAGTTACAATCCGCCAAAAAGGCAGACAAGCGGATCCGTTCTCAACTGATGTGAACGGATGGCACAGGATCCGTTTTTGAGAGAGAGAGAAAGAATTGTTTTTGTCCGGCACCCAGATAGAATTTGGGGTTAACTCAGTGTCTGGAGGATCCGCCGGCCAAAAAAACGTTGCAAGATCCGTTTGGAAATCTTTGAGGATGTTGACGGACACTAACATTGTGGCGAATCCTCACAAAAACGGATGCAACGGATGGCAGTCAGGATCCGCCAATAATGAAAGTCAATGGGGAAAAAAACGGATCCGCAAAGAAAAATGGCGGATCCGTTTTTTTTTCAAATTTGGCGGATCTTGACTGATTGTCAAAAACGGAAGTGTGAAAGAGGCCTTAGGGGTAAAACTTGCTGAATGCTACGAACCACATTAATCCCGAGATCTGGAATCCAATAGCCGGACTTAGCAGCAACATCTTGAATGAAGTAAAGAAGCTCAAGCTCAACCCTTGATCTTGGGGGGGGTCTCAGCAGTCTGACCCTCAACCACCAGAAAGTTATCACATACATGATGGATTGGGGATAACTTGTAATTTTGGGAAACCCCTTTTACGACCCGTAATAATAATAATCTTTATATAGCTCCAACATATTCCACAGCGCTTTACAGTTTGCATACGTTATCACTGTACCCATTAGGGCTCACAACTATCAGTATGTCTTTGGAATGTGGGAGGAAACCGAAGAACCCGGAGGAAACCTACGCAAACACGGGGAGAACATACACACTACTTGCAGATGTTGTCCTTGGTGGAATTTGAACCCAGGGCCCCAGTGCTGCAATGTTAACCAATGAGCCACCGTGCTGTCTTGATATATGTAATGCAAACGTTAAAGGGGTTGTCCAGCCTCTATGTGACTGCAGACTTGAGCATCCATCACGCAGTGTCCGCTGGGAGGTCCCTCCAGCGCCAGGAGCAGGCGGTCACATGACCACTAGTATACACTTTGCTTACTCCCGGCCACATTCCGACTAGACGTCGCTCAATTCACTTGCATAGAGCGAGGACGTGTACATCTAGTTGGCACATCACATCCTTGTGGGCACGTGCCCACCCCCAGAGAATCCTCACAGCGTGCGCATTGTGAGGATTCAAGTCTGCAGTTAGACGAAGACCAGACAATCCCTTTAAAGGAAACCAGTCCCCTAAACACCAGAATTTCTTACTCTTCAGCTGTACAAGGTTCATCTGAAGAAAGTGTGAGAACTGTAGCCCAGTTGCAGCCACTGACATCGCTGGAGGTTGTTTTTATTTTATGGGGGGGTTCTTTATTTAAAAAGGGGAGGTGAAAAAAGGATAACCCCTTTAATAAAATACAAAGAAAACTAGATCACCCTGACAACCAATCAGAGCACAGCTTTCATTTTATACACTGCTCTTGAAAGATGAAAGCTGCGCTGTGATTGGTTGCTATGGGCAACAAAGAGCGTTTCTCTTTTAGACAGTTTACACAGTAACAGAGCCCAGCCGCACAGCCTCCTCCTCAGAGAGCGCATGTACAACCTGACGATCGGTCACAGCTGCAGCCCATCACACAAAGCGCAGTCTCTACTATACACCCCAGTATGAAGATTACAATCACCTCCTCTGAGCCTCCAGCCCCCAGAGGCGGATCTGTCGGTCATACTGCGCGGCCTCCTCCTCACTGATCACCGCCTCCTCCTTTTCCACCATGTTTTCCCGGTAAACACACACCGAATGAATGGACGACGAAAGAGGAGGAGTCAATGCGTCACTACCCGCCAGCCGGACCACGTGACCCAACCCTAGCGCCCGCCTTTTCCTCTCTGTGTCATATGTCTGGTTATCGCGTTCTGATTGGACTCCAGAATGGTCGGTCCGTGTATAGGGTGATTGTGATGTTGACCAATCTGCTGAAAAGCGTGGACTTAAAGGGGAACTTGTAATATTTATTAGTAAAAAAAAGTGTCTTCCTTACTTTTCCGTTAGTCCGAGTCTTAGCATCAAGTTCCTTACTCCGCCCTCTGGCGGCAGCGCTGGGTACTGCATGCAATATAACTGGAATTTCCCGAACAATTTCTCCATAAATGTGGGAGTTAGAAATGCCGATCACGTGCGGAGGATTTATTGATTTCAGTACATTTTTTATTTTCTGTAAACTCCATCTTTTAAACTCCAAGACACACCTCATTTCTGTGCTGTAATTTTTTTCCTCTTCTCCCAAGAGCCATAACTTTATTTTTAGTCTTCCTTAGGCCGGTTTCACATTTGCGTTAAAGGCCGCAGCGTCGACCTGCGCACGGCCGCTGCTAAGCCCCGCCTCCTGCCGCGCCTCCTCCGGTAGCTCCGCCTCCGGGCGCATGACGCTACATGCGTCCCCTATCTTTATCACTGAGGACGCAGGCCGTGCGCAGTATGCATTTTGGCGGCGCCTGTGTCCTTTTGACGGTGCGCTGACCGGCGCCAAACGCAACCTGTTGCAATTTGGTTGGGCAGGGCGCACCGTCAAAAGGACGCAGGCGCCGCCAAACGCATACTGTGCACGGCCTGCGTCCTCAGTGATAAAGATAGGGGACGCATGTAGCGTCATGCGCCCGGAGGCGGAGCTACCGGCGGAGGCACGGCAGGGGGCGGGGCTTAGCGGCAGCCGTGTGCAGGCCAACGCTGCGGCCTTTAACGCAAATGTGAAACCGGCCTTAGCTATACGAGGACTTGTGCTTTTTCCAGGACAAGTTTTAGTTTTGGATGACACCTTTCATGTTGCCGCATAATGTACTGAGAAATAGGGGAAAAAATCCATATGTGATAAAATGGTGGGAAAAAAAACAATTTCGCTATTTTTTTTTTTTACTTTTAGGCTGTGTGCACATGATGCAGATTTGCAGCGGTTCCGCAGCGGATTTTACCGCGCAGAAACGTTGCATTTCTGCATTGTGATGTACAGTAGCCTTAAAATCAATGTAAAAAAAAAACGCTGTGCAGACGCTGTGGATTTTTCCGCGCGGTTTTCCTGCGGTACAAAATCTGCAGCATGTTACTTCTTTTGTGCGGTTTTCCATCTCCCCTGTCACCAAATCCGCAGGGGGAAAACCGCGATGGAAAACCGCACAAAAACCGCCAGAAAACCGCATGGAAAATGGAAGAAATCCGCAGGAAAAATGCAGGTCATTTTACCTGCGGATTTCTTCCATTCTGCACGGAAAAATCCGCAGGGCTCAAAACTCTGTCTGCACTCAGCCTTAAGGTGATCATTGTGAGTTAAAACTTATGATTCCCCATGTCAGGATGGTGACAGTGATACCAAACTTGTATACTTGTTTTTTATATAACTTAACGCCTTGTGTACGCTATCAGTATCTGGTCAGTATTTTACCTCAGTATTTGGTCAATATTTTACCTCAGTATCTGGTCAGTATTTTACCTCAGTATTTGGTCAATATTTTACCTCAGTATCTGGTCAGTATTTTACCTCAGTATTTGGTCAATATTTTACCTCAGTATCTGGTCAATATTTTACCTCAGTATCTGGTCAGTATTTTACCTCAGTATCTGGTCAATATTTTACTTCAGTATTTGGTCAATATGTTACCTCAGTATCTGATCAGTATTTTACCTCAGTATTTGGTCAATATTTTACCTCAGTATCTGGTCAATATTTTACCTCAGTATCTGGTCAGTATTTTACCTCAGTATCTGGTCAGTATTTTACCTCAGTATTTGGTCAGTATTTTACCTCATTATCTGGTCAGTATTTTACCTCAGTATTTGGTCAATATTTTACCTCAGTATCTGGTCAATATTTTACCTCAGTATCTGGTCAGTATTTTACCTCAGTATTTGGTCAATATTTTATCTCAGTATTTGGTCAATATTTTACCTCAGTATCTGGTCAATATTTTACCTCAGTATTTGGTCAATATTTTACCTCAGTATCTGATCAGTATTTTACCTCAGTATTTGGTCAATATTTTACCTCAGTATCTGGTCAATATTTTACCTCAGTATTTGGTCAATATTTTACCTCAGTATCTGGTCAGTATTTTACCTCAGTATTTGGTCAATATTTTACTTTACCTCAGTATCTGGTCAGTATTTTACCTCAGTATTTGTAAGGCAAACCCAGGAGAGGAACAATCAGAGGAAAAGTATAATAGAAACACGTCACCACTTCTGTATCTTTCACCCACTCACCAAATACAAATAGTGTGACTGTGGCTTTAGGCCGAATTCAGACTTTTGTAAAACCCGGAGGTCACCATCCATATATAATGATGGCACGTACGTAAGGGGTTAATGAAATATTCTGGTTCTAGCAGAAAAATGGTTAAAATAAAGTTTATACAATTCTGTTCTTTATGTATAGATTCACCACAACTGTTAAGATCTCTGCTTGCTGTCATTGAAACAAGAACATTCGTAGGTTGGATAGTAATAACTTGGGCATGTGTTGGACACACCGTGGCAATCGAGTCCTAATCACATGACTAGGAGAGATTTTATCCAATGAAAGTAAAGAGTTAAAATCCCTATTCAGTGACATCAAGCAGAGGTGATGAAAAGACAGTGACAGCTATTTGCACTGGGGCCTAGCTTCATTATCTGATCCCTATGAAGCTATTGGGTGACTAGCTGCTTCCTGACGAGTGACATGTATGTACATTGGGTGCCGAGCTCCCTCCGTACACGGCAGGGGCCGGCTGTGCTATACCGCCAGCCTCTAAGACTATGTGCACACAAACAGTTTTTGAGGCTTTTAAAAACCACACATTTTTCAAGCACAAACTGCTTCTTTTTTTGTTTATTCTTGGAGTTTTTCAGTTCCTTATGCCTTTTGAAGAATTTTGCTTCCTGACTTTTGAAGCCTTTTTGATGTGACAGTGCCTATTTTGGAGCAGTTCCTTTCACATTCTGCTTTAAAGAAGCGACCTGCACATTTTTCTTTTTCAAAACATCTTCAGAAACAAAATCAGCTTAAAAAAAGTATCCCCATATGAGCAGCAAAGTGGATTTCCCATAGAAAGGAATACAATTTTTTAGGAGGATTTTGTAGACTATCAATCCCCCCCTCCAAAAAAAAAGAAACACTCTGTGTGAACATAGCCTCACAGCATGGGCCAGAACTTGCATCAAAAGCTACTTAACCACTGATATGCCACTGTTACGCTCTGACAGCAGCATTTAAAGTTTTTTTTTCCCAGAAAACCCCTCTTCCCAGCTGCAGTTTAAAAAGACAAACCAAGTGTGCTTTACTCATCCTCTTTGGGTCCAGTGCTGAGTCTCCACCACTGCTTCAGGTGTCTGTGACTGTCACATCAACAGCCCTGCAGCAATCAGCGAGCTCATCTCTGCCCATGTTGATGGCATGAGCTATGAGTTCACAGATTGACTGCAACATTGCCAGAGCTGCAGACAGTAAAGGCCCTTTTACATTTAGCGATGCACCAGCGATCCCGACCACGATACGTCCCGGTCGGGATCACTGGTGCATCGCTAAATGATCGCTAGTGAGCTGCCACACAGGCAGATCTCACAGCGATGCAGCAGCGATACAGCGGACGATACTCACCTTTCAGAAGCGGCGATGCTGACGTCCTCCCGCCCGCGTCCACGCGTCGCTCGTCGGCGCCACAGGAAGCGCCCAACGAGAATTAGAGCCGGCCGATCTCGCGCGATCAGCGACAGACAGCGGGGAGCCGGTCGGAGGTAAGTATCACACATAGCGATATCGCTAGCAATATCGCTATAACGTCACAAAATTGGTGACAATATAGCGATATCGCTATGTGTAAAACCCCCTTAACAGACACTGGGAACAGTGATGCAGTCTTAGCACTGGACCCGGGGAGGGTGAGTAAAGTACATGGGTATTTTTTGCCTTTTTTTTTTAAACAAACTGCAGCTGCAGGACAGGGATTTTTCGAGAACCATAAAACGCCTTTAAGAGGCATATTGCAATCCCAATAACAGCGCCCATCGCCTCTATGCCACACAGTCACGGGGAGATGATGGGTTGGCATTAGTGATGAGCGAGCATGCTTGTGTCCTAATCGAAAAGTATGTTCGAGTCTCCGCGGCTGCATGTCTCGTGAGTGTTCAACAGCCACAACACATGCAGGGATGGCCTAACAGACAGGGAATCCGTGCATGTGTTGCAGCTGTTGAACAGCCATGATACATGCAACTGCAGGGACTCGAACATACTTTCCGAGCATGCCGAAAATACTCGATAAGGACACAAGCATGATCAGATAACACCTTATCCCAGCATGTTCGCACATCACTAGTTCACATACGTTTGTACGCCCATAGAAATAGTCATTTTTTTCTCTTGTATCAACTGCAATACTGAAATACTGTATTATATATATCCTATGTTGGGTAACACTGTATTCGGACCGACCCGGAGAATCATAATACCAGGTCATTTTTATTGCACAGTGAACACTAGAGAAACATAACCCAATAATAACAGTGGGAGATTTGCATTTTTTTCACCATTTCACCTAAATTGGATTTTTTTTCCCTATTTTTTTACAAAACTTTCTATGGTAAAATGAATGATGACATTCAAAACTACAACTTGTCCTTGTAAAAAAAAAGTCCTCATACATCTGGAAAAAAAAATAAATAACATTACGGTTCTTAGAAGAAAAGTTGTAAGAGCAAAAACAAAAGAAAAATATTGCTCTGGCGTTAAACGGGTTGTCCAGGCTTGTGGGTCGCTCTATGTGGCTGCAGACTTGTGAATCCTCACACTGTGCACTGTCTGGATCCTCCAATGCTGGGAACATGAGTATGTGATTTATATGCATGCGCTCATGTGCCGACTAGTGTGTGGCCTCATGTAATAAAAGTGAATCAAGTGAGGCTGGATGGCTAGTTGGAATGTGGCCAGAAATATGCAAATCACACAGGGCTGCAACCTGTGCGGCCGCAGGGGCCCATTTCTACCTCCAAGAAAGTGTAATTTTGCATTTTTAGGAGCTCTTGGTCTGGAAAGGGCCCATATATTGTTCTTGCAAAGGGGCCCTTAGGCCTGTTTCACACATCAGTTTTTCACCATCAGTCAAAATCTGCCGTTTTGCAAAAAAAATGGATCCGCCATTTTGGTTGGTGGATCCGTTTTTTTCCCATTGAGTTGCATTACCGGCGGATCTTGACGGATGGCCATCCGTTGGATCCGTTTTTTTTGCGGATCCGCCAAAATTTAGGCGTCCACCAACATGCCCGGACGGACCATGCAACGTTTTTTCGGCCATCTGGATCCGCATTTTACATTGCACATACCCGGAGGATTTGCCTCGGCCGCAAATTTAACCCTAAACCCTGTTCTGGCGGCTGAAAAAAAATTCTCTCTCTCTCGCAGCGGTTCCTTTAAAATTCTTCCTTTGACGGATCCGTTAAAACAACGGTCCGGTGCCAAACGTTGTGGTCCGTACAGGAACGGATCCGTTATCCGCCATTTTAGCGGATTTTAACTGAGGAAAAAAACTGATGTGTGAAACAGGCATCTGTGTCCGCCAGTGAAATCACACACTTGTGATCACATGACCGCCCACACCAGACCAGGGGAGCGTATTCACAAGCCTGCAGTCATGAGTGACCCCCAAGCCCAGACGACCCCGAGTCTCGCTGAGTGGTGCACATAACAGATGGAGGCTGTTCCTTTTTCTAGTTTATGCGGCATTCTTTCCAAAACTGTGTGAACACATCCTCGGGACCAAGCTTCATTAATGTGCAGCTTCAGCTTGGTACGTATGTGCAGACATTAGCTATTTGTCGGCTCTGAGTCGACTAGACGTCATACTGGCCACCATTTCGAGCTACTAGTTCAACAGGTTCGGTGAGCAGTCACACATGACCTTCCGCGACCAGAACTTTTTTTCTAACTACATTACAATGCCCAGAACTCTTTGCGTTCTGCCGTCATCCCAACTCCACCAATCGCCCTTCCCCCCTCACTAGGCCCCTCCCTACAGAGCTCTCCTATTGGTTCCCTTCGGATTTTGACCAATCACGATGCTCCCCGCACCCACTCTCCGGAAATAACCGAAGCGTGCGTCACGTTCGGAGAGCGGCCTCGGTTGGCTTTGTGACGTCACAGGCGGAGCGCCTCCTCCCAATTCTCCGCGGTCGCCATCTTGAGTCTGTCGTCTTCTCACTGCGCCACGACACACGGATTCACCTACTCCCGGGGAACTTGCTGCCCCTTCCAAAATCCCCTATCTGTCCTCCTTCCCCACCCCTCATATCAACACCACCTCACCCGAGGCCAAAGTCTATAGAGGGGCTGCAGTGAGCCCACCTGGCCGCCGTGTTACAGTGCAAACCACACGTGGATTCATGTGATGTAGCCAAGTGACATAAGTCTAATGGTGTAATATGGCCGTGGAGGGCACCAGTGTCCATGAATCCTCCTCCCCAACATCAAACCATGAAAGTGAACACAACCTCCTCTTCCTCCCCGCCGAAAGGTCGAGTAACGTGCCAGTGTGTGTGTCTAGAGTAAGCCTTGTGTCCGCAGGTGTGGGGGGCTGGGCTGAGGGGGCTGCCTGCCAGCAGGTAATCTGTGCCATTATGTCATGTCTGTGTCCTTCCCGACACATCTTTATAGTCTACTGCTCTCTAATAATGTATATAACGTGTCATGTGTTGGGGGGGGCGAGGTCACCCCCTCCAAATCAACCCCCCCCCTATAATTTTACGTTATTCTATTGCCTTGTCGTGCAGGGGTTAAGTCTTGTTGTATCCTGTGCTCTCTTGTCAATGTTGTGCTGGTGCAAAAAAAAAAAAATGCTGTGACTGATCTGCGGGAGGCGCTACACGGGCCATCTTGATTGGCGCAAGTGGGATCTTATTTTCTGGAGATGGGTACGCGTCCTTTCCGAGCCGCTAAGACTCGTCCGTGTAGTCCGGAAACTTTGGTCGCATTTTATAGAGGTCAGATTTGGCAAAAGTCAACTTGGCACAACTTGACCACCATCTTTATGACGTGCAACCAAAGTCGCCGCCTTGTGACCCCCTTCAACCCTCCAGGGCTTTAAAGGGGTTCTCTATTGTTACTGATTGTGAATCCAGTCATTGTGCGCGAGTACAAGCCCCTTAAATGTTACTTTTTATGATGTGTTTTCAGTACCCATCTCAATCGCAAGGTCCCCTCACCTGACCACCTTATATATGGCCGTGAGGCCGGTCAGCTCATATCAGGGGACCATGTGAAAATGGCCTAAATGTCTTTGAGAATGGCCGTCCTGAACCGTGAGACTAAAGATGAATAATTCGATTTGTGCAGAGGTGACTGGATGCCGGAGCATGAATCAAATTGCTCATTTGTCCGACAGCTAATACTACTGACCATCTATATTTGTGCATGTGTTCCCCATTGGGGAAAGGGGAGTAAGCTGCTGCCAGAAACACCTACTCTGAGAACAGAAGGATCAGGCTTTGAAATTCAACATGCCCCATCCTTGTTTCCCGTAGTCAGGAGAGATCCCCGTACACATGAGATGTTTGAGCGACCGAAGTATGATGTGTTAGGTGGGTCCTTAAAGCGTAATTTTTATTTCAGAAAGCAATAATACACATGAAGATAAACTTTGTAATAGATCTTATCATAAAAATCTGCTTCTTTCTCCTTCTGGACTGATCAGTCATTCACAGAATTCAAAGTTTTGACTTTAATGTGACAGGAGATGGCAGTTACTAGTAAGACTATGGGGAGGGAGCAGTTAGAGCTCCTCCATCTACATAGAACCTTATCAGCACCAACTGCCATATTTTATCGCAGTAATGTAACAATCTGTTTTAACGATTACACATTTTACTCGTGAATTGAGAATGAACGATCAATCCAGGAGGAGAAAAAAGCAGATTTCTGTGATATGAAATATTACAAAGTATTGAGTTCCGAAATATAAATGAAAAGGAGGGTTACTGTTCAAAGAGCAGTCTTGCGTGTGTAATGCGAGAAACTCGCATCAATACCCGACACTGCTGCCGGAACTCGGGATCAGAGTGTGCGGCTGCGTGTATTTCTATGCAGCTCAACACTCCAGTCCAAACCCCTGGCAGCAGTGCCGGGTATTGAGGCGAGAGACTCGTGCTACTGTCGGGATCCCTCAGATATCTCTTTCATCTGAAGGACCGATGTTCTTGGGTGTAAGGCACCATATGTCTCTAATTGATTGCTCCGTCGAGAAGAATAACACAGACACAAGCTTTATCACTACACACGCAAATGTGACCCCTGCCTAACCTGTGTTTTTTTCAATGAATTACCTGGTGTTTGTATACAAATGTGTCCGGGAGGGCATTCCTTCTAGTGATTGACAGATGTAGGAGTCCAGTGGATGGTCTTACTAGTGATTGACAGATGTAGGAATCCAGTGGGTGGTCCTACTAGTGATTGACAGCTGTAGGAGTCCAGTGGGTGGTCCTACTAGTGATTGACAGCTGTAGGAGTCCAGTGGGTGGACCTACTAGTGATTGACAGCTAGCGTTGCATGCACAGTGGTAACATGGAAGACTGTCAAACTGGACTCCTACAGCTGTCAGTCACTAGTAGGATTGCCCTCTGGACTACTACAACTATCAGTCACTAGTAGGACCGCCCACTGGACTACTACAGTTATCAGTCACTTGTAGGACCCACCACTGGACTCATAAACACCATGTATTTCAATGAGTAAAATGCAAGTTTTGCTGAAACTAATCTGACAAAAATGTCAGTCAATTTGCTCTTGTCTATAACTTGCTTCCTGCAGATCAGAGACCCTTTCCATCATGTCAAGTTCCCTCTACCTTCCTCCTGTGGCAGTAATGTGTTTGGCAGTCCTTGTTGCTCGGCTATATACTCGTGGTGTATACATTGCATTATCTGGCAGATATGTAACCCTCTACTGTCCTGATCCCTTGCTGATGGAGGAGTCTTTGGTGAGGATGACTGCGGGGTGGATTACATCCTCTTGACAAGCTCAGACCCCTATATGGTCATGTGTGCTTGCCCTTTATATAGAGTGACAGGTGATTTCTAGCAGTGTGATCAGGGGTCACCCATCTGCAGGAATGATCCTTGGAGAAGCATCGGGCAGCATTGCTTGAAATGACCCATGTGGCTCAGGGTGTTGCCACCTCACCTATAACTATCATTGTTAATAATTAAATGTGCCTCTTAGGTTTATTTGTTCCTGGGAAAGCTGGGTGAGAACTTATATGTCTGCCTTTACAGCCCCTTCTCCAGCTTTTCCTGGTGAGCCTGGTCTTTATTGTGCGGCAGAGTCTCCTGTTTAGGTTTGTGTTGGTGGCTTTTGCTTGGCTGTTTTCACCCCTGGGGGCCTCAGGAGCAGCGGGCCTGCTATGTGATGTAACAGCAGTGCAATGCTGAAGGCCTGGTGTAAGAGAACAGGAGGGCTTTGTCATCGGAGGCGGCCAGGCCGCAGCAGGAAGGAGTGAGAATAATCAGGAGGGTGTCATGTTTGTAGAAAGAGGCTTCCATCTGGTATTGCAAAGGTTCTGTGCTGGACGTGGCTGTGGGCTTTAGGACTGAGCTGTAAAAAGGGAAGGGATGGTTTCTCACATAATGCTGCCTGGCATTTGTGATCTGTCCAGCTGTAATTTCAAGATCCCCATACACTTTAGACAAAAGTCGGCCAAACTCAACAATTATCTAAGATGTTTGGGGGCATCTTGACTCTCCGCCAACAGAGAAGGATCCGGCCTGCTAAACTTCAGCTGCCAATCCTTATGTTTGGCTTGGAGATATGTTCTCTATGAAAGTGCCACAGTCCAAGCTCAAGAACAGCCCAGTGCTCCTGTGTATGGGGTCGGCCCAACAATCATTAGACTGACAGCTGTCTCCTGTATGGCCAGCTATATGGTTATTTAGACAAAAGTTGGCCAAACTCAACAATTATCTAAGATGTTTGGGGGCATCTTGACTCTCCGCCAACAGAGAAGGATCCGGCCTGCTAAACTTCAGATGCCAATCCTTATTTTTGGCTTGGAGATATGTTCTCTATGAAAGTGCCACAGTCCGAGCTCAAGAACAGCCCAGTGCTCCTGTGTATGGGATCGGCCCAACAATCATTAGACTGACAGCTGTCTCCTGTATGGCCAGCTATATGGCAGCCATATTAGAGGCTAAAGGATTTGTCCAGTTAAAAAAGTCACTTGCTAATGGTTGGGTGTCCAACCACTGAGACCTGTATCTTGTCAGTAGATTGGAGCTTCTTTATCCCTGGAGGAGAATTTTTATATCTGTTAGAGATGGAGTGACAAGTCGGATGCCCAACTGGCGCTCCATTCTTTCTCTATGGGGCTTCCAGAAAAGCGGAGGGCAGCGCTGTGCAGCCCCATAGGGAGTGAATGGAGCGGTGGTCGGGCATGCGCACTTTCACTCCATTCAAATGTGGTTCCAACAAATTTTACGTTCCCCGTTCTGCCAATTGGTGCAGGCCCCAGCAGTCGGACCCCACCGATTAAAGGGCCAGTGGGCTGTTTACAGCCCTTGATGACCTTTTATCAGATTCCTGGGGACCACAGTGCTTGGGCTGGCAACTATATTTTGCCCATTAATTCCGTCTTGCTCTGTAAGCACACATAGTATTCACTACTGAACGGTGAGGTGCTTGCAATGAAAGATTATAGTACAAAGAGCCGTTAGCACAGCTAGTGATGAAGGTGCACGAGTAGGTTCCCAAACCCTCAATAATTGTAAAGATTACATGGCACACTAAGATAGTTGAAGTGAAGGAATTTTAATGTGATCCAAAATAAGTACAGTAGTCACAAATGTTTCGGTCAAGACCATCATCAGTGTACTACAAACAAAAAAATAATAAACATAAGATACATAAACGATAGTATATACAATTTAAGCTCAAAGTAGAAGGTCATGGTTATAGTAAATGGGGTAGTTCAATGGACATGACATACATCAGAGTCCTATTAAGGCCTGCAAAAAGCAGTGGTATAGTGATATACTATTATCAAAATATGATGACGTTAATTGAAACAGGAAAATGATAAAAAGGTATACAGCGATATAAAGAAAAAATTTAACCCACCTATAAGGTACAATAGATAGCCGTGGGGAACTCACATTTAAGAGAGTAATGCTTAGTCTAGGGTACAAAAAGAAGTGAGGAGTGAGACTGGACCAGGGTTAGTATGTATAATTTGTGGCAAGCAAAGATGGAACTTAGCACCTACCAGTTAGAGCAATGTATCAAGTATGGTGGTTTGCCAGTGACCAAAATGCAGGCATATCTAAGGAGGGTATAAAGAATAGCAGCGAATCAGTACGATGAAACACGATAGCCATGGTGGTACCCGATTTTTTAACTTACCAAAGAAAGTGCAGGAACGGGAGTCCTGGCCGCGGTATCCACCTCTTGTCAATCAGGTGCAGTGACAAGCTCTGGGGCTATTTATATGTGATCAAGCATCGTACAGTGTGCGCGTTGCCGTGGGGCTGGATATGACAAACCGGAAGTAGCGGCATTATGCGTTCCACCATACCGGAACTGGAGTATTGTCCGTTCCAGATGTGCTAAAGCTTGCGTTTCACTAGATAAATGTGATGGTGATGTAGAACAGAGCAAGGTGGATCCGTGGGAGGTCGGAAGGTGACTCAAATGTAGCGGAGTGCTCCAGGAGAGAAGTCATGAGGAGGATATTCAGTATAAACGATTCTGGAAAAGAGACAGAAATGTCAGTAATATGGTACAGTATCAAATTAAAGAGTGGCTAATCTATATTGTCTAAATAAATTGCAAACCAGAGGGATAGACTTACAAATTGGACATCAAATATAAAATAAGTTTGATATTACACAAATGACTGCAAGTCATAATCCTTGTTGAGGCCACTTGAGGTCAAAGTGTTCAATTTGTGAATCCAATACGCCTCCCTGCGTTTCAGTATATTAATACGGTCACCACTTCAGGGGGGGGGGGGGGGGTGAGACGTTCAATAATTTTAAATTTTATTGTAGAGAAAGAGAAAAAGCAGGATGGCACTCACCGTTCATGTAAATCAAATCAAACTGATTGAGCGCGAAACGGCTGTTGTCCTTCTTCCAGCACATTGCTCCCGTGCCTATGCCGATGCCCTGTGTATGTGAATTAATGTGATTTAATTCACATGAACGGTGAGTGCCATCCTGCTTTTTCTCTTTCTCTACAATGAAATGTTCTGTTTTTTCAACATGGGACTGAGCACCCGTTCCAAGTGGGATTAAGGTGTTTTTTTAAAGTGAAAAATATATGTGTGGACATTCAGGGTATTTTTTCACACAACGGTGCCGGATATCTATTTTCTCAAATTTGTGGACAATTTTAAATTTTAGTTGTGCCACACTGTGGCCTTGGGAGATGAACTATTGTGGTATGGGTAGTAAAAAGTTCTTGCATCTAATGGTGGATTTATGCTTCAAAATTCTATCTTTTATGGACTGAGTGGTCTCTCCAACATATAATAATCCACAGGGACATTTTATCAAATAGACAACAAAGCTTGAGTCACCTGTAAAGTAGTTATTGATAGTATACTGCTCAAAGAAATAAAGGGAGCACAAACAGCCTGTTGCAAATGGAATTGTGTTCCCTTTATTTTTTTGAGCAGTGTATATTTTTTTTTTACCTGTGTATGGCTGATAAATGGTGTCTCCTTTTAAAACATTGTTGCACTGGTTGCAATTCAAGCATGGAAAAGTGCTCGATATAGGGTTACGTAGATACCGTTGTTAAGGTTGTACGTATGGAACCTATGTTGGCCTTTACCAAAGTATCACGTAGGTTTTGTCCCCTTTTAAATCAGGGAAGGAAGGGTACTTTAAAAGCTTCTATGTCTGGATGGGGAGTCCCTAAAATGTGCCAATATTTCCGAATTGTTCTATGGATGATGTATGCAGATGGGTGGTAACAATGGACAAAAGGAATACGATTGGAGATTTTGTAACCTGGAGATCTGGTAGAAGTTACTGGTGTATGTAGCACATGAGGCGGATAACCTCTAGCTAGAAATTTGGATTTCATCTCACCAACCATCTGTGCTTGTAAAGATGAATCGGAGACAATCCTATTGACCCTCTGTAATTGGGAACTGGGTATGGAATTTTTCATTCTGGTCAGATGAAAGCTGTCATAGTCAGTAGGTTTAGAATATAGGTCAGTTGAAAGTCGACTCGAATTGTCCTTAAAGGGAATCTGTCACCCCTTTTTTGAGATGTCATATAATGATATCATTGAATTGTGTGTTACCTAGGTATTGTAGTCGTACAGTACTTTTTATCCCCCCTGTCCCCCGCACCTTTGATGCATAAATACCTTTTTTATCACTCTTCAGATTTATGGAAATCGCCGCGGTCCGGTCCAATGGACGTAGCTTATTCTCCCCCCACCTTGGCTTGCTGGACGTAATTTCTTCTGTGAATATAACAGATGCCGTTGTTTATTCGCGCCTGCGCATTGATAAGGTCGTTCGCGCTTGCGCAGTATGCTTTGCCCAGCTGTGGGCAAAGCATATAATCGCTACTGCGCATGCGCCAATATTTTTCCCTGCGTCTATGACTTGGAAGTCTTCATATGCATGTTTCTCTAGGAGGAATCCGCAGGAAATTATTATAGGCCTTAGATAGGGCAATAATGTTGGATGTCTCTTCTTCTTCTCTTATATGGAAAAAGTAGGTGAGGTCATGACCTTTAAGCATGCTTAACATAAGGGTTGCCTTCTACCAATTGGTGCAGGTCCCAGCAGTCGGACCCCACCAATTAAAAGGCCAGTGGGCTGTTTACGGCACTTGATGACCTTTTATTAGATTCCCGGGGACCACAGTGCTTGGGCCGGCAACTGTATTTTGCCCATTAATTTCTTCTTGCTCTGTAAGCACACATAGTATTCACTACTGAACGGTGAGGTGCTTGCAATGAAAGATATCCTGACGCCCGTGCCAGTGTGCTCTGTGTGGGCAGAGTTGGCGTGCAATTTGTACTGCCCCGAAAGGTGGTATAAATATCCGACTGGATTGTCAATTGGCAGAAAATGATTCATCACCTCTGCTCTACTGAAATGTTGATTTATGCCTTCTTATTTGTTATCTGTAAGATAAGCTGCTGTCATGTCCATTGGTCCCTTATCAGCCCCTAGAAAACAAACAGTTGAGTGTGTTTGGAGGTAGCCAGGGGATATGGGGTCTGGTCCTTTTTTATGTGTTGGCATTGACTTGTTTACTAAAAGTTGAAAGTGATTTTTGTTGATGCATAACAGCAGTTTTCCTTGGTTCCTAGGTCAGGTCATCCATATCACCAGCACGGACCCGTTGAAGCGCTCGAGCAGCGCGAAACGGCCGTTGTCAGCCTTTCTTGCACTCCTTATGTCACTCCCCCGACTTGACATGTTCATGATATGTCAATTAAATCAGTGAAACTTCGATCTCGATGAGTGCGACCTTTTCTCTTTGCATGGATTACCAGCATAGATGTATTGTAGAACATCCTGGATAGTTCCGTTCTCAAGATTGGAAGTTATCCTCCATTCATAGGATAGGAGGCAACTTTCCGAGAACCAATCCTGAGAATCAGGGCTGAATGGTCCATCATACAAACTTTCGCTACATCCATTCTGTAGGGGGTCGTTGGAGATAGCCAAGAGCAGTGTTTGGCTGGTCTTTGGCACAACCATGATCGAGCACCGCTTCATTCTTTAGGTTCTTTTTAGAGCGCTGGTTCTCTTGAATCAGTGGAGGTCCTAGTGGTCTGACCCCCAGCGATCAGGAAGTTATCCCCTATTCCTTGGAGAAGATGTTGACTTCCAACCTTGCCTAACCCCTTTAATCTATGTCGATGGATGAAGCTTCGCCCTAAGGACCCTCATAGCCATTAGATTGTAGTTAGCCAATACCAGAAGAACTGGCTGACTATTTCATGCCTATGGTGGTCTTCCAACTCCACCAGCAGGTGATGGTGGGGGGCAGAAACATCCGTATTTTGTATATAAGCATCTTACCCTTTTTTCCTCATGAGAGATGAGCTGTCTAGCATCAGCTCTGTCCGCTATCCCCATGGAAAACACCTGCACTCTCGGCAGTGCAAATGGATCTCGTATATATTGTTGTTTGTCCGACAGCTGCTTCATGTGTATACCAAAGTGATTTAACCGGTCAACAGGGGATTTGTGATGAGGCTCTGCTCTCAATGGGCAATTTGGGGCAGTTTTTAGTTTTTTTTCTTTACTAGGAGTTGTAGGAGTGGATGACACTGGTCCCAGGGCAGTACAGTGGCCTGGGTACCCGTCCAATACCCATCAGGTATCATATACAGGTCTGACAGTAATCAACATGATTCCCCCACTATCCCCAGGCACAATATTTGCAGGGGGGTCAGCTATGTGCCACCCAACATGCAACTGTCTGATGCCTAGCAGATCATGTTGGTGACTATTGGATCAGGGCACGGTAACTGCTGGGTGTCAGACGTGACCTCAGTAACTGCAGCCCTATGTGCACAAACATCTCTGCCACCCCAATATCTGATCGGACAGTAGGGTTATCCTGGGCATCCTTATTAAGGTTATGTTGATGTGAGGTTTTTTGACCCATGGACAAAAATTTTAGCAGATGAAAAAGAAAGTAACAACCTATGACAATTGGAGATGTAACTGTGTGTGGGTTTTAATGCATTTTTGACAGGGCAAATCCAGGCGTAGGTCCTGAAAGAAAAAGTAGCATAGGGGTCAGAATTTACAGGTGCCCTGTGTGAACCCGACCTCTGCCGCTCCATGGACCGGTATGATGGCGCCCGGGCATGGCAGACTGTGTGCTGTATGGGATGTTGTGGCTGGGTGTCTCCTAAGGCCTGTTTCATACTTCAGTTTTTTGACGTTAGTCAAAATCCGCCAATTTTTGAAAAAAACAGATCCGACAAAAAGGGGCGGATCCGTTTTTTCCCCCATAGACTTACATTATTGTCTTGTAGATGGATCGGATGGGAAATATTGAATGTGTTTTATTTGTTGTATTGTTAGGAACAATAATATTATTTCCTGCAGGGATGAATAGCTGTGACCTATGTGCATTGTAGGTGAAGTGGTGAGAGAGTTAGGGGCACCATCTGCAGCCAGCCAATGTGCTGCGAGTTGTCCTCCGCCATCGCTGCAGCTCAGGAGGGGTTAATCCAGTTTTGCTGACTTCTGTGCTTGTAAAATGGCAGCTGGTGGGGGATGGGCTTCCTCTGTCCACCAGAGCTTGCCACCTCCCAGGGTTCTTGTGCACAGTCCCTGGCTGTCAGCTGTTTAGCATGAGGTTAGTTCTGCATAGCATCCAGGATGATGAGCCGCCTCCTCCACCCACCCTCCATTTTAATGACTAGTGTTCGCAGATGTGAAGCCTCGCCCCACAACAGACGACCTATGAACCAGCTTCTCCTTTCTTCTCTTTAATCCCTCCTTCCTACCCGCAGCATTGCTTTATTTTATATATTTATTTTTTTCACCATTTTTTTCCCCTCTTCCTTCAAATATAAGAACCAAGAAACAAGCCCCAGATATCTAACCCTGTGATTGCCCAATCCTGTAGCTCCTGCACTGATCACCCCACTTACCGCCTTTCTTTTTTTTTCTTCTGTTAACCATTGCCGTCCTGAATCTGGTGTAGTTACACCCCCCCATCTTTCTTTCCTTCTCTCCCCTATAACTGGAAAATCAAGAAGTTGCTAAACCCCTTATGTTATTACTGTGATACTGAGGATGTGAGTATGTCTCCCCCCGAAACTGAAATGTCTTTTGTCAGCAGCAACACGTCTGTGCGAAGCGCCCTACGTCGCCATCAATACTAAGCACCTACGCAGTGACATGTCGCCTTCACTATTGCATGCAGCACCTCTGACAGATCACAGCCTGTAAATCTGCACCCAAAAAAAAAAAAAAAAAGTATTTCTTGGGACCAGGCATATGGCGAGGCTATATATAGGAAGGTTAGAACCAACCCTTGGCTCCTGCCTCTAAATAGTCCTCCACGGGGACCTCACATAGGGAGTCATATCCTCGGTTGCGGGGGGCTCAGTGCTTTATAATATGACCCTCATCAGGACCGTACTTAATCTTCTGTATCGTATGTCATTAGTTTCATGTTGGGGAGGGGGGGATAGGAAGTGTTTGCTGTAACTTGTCACAAGACTTCATACGTTAACCATATGTATGCCGGAGGCCGTTTCGACGATCCCTCCCTTCCTTTTGGAAATGTAATCAACTTGATGAATGCGGCAGCCATGGCATCCATCCGCCACGTCGATTAAAGAACTAAAAGATAATTAGGGATGTAATGTTGGCGAAAAAGCTTTTATAGTTGACCGTTCAAACAAAAAAAAAAGTATATATATATATATATATATATATATATATATATAAAACCCTCGTCGGGCATGGTGATGTTGAGAGTTGCAGTTTTGCAGCAACTGAAGAGCTGCCGGACATAGTTTGTGCTAGTTTTTAGTTTTATAATTGTGCGTTCAATGTTTTGTTGTGTTTTTGGGGACTGCAAACCTTGGTCTCAGCCTTATGTTTAGCAGATATACCAGTAAAAGGCCCTGCCGTGTAATTTGTGCATTCGTAGGGTTTCAATGGCGGCCAAAAGGAAGTCTGTTGTTGGGTTGGTAAATGTTATTTTTCTTATATTATTTTTTTATGATTTTATAGGAAAGTGTAGCAGCGCAAAAAGAAAGCGTGAGCTGTGTGATACATCGGGTGTTTTCACATCTGTGCACATGTCCGAGACGTCTAACTTATACCACTGACCAAAGGATTTTTATGTATGTGCTAAAAATACCAAAAAGTTGGGAGCAGGTATGTAGATAGATATTTATACACCTGCTCCCAACTTTTAGGGTTACCCATGGATCAGCCTAGAGCCAGCCTGGTTTCTGCAGTTCTCAGGGCTAACATGGATATTCTCCGCTATAATCTGAGTATATGGTAACGTCCGCTGCCGGATATATCTGTAATAGAGCACACACCGGTGGACCCGGCCTCGGAGCTTCGTTTCCGGTAGATTTAGTATTCCCGGCATGTATGCCGAGGATTAACCCAGGCAGCGAGTACCCTGACTGTAATCTCATCTGGTGGAAAAGCGCAGCGATCCTGGCAGCCCGTGGAGACGTTCCTCTCTGTAGGGTTGCACTGTCATGCTGCTAATTAAACATAGGTTCTAATATGTTCGCACCGGGCAGAACAATTTGCCTAATTTTTCCTGTAATTGAATGGTTTTTTTAAGTTGAAGAAGAGACTAGAAATGAGCAGCAATAGTAGCAGCACCCACATTTATTAATGAAGAACTTGGATACTGTTGTGGGCTCGGAGTGGACGGTGCTGTTCTCTAGATCGGTGGGGGTCAGAGTAATTAGCACATTATTGCCTATACTATAGATAGATGAAAACTTAAAATCTTGGTAAAAAAAAAACTTTTATAGGGCTTTTGTGCTATTTTTTTATTGTTTAAACGGAGGGGAAGGGATTTTCATCGAAGAAATTAATAAATAATATTTAGCAGTGGAATCCTCCCCCAGTTACAGCACCGCTAGTCCGCTGGATCGGAAGTGGTGACCAGCAATCACCTTGACCCAATAGTCAGTCTCTCTGGTGGTCCAGGCGTCATCACGTCCCATCTGGCAGAGACTGGTAACAAGTATTGTTTTTTTTTTCCATAATATCTTTTTACAGTAGCGTAAAATTCATTTAATTGTCTTATATGGGGGCAACAATCAAGACCACCAATACTGAATGGATCTACAGTACACATGCACACTACCTCTCCATTCATTATATCTGGCTTTTTGGAAATAAGCGTGGTAAAGCGTCTTCCGTATCATAAGGCCACGTAGATGTCATAGAGGAGTGTCTCCCATTCACCCCTCCTATAAGGAAGACCTGACACTCTGAAATCCATATATTATGTGGCTGCACATTAAAGGGGTTGTCCAGTGAAGACAATTTGATAACTTAAAGGCCGCTGGGACCTGCACCAGTTGGCAGAACTGGAAATTTCTGTCCCCATTAGAAAGGAGCAAGAGGGAAAAAAAAAATTGATCCAGCTTGAGACGGAGGCGGCTGCAATTTTACAAAGCTTTATTGGACAACTTAAAAATATGTTGGTTCTTTAAAAATCTCTTATAGCAAACACCAAGCACACCAGTGAGGAGGATCAACGCGTTTCAACTATAAAAAAGTCTTAGTCATGACACAGACCTTTTTTTTAGTTGAAACGCGTTGATCCTCCCTTGTGTGGTTGGTGTTTGCTATAAGAGATTTTTAAAGAACCAACATATTTTTTAGTTGTCCAATAAAGCTTTGTAAAATTGCAGCCGCCTCCGTCTCAAGCTGGATCAATTTTTTTTTCCTCTTGCTCCTAATTAATGTGGATGCTCACCACAGTCCATGCTGGACGTTGGCAGGCTTGGGATTGCATTGCAGACGGGTAAGCTGACTACACTTCCTTTACTTATTCATTAGAATGGAGCAACCCGACCGCCACTCCCATTAATTCCCCTAGAGTGCTCCGGAGTACTGGTTTTGAATGGAGCGGTGGTCGAGCATGCTCACTTAAATTAAAGTGCCTCATCCTGGTGATCAATTTGGGTCCTGATTTATAAGTTATCATCTATCCTCCCTGGACATCCCCCTTTAGCATTGATGGGCCCTGTTTGATGAAAAAAGTGGTGATTCAAAAGCCCGATCTTCTCAGATTTAGATAGAAAGTAATGAAAAATAAAGTTTTATTTAGGCATGGTTGACCCCCTCTCTGCTTTAGCTGTGTTGTTTTTTTCTCTTTTTTTATTGTTTTTCTTAAACTTTTCTATTTTTTCCCATTACAGGGAGGATGGTGAGTTAGAGGAGGGTGAACTTGAAGATGATGGAGGTGAGGATGCCAGCCACGATGTCCCCGAGCCTCCAGCCCCCAAAGATAAGGAGGAGAAGCATCACAGTGAATCTGATGACGAAAAGTCGCATCGAAAACTGAAAAGAAAACGCAGAAAGGAGAAAGAGAAGCGAAGAGCAAAGAAGAAAAGAAAGTCTAAGCACAAGGTATATAGAAATGGTGGAAATGAGCAGAGAGCATACGGCGCGTGCTCCTGTACAGCTGTATCACTGTTATAAGGCCAGTTCAGACAAACATATTCGCAGTTCGTTTACGGACCCGACTGACCTCGGGTCTCTTGACCCAAACTTTCAGCCTTCTATTGTATGTGACATGCTGATTTTTTGTTCCTTAGCGTCATGCATCATCTAGTGAAGAATATTCTGACTATAGTGATGACTCAGACTTCAGTCCTAGTGAAAAAGTTCACCGCAAATACAGAGAATACAGCCCCTCATATCCTCCGGTAAGTGACGTGTTCCTCTTAGTGATATACATCACTTTTTATTTTTTTGGCCTATAGGATGCTACATGTGTCAAACTTAATTTAGTATATAAGTACCATATTTTCATTTCTTTATTTTAATGTCATCAGTCGTACTCCCATAATGCCCCACCTCCAAAGAAGGGCTACCACAACATGGACAGCAAGAGCTACGGCATGTACGACGAGTATGAGAATGACCAGTATGGGGAGTATGAAGAAGACGAGGGGGATGATATGGGTAAAGATGAATACGATGATTTTGCCAAGGAGTTGAACCAATATCGAAGGGCCAAAGAGGGCAACTATCATGTTAGAGGTAAGCGACAGTCTACACAATCTTGTGGATGAACGTACTCAGAAGGGTCAGATTTGTAGGACCTCTGACCACGCTGTAGTCGTCAAACGGCTAAGATTTGTTGTAAATATGGCTGAATATTTTAGGTTTTATTAAGTAACTCCATCATTTACTTTTTTCCCCAGGAATGAGAGGAAGGATTAAGTTGATACGAGGTCGGGGAAGAGGGATGATGCGAGGAAGAGGCTTCAGAGGGAGAGGCAGCAGAGGAAGAGTTTACTCTGGAGAGGAATACCAAGATGATGAGGAAATGTACGATGAAGAAATGGAAGTGAGTGGCACAATCATGTAACAGGACATGATAACCCTGTATATATGTGTCCCCTTTATTTTATATAATTGCCTCTAGCAATCAGCAGATCAGAAGCTACTTGTGGTTACAGACAGTGCAGCAAACATATTAAGTTCAGTCTCTCACGTCAAAATAGTTTTAATATTTTATATTTGCACCGATTGTAATTTTCCATTAAGTAAATGGTACGTAGAGCATCTATCACCAATCTGTGTCTGCACTTTTTTTTTTCAGAAAGCAATAAGCAGCCAGAAATTGTTGATTCTTAGTAATTGCCATCTGTTAATGAGGATCCATCATCAGTTTGAGCAGTTATACTGGCCACATCGTTGAATCTTGGTTGCAAAGCTGAATTAAATAGATCTTTCAATTTCTCCTCTCAGTTGTAGAGAAACTAGCTTGTCAAGTTTAATTTCTAATTTGTAAGTTTAAGGGAGTGTTACCAGTGATTTTTTTTTTTTTTGTCTGGTGGTGGTTACGTTTTCACCTCATGCTGACACCTGTTGCTTATGATTGGTCAAAGTCATGCAGGGGAAAAAAACAAGTCAGAAAGAAGCTTAGAAGTGGTTTATGCTGTGTGAGACATGTGATGTCACCCACCCCTGCTGTCCTCTGTGCACACTGTACTGTGTAGAGTAGTACAGCAGAGCTGACAATGTCGTGAGAGCTGCAAGAGGTGTTTGTAATAACACACAGCTCTGCTGTATTCCTCCCTCAATGATTTCCCTGTGCTGAAAACATATAGAGGTGTTTGTAATGACACACAGCTCTTTTCTACTCTACACAGTAGGTGTAAAGATCACAGAGAAGAGCAGGGCTGTGTCTCAAACAGAAAAATCTTTTTCTAAGCTTTAGGCATATGTTTTTTTTTGTTTTTTTTTCTACTCCCAGCATGATGCCTCTTGTGTATGATTGGTCAACGTCTTGCAGGAAAAAAGGCAACTATCCAGAAAGTAGAATATCCCTTTTTTCTAGCAAAAGTCGGGTCCAAACTTCCATGCTGTGATATCCTGACATTAAACAATTGTATTAAACTGTTTTCAGTATGCTGACGAGGAGATGATGGGCGATGAAGAGTATGATGACTACTCAAAAGAGCTTAACCAGTATCGCAAGTCTAAAGAAGGCAGAGGTAGAGGTGAGGTTTTGCTTAATGATCCATGTAATAAAATAAATGAGAGACTGGAGACCAGAGTTATAGATTTGATCACATTGGTATTTCCCACTCTTAAGGCTTTTTTAGGCCCCGGGGTCGAGGGCTACATGGACGAGGATACAAAGGCATGATTCGTGGGAGAGGAAGAGGCAGAGGGAAAGGAAACGATGATGATGACTACTACGAAGAAGACGGAGTAAGCTAAATACTTTTCTTTTTGCTTATCTGTTGCAATTAAAGGGCCATTAAAAATCCCCTGTTCTGAGGGTCAGCACTTAATCTTCTCACTGAGTGTCTTCTGATATTGCTTTTATTTTTTTATATTTGCAACTTATCACCTATTTGCAGGTTAAGTAATCAGTTGTTGCGTTTCCCAACATCAGAACCCTTTACTAATCATGTGTACCCCCTTCGGGTCCAGTGTGAGTTGCACTTCGATTTTCAAAATCTGTGAGCCGAGTCCAGCCCTTTCCTGGAGAAGTGGCGCTCACACACTCGGCCAACGCTTCACTGTTTGGTTTCTAACTATAAGGCGTACCTAGATTTAAACAACAGAAAATAGGAAAAAAATCATGCTAATTACAACTGCCTGGTAATGTAACAAAGTGGAGGGGTTAATGTAATGAACGTTTGCGGTCTAAGGCTGTGCCTCTAGGGCAAAAAAAGGTGATAGAAGTGGGGATCATACCTGTGGCCTAGTGTACAATATATTGGGGGATTGAAATAAAGAATAAAGTGCATCAAATACCATCATTTTACTTTAATAGTCTTGTACCATATTTCATAAATAGCACATCTACCTTTATTGTGGCATCATCTATGTGTGAAGGTAACAGATTGCTGCATGATTACCGGACATGTGAACTCGCCCTATGTCAACACACGGCGTGTTTTTTTTTCCTTTAGTTTAAAATTGTTTTCTTGGCAGTATATGTTTAGTACAGTTAGTTTTATTCACCAAAAATGCTGCAAATCCCGTTTGCATGTTTTGCAGTTTTTCATGGTTTTCTCTGGATGAAAAAAAATGCAAAAACACTATAAGAATTGACATGCTACAGATTTGCAGAATGCTGCAGTGCTCATTCATTAAAAAATAGTGTGCATGAGATGTCTGAAATCTCATAGCTTTTGCTGGTACTGTAAAATGCAGCTGTTTTTTTTTTTTTTTTTTTTTGCATAAAATAGGGATTTTTGTGTACTCACCGTAAAATCCTTTTCTCCGAGCCAATCTTTGGGGGACACAGGACCATGGGTGTTATGCTGCTTGCCACTAGGAGGACACAAAGTGAAACACAGAAAAGTTAACTCCTCCTCTGCAGTATACACCCGCCCACAGGCTGAGATTGAACCAGTTTGGTAACAAAGCAGTAGGAGATCTTAAAAAAAAATAACAATAACCATAAATTGTCAAAACTTAAGGCGAAGCAATAAGCCAGTAGGCTATCAGGGTGGGTGCTGTGTCCCCCAATGATTAGCTCAGAGAAAAGGATTTTTCGGTGAGTACACAAATATCCCTATTTCTCCTACACCTCAGTGTGGGACACAGGACCATGGGACGTCCTAAAGCAGTCCCTGGGTGGGGAGCCTTACAACTGCTAATACCCCATGTACCACTGGCCTACAAATGTGGTACTGCCGGTTGCAGCAAGCGCCTGCCAAGAGCTGCATCTGCTGTGACCTGAAAATGTATGTGATAGTTTTGAAAGGTATGCGAGCTGGACTCAGTCGCAGCTTTGCAGGCCTATTCTGCTGACGCCGATGTCAAATGGTCCAAGAGGTGTCTATTGACAGAGTAGAATACGCCGTAATCCCTACTGGGACAGGTGTGCTCTTGACACAGTAGGGGTCCTGAATAGATGAGCGAATCCACTCGTCTAGTGTGGAGTTTGGAGCGGGTAGAGCCGTCCTATGCCCTTCTGAAAATCCGAACAAGACAACTGGCTTGCGCAGGGAAGATGTACGCGAGATGTACTGTCTTAGAGCCCTAACCGCATCCAGAGTGTGTAGAGGTCCCTCGATACGATGGACTGGTGCCGGACAGAATGAAGGCAAAAAACTATGTCCTCGTGAAGATGAAAAAGGAAACAACGTTGGCAGAAAAAAATGGCGACGTCCTCAAAATTGCCTTGTCTTGCCGAAAAATCAGGAACGGAGGTTGGTAGGATGGAACCGCCAACTTAGAGACTCGTCTGATTGAAGTAATTGCCACCAAGAGGAAACCACTTTCCAAAGGAATAAAAATTAGGGGCACATCCTGCAGTGGTTCGCAAGGAGTTCTTATAGAACTCCGAGGACCTAGGTAAGGTCCCATAATTCCAACATTACGTTATAGAGAGGTTCCACGCTGGAAACTACCTGAAAGAACGGCTTCAACTGTAACCTGGTGGTAATCTTACAGTGGAATAGAACTGACAAGGCTAAATTGTCCTTTGAGTGAACTAAGTGCGAACAAACCAACTCCGATTGAAATTGCAGGAATTCCAAGATGGAAGGAATGGAGAAAACCAGAGGAGATCATCTATGGGCATTAGCTCCATGAAAAGAAAATTCTCTAGGTGCGATGAGAACTGTGCATGGGCACGGGTCTCCTAGGACTAGCATGGTGGGGATTTCTAAATGTAAGAACCCAGCTCAGGCTAAAAGCTAGGATTCAATGGCTCCGCTAACAAAGACAGAGCCCCGGAGTTCTGGTGGTAACCTGCAAGAGTAGATCCATACGATTTAGTAAACACCAGGGAACATCAGTGACAAGTTGAAAAACTACTTCCGCTTACCCTGTCCAGCGCGGTTAGTTCAGCGCAACTAGGAACACTGAAATTTCCCTCTGTTGCAATGGTCATGATGACCCTTGGGAGTAAAGTAAGAGGGGGAAAAGAATACGGGAACCAAAACCGATGCTATGGCAGAACCAGAGCGTCTGCTCCGATGGCGCATGGATCATGTGACAGGGAAATGCACTGGGGAACCTTGTTGTTTAGCCTTGAGGGCATGAGATCCCAAACCAGAGTCCTCCAGCGACGACGAATCTGCTGAAAGACTTCCGGATGAAGAGACCATCTTCCCAAGGCGAAGCTCTGGCGACTGAGAAAAAAAATTTGCCGCTCAATTCACTACGCTTGGGATGTGAATCACCAAGATGGCCGTATGGTTGCTGTTGGCCCAGTAGAGGACCTGACTCACATCGTGTCTGGCCGACTAACTGCGGGGTACCCCTTTGACGGTTGATATACGCCATAGCCGTGGCGTTATCGGATTGGAACCTGATGAGGTGACCTGCGAGGGGATGATGAAAGAACTCAGTAGGGCCTGATGGAGAGTCGCGACATTGGTAAGGACCAACGCCCTTGTGTTGTGTGACGGCGAAAAAACTATACCCCAGTCAAAAAGACTGGCGTACATGGTCCCCTAACAACGTACTGGGAGGAAGATTTTCCTTGGTTTAAAGAGGACGACAGCGTCCACCACCTAAGGGTCTGCTTGATCCGCAGACTCAGACAGAACCGATGGTCAAGATCTGGTTTCTGTCCCAGGCCATCAGTGGCGCATGTTGCAAAGGGCGGAAATGGAGTTGTGCGAACGGGACCGCTTACATCGCCGCTACCATTTTAGCCGCGAATCCCCATGAAGAACCATATGGAGCGAGGAATTGGACGTAAAGGAATTCGTGCTCCCAGTTGTAAGGCCAAGGCCTCTTCTGGAGGGAGAATAACCAATCCGCAGGGAGTGTCCTGGACTATTTCCAAGAATTAACTCTGCTTAGCCGGAGACAGAGAAGACTTTTTAAGTCTATTTTTCCAGGTCAGGCGAGCAAGTGTGTCCACCGTGATACTTACGGACTCCTGACAGACTGGAAGGGACGCGCCTTGATCAATAGGTCATCCGGATACGGAGGTACCACCACTCCCCGAGCTTGAGGAATGGCTGTGACCGCTGCCATGACCCTGGTGAGGATTTTGGTGGCGGTGGCGAGGCCGAAGGGTAAAGCAACGAACAGGAAATGTTCCCCCGTGACTACGAAGCGTAGGAAAAAACTGTTGTTGGGAGAAAAGATTGGGATGTGAAGATAAGCATCCCTGATGCCGATGGATCTTGGAGGCGGCGTAGAGAATCCAGTCTGAAGCACCGTACCTTGGTAAAAACGTTTTAATAGCATTAGGCTTGGCAAAAACGTGTTTAGCAGCCTTAGGTCCAGTAGGGGTAGAGGAAGAAAACCTCTAGTTAGTATCCAGAGGACCCCAGCTCTCTGACCCACTCGTTGTGGGAGACCAAGAGCCAGGCATGACAAAATGGACGCCTAATTTTTTGGTGCCCCCGGATGCCGCCACAGGTCATTGTGTAGAGGATTTAAGGGATCTGGCTCCCTTAAACCCAGACGTCCCTGGCCTGGATTTCTAGGCGCAGCCAGGACTGTATGAGATCTGGGAACCGTCCTGTCCCAGAAAGGAAAGTTGCAGAAGACCAACTGGAATTTTCAAGAGGTCTGTTGTTGAATCCAAAAAAGGGGCGGTGCGGCCTTTGTTGAGGAAGGCATTTACTGTTCTCTCTGGTAGCGGCAGATATGCGACCCATCTGGTAAGGCAGAGAAGTTAACGATCACTTGGAAGCAGAATCTGCTCGCCAGTCTCGGAGCCCTAGGGCTCACTCGATGGAGACTGCATGTGCAGCCTGTGGAGTGCAATTGGCCACCTCTAAAGAGGTGTTAACTACGAAGTCCCCGGCATGATCTATCTGACTAGCGAGGTTGGATGCCTCCGGGGGAAGATCTGAGCGAGCAAGGTAGTCAATTTGACGGTCAGTGGATTTCTGACTGAGGAATCGTCAGATAGGGGTATGTGAGGAGCACCGAAGGGGGCTGTAGCCAATCATTCATTAGATCTTGACCAAAGGGCTATTTAGCCTCAGCAGGCTGTTAACCTGCGAATCTGTCTGGACCCTAGTCTCTGGACAATGTCCTTAGACTCAGGATGAATGGCAGCTACCTTGTGAACATGTGCCGTCTTGTTAAAGGCCACTACATGTTCCGGGACGGAAATATTTTTCCCTTGTCCACCTTCAGAGTATTATTGACCGACGCTAATAAAAGGATGAAGTGTCTCTTGATAATTTGGGGTGTTGGTGGGATCTGAATCCCAGAACCCTAGTGCTGCAAGGCTGCAGTGCTGCCCCCTGGGTCAATGACGTGTCCGTCTCGGATTCAGAGTCAGGAGAGGGAGAACGAGGGATGGAACTTGCATACGCCGAAGCGTGAGCATGATCGGGGGACGCGTCATTGAGCGTCTCTTTGCCAAGAAAAAAAGAATCCCCGGAGAGGGGCTATTGCCTTGGTCATGAAATCCATAGACCTTAACAGGCATGCAGACCACTTAGGGGGACTGGACTCAGCGGAATCGGTGGCGGGCACCATTTGGCAAATTCTGTGTCACAATCCATGTATAATGGAATATTGTGAGCCCAGGACAAGGGTGTAGTAAGAAAACACTGTGTCTTTGCTAGCCTCTTTTAGACCTGAGACATAGTGTACCCATAGAGGCTGTAGGCAGAATAATGCTACATATTGTAGAGAATGTGTATAGCACTGCCAAGAAGGGGGTTAATGTCACCTGCTGAGACGCAGTACAGGTTACCCAGGATCCGTTGTTGTCCCAGGAGAGAAGTGTGCCTTCGTGATCCCACCTCCAAACTGACTCCTTTCAGCGTTACTGCCAATGAGTGCCATCATCGGTCGTCAGGGAGCAGGCTGAGAGAAAAACATCATAGCTCCCGAGAAAAGGAGAGCGGTTCTCGTTCAGGACGAGAAGCGCCAGCAACGCGGGCCGGCACACTCACGGTGGGTGGAGCCAAGTAACTGCAGCCTAGCCCGACTAGAAGCCGTGAGCTAAATTTCTGACGGCCGCCGGCGATGCGCGTCGGCTGAGGGGAGAACCGCGTCCGGACACGGGAACAAGCGCCGCTGAGCACCGGAACAAGCGCTCCCTCTGCTCCCCAGGGACCAGGACCCACTATCTCAGGCACGGACATGCCGGCGTGAAGACCTGCCGTCTGCGATCAGCACTCCCTGTTATACTCACGGAGGTGGTGTGGCAGAGCCGGAGCTGCGCTGTCCTGAAAGGTATAGTCCTCAATCGATCCTCCTTTTAGACAGGGGAATGGTGAGGTTGCCGACTGTATTGCATTCCACTCAGGGGGTCCGGTGCGTGAAGAAATTGCAGCGCCATTACGTGGGGGCCTTGTTCGGCTATGTACCTGGCTCCGGGGACCTCTTGGAAATGTGGGGAAATCGGGACCGTGGAGGAATCGTTGCCCGTAGGTGAGCCCAGGCATGCCCCAGACGTCGCAGAAGAGGGTACGGGGAGGTATAATCCGCGTTCTCGCCTGTTGATGGTTCGGGGGAAAGCGAACCCTAGAAAGGATCCGTCGCCCCCTTCACTCCGTTAGTTAAAAAATAAAAATTTACAGAAAAATTCAAAAGATAAAATAAAAACGTTGGGGTCTGAAGCCAGACCCAAGTGCCTCTTACAGACACTAAGCAAGAACTGGTTCAGTCTCAGCCTGTGGGCGGGTGTATACTGCAGGGGAGGAGTTAACTTTTCTGTGTTTCACTTAGTGTCCTCCTAGTGGCAAGCAGCAT
Source organism: Dendrobates tinctorius (assembly GCF_039654945.1). NCBI lineage: Eukaryota > Metazoa > Chordata > Amphibia > Anura > Dendrobatidae > Dendrobates > Dendrobates tinctorius. The sequence continues at coordinate 37,306,629 of NW_027361825.1, read as the reverse complement.
AACACCCATGGTCCTGTGTCCCCCAATGAGGCGTAGGAGAACAAGCTGCTTGTGAACACAGCCTAAGGCTATCTGAAAAGGAGCCAGTTGACAAAAAGTTCTGGATTAGTTTCAAACTGATGAAAAACTGAGACATTTTAAAATTGATCCTTTAAGATTTAACATACAGGTCCAGCAAATCTGTTATTTTAGCCAGACCAAAAAAAGTTGTCCCGACTATATAAAAAAAACTGTTGATGCTGGATCCATTTGTTAAATAATTTAAGTCAATGTGAAAAAGGATCCGTTTTAAAATGTATCAGGGATTCATCAGTTTATAACTGATCCAGTGTTTTTTTTACTGGATCCTTTTCAAATAGACGATAACCGGACACTTCAGCCGGAGTGCAAATCAACTTTTGGCTCAGTGTATGTGACCGTTTTATTTGTCTTCAGCCTGTGTGCCTCAAGATCTTTTCTGTATGATCCTTGCATAAGGTATAAACTTTTTCTAAACTGCCAGCATTCGGCAAATCAGTGTCTGCAGGGAGAGCGATCTGTGCAGCCAGATACTTGTCTCTGTGATCGAAGCACAGTGTTTTATGAATGTTCTGCTCGATGATTTAACTCCTTAACGACAGCCGATACACCTTTTAGCAGCGGAAGTTAAGGGTACTTAATCCTTCTACGCCGCTTTTTAACAGCGCTGAGAAATAAGTGTATTGCGACCCCGGAGAACATGATTCGGGTCAGTTTTTACCAACCCCAGTGTTGCGATCAGTTATTCATGGAATAACGGCGACCGCAAAAAACAAAGTCAGATTTCCATTTAATATCTCTCACCACCGATGTGATCTACCACATCAGAGGAGAGAGAAATTGAGTCCTCTGGTGTCTCTGGACCTTCGTGCATCCCTCGGTGATGTCCCGCAGCCTTCGGCGTCTTCTTCCGGGAAGAAAATAGCAGGCGCATGCACAAAATGCGCCCGCCGAGATCTGCCACCCGGCAACAATAGGAAATTTTTCCTATTGGATCATTTTGATCACTGCGAGAAACCCTAACACAGTGATCAAAATAAAAAATAGTAAATCAACCCCCCTTATCACCCCCTTAGGTAAAAATGATAAAATTATTTCCATTAGCGTTGGGGCTATTGTTTGGGTTTGAGTTATATTTGGGGTTATAGCTAGGGTTAGGGTTATGGTTGGAGTTATAGCTAGAGTTGTGGTGTAGGGGTTAGGATTAGAGTTAGGGGTGTGTTGGGGTTAGGGCTGTGTTAGGGTTGGAGTTAAAATTGGGGGGTTTCCACTGTTTAGGTACATCAGGGGTCTCCAAACACGATATGGCGCACGCCATTGATTCCAGCTAATTTTGTGTTCAAAAGGTCAAATGGTGCTCCCTCCCCTCTGAGCCCTGCCATGCGCACAAACAGTGGCTTTCCCCCACATACAGGGTATCAGCGTACTCAGTAGACATTGCACAACAAATTTTGGGGTCCATTTTCTTCTGATACCCTTGTAAAAATTAAAAAAAATTGGGTTCCAAAGTAAATTTTCTGTGAAAAATGTAAAATGTTTTTTTTTTTCCTTCCACGTTGCTTTAGTTCTCGTGAAGCACCTAAAGGGTTAATAAACTTCTTGAATATAGTTTTGCACACCTTGAGGGGTGCAGTTTTTAGAATGGTGTCACTTTTGGGTATTTTCTGTTATATTGACCGCCCCCCCCCCCCCCCAAACTCACTTCAAATGTGAGGTGGTCCCTAAAAAAAAAATGGTTTTATAAATTTTGTTGGAAAAATGAGATCGCTGGTGAACTTTTAACCCTTATAACGTCCTAACAAAAAAAAAAGTTTACAAAATTGTGCTGATGTAAAGTAGACATGTGGGAAACGTTATTTATTAACTATTTTGTGTGACACCACTCTCTTGCTTTAAGGGTACAATAATTAAAAGTTTGAAAATTGTTAAATTTTCAACATTATTGCCACATTTCCGTTTTTTTTTTTTCATAAATAGACACAAGTTATATCGAAGGAATTTTACCACTGACATAAAGTACAAAATGTCTCAGAATCAGTGGGATCTGTTGAAGCGTTCCAGAGTTATAACCTCATAAAGGGACAGTGGTCAGAATTGTAAAAATTGGCTTGGTCATTAAGTACCAAATTGGCTCTGTCACTAAGGGGTTAAGGGAGCAGTCTCATCATACTTTTTATGCCCTAAACCAGTGTAAACGTGTAAGTATGTTATACTTACCAATCACCGTCCTCTCTGATTTCTACAGCCTTTCCGTTTTTGTTCAGAGTAACTCGATGGCGAATCTGGGTCACACTGGGCTGTATGTCTGCGCCTCAAGTTGCTTTTACAATTTAATATTATGGAGCTTGGTTCTGGTGTTCCATATACTTACATTGTAAAAGCGACTTCCGACTCACACATACAGCCCAGTGTAACCCGGAAAGTAGGAATATGTTTAACCTTGTAGTGCTCAACTAACGTTTCGCCGTAGCTTTTCCAGGGGCACACACTTTTTTAGTAAGATGTTTCTTATGCACAGAAAAATACAAAATGTGGTCTATATTATACTCACAGGAAGATGGATCTAAGGCAGCACAAATATTCCACTTAGTAAATGTGCTAAGTTAAGCCGCAGATAGCGATAAGTCTTCTCACAATCCTCTTTGTTGATCAGGACGGAGGAATGTACAGAAGTGACTATGACAAGTCGTACCATCGGCAGGACAAGAAAGGGAAAGTGATCTGTAAATACTTTGTGGAGGGCCGGTGTACCTGGGTGAGTACAGTTTTCTTTGAAGCATTACCTCAGTATAATGAATGTCTTTTATGCAAAATTTACCTAAATAAATTTGCATATTTCTAATTACATGGCTTTTCTTTTATTGTAGTCTGCCTATCAGTACTTGAAAATATCGTGTTCTCTGTTAGGGAAGTCATATAAGTACAAAGCTTACACGTGATCACTAGTTTGCTTCCCACCTTAAAGAGTAGTTTGTCACAGAGATGCTCATGAGCGTCCTGCTCACCTCCAAACGTAGAACATCATTTTTCTTTAAAAGCTTTTTATGCATAATGTAATGCAGCAGAACTTTTCTGTCCTGATTGCAATTCTTCTATTTTCTGCAGAGGGAACAGTGTAATTTCAGCCATGATGTGGATGTACCAAGACGCCGTGGGCTCTGCAAGTTCTATATGACGGGTTACTGTGCAAGAGGAGACAGCTGCCCATACATGCACAATATCCTTTATGAGATGATAAGATGTATGGCTGTTGTGTATGTCTGTAAAATGTATGGAGCTGATTCCCATTAGTGTGGCGCTGGTGCTGGCTGTACCATGCAGCCGTCTCTTCAGCTCCGATTGCATCAGGTTAACCTCTTAAATGCCACTGTTAAGTCCATTGGCTTTCACATGACACAACTGCGGGGTGCTGATGGGTTTGCTATGAGACCCTGGGGGTCTTCTGAAGGCCTCCATGCCTGTCATAATATTAATACAATAAAGCCAAGTCTGTGTTGCCCAGACTAGCAATTTTAGAATAAACTGAAATACTATAGTAAAATATATAGGCGGTAGAGAAAAAAATTATAAGTTTATATATTTTTTTGTGTCTGTCTGTCTATCTAGCTAGCTATCTATGTATATATACAGTTGTGCTCAAAAGTTTACATACTCTGGCAGAATTTTTGCTTTCTTGGCCTTTTTTTTAAGAGATTATGAATGATAACACCAAAACTTTTTCTCCACTCATGGTTAGTGGTTGGGTGAAGCCATTTAATGTCAAACTACTGTGTTTTCTCTTTTTAAATCATAATGATGACCCTGATCAAAAGTTTACATACCCCATTTCTTAATACTATGCATTGCCCCCTCTAACATCAATTACAGCTTGAAGTCTTTTGTGGTAGTTGTGGATGAGGTTCTTTATTTTCTCAGATGGCAAAGCTGCTCACTCTTCTTGGCAAAAAGCCTCCAGTTCCTATATATTCCTGGGCTGTCTCGCATGAACGGTGTTCTTGAGATCTCACCAGAGTGGATCAGTGATATTGAGGTCAGGAGACTGATATGGCCACTCCAGAACCTTCACTTTGTTCTGCTGTAGCCAATGACAGGTCGACTTGGTCTTGTGTTTTGGATCAATGTCATGTTGGATAGCCCAAGTATATCCCATGAACAGCTTCCGGGCTGATGATTGCAAATTTGCATCCAGTATTTGCTAAAAATGTGCTGCATTCATCTTTGCTTCAACTTTGACCAATTTTCCTGTGCTTTTATAACTCACACATTCCCAAAACAGCTGCAATCCACCTCCCTGCTTTACAGTAGGAATGGTGTTCATTTCATCATAGGCCTTGTTGACCTCTCTCCAAATGTAACGTTTATGGTTGTGGCCAAAAAGTTCAATTTTGGTCTCATCACTCTAAATTACCTTGTTCCAGAAGTTTTTAGGCTTGTTTCTGTGCTTTTTTACGTATTGTAGGCCAGATACTTTGTGGCATTTGCGCAGTAATGGCTTTCTCCTGGCGACTCGACCATGCAGCCCATTTTTTTTCATATGCCTCTTTATTGTGCATGTTGAAACAGCCACACCGCTAGTTTTCAGAGAGTCCTGTATTCAGGCTGATGTTATTTGTTGGTTTTTCATTGCGTCCCGATCAATTTTCCTGGCGGTTGTGGATGAAATTTTTGTTGGTCTACCTGACCGTGGTTTTCTTTTTACAGAGTCCCTGATTTTCCATTTGTTAATCACAGTCTGAACGCTGCTGACTGGCATTATCAATTCCTTGAATATCTTTTTGTATCCCTTTCCTGTTTTATACAGTTCAACTACCTTTTCCCTTAGATCCGTTGACAGTTTTTACTTTCCCCATGACTCACAATCCAGAAACGTCAGTGGCTGGATGAAAGATGCAAGAGTCTGTCTGGATCCCAGAATCTCACTCAGGTTTTATGCACACACTGATTGAAATCATATAATAATGAAGAACCTGAGGCTACAAAAAATTCTTTCAACGTTCATAGTTTTTTATTATAGATAGCAGTCACACAATAACCCAACGTTTCAGCCGTGCTGGCCTTTCTCAAGGGTATCTTATCTGTGTGGCTATAATTAGGGAGTTTAGATTTCTGCAAGTGAAGTATGCGGAGAGACAGGACAGCGCCACTTCAGTTCGGGCCTAGTTCTGAGGCGAGGCCACGGCCCCATTTTCAGGCGGGCTTTTTTCTTCTTCTTTTTTTCTTCTGTGGAACAGTCCCGCGCTTCACTGAGGGCTAGAGGCGTCGCATGGGCCCGCCCACTCCTCCCAGTCGTCCTATAGGAGTGAGTGGAGTTTTCTTATGTCCCTGACAGAGCGGTTAGCTTCGCCCCCTCTCTTGTGAGCTGATTCCCACGCTTTTTACCGCACAGCTTTTACTCAGCCTGTCAGCTGCTCGTCTTCGCTTCAGCGTGCTGTGCACACAGGTTCCGTGAGTAGCCCTGCACTGCAGACTGACACCCTCCTCAGCTCTCTGTCCCCTAACCGTCTGGCACTGTTAGTGGGTTAGCTCATAATTTCGAATTCTAAACCAATTCGCTCTGCTTCTTCCTCTGTGGTAGTCAGTCATTTTGCATGTTCTTCTTGCAAACGCAAGTTTCCTCTGTCAAGACTGCAGCAAGCCCACTGAACCCACCGCCCAGGAGCCCCCGGTTGTCCCGAGTGACGTTGAGGCCCCTATTCCAGGGTGGGTTTCCTCTCTGTCTCAATCTGTGGCGGATCTCACCAAGGTGTCCCAGACCTTAGTGTCCGTACTGGATAAGTTGCCACTGCAGGACCCAGCAGGTCACAGGATGCTCCGGTCGAGCCTGTTAATATTAGCCGCAAAAGCGCCAGACGGGAGCACCGGTCCGGTTCCTCTTCCCGTTCCGCATCACCCCATAGTCCGTCAAAACAGCCTCCCTTATCAAGATCTTCCTCCCCTGAGCCAGGCGAGACTTTTTCGGATGGACCCTCCGAGGAAGTTTTGGAGCTGGACTCGGACCAAATCGCTGATATGAGGGATATGGTTCAGAACTTCATTGCAGCGATTAACCAGTCCTTCAATATCAAAGATTCTCCTGCGGAACCCGCGGACCAGGAGGTTTCTTTCAGACCGTCGAAACCACCTTCCAAAGTCTTCGCTCATCATTCGGAGTTCCAGAAAATTCTTTCCAGAGAGAGAGAAAATCCGACCAGGCGTTTTCAAAGAGGAAAACGCCTTGGGGTGTTATATCCTTTTTCGCCGGAACTCATTGCAGACTGGTCAGCTTCACCGGCCGTGGACCCTCCGGTTTCAAGACTATCTAACAGCACGATACTTCCGATTTCTGGGGGAGCATCTCTAGGAGACACTAATGACAGAGTCATAGAATCTTTTGCTAAGTCAGCCTTTGAAGCGGCGTCTTCTGTTCTAAGCCCGGCCTTCGCTTCTACTTGGGCTTCTAAGGCCATAGCGAAATGGGCTAAGGACCTCCGCCAAGGTATTTTGGCCGGAGACCAGCCGGAGCAGATGGCAGATCTCACCGACCAAATATCGCATGCAGGCGAATATTTGGTCTCAGCCTCCCTGGATGCCTCATCCTGCGCAGCTCAGGCATCAAGCAACTTGGTGGCTATTAGACGCACAGTTTGGCTTAAGGCTTGGCAACCGGACTTATCGTCAAAAAAGTCCCTCACCAGTTTACCGTTTCAGGGATCGCGCCTTTTCGGCAATAGGCTGGACCAGATCATTGCCACTGGGGGCACAAGCTACCTTCTTCCCCAGTCAAAATCTCGTCTGCCTCCAATGAAACGTCAGTATCGACCCTTTTGGTCTTTTCGTCGCTTCACGACAGCAGATACGTCTTCCCCACCAGCAGAGGCCTCAACCGCGCCAAGAAAGAAAGAGTCTCCTTTAGGCCCACTCCTTCCTGGCGATCTCATTCTTCCCAGGGTAGATCTACCAGAGCTAGGCCTGGAAGATCTTCCTCCGCGTGACTGGAAACAGAACACCGGAGCATACTCCCAGGTGGGCGGCCGTCTTCTTCTTGCCTTCATGGACGTCTGGCTTGCCTCGGTGGAAGACGCTTGGGTCAGGGAAGTTGTATCTTTAGGATACAAAATAGAATTTGTTTCTCGTCCTCGGGATCGATTCTTCAAATCCCGACCCCCGAAAGACCCCGCCTTGTTGCCGGGTTTCTTTACAGCCATCGACTCTCTTCTCAAGTCAGGAGTCATTGTTCCAGTACCAGAAAAAGAGCGATTCACAGGTTTCTATTCGAACCTGTTTGTAGTGCCGAAAAAAGGAGGCACGGTTCGGCACATTCTGGACTTAAAACTACTGAACAAAAGGGTCCGTCTGCGACATTTCAGGATGGAGTCCCTTCGTTCAGTAATTGCTTCCATGGAGGCACAAGAATTTCTGTGCTCCATAGACATTCAAGACGCCTATCTACATGTCCCAATCTTCCTGGGTCATCAAAAGTTCCTGCGTTTCGCGATACATCAGGATCACGTTCAGTTTGTCGCCCTGCCGTTTGGGCTCGCCACCGCTTCCAGGGTTTTTACAAAGATCATGGCAGCGTTGATGGCCGTTTTAAGGATCAGAGGTCTTATGCTCTTCCCGTACCTCGACGACATCCTCATCAAAGCTCCATCCTTGCCCCAGGCTCTCGAAAGTCTGACCATTGTCTGCGACACTCTTGCTCGATTCGGGTGGATCATCAACACAAAAAAGTCCTGCCTAGTTCCAGCACAGCACCTTGTGTTTCTAGGCATACTTTTCGACACTCGTCAGGCAAAGGTCTTCCTTCCCGACGACAAGAGAGTAACTCTTCGGCGGGATGTTCGTTTGCTTCAGGGACCCTGAATCATTTCCCTCTGATCAGCCATGAGAGTTCTAGGGAGGATGGTTGCAACGTCGGAGGCGATTCCCTTGGCCCAATTCCACTCAAGACAACTTCAGCAGGCCATTCTGTCGCAGTGGAACAAGTCTGTCTCCTCACTGGATCATCCAATCCGACTCTCATTTCGGGTCAAGCTGTCCCTCAATTGGTGGCTAACATCTCCTGTTATTGCCCAGGGCCGATCGTTCCTTCCGGTACATTGGCAAGTGGTGACGACAGACGCCAGTCTCCTGGACTGGGGCGCAGTGTTTCGCCATCTCACAGTACAGGGTCGTTGGTCGAGGTAGGAAGCGTCTCTTCCAATCAACGTCCTAGAGATACGGGCTATTTTCCTGTCCCCTGATTCATTGGGACAACCTGCTCAGAGGTCTGCCAATCCGGATTCAGACGGACAATGCCACAGCGGTGGCATATGTCAACCACTAGGGAGGGACTCGGAGTTCCTCAACATATATCAACCACCAGGGAGGGACTCGGAGTTCCTCAGCACTGGCCGAGGTATCCAAGATACTTCATTGGGCAGAAATGTCAGTTCCAACGATATCCGCCGTACACATTCCGGGTATGGAAAACGAGGCCGCCGATTTTCTCAGCCGCAAAGGTCTCGCGGCAAGGGAATGGTCCTTGCATCAGGAAGTCTTCCATCAGATTTGCCTTCATTGGGGTACTTCGAACGTGGATATGATGGCGTCCAGTCTGAACAAGAAAGTTCCATGGTTCGTATCCAGGGCCCGCGATTCCCTCACAGTGGGAGCCGATGCTCTGACCATTCCTTGGTCACAGTTCGCGCTCCCCTATCTGTTCCCTCCTCTTCCTCTTCTTCCCAAGCTGTTGAAGATCAAGGCAGAAGGGGTACCAGTCATCCTTATCGTGCCGGATTGGCCCAGAAGGCCCATGCAGTTCCTCCGTATCGGGCTCCAGTGGATCTCTGGGATCTCAATTTAGTCCTAGAGGCTCTACAAGATTCCCCCTTTGGGCCTCTCAAGGAGGTGTCTCTATCTCTTCTATCTTGGAAAGTGGCCTTTCTCGTGGCCATTACTTCCATCCGACGTGTCTCGGAGTTGGCAGCTCTTTCTTGTCAACCTCCTTTTTAAGTGATTCACCAAGATAAAGTTGTTCTACGGCCTCCACCGTCCTTCCTTCCCAAGGTGGTATCTGCTTTCCACTTGAATGAAGACATCGTTCTACCTTCTTTCTGCCCGGCTCCAGTTCATCCCCGGGAACGCTCCTTGAACAGACTAGACCTGGTCAGGGCGATGAAGGTCTACTTGGCTAGAACCGATGCGTTCCGGAAGACAGACTCGCTTTTCGTCATCCCAGATGGGGCTCGAAAAGGCTTGTCGGCCTCCAAGGCGACTATTACTCGCTGGATGAGATCGGCTATCTTAGAGGCTTACCGGATAAAGAACAGAGTGCCCCCTTCTGGGATTAAGGCTCACTCCACTCGGTCAGTGGGCGCATCCTGGGCGGTGCACCACAGGGCTTCTGCGATGCAGCTCTGTAAAGCTGCAACCTGGTCCTCTGTTCACACTTTTGTAAAATTTTACAAGGTCCACACCTACGTTTTGGTGGATGCCAGCCTAGGAAGAAGGATCTTGCATGCGGCGGTGGTGAGTCCACTGACCTGATGGAAGTTTTGTTTCCCACCCCAGGGACTGCTTTGGCACGTCCCATGGTTCCTGTATCCCCCAATGAAGCGATAGAGAAAACAGGATTTTTGGTTGCTTACCGTAAAATCTGTTTCTCGGAGCCTTCATTGGGGGACACAGCACCCTCCCATGTTTTCAACTTCTGTACTTTGTTCTATGTGATATAGTTCTAGTTGAATTGTTGGTTTACTCTATATTCTATTGCTTCTCCTACTGCTTTCTCACTGAGTAATTGAGCGCCAGTCGGTGGGGTGAATACTGCGGAGGAGGAGCTAACTTTCTTATTTGCATAGTGTCAGCCTCGTAGTGGCAGCAGCATACACCCCATGGTTCCTGTGTCCCCCAATGAAGGTTCCGAGAAACAGATTTTACGGTAAGCAACCAAAAATCCTGTTTTTAAAAAGAGAAAACACAGTAGTTTGACAATAAATGGCTTCACCCAACCACTAACATGAATGGAGAAAAAGCTTTGGTGTTATCATTCATATTCTCTGAAAAATTCCAAGAAAGCAAAAATTCTGCTGGGGTATGTAAACTTTTGAGCACAACTGTATATAAATAAACAAGGGTAAATCACCACACTTTTCTCCCAATATAAACAGGAAAGTGAAAACAATAACCCTGAAAAAAGTTGTCAAAATATCATATATAATCCTAGTTAAATCAGTAAAAATGTTTGTTTGGTGCCGAAAAGAGTCCTCACACAACTCCATCAATGAAGTTATGGTTTCAGAAAGTGACAACACAAATTAGTTTGTTTTTTTTCTACAAAGTTATACATTTTTGTCACGACTTTAAAAAGAAAAAGAAATTTGGTTTCGCCATTATCGCACTGACGAGGAGAATCATGTTACCCAGTAATTTTTACTGCACAAGTAAAGCCGTAAAAGCAAAAAACAATGGCTGTGTTGCGTTTTTTCACAGTTTCCCTGCAGGTTATATAATGAAATGAATGGTGTCATTCAGAACTAAAACTCGTCCCGCAAAAGTAAGCCCTCATTCGGATATGTTGACGGAAAAATTTAAAAAAAAAAACTTAAGACTCTTGGAAGCAAAGGTAGAAAAAACGAAAGTGTAACAATGAAAAATTGTGAGATCGTTAAATAGAATCTGACAGCAGATTTTGCTTTGTAATCTAACAGCAGCATGATGTAGGGATAGAGACCCTGATTAAGTCAATCTATAACTTTCTGGTCTGCTTGTTGTCATTTTGATACAATCACAGTTTTCTCGCTGCAGTTCTAGCAGAGATCTGAATGCTGAGCTCTGTATAACCCCACCCACATCACTGTGACAATTTTGTGTACAATGTGCGTAGACAGAAAGCTGCCACTTGATGGGGCCACACAGAGAAATTGACTAGGAGGCACATGACATCTAGTCCTGTAGTGATAATGTCTTGCTGATAAAACACTGATTGTATTTTAACAGCAACACACAGCCTAGTAAGTGACACATGGCGGAATCAGGGTCTCAGCCCCTACATCATGCTGCTTTTAGATTGTATAGCATTTTTTTATAGCATTATGACTTAATGCACACTCTGCATGCTCAGTAGGGATTTTCCCTGCATCTATTTTAGCTTGATGCCCTGCAGACCAAACTATGAATCGAGGGGCCATTCCTACAGCTTAGTTTGAGGAGTTCATTAGTGACCATTCGGTGAGAAGGAATGTACCATGCTTGTAGTTTCTTCTCCTTAACATTTCTCACATGATTTCCCTTGTAAGCACTATCACACTACAGGCAACTGTGTCAATGGTGATGAATGCATGTTTTCACACGATCCTCTGACCGATGAGACTCAGGAATTGCTTGATAAGGTAAGATGGTGGAATTTTTAATTCTGTTCTCTGCAGATGATTGCCTTGGTTACCGGCCGCCCTGCAGTCTCGGATTGGCCGGTTAACTAGGCACTGACAACGGCTCTGAAGCTCATCAGATCGCTGGATCCATAACACATCCTCTGCTAGCAGCCTGGGAGTGGACTCGGTTCAGACCGGTGGTGCGACCATGCCATGTGCTGGTCCGAACTGTCAATATTCAGACAGTGTGACTGGAGCGGTGCTTCTGAAGCATAAGAGCAGGCAAATCAATTTTGTTAAATCCCAATGACCTATAAACTAATATATTTCTGTACACTAACAAGTCTCTTAAAGGGGACAGTGTCCAAAATTGTACATAAAACAAAACCCGAAGTTCTGAAATCTTCAAACTCTTTTTGACGCTACAGGGAAATGACATTTTATGTCAAGATCATTAGAGGATTGTTGCATTTATTTATCCTTTTATTAATGGGGGTGTCCAGCAACTTAAAATATTTTGTCTAAAGCTTTTAAAGCTAAAAAATTTAAATACATATTTTATATTGGTGACGGCTGCTCAGGCCACCCACCTGCCTCTGCCCACCAAGTTCCAGCAAAGCCAATTGGATATGACAAGTGACCGCTGCAGTCATGTTGACATTTCCAGATCCTGAAGATCCAATGCCAGAAGGCTTCATTCACTCCTACACCCTCCCTAGAGGGTGAAAATAGAGGATTGCACAGTTTATAACATTGTGAGCTCTTGATATATAGATTTCTAGGGCCTGGTCAGCCAATTGACATGTGGGTTCACTTCTAGTTGTGAAAGGTTTTAGATGCATTTTAGAGAGCATACAATTCCTTAATATAAAAGTGTAGGTTCACTAAAGGGAATACCTTTGCTTGAACCTCTTAGCCTGACAGAATGTTGTATCTCATCAGATATTAGCTGAAGATGCAGAAGCTGGTGCTGAAGATGAGAAGGATGTGGAGGAACTAAAGAAGCAAGGAATTAATCCTCTACCTAAACCACCACCTGGAGTCGGCCTCCTTCCTACACCTTCTGCTCCAACAGGATCGTCTGGGTCTTGTGAACCATTGTCCCCAACATCTTTTCCACCTAATGCACCTTTATCAACGTCTGACAGTTCCAGCTCCGGCCCAGGTCCTGGAGGGCTAATTCCAGATATCCAAATGCCTGGAAGTCCTTTGTCAGGAGGCAGTGTTCAAGGAGCTTCAGGGCCAATTCCCGAAGGCCCTTGTCAAGTTATTGGAGGTCTCGGTGGTCCCATGCTTAGTGGCGGCCCGATGCCAGCTGGACAGATGCTTGGTGATCTTATGCCCTGTATTCCAGTCCCTGAAGAACCAATGCCAGGAGGCCCCATGCACTCGATGCATATTGGACCTGATGAAATCTTTCCACCTGATGGTCCAATGCCGCCTTACCCAGGCGGCCCTATGCATCCCTACCCAGGAGGCCCCATGCCACCTTTGCCGGTAGGACCTGGAGTTCCAATCATGCCCCCGTTGCAGGATGATCTTGATCTTGCAATGCTTGGAAGCCCTGAAGATGGAGGCCCACTACTGGACCTAATGCCAGGAAGTCCTGATGGATCCGAATTTATGGATCTACAGATGTGCCAACGAAAAATACCATCACTGTTTGAAATTGTGGTGCGTCCCACTGCCCACTTGGCTCACAAATTAGGTGTTAGGTGAGTGATGGTGAATAAGAAGTCCTTTTTATTATTTGTATGTAGAAAACCTTATCATTTTATTATTTCATTTTTGTCTTGATTTTTTTTATTTTTTAGGCCACCCGGTCCACCAGACGGACCTCCAGGAGCACCTCCACAAAGATTTCCTGGCCCCATGCATCATGAAATGGGTTTAGAGGAAGGTCCCCCTATGTTGGCTTATGGACCCGAAGAGGTTTCTGAAATGATAGTTGATGGTCCTCCTCCCCCAGACTTCTATGGTGAATATTATCAAGACCCCAGTTTGGAAATTGACCCTAACATCATAGGAGACTCAGGTATGTGTAACATTTCAAGGTCTGTTGAAGGACCCGAGGGTTATTTGACGGACATCTGTCTGTGCACTGATAGTTTATAGTCTATTAGCATATAGATACATGCACACATATTCAGAATCCCCTGAATGGTTGGTGTATACCCAAGCAAAAAAAAAATGACAAAACCACCTTGTCCTCAAGGAAAAAAAAAGTGACTTTATGTTAAAGGGAAGCTGTCAAGAGGTTTTTCGTATGTAATCTTAACAGCAGCATGACGTAGGGACAGATACTCTGATTCCGGTGATGTGTCACTTAGTTTATAAGGTGCAGCGGTTGTGATACAGTCACAATTTTTTCACTTTTTATTTGTTTATTAACCATAAAACAATATATACACATATGTATAAATAAAGCCAAGTAATGCACATGTCCAAATATCTATAAAGGAACAGCAACCTCACATATTAGATCCTTGATACAACTTTTGGTTTCATAAGTCCATGTATTGCTGTAAGGATAATAAACCAAATCAACTGGTGAGCAAACATTTTGTCTTCAAAACCATTTGGCGACATATACCGTATTTTTCGGACCAAAAGACGCACTTTTTCCCCCCAAAATTTTGGGGGAAAGTGGGGGGTGCGTCTTATGGTCGCAATGTTCCTACCTCCGAGGCTGGTGCGGGTGCCGTGGGGCTCTGTAGTGCGGTGGTGGCAGCGGGCTGTGCTCCGGTGCAGGGGTAGCGGCTCTCTGTGCTCCGGTGACGAGATCTGAACCTGCGCATGCACCGTCCCCGGACCGGCAGCCATCTTTCCGGTGTCCATGCTCCCGGAGGCCACCGCAACATGGCGGCGGCCAGCAAGGGAAGTGCGGGGGCCTCCGGGCTTGGAGGAAATGCCGGTGGAGCCGCCACCCCTGCACCGGAGCACAGAGAGCCGCCACCCTCACCCCACAGAGCCCACCTGCCCCAGTCCAGCTGCCCCAGCACAGCCCTGCTGCCCCACCCCAGCTGCCCCAGCACAGCCCAGCTGCCCCACCCCAGCTGCCCCAGCACAGCCCAGCTGCCCCACCCCAGCTGCCCCAGCACAGCCCAGCTGCCCCACCCCAGCTGCCCCAGCACAGCCCAGCTGCCCCAGCACAGCTGCCCCAGCACAGCTGCCACAGCCCAGCTGCCCCAGCACAGCTGCCCCAGCACAGCACAGCTGCCCCAGCACAGCCCACCTGCCCCAGTACAGCCCAGCTGCTCCAGCACAACCAACCTGCCCCAGCACAGAGCCGCCACCGCACGAGCATGGGCCACTGAATGACCCCTTTGACCACTCCTCCACCTGTGCCGGATCCCTTCCCAGGGAAGCTGAATTCGGACTGTAAGACGGACCCCCATTTGACACATTATTATTTTTTTCCCTATTTTCCTTCAGAAAATTGGGGTGCGTCTTATGGTCCGGTGCGTCTTATAGTCCGAAAAATACGGTATCTCAAAATGATACTACACATCTAATTAAACTACAACTACTACTAACACACAGCCAAGCACAGTTATGTATTATTAATAGAAATTGGATGCCATAGGCTAACCCAAGGTATTGAATCATAATATTTATAGTGGTACCAAACCACTACGTACTAGAATGGTGAGATGAGTTCCATCTATCCCAAATTTTGTCAAATTTCCCTAGACAGCCCCGTTTCTGATACAACGTTCATTCATACAGTATAACCAAGTTTACCAATTCAATCCACGCTCTGAGAGAGGGATTTGCACCACCTATCCACCGTAATGCCAATATCTTTCTGGCCAAAAAGTTTCTCCTGCAAGAAAATTCTAACAGTGTCCCCACATCTTCCCATCCAACACCCCAAACAAACAGACCAGTGGGTTAACCCCTTTCTGACATATGATGTACTATCCCGTCCATGTGCCCTGGGACTTAATTACCAAGAACGGGATACTGCGTCATAGTGATCAGCAGCGCTCACGGGGGGAGCGCCGCTGATCATGGCCGGGTGTCAGATGATTATCACAGCTGACACCCGGAACTATGTGTCGGGGCGGTCACGGACTGCCCCGGCACGTTAACCCCTGGCACACTGCGATCAAACCTCATCACAGTGTACCGGAGGATCAGGGAATCATCGGCAGGGAGGGGGCTCCCTCCGTGCTTCCCTGAGACCCCCAGCGCAGTGCGATGTGCTGCGCTGGGGGCCTCCTTCCCTGCAGGTCCCCGGATCCAATATGGTCGCAGGGGCCTGCAGGGAGGCGGCCTCCTCAGTGCCTGTAGAGCACAGGCACAAGGAAGCCTGCTGCAGCGTGTTGTGAGTTCATTTTCCCCTTCACTACTGAGGCCCGAGGAACTCCCTCTTCTGGTAGAGAAAGGTAGTGAGCCTGATTATCAAACACCTGAGTTTGATGATGATGACTGGCTGAGTGGAGTTACTGACTGGATATAAGGCTGCCGACGCCCTTCTGCCCTGCGGGTGATTTCTCTGTGGGATCCTTGGAGACCAGTCTGAGTTCCTGCTCTTCTAAAGCTAAGTTTTGTGCTCGGCTTTTTGCATTGGTGCCTTGACTTTGTTTTGCTTTGTTTTTCTGGATTTCTGCCATTCCCTGCTGGGGTGAGCTGAATTCCTTTAGCTCTGTCTTCTGAAAATACCTGAGTGCTGATTTAGTTTTTGAAGCCTAGCTGCTTCAGGGTCTTTTTCCATATCAGCTGTTGGCTTATGTCTTTGATAGGGTTTTGGCAGATTGCAGACAGCAACCTTCCTTTCCTTTTCTGTTTAGTTAGCTTGGGCCCCATCGTTTGCTCAGCCTATCTTTCTATCTGTGTGAGTGTTTTTTCATCTTGCTTCACCGTCATTATATGTTGGGGGTTGCCTTTTACTTTGGGGTCTGCTCTGGGGCAGTTTAGATTTCCTTTTCTGTCTTTAGGCTATTTAGCGCTCCGGCTGTGATCGAGGGGTCTAGGCCATCGTAGGAACCCCCCACGGCTACTGCTAGTTGTGTTGATAGGTTCAGGGGTCTGCAATCTGATAGTTGCCAACTTCTCTGGTTTTCTGGACGTAGCTTCTATTTTTGTGTCTGCCTCCTACGGTGACTCAATCATAACAGCAGCGCCTGTCACATCGCTGATCTGACACAGCGCTGTGTGACGTGTCAGATCAGCGATCTGACATATGACAGTGATGTCCCCCCCCTGGGACAATGTAATAAAGTAAAAAAAAAAAAAGTGTAAAAATAATTTATAAAAAAATCGCTAAATAAATTAAAAAAAATATTCCCTAATAAAATCATTTTTGGAAAAAAAACAAAAGTGCAAATATTTGGTATCACCGCGTCCGTAACGACCTGCCCTATAAAACTGTCCCATTAGTTAACCCCTTTATTGAACCCCTTAAAAATTAAAAAACGAAGCAAAAAATAAAGCTTTATCATCATACTGCCGAACAAAAAGTGCAATAACGCGCGATCAAAAAGAATGATATAAATAACCATGCTACCGCTGAAAACGTCATCTTGTCTCACAAAAAAGAGCTGCCACACAGCGTCATCAGTGTAAAAGTAAAAAAGTTATAGCTCGCAGAATAAAGCGATGCAAAAATTATTTTTTATATAAAATTGTTTTCATTGCATAAAAGCGCCAAAACATTAAAAACAGAACAGTGTAAACGCACCCCCCAAAAGAAATTCATGAAATGCTGGTTTTTGTTCATTCTGCGTCCCAAAAATCGGAATAAAAAGCGATCAAAAATTGTCACGTGCCTGAAAATGGTACGAATAAAAACGTCAACTCGTCCCTCAAAAAATAAGACCTCACATGACTCGGTGTGTCAAAATATGGAAAAATTGTAGCTCTCAAAATGTAGTGATGCAAATACTATTACTCTGTCGCCTAATTGGGGGACACAGAACCTTGGGTGTTATGCTGCTGTCCACTAGGAGGCGACACTATGCATAATCTGAAAAAGATTAACTTTGGCTCCTCCTCTGCAGTATACACCCCTGGACGGCGTCAGCCTTCTCCAGTTTTTGCTTAGTGTCGCAAGGAGGCACACCTTTTTTCTTCCGTTTTTTTTCCTTTTTTTTCACGGAAATACAGATGAAGAAAAGTGGGTCTCCAGCGAGACTCCCGGCATGGCTCCCTCCTCGGTCCCCTATTAGGGGTACCCGGTTGAGGTCGAGGTGGTTTTTTCCCCATGTCGCTCCCTCCCCAGTCCCTCGGGTCCTGGTTCGAGGTCGAGACCCCCCTCCTTCCCCAACCCCTTTAAGGGGTCTGGGTTGAGGTTGAGGCGAGGATGAAGACCCCCTGACGGTGACAGACGCACCCTCCCTAATGCCCCGCAGGGGGTATTAGGTTGAGACGCCTCAGGTAGGGTCGGAGATCAGGCAACATTCCGCAGCTTCCAGGGACCCCAGGCCGGCTGAGGGATCCTGTGGGGGCCGGGGGAGGGTGCGGACTGGATGGCACAGCAGAAACAGGGCTTTTGCTGCGTCCCTGTCTCTGCAGCAGCAGCGGCTCCATAGCCCTTCAGGGGCCCCCCATACAAAAACCGCTACCCCTGCTACCCCCACCGCTATCCAGTCGACCGTTCTGGGGGGGTCTGGTACAAATCCGCCCCCCCCCCCCCCCGGACTACCGCGCCGCTCTGGAGCCCTCCTGGGCATCAGGCTTCAAATTTAGACCGCGGCTTCGGCCTAGCTGAAGCCGCCGCCTTTTCCCCGGCCCGCCCCCCCGGATGACCAAAATGACACACTGGAGTGTCATAGAAGGGGCGGATTGAGGCAGAAAGGGGGCGTTTTTACACAGCCAGCGCGCCCTTTTCAGCTCTCCGCCCCCTCCTCCCTCTCCTCAGAGCCCCGGTGGCCATTTTTTCTGGATGAGATCCAGGAGAGAAGCATCACAGCGGTCTCCGGGGGGCACAGAACTGGGATCTGTCGGCGCTGGACCTAGGGGCACACCGGTGGGGTAAGCTCACAGCTGGGTTTTCATTACTCAGCTGTGAATCTATACTTCCTATAAGGCTCTCTGTGGGTTCCCTCTGCTTAGCCACCCCTGTACGATCCCTTATAGCCAGCCTCTGTGCACTATGCCGGGCTCAAGGAAGAGAACCAGGCAGGAATGTTTCTATGCATTCTGCACAGCCTGCAAAGCCACGCTCCCTAGTGGCAGCACGTATCCGCACTGCCGGGACTGCATCCAGAACTCTGGGTCAGAACCCCAGGGAGTCCCTACTGACGCTTCAGTGTCACAGGCCACGCCGGAATGGGCAACTCAGATGTCTCAGTCTATGTCACAGTCCATAGACAACCTAACTGCTACATTGCTGCAAGCTCTGCAGAGTCGGGCCCCGGCTATGGACGGTACACAGCAAACGGACAGCTTGTCTCAGGAACATGCTGCTTCCGACTCTCACAGACGTAAGCGGACTCACAGGTCTCGATCACCTGAGTCGCACTATAGCACAAGGTCGTCCCCCTCTAGGGAGAGACAGCGTCATTCCAGGTCTCCTGGGCAGTCCCCTGCCACAGACAGACAGTGCAATTTACCACAGGGATCCCTCACCACAGAAGACCCCCGCCCCAGGTCGCCCTCCAGGGATCACCTTAGCGAGGCACAGGATTCGGAGGGCATCTGTGACTCCGACTCAGATAATGAAACGGTCAGGTCCTTCTCCCCCTAGCAATACTAGCAATACAGCGCTAGTTGAGGACATAATTTCTTCTATTCATCGGGTGCTAAAAATTCGAGTCGCCCCCGGAAGTCCCAAAACATAGGATTTGCTTCGAAAATGTTCAAAAACCACCTAAGGTCTTCCCTAATCACGATGAGTTTGAGAAAATACTTACCAAACAGTTTGCGCAGCCTGACAAAAAATTCGCTAATCGCAAATATCTGGAAGCGAAGTACCCCTTCCCACAGGAAGACACCAAACAATGGGCAGATCCACCTGAAGTGGACCCTCCGGTTTCTAGGCTAGCAGCGCAGACTTTACTCTCTCTGCCGGATAGCTCAACCCTCAGGGACGCAGCAGACCGGCAAGTAGAACGCATGGCTCGTTCTATTTTCGAAGCGGCAGGCGCCTCTCTGGGCCCTGCGTTTGCTTCAGTTTGGGCAGCCAAGGCCATCCTAGCTTGGGCCAAAAGACTACAGGAGGGTCTTCAGGCTTCAAATCCTGAGCTCTCGGACCAAGCGGTCCAGATGGCAGTGGTAGCAGACTACATGATTCATGCAGCCCTGGATTCCGCCAGAGGTGTAGCGGGAATAGCATCAAACGCCATCACGATCCGACGCATCCTCTGGCTGCGAGAATGGAAAGCGGATGCGGCCTCAAAGAAGTCCCTCACGCGACTTCCGTATTCTACTGGTAGACTTTTCGGCGAAAAGTTGGACACCATGATAGCCAATGCCACCGGGGGTAAGAGTACCTCTCTCCCTCAACTAAAACCGAAACGCACGTTTAAACGAAGAAACCAGACGCGATTCCGATCCTTTCGGAATTCCTCGGGCTGGTCCGTTTCGCGCCCAGTGCAAAACCGCAACCGTTCTCCACGCAGAGACAACCCACGGACGCAGCAGCGACCGGACAGGGCTTGGCAGTCGAAAGCAGGCCAAGCGAAACCCAAGGGAGGAAAACCTCAGAACTTCACTTCATCATGACTCGAGACCTCCGGAAGACACCCCACCAGTAGGCGGCCGACTTTTACTCTTTCAGCAAGTCTGGCTGCCTATTACAGAAGACAGGTGGGTCAGGGAAATAGTGTCTTCCGGATACAAGATAGAGTTCACTTCCGTTCCACCGAACCGGTTCTTCCTTTCTGTTCCTCCAACACCACCAGAAAAGGCTCGTGTTTTCCACCAAGCGGTTTCCTCTCTCCTTCAATCAGGAGTTGTGGTGCCGGTTCCCGCGAACGAGAGATTCCGAGGATTCTACTCAAATTTGTTCGTAGTCCCCAAGAAAGGAGGCGGCGTCCGACCCATACTGGACCTAAAACAGCTCAACAATTACGTACGGGTCCGTCATTTCCGCATGGAGTCCCTCCGGTCCATCATTGCATCCATGGAGCAGGGAGAATACCTCGCCTCCATAGACATACAGGATGCGTATCTCCACATACCAATTGCTCCCGCCCACCAAAGGTTTCTCAGGTTCGTGGTCAACCAAAACCACTACCAGTTTGTCTCCCTTCCGTTCGGACTCGCCACGGCTCCAAGAACGTTCACCAAAGTTATGGCGGCCACCATGGACGTCCTGCAGTCAAGAGGCATTCTAGTCGTCCCGTACCTGGACGACCTCCTCGTCAAGTCTCCCACTTTCAAAGACTGCGAGGTCAGTGTCTCAATCACTCTAGACACTCTGAGTCGCCTGGGATGGCTAGTCAACCTACAGAAATCGTCGACCATCCCAACTCGGACTCTAACATTCCTGGGAATGGTATTCGACACCACCAGGGGCCTGGTGCTCCTTCCCAAGGACAAGACACTGGCCATCCGTCTGGGAGTTCGCACACTCCTTCGCAGTCCTCCTCGATCTCTCCGGTTTGCCATGAGAATCCTCGGCAGGATGGCAGCAGCAATAGAGGCAGTGCCATTTGCCCAGTTTCACCTCAGGGTCCTTCAACTAGCCATACTCAGATCTTGGGACAGGAACCCCTTCTCCCTCGACAGGGAGTTCAGGTTGACGTCATCAACCAGGAGGTCCCTGCATTGGTGGCTCAAACCAACCTCGCTTACACGAGGGAAGCCATTCCTCTCAGGACAATGGAAGATCCTGACTACCGATGCAAGCCTGACAGGCTGGGGGGCGGTGCACCTACATCACAGGGCACAGGGCAAGTGGTCACCGAGGGAAGTGACATTGCCCATCAATGTTCTGGAAATCAGGGCCATTCTCTTGGCACTGAGAGCCTTTCATCACTTGCTTGCAGCCTCGCACATACGGATACAGTCGGACAATGCCACGGCTGTGGCATACGTGAATCACTAAGGCGGGACCCGCAGCACCCAGGCGATGAGAGAAGTGGCTCATATCCTCCGCTGGGCGGAAGACACAAGGTCGGTACTTTCTGCGGTACACATTCCGGGTGTAGAAAACTGGGAAGCAGACTTCCTCAGCAGGCAAGGAATGGACTCGGGGGAGTGGTCTCTCCATCCCGAGATTTTTTACCAGATCTGTCAACGCTGGGTAACCCCGGATGTGGACCTAATGGCATCCCATCTCAATACCAAGGTTCCCAATTTCATGGCCAGGACACACGACCCGCGGTCGCTCGGAGCGGATGCCCTGGTCCAGGACTGGTCCCAGTTCCGACTCCTGTACATTTTTCCACCCCTCCCCCTAATCGCCAGGGTCGTGAGGAAGATCAAGCAAGAGGGAGTTCCGACCATCCTCATCGCGCCAGACTGGCCCAGACGTACTTGGTACGCCGACATCGTCCAACTTACGGCAGACGCCCCCTGGCGTCTACCCGACTGCCACGACCTTCTGTCTCAAGGTCCGTTCTTCCACCAGAATTCAGGGGCCCTCAATTTGACGGCATGGCCCTTGAAACCTGGATTCTAACCCAGGCAGGTTTTTCACCGGCAGTCATTGCAACTATGATCAGGGCAAGGAAGCCTGCCTCCGCCAAGCTCTATTATCGTACCTGGAGAGTCTTCTTTTCTTGGTGCGAATCTCATGGACAAGTCCCACTCCCTTATTCCCTCCCGAAGGTACTAGGTTTTCTTCAATCGGGCCTAGATGCCAAGCTATCCTTAAGTTCGCTTAAGATTCAGGTGTCGGCGCTTTCAGTCCTTTTTCAAAAGCGCATTGCTACTAAACCGCAAGTAAGGACTTTCATCCAGGGAGTTTCCCGATTGGTTCCTCCCTACAAACGTCCGATGGATACGTGGGACCTCAATCTGGTCCTGACAGCATTGCAAGCTCCACCCTTCGAACCTCTTAGAGGAGTTCCACTCTCCATTCTGTCTCAGAAAGTGGTTTTTCTAGTGGCTAGCACCTCGTTACGCAGAGTGTCGGAATTGTCAGCACTTTCCTGCAGACGACCTTTCCTAGCCTTTCACCAGGACAAGGTGGTTCTCCGCACGGTACCATCCTTCCTTCTGAAGGTTGTGTCCAACTTTCACCTTAACGAAGAGATTTCACTGCCTTCACTTTGCCCGGTTCCGGTCCATAGAGTGGAGAAGGCTCTGCATACGCTTGACCTAGTCAGAGCATTGCGGATTTACGTGTCCAGGACTGCACCTTTCCGGAAATCCGATTCCCTCTTCATTCTTCCGGAAGGTAGTCGCAAGGGGTTGCCGGCTTCCAAGGCTACCCTTGCCAGGTGGATCAAGTCCACCATACATGAGGCCTACCGACTTAACAGTTCCCCTCTTCCGGCCGGTATCACGGCACACTCTACACGGGCAGTAGGGGCCTCCTGGGCCATTCGGCATCAGGCTTCGGCACAACAAGTGTGCAAGGCGGCCACTTGGACTAGCCTACACACGTTTACGAAACACTACAGTGTTCATACCCAGTCCTCAGCGGATGCGAGCCTGGGTAGACTGGTTCTGCAGGCGGCAGTACCCCAAGTCTAGGGGACTGTCAGCACAATATTCGTCCACTGCTTCCCACCCAGGGACTGCTTTGGGACGTCCCAAGGTTCTGTTTCCCCCAATTAGGCGACAGAGTAAAGGAGATTTTTGTGTACTCACCGTAAAATCTCTTTCTCTTAGACTTTAATTGGGGGACACAGCTCCCACCCTGTTGCCCTTACGGGCCGTTGTTTCCTGTTGAGTTCTCATATTGTTCTTGAGCTCGTACATAGTAGCCTTCTTACAGGCATGGTTATGTTATTTGGTTACGTTCCTCCTTCTGCTTTGGCACAAAACTGGAGAAGGCTGACGCCGTCCAGGGGTGTATACTGCAGAGGAGGAGCCAAAGTTAATCTTTTTCAGATTATGCATAGTGTCGCCTCCTAGTGGACAGCAGCATAACACCCAAGGTTCTGTGTCCCCCAATTAAAGGCTAAGAGAAAGAGATTTTACGGTGAGTACACAAAAATCTCCTTTTTTACAATAAAAAGCGTCTTTTAGTGTGCGACAGCTGCCATACATAAAAACCCGCCATATATAGTTAGGCTATGTGCACACAGTGCGGATCCTCCCGGGGATTTTTCCGCGCCGATTTTACTAAATCCGCAGGTCAAATGACCTGCATTTTTCCTGCGGATTTCTTCCTTTTTTTTTGCGGTTTTACTGCGGTTTTCCACTGCGGTTTTCCACCTGCGGATTTGTAGAATGGAGCAGGTGGAAAAATGCAGCAAAACCGCATAAAAGAAGTGACATGCTGCTTTTTTTTTTTTTCCACACAAAAACCACGCGGAAAAAAACGCAGCATGTGCACAGCGGGTTTTTTTTCCATTGGCTATAATGGTACTGTACATCACCTGCAGGGCACAGGGCCTAAATCAACCCCCCCTTTATAACCCCCTTAGTTAGGGAAAATAATAAAATAAAAAAAAATTATTTCCATTTTCCCATTAGGGTTAGGGCTGAGATTAGGGTTAGGGGTGTGTTGGGGTTAGGGTTAGAGTTAGAATTGGGGGGGTTTCCACTGTTTAGGCACATCAGGTGCTCTCCAAACGCAACATGGCATCTGATCTCAATTCCAGCCAATTCTGCGTTGAAAAAGTCAAACGGTGCTACTTCCCTTCCAAGCTCTGCCATGCGCCCAAACATATGGGGTATCAGCCTACTTAGGACAAATTGTACAACTTTTGGGGTCCAATTTCTCCTGTTACCCTTGGGAAAATAAAAAATTGGGGGCAAAAATATCATTTTTGTGGAAAAAAATTTTTTTTTATTTTTATGGCTCTATGTTATAAACTTCTGTGAAGCACTTGGGGGTTCAAAGTGCTCACCACACATCTAAATAAGTTCCTTGGGGGGGTCTAGTTTCTAAAATGGGGGTCACATGGGGGGTTTCAACAGATTAGGCACATCAGAGGCTCTCCAAACGCGACATGACACCTGCAGACCATTCCATCTAAGTCTGCATTTCAAAACGTCACTACTTCCCTTCCGAGCCCCGACGTATGCCCATACAGTAGTTTTCTCCCACATATGGGGTATCAGCCTATTCAGGACAAATTGCACAACAACTTTCGGGGTCCAATTTCTCCTGTTACCCTTGGGAAAATAAAAAAATTGGGGACTAAATGATCATGTTTGGAAAAAAATGATTTTTTTATTTTCACGCCCGGGCGTTATAAACTTCTGTGAAGCACTTGGGGGTTCAAAGTGCTCATCACACATCTAAATAAGTTCCTTAGGGGGTCTAGTTTCCAAAATGGGGTCACTTGTGGGGGGATTCCACTGTTTAGGTACATCAGGGGCTTTCCAAACGCGACATGGCGTCCGGATCTCAATTCCAGCCAAAAAAGTCAAATGGCGCTGCTTCCCTTCCGAGCTCTGCCATGCGCCCAAATAGTGGTTTACCCCCACATGTGGGGTATCAGTGCACTCAGGACAAATTGCACAATAACTTTTGGGGTCCTGTTACCCTTGGGAAAATAAAAATTGGGGGTGAAAAGATCATTTTTGTGGAAAAAATATGATTTACTCTGTCGCCTCATTGGGGGACACAGAACCGTGGGTGTTGTGCTGCTGTCCACTAGGAGGCGACACTATGCTTAATCTGAAAAAGATAAACTTTGGCTCCTCCTCTGCAGTATACATCCCTGGACGGCGTCAGCCTTCTCCAGTTTTTGCTTAGTGTCGCAAGGAGGCAAACCTAAAAATTTTTACGCCGTTTTTTTCTTACTTGTTTTTTTTTCCAATGGACTACAGATGAAGAAAAGCGGGTCTCCAGCGAGACTCCCGGCATGGCTCTCTCCTCGGTCCCCTATTAGGGGTACACGGTTGAGGTTGAGGTGGCTATTCCCCATGTCGCTCCTTCCCTAGTCCCTCGGGTACTGGTTCGGAGTCGAGACCCCCCTCCTTCCCAAGCTTCTTTCGGCTCTGGGTCCAGGAGAGGGTGAAACCCCCTGACGGTGACAGCAGCACCCTCCCTAATCCCCCTCTGGGGGTATTATGTTGAGACACCGCAGGTAGGGCCTGTATCAGGCACCATTGAACCGCTTACAGACCCAGGGACCCCAGCCCAGCTGCGGGCTCCTGTTGGGACCGGGGGAGGTGCAGGCAGGCATGGCACTTGTCAGAGACGGGGCTCCCTGCGCCCCTGTCGCTGCGGCAGCACCAGCTGCATAGCGCCCCAAGGGACCCTCCACAGGGCCCCGTTCGCGCTCATGACCCCACCGCTAGCCTTCCTTTCATTCCAGGGGGGTCTGGGTTAAATCCGACCACCCCCCGGACAACCGCGCCGTCCTGGAGCCCTTCTGGGCATGAGGTCTCAAATTTAGGCCGCGGCTTCGGCCTAGCCGAAGTCGCCGCCTTATTCCCGCCCCCCGAATGACGAAAATGACACTGCAGTGTCATAGAAGGAGCGGATCGAGGCAGGAAGGGCGCGCTTTTACATAGCTCAACGCGCCCTTTTCAGTTCTCCGCCCCCTTCCTCCTCCACCTCAGAATCCCGGTGGCCATCTTGCGGCAGCAGAAAACATAGCTGAAGCAACACAGCAGTCTCTGGGGGGCACAGGACCGTCAATTGTCGGCGCTGGATCTAGGGGCACACCGGTGGGGTAAGATCACAGCTGAGTTCCCTTACCCAGTTGTGAATTCATAATACCTATAACGCTCCCCTATACTTCCCTCTGCATAGCCACCCCTGTAGGGCCCCTGCTAGCCAGCCTCTAAGCACTATGTCAGGCTCAAGAAAGAGGACCAGGCAAGACTTTTTATGCATTCTGCACAGCCTGCAAGTCCACTTCTCCCCAGCGACAGCACGTACCCGCACTGCCGGGACTGTACCCGAAACACTGGGTACGAACCCCAAGACGTCCCTACCAACGCTTCTGCGCCTGCTACCACGCTGGAATGGGCTACTCAGATGTCGCAGTCTATGACTAACCTGACCTCCACACTACTGCAGGCTCTGCAGGGTCATGTCTCGGCTATGAACGCTACCCAGCAAAGGGACAAGCCCGTCTCAGGGACATACCGCTTCCGACAGTCTCAGACGAAAGCGGACCCACAGGTCGCGTTCAT
This sequence comes from Dendrobates tinctorius, assembly GCF_039654945.1. Taxonomy (NCBI): domain Eukaryota; kingdom Metazoa; phylum Chordata; class Amphibia; order Anura; family Dendrobatidae; genus Dendrobates; species Dendrobates tinctorius. The sequence continues at coordinate 37,280,116 of NW_027361825.1, read as the reverse complement.
CCGCGTCCTCACATAGCACTCGTTCGTCCCCCTCCAGGGAGAGACACGGTGGCTCTAGATCACCTTCACCATCCCCTGACAGAGACAGACAACGCAGATCTCCACAACGATCCCCGACCACAGAAGACCTCCGCCCTAGTTCACCCGCTAGGGAGCTCCTTAGCGATGCGCAAGACTCAGAAGGCATATGTGACTCTAACTCAGACAACGAAGCAGAGAATTCTCTGATACCTTGTCCCCCTAGTAATACAGCGCTAGTTGAGGATATAATCTCCTCTATCCTTCGGGTGCTGGACATTTCTGATCCAACCCCGGAAGCCCCAGAACACAAGATTTGCTTCGAGACTGTTCTGAAACCACCTAAGGTCTTCCCTAATCACCCGGAATTTCAAAAAATACTTTCTAAGCATTTTTCGCAGCCTGAGAAAAAATTCGCCAATCGCAAATACTTAGAAGCACAGTACCCCTTCCCACAGAAGGACACTAAGGAATGGACAGATCCACCCGAAGTGGACCCCCCAGTCTCTAGGCTAGCAGCACAGACTCTTCTTTCACTGCCAGGCAGCTCAACCCTCAAGGACGCAGCAGACAGGCAGGTAGAACGCATGGCTCGTTCAATCTTCGAAGCGGCAGGAGCTTCTATGGCTCCCGCGTTTGCTTCAGTCTGGGCGGCCAAGGCCATTCTAGCCTTGGCTCAAAAATTACAACAGGGCCTCCAAGCTTCTAATCCTCAGCTGTCGGACCAGGCGTTTCAAATAGCAGTAGTAGCAGATTACATGATCCATGCAGCTTTGGATTCTGCAAGAGGTGAAGCTGGAATAGCATCAAACGCCATCACGATCCGGCGTATCCTCTGACTGAGGGAATGGAAAGCGGATGCGGCCTCAAAAAAGTCCCTCACAAATCTCCCGTACTTCAGTGGGTGTCTTTTCGGTGAAAAACTGGATATAATGATATCCAACGCCACCGGGGGTAAGACTACCTCTCTCCCTCAATTTAAAACCAAAACGCACGTTTAAAAGACGTAACCAATCTCGTTTCCGATCCTTTCGGAATTCTTCAGGCTGGTCCGTCTCGCGCCCAGCACAAAATCGTAACTGCTCCCCCCGCAGAGACAACACAAGGGCGGCACAGAGGCCAGACAGGAACTGGCAGTCAAAAGCAGGCCAGGCAAAGTCCAAAGGAGGAAAATCTCAGACTTTCTCCTCATCATGACTCACAGCTTCCGGACGACACCCCACTCGTAGGCGGACGACTGCTACTCTTTCAGCAAGTCTGGCTGCCTATTACAGAAGACAGATGGCTCAAGGAAATAGTGTATTCCGGATACAAGATCGAGTTTTCTACCAGCCCACCGAACCGGTTCTTCCTCTCCGTTCCCCCAAAACCACCACTCAAGGCTCGAGCCTTCCATCAAGCGGTTTCCTCCCTCCTTCAAACAGGAGTCATAGTACCGGTTCCTGCAGACGAGCGCTTCCGAGGGTTCTACTCCAATCTGTTCGTAGTTTCCAAGAAGGGAGGCAGTGTCCGACCCATACTAGACCTAAAACAACTCAACAAGTATGTTCGGGTTCGTCATTTTCGCATGGAGTCCCTCCGGTCAATCATTGCGTCCATGGAGAAAGGAGAATATCTTGCCTCCATAGACATACAAGATGCATACCTGGAGAAGAGCAAATGTTGTTCCTATCTTCAAAAAGGGGAAGAAGGTGGACCCAGGCAACTATAGGCCGGTGAGTCTGACTTCTATACCAGGAAAGATCTTTGAACAAATTATTAAACAACATGTATGTCAGTACCTGGATAAGAATTAAGTGATTAAACAGTCAGCATGGGTTTGTAATTAATAAGTCATGTCAGACTAACTTAATTTCCTTCTATGACGGAATCACTGATTAGGTGGATCAAGGAAATGCTGTAGATATAGTATATCTTGACTTCAGCAAAGCATTTGACAAAGTATCTAATATAATCCCTATTGAAAAAATGACTAAGTATGGAATGGACAAGGCAACTGTTAGGTGGACTCATAACTGGCTTAGTGATCGGACCCAAAGAGTGGTCGTAAATGGCTGCACATCCAGTTGGAAGAATGTCTCAAGTGGGGTACCACAGGGCTCTGTCCTGGGCCCTGTATTGTTCAACATCTTTATCAACGATTTAGATGAAGGAATTGAGGGTAAACTGATTAAATTTGCTGATGACACAAAGCTAGGAGGGATAGCTAATACTAGAGAAGAGAGAGAGAGGATTCAAAAAGCTATAAATAAACTGGAGAAGTGGGCAGCAACTAACAGAATGGTTTTTAACAGGGAGAAATGCAAAGTATTACATCTGGGCAATAAAAATGAAAAAAGCATATACAGAATGGGAGGAATAGGCCTAAGCAACAGCACATGTGAAAAAGACTTGGGTATACTAATAGATCACAGACTGAATATGAGTCAACAGTGTGATGCAGCAGCAAAAAAGGCAAATGCAATTCTAGGATGTATTAACAGAGCATACAGTCTAGATCACGTGAAGTCATTATTTCCCTCTACTCCTCTTTGGTCAGACCTCATCTGGAATATTGTGTCCAGTTTTGGGCACCACATTTTAAAAAAGACATTAACAAACTGGAGCAAGTTAAGAAAAGAGCAACCAGAATGGTGACCGGTCTGCAAACCCTGTCTTATGAGGAACGGTTGCAGGATTTGGGATTGTTTAGTTTGGAAAAGAGAAGACTGAGAGGAGACTTAATAGCTGTCTACAAATATCTCAAGGGCTGTCACATTGTAGAAGGATCAACTTTATTCTCATTTGCACAAGGAAAGACTAGAAGCAATGGGATGAAACTGAATGGGAGGAGACACAGATTAGATATTAGAAAAAACTTTTTGACAGTTAGAGTGATCAATGAGTGGAACAAGCTGCCACGAGAAGTGGTGAGTTCTCCTTCAATGGAAGTCTTCAAACAGAGGCTGGACAGACATCTGACTGGGATGATTTAGCGAATCCTGCTTTGAGCAGGGGGTTGGACCAGATGGCCCAGGAGGTCCCTTCCAACTCTACGATTCTATGATTCTACCAACTGCTCCCGCCCATCAGAGATTTCTCAGGTTCGCAATCGACCAGGACCACTACCAGTTCGTTGCCCTCCCGTTCGGACTCGCCATGGCTCCCAGAACGTTTACCAAGATCATGGCAGCCACCATGGACGTTCTACACTCCAGAGGCATAGTAGTCGTTCCATACCTGGACGACCTTCTCATCAAAGCCCCCACCTTCAAGGACTGCGAGGTCAACGTCTCAATCACAATCGACACTCTGAGTTGCCTGGGATGGTTAGTCAATTTACAAAAGTCATCGACTACCCCGAGTCAGTCTCTGACCTACCTGGGGATGCTATTCAACACCTCTAGGGGTCTGGTGCTCCTCCCCAGGGACAAGACACTGGCTCTCCGTCTAGGAGTTCGCATACTCCTCCGCAACCCCCCCCCCCCCCGATCTCTCCGGTTTGCCATGAGAGTTCTCGGCAGGATGGCAGCAGCAATGGAGGTGGTACCATTTGCCCAGTTTCACCTCAGACCTCTTCAACTGGCCATCCTCAAGTCCTGGGACAGGAATCCATTCTCCCTCGACAGGGAGTTCCGGTTAACATCAAAAGCCAAAAAGCCAGGACGTCCCTACACTGGTGGCTCGAGCCAACCTCACTTGCAAGGGGAAAATCCTTTCTCCCAGGCCATTGGGAGGTTTTGACCACCGACGCAAGCCCGACAGGTTGCGGCGCGGTGCATCTACATCACAGGGCGCAAGGCAAGTGGTCACCAATGGAAACGAACATGCCCATCAACATCCTGGAGATTCAGGCCATCTTCCTAGCATTGAGAGCCTTTCATCACTTGCTGGCAGCCTCTCATGTCAGAATACAGTCGGACAATGCCACGGCGGTGGCATACGTGAACCATCAAGGCGGGACCCGCAGCATCCAGGCGATGAAAGAAGTGACACATATCCTCCACTGGGCGGAGGACGCGAGGTCGGTACTCTCTGCGGTCCACATTCCGGGTGTGGACAACTGGGAAGCCGACTACCTCAGCAGACAAGGAATGGACTCGGGGGAGTGGACTCTCCATCCTGAATTTTTTTGTCAGATCTGCCATCGCTGGGGGACCCCGGACGTGGACCTGATGGCATCCCATCTCAATGCCAAGGTCCCCAATTTCATGGCCAGGACGCGCGATCCAAGATCGCTCGGTGCAGATGCTCTGGTTCAAGACTGGACCCAGTTCCAGCTTCTGTACATTTTCCCACCCCTCCCCCTGATCTCCAGAGTCCTGAGGAAGATCAAACAAGAGGGAGTTCCAACCATCCTAATCGCACCAGACTGGCCCAGGCGTATATGGTACGCCGACGTCATACAACTCACAGCAGATGCCCCCTGGCGTCTCCCCATCTGTCCCTACCTTCTGTCACAAGGCCGTTCTTCCATCAGAACTCAGGGGCTCTCAATTTGACGGCATGGCCATTGAGACCTGGGGTTCTGACCCAAGCAGGTTTTTCACCGGATGTCATTACAACCATGATCAGGGCACGGAAGCCAGCTTCCGCCAGGATTTACTACCGTACCTGGAAAATTTTCTTTACTTGGTGCGAATCTCATGGACAGACTCCACTCCCCTACTCTCTCCCAAAGGTTCTTGGCTTCCTTCAATCGGGCCTGGATGCCAGGCTATCCCTGGGCTCGCTTAAGAGCCAGGTGTCAGCGCTCTCAGTGCTCTTTCAGAGGTGCATTGCTAACAAGCCGCAAGTGAGGACTTTTCTCCAAGGGGTTTCCTGGTTGGCTCCCCCCCCTACAAACGTCCATTGGACACGTGAGACCTCAACCTGGTCCTGACAGCATTGCAGGCACTTCCTTTTGAACCCCTTAAGGAGGTCCCTCTCCGCCTTCTCTCACAGTAGGTGGTCTTTCTAGTGGCAATCACTTTGCTACGCAGAGTGTCCGAACTTTCGGCACTTTCCTGCAGACTACCATTCCTGGTTTTCCACCAGGACAATGTGGTTCTCCATACAGTCCCATCTTTCCTACCGAAGGTTGTGTCCAGCTTCCATCACAATGAGGAAATCTCACTGCCTTCTCTTTGCCCGGTTCTGGTTCATAGAGTGCAAAAAGGCTCTGCATACGCTTGACCTTGTCAGGGCATTACGCTAGGACTGCTGCCTTCCGGAAGTCTGATTCACTTTTCCTCCTTCCGGAAGGCGTTCGCAAGGGCCTACCGGCTTCCAAAGCCACGCTTGCCAGGTGGATCAGGTCCGCCATACAACAGACTTACCGCCTTCACAATTCTCCTCTTCCAGCCGGTATCACGGCACACTCTGCGCGTGCGGTAGGGGCCTCCTGGGCCATTCGGCACCAAGCCTCAGTTCAACAAGTGTGTAAGGCGGCCACTTGGACTAGCCTCCACACGTTTACAAAACACTACAGTGTTCATACCCAGTCCTCAGCGTATGTGAGCCTGGGTAGACGGGTCCTGCAGGCAGCAGTACCTCAAGTCTAGGGAACTGTCAACACAATATTCGTCCACTGCTTCCCACCCAGGGACTGCTTTGGGACGTCCCACGGTTCTGTGTCCCCCAATGAGGCGACAGAGTAAAGGAGATTTTTGTGTACTCACCGTAAAATCTCTTTCTCTTAGCCTCTATTTGGGAGACACAGCTCCCACCCTGTTGCCCTTACGGGCCGTTGTTTTTGGTTGAGTTCTCATATTGTTCTTTGAGGTCGTACATAGTGGCCTTAATACAGGCATGGTTATGTTATTCCTGTTATGTTCCTCCTAATGCTTTTGCACAAAACTGGAGAAGGCTGATGCCGTCCAGGGGTGTATACTGCAGAGGAGGCGCCAAAGTTAATCTTTTTCAGATTAAGCATAGTGTCGCTTCCTAGTGGACCCGTGGAAGCGCTCGAGTAGCGCGAAACGGCCGTTGTCAGCCATTTGACACTCTTATCTTCACATCCCCGACGTGACATGTAATTATGTGTCAATAAACAGTCACAATCAACCCGCAGAGTGCGACCTTTTCTTCCTGGAATGTAAGATGGAACTCAGTTTTTTGCTTAGTGTCCATGCAGGCACACACGTCTGGTTTTGCTCCAGACTTTTTTTTTCCCATGAAGATGAGACAGGGGCAACAGACCCTATTGAAAGAGTCCGATCTCCCCAAACCATCAACGGACTATCGTCTCCACGTGTCCTCTCCCGCACCGTGGGCCGTTTTTCCCAGACCTTTTTTTATTTTATTTTTACCGTCTATGAAGATGAGACAGGGGCAACGGATCCTATTGAAAGGGTCCGATTTCCCCAAACCATCAACGGGCGAGCACGTGCGAGTGTCCCTCCACGTATCCTCTCCCGCGACGTGGGACACAATGCCGGAGTTAGCCCTGACCACCCCTAAGTATTGAAACCATGGGCTGTACAGAGGCACAAGACTAGTCCGTGCGTCCCCCACTGCTCCACCAATGCTTAGACTGCGGTGCTGCAAGGCAGCGGACGGTCCCTCTCCTCACCCCCTGAAGGGGTTAGGGGTTAGATGGAGCTAGGGTGCCTGCACCGTCCTATTTTGTCAAGGCCCCCCTCACATACCTGAGCTGGGAAGCTGAAGAGGATCGTCAGTGAGGAGAGGACCTGGGAGGGCTCCTGCGTTAAAGATCTTAGCTGTCAGATGCCACCGGCCAGTGGCTGCAGAGCAGTGCGGAGAAGCCTGCGCCAGTAAGTAGCGCCATTTTTTTCTGGCGCCATAGATTTCGCGCCCCCCCCTCCCCAGGCCTGGGCAACGGGGAATAAATTTAGTGCCCGGCTTCGGAGCGCGGCTTGGCCGCAGACCTGGAAGTACCGCCTCTGGACCGGTTTATATGCTGGCGGTCCGCCCCACAGCTGGTGGCACGCAATTTTTTTGCGGAGGCGTCCAGGAACGGGGGGCACAGGACTGGGGTAAGTGCTGCCCGGGAGACCACAGGGAAAACGAGGTGCTACCTCCTTCCCCCATCCCCAGCAGTGGACAGATACAGCATGTCCGAAGAAGCAGCATGCATCTCTTGTCGGGCTGCGTTTCAGCGGGCGCAGAGCAAGCGATTATGCAAAGCCGGCGACTCCAAACGTGCCCAGGAGCCCTCCCCTGCGACCGAACCCACAATGCTGGTGTGGGCAGACCGCAGAGGACAAGGCTCGGGATTTCCGCTGTGCAGTGCCCGGAACCCGACGTCTAACAGAACCTCAGTGTCCGTCCTCCCCTGCGACCGCGACCAATGTGCCAAGCCCCCCAGAGTGGGCCCTATCACTGTCACAGTTCATGCAATTGAGTCCCTTCAGGCCCCAGATGGGGGTAGGGACAGTGGCTCACCAGCCTTAGAGGGGACCTCCACCTCACAAGAGCCTCTCGCCTGCAGGGGCCGCTCTCACTCCAGGCAGACCCGAGGGAAACGAATCCACACGGTGTCGCCCAGTCCATCCGGTGCCTTGGCATCCGTAAGTTCTGCTTCTCGCTCCCCGTCACCAGTGGTTGATAGCGAGCAGACCTCAGAATTCGACTCAGACGAGCCCCTTGACCTGGATACTCCAGCGTCACGTGAAACAGTGGACTGCCTCATAGAAGCCGTCAATCAGACTTTGGGGAATGAGGATGATCCCGCAGCGGCTACGGGGCATAAGGTGGCGTTTAAGCGAGGAAGCGGCCGCACAGAATTTTTTCCTCTCACCCTGAGTTTGAGGGCATAGTGCAGCGACACAGGGAACGACCAGACAGGCGTTTCTCGGGTCAAAAGGCACTCGAAGCAAGGTATCCATTTTCCCGGACCTCCGTAAAAAAATGGAAGGAATCTCCGACGGTGGATCCACCGGTGTCGCACCTAGCCACTATAACCCTGTTATCCGGGCCTAGCGTTTCCTCTATTAAGGATCCCACGGATCGCCAGGGGGGTGCCAGGTTTATTCATTTCCAAAAAACCCAGCAGGCAGTCAATTCTCGCAGCAAGGGCCAGGTGACTTTTGGAGTTAGGGTACCGTTACACATAGCGACGCTCCAGTGAGCCCGACAACGATACGACCTGGTAAGGATCGCTGGTACATCGCTACATGGTCGCTAGTAAGCTGTCAAACAGGCAGATCTACTCAATGGCGCAGCAAAAAAATGGCCCAGGACATTTGAACACGATCAGCAACATAGCTGGGGGGGGCCTGATCGCCGCTATGTGTCACACATAGCGAGGTCGCTGTTGCATCTCAAAATCTGTGACGTTTCATCGATCTCGCTATGTGTAACGGGGCCTTTAGGCAAGCGACAGTCAGGCATCCATTTACTCAAGGCCTTAACCTGCCCAGCAAGATAATATAAATAGAAATCTGGCAGAGCCGCCCCTCCCATCCCATCTGTTTAGGTCTTTGTAAAGTAGATAATTTAAGCTTGGGTCTGGTTTTCCCCCATATAAAGGACGTAATTAGAGAATTTAGATATGCAAAAAAGGACTTACGAATCAGCACCGCATTGTGTTGGAGGGAATAACTAAGCTTAAGGCCCCTTTACATTTAGCGATGCACCAGCGATCCCGACCACGATACGACCCGGTCAGGATCGCTGGTGCATAGCTAAATGGTCGCTAGTGAGCTGCCAAACAGGCAGATCTCGCCAGCGATGTAGCGATGCTCGGTGGTCGTTACTTACCTGTCAGACGCGGCGATCCTGACGTCCTCCCGCCCGCGTCCACACGTCGCTCATCGGCGCCAGCAGGAAGCGCCCGACGAGAAATGGAGCAGCACGATCTCACGCGATCAGCGACAGACAGCGGGGGAGCCGGTCAGAGGTAAGTATCACACATAGCGATATCGCTAGCGATATCGCTGCTGCATCACAAAATTGGTGACGCTTTAGCGATATTGCTAGCGATATCGCTGTGTAAAGCCCCCTTTAGGGAGAAAAATCATCTTAATTAGATTTATGCAACCAGCAACAGATAGTGGGAGTTTACTCCAAGATGTGAATTTAATCTTAACTAGATCCAATAGTGGAATAATATTGAGTTGTAGGTTAAGTTCACTATTTTTTTGGAACATTAATTCCTAAATATTTAAAATGTGACACTATAGGCAACTAAGATAGAGTATCAAGGTGGGCTCCTGGGTTGTGAGAAAGGGGCAACAAGGTGGATTTCTCCCAGTTAATGTATAGACCCGAGTATTTACTGAATTTATCAATGGTATCAATTACATAAGGCAGCGTCTCCTCTGTTTTATCCATGAAAATCACCATATCATCAGCATAAAGACTGATAGTATCTAGACGATCTGCTATGTTCATGCCCTTGATATTTAGAGAGGACCTTACGCGTATTGCCAGCACCTCTATCGCAAGGGCAAAGAAGGCCGGGGAGAGGGGGCACCCCTGCCGCATCCCTCTAGACAGAGAAAACTGTTCCGATAGAGTTATTGATAATTATACGAGCCTTGGGTTTGGCGTATGTTATGCTAATCCATTTTTGAAATCTATCACCAAAACCATACTTCTGCAAACACGCAAGTAGGAAAGGTCATTCAAGGGAGTCAAAGGCCAAGTGTTATCTGACACCAAAGAACTATACTGAACCACCGACTGGACCCGCCTAATATTAATGAAAGTGCTTTTGCCAGGCATGAAACCAGTTTGGTCAGGGTGTATGAGATCCAATATAACAGAGTTCAGTCTAGTGGCCAGAACCTCAGTGAAAATTTTATAATCTACATTCACCAGAGATATGGGGTGGTACGACCCACACACAAGGGGATCCTTCCCTTCTTTTTTAAGTACAATAATATTTGCTTTGTAAAAGGAGCCCGGCATATACCCCCCCCTCCAAATCCCCTGAAACACCTCTGAGAAGTGGCTCAAATACATCACTGTACTTTCTGTACAGTGCAACAGGGAACCCATCTGGTCCCGGAGCCTTCCCAGAGGCTATATCCATCATTGCACCTTCAATTTCTTCTATAGTAAAGTCAGCGTCTAAAAGGACTCGTTGAGTAGAGTCTAACATGGGGAATTTTATGTCTGATAAGTAGTCCAGACAATCCGGGATACCAAGACCACCCCCCAGAAGTATACAATGCATCATAATAGTCAGAGGAACACTGAAGTATATCCTCAGTGGAGGTTGCTATTGAATACCTTATTTTTCGCTTTATAAGACGCTCCGGATTATAAGACGCACCCCAAATTTTGAGGAGAAAAATAAGAAAAAAATATTTTTTTAATAAAATGGTGGTGCTTCTTATAATCCAAGCGTCTTATTGCTTACCGGGGGTGGTGGCTGCGGTGAAGCGGGGTCCCAGGGTCGCTGCTGGAGGAGGCAGGAGTGGGGTGATACTGCAGGCCGCAAGAAGGGATGAGAGGTTGCTCCGATGTGCAGCGCGCTGCCAGGGGGTCTTGTTCTGCTACCAGGGGGTCTTGTGCTGCTACCAGGGGGGCTTGTGCTGCTGCCAGGGGGGGGGGGTTTGTGCTGCTACCAGGGGGGGGGGGCTTGTGCTGCTGCCAGGGGGGGGGGCTTGTGCTGCTGCCAGGGGGGGGGGGTCTGTGCTGCTGCCAGGGGGGCTTGTGCTGCTGCCAGGGGGGCTAGTGCTGCTGCTGGGGGTCTGTGCTGCTGTCAGGGGGGCTTGTGCTGCTGCTGGGGGTCTGTGCTGCTGCCAGGGGGGCTTGTGAATGCCAGGAGTGTGCAAAGCAGTAATCAAAGCAATAGGTGGCTACTTTGAAGAACCCAGAATATGACATATTTTCAGTTGTTTCACACTTTGTTGTTAATTATATAATTCCACATGTGGTAATTCATAGTTTTGATGCCTTCAGAGTGAATCTACAATTTTCATAGTCATGAAAATAAAGAAAACTCTTTGAATGAGAAGGTGTGTCCAAACTTTTGGTCTGTACTGTACGAATATGAAACGACCTTCAGGGTTCCTCCGAGCCTCTCTGACCTCCCACCTGACATCTCTGTGAATCAGGAGTGAAACCCCCCCCTTGAATAACTAGTATGGAGCGCATGAATTAAACCATTGCACCCATGACTTCCGTACATACCGAGCGGAATTTCTGATTAAGTGTGTCCCAGCTAAGGCTACAATATGAGGATGGTATCATCTAATCTGGGAAAATACCTTGACTCTTTTACGAGGGGTCTTAAGGCCCCTCACATTCCAGGTCATACATATCATATCAGAATATATATATATATATATATATATATATATATATATATATATATATATATATATATATATATATATACACAGTGGGGAAAGAAAGTATTTAGTCAGTCAGCAATAGTGCAAGTTCCACCACTTAAAAAGATGAGAGGCGTCTGTAATTTACATCATAGGTAGACCTCAACTATGGGAGACAAACTGAGAAAAAAAATCCAGAAAATCACATTGTCTGTTTTTTTTTTCATTTTATTTGCATATTATGGTGGAAAATAAGTATTTGGTCAGAAACAAGCAATCAAGATTTCTGGCTCTCACAGACCTGTAACTTCTTCTTTAAGAGTCTCCTCTTTCCTCCACTCATTACCTGTAGTAATGGCACCTGTTTAAACTTGTTATCAGTATAAAAAGACACCTGTGCACACCCTCAAACAGTCTGACTCCAAACTCCACTATGGTGAAGACCAAAGAGCTGTCAAAGCACACCAGAAACAAAATTGTAGCCCTGCACCAGGCTGGGAAGACTGAATCTGCAATAGCCAACCAGCTTGGAGTGAAGAAATCAACTGTGGGAGCAATAATTAGAAAATGGAAGACATACAAGACCACTGATAATCTCCCTCGATCTGGTGCTCCACGCAAAATCCCACCCCGTGGGGTCAGAATGATCACAAGAACGGTGAGCAAAAATCCCAGAACCACGCGGGGGGACCTAGTGAATGAACTGCAGAGAGCTGGGACCAATGTAACAAGGCCTACCATAAGTAACACACTACGCCACCATGGACTCAGATCCTGCAGTGCCAGACGTGTCCCACTGCTTAAGCCTGTACATGTCCGGGCCCGTCTGAAGTTTGCTAGAGAGCATTTGGATGATCCAGAGGAGTTTTGGGAGAATGTCCTATGGTCTGGTGAAACCAAACTGGAACTGTTTGGTAGAAACACAACTTGTCGTGTTTGGAGGAAAAAGAATACTGAGTTGCATCCATCAAACACCATACCTACTGTAAAGCATGGTGGTGGAAACATCATGCTTTGGGGCTGTTTCTCTGCAAAGGGGCCAGGACGACTGATCCGGGTACATGAAAGAATGAATGGGGCCATGTATCGTGAGATTTTGAGTGCAAACCTCCTTCCATCAGCAAGGGCATTGAAGATGAAACGTGGCTGGGTCTTTCAACATGACAATGATCCAAAGCACACCGCCAGGGCAACGAAGGAGTGGCTTCGTAAGAAGCATTTCAAGGTCCTGGAGTGGCCTGGCCAGTCTCCAGATCTCAACCCTATAGAAAACCTTTGGAGGGAGTTGAAAGTCTGTGTTGCCAAGCGCAAAGCCAAAAACATCACTGCTCTAGAGGAGATCTGCATGGAGGAATGGGCCAACATACTAACAACAGTGTGTGGCAACCTTGTGAAGACTTACAGAAAACGTTTGACCTCTGTCATTGCCAACAAAGGATATATCACAAAGTATTGAGATGAAATTTTGTTTCTGACCAAATACTTATTTTCCACCATAATATGCAAATAAAATGAAAAAAAAAACAGACAATTTGATTTTCTGGATTTTTCTCCTTCGTCTCATTGGGGGACACAGAGACTGTGGGTGTGTGCTTCTGCCGTCTGGAGGCCGACACTAAGTGTACAAAAAAAGAGTTAGCTCCTCCTCCGCCGCATACACCCTCGCCCCTAGGCCGGGCGTAACTCAGTTTTTGCTTAGTGTCTGATGGAGGCACACGCAGTCTGGAATTCCAGACTAGATTTTTTTTTTTTTTTCCTCCCTTTTTTCTATGAAGATAAGATAGGGGCGACGGTTCCTATAGAGAGGATCCGATCTCCCCAAATCACCAACGGGCGACCACGTGTGAGTAACCCTCTACGTGTCCTCTCCCGCACCGAGGGACACATCTGGGACTTTTTTCCAGACATCTATTTTTTTTTTTTTTTAACGAAAGAGGGGCAACGCGTCCTGATTAGAGGACTCGGTTTCCCCACAACTTCATCAGGAGCACGTGTGAGCAGAACCAGGGGTCAGACTCCGCGTTGCTACTCTCCTACAACAGCAGTGTATGGAGGACCCGTCCACCCCTTGGTAGTGAGTCCAGGGGGTTGAATCGGAGGCGCAGGTGAGAGCGTACAGGGGGAAGAGGCCGCGGGTAAGACCGACAGAGCCCCCCCCTCCCCCCTCCCCCCTCCCCCCTCCCCCCTCCCGCGGGCGGATGGCCCTGCTCACCTGTTTGGTATATGGGGGATCCGCTCCTGGAGCGCACCGCAAGTTGGCGCTGGTGGTGCGGTAGCCAGGGCGTTGGTAGCCCCTGGGGGGGGACTCCGGCCAGGACATACTCCTCCGCAAACGATGGCCAGAGTAGGGAAAAACAAGTCTCTTACAGGGCCAATCCGCTGGGTAGAGGCCGAGGCCATTTACCCAGAGCGAAGGGGGCCAAGCCCCAAAAGCCTCCAGCTAAATGACTGGAGGCGCTCCGTACCTACGGACGACAGGGTGGGCGGACGCCTACTAAGGTTCAGCCACGTTTGGGTCGCAGTGACACGCGACACTTGGGTGGCAGAACTTGTATCGTCCGGGTACAAGATAGAGTTTGTCGGACGGCCACCACAGCGATTCTTCCGTTCACGACTTTCCAAGACAGATTCGCAGGCGGAGAGTTTGTTACAGGCTGTAACGACGCTAGAGCACAAAGGAGTTATCGCCCCAGTGCCGCAGGGCGAAGAGTCGCAGGGGTTTTACTCCAATCTTTTTTCGGTCCTCAAAAAGGACGGGACTGTGAGGCCGGTTCTGGATCTAAAGATCCTAAACAGATTCATCAGGGTCAGGCGATTCCGGATGGAATCCCTCCGCTCGGTCATTGCAGCCATGGATCCAGGGGAATTCCTGGCCTCAATCGATGTGCAGGATGCATATCTGCATATTCCGATATTCCCCCCACACCAGAGGTTCCTGCGATTTGCGATCGGAGGACGCCACTTCCAATTCGTGGCTCTGCCCTTTGGTCTGGCCACTGCCCCCAGAGTCTTTACAAAGATAATGGCGGTGGTTATGGCCATCCTGCATGCTCGGGGCATAACGGTACTACCTTACCTGGACGACCTTTTGGTAAAGGGGCCGTCGTTTCAGGAGTGCCAGGACAATGTCAATATTACTCTGGATACCCTGGCCCGTCTGGGCTGGCTGATCAATTGGAGCAAGTCGTCCTTGATTCCAGCCCAAAAAATCGTGTTCCTGGGCATGATTTTCGACACCTCCCGGGGGCTGGTGATCCTCCCTCAGGACAAGGCGCAAAAAATCAAGCAAGGGATACGGAACCTTCTACAGCCGGGCTCCAGATCCATCCGGTATGGCATGAGTGTGTTGGGAAGAATGGTGGCGGCGATAGAAGCAATCCCGTTTGCCCAGTTCCATCTCCGTCCGCTTCAGCATGCGCTCTTGACAGCATGGGACCGGAGGCTGCTGTCTCTCAGTCATCGGTGCAAATTGTCTCCGCTAGTACGGAGTTCACTCCGGTGGTGGACTCGCGACTCGTCTCTGGTCCAGGGGAAGCCTTTTCCCCCGGAACAATGGTTGGTGGTGACGACCGATGCAAGTCTGCAGGGTTGGGGAGCAGTTTTCCAGAGTCACATAGCCCAGGGGCGATGGTCGGTTCAGGAGGTAATTCTCCCGATCAACATTCTGGAGATACGGGCAATACGATTGGCCCTGCGACATTTCCAGTGTTTCCTGAGACACCGGCCGGTGCGCATCCAGACGGACAATGCTACAGCAGTAGCATATGTCAACCATCAGGGGGGCACACGCAGCCAGGCAGCCATGCGCGAGGTCGGACTGGTACTACGTTGGGCGGAGAAGAACCGCGTGGTAATTTCAGCGGTGCACATTCCAGGAGTCGAAAACTGGGCGGCAGATTTTCTCAGCCGACAGGGGGTTGCGGCAGGGGAATGGTCCCTGCACCCCGAGATTTTTCAGCAGATCTGCCAACGGTGGGGGACACCAGACGTGGACCTTATGGCATCCAGAGAGAATGCCAAGGTACTAAGGTTTGTCGCTCGATCCCTCGATCCGCAGGCAATCGCAGCAGACGCACTGGTGCTCCCGTGGGGCCAGTTTCGTCTCCCGTACTTGTTCCCCCCGCTGCCGCTGCTTCCAAGAGTTATCAGGAAGATAAGGAGAGAGAAGGTTCCAGCAATTCTGCTGGCCTCAGACTGGCCCCGGCGGGCCTGGTACGCAGATCTGGTCCAACTAGTGGTGGACGTACCCTGGCGTCTTCCAGATCGGCCGGACTTACTGTCCCAAGGGCCGATCTGCCATCCGAACTTAGGGGCCCTGTGTTTGACGGCGTGGCCATTGAATCTTGGCTGTTAACACAGGCAGGATTCAGACGCGATGTGGCGGCCACGATGGTGAGTGCCCGAAAACCTTCCTCGGCGAGGGTGTATCATCGGACTTGGGAAGTATTCTTCCGTTGGTGTAGGGATCGTGAAGTGGCTCCTCTGGTTTTTTCGATCCCCAACGTACTGGCTTTTCTACAAGCAGGGCTGGACGCAGGGTTGGCCCCGAGTTCCCTCAGAACGCAAATCTCGGCCCTGTCGGTACTTTTCCAACGAAAAGTCGCTTCCGTCTGGCAGGTTAGGACGTTTATGCAGGGGGTCGCACATTTAGTACCCCCCTATAAGGCGCCGACGGAATCATGGGACCTGAATTTGGTGCTCAGAGCCCTTCAGGAGGCCCCTTTCGAACCATTGCAAGAGGTCTCCTTACCTTACCTGTCCAGAAAGGTCGTTTTTCTAGTAGCCATAACGTCTATTAGGCGGGTTTCGGAATTGGCGGCCTTATCTTGTAAACCACCGTTCCTAACTTTTTATAAGGATAAGGTAGTTTTAAGGCCAGCTCCTCCCTTCTTGCCGAAGGTTGTGTCTGCTTTTCATATCAACGAAGACATCGTCTTACCCTCGTTTTGCCCGGCACCGGTGCACAGGGTAGAGAAGGCTTTGCACACTCTGGATCTGGTAAGAGCTCTTAGGAGGTATGTGGCGAGGACGGCGCCATTCCGCCAGACAGACTCTCTATTCGTGGTTCCAGAGGGACGGCGGAAGGGGCTCGCTGCGTCCAAAGCGACTTTGGCCAGATGGGTTCGCCTGACGGTTCAAGAAGCTTATCAAATCAGTGGCACGCCAGTTCCGGCAGGGATCAAGGCTCACTCGGCACGGGCAGTGGGTGCCTCATGGGCACTACGACACCAGGCTTCAGCGGAGCAGGTATGCAAAGCAGCTACCTGGTCCAGCTTACATACGTTTGCCAAGCATTATAACGTACATACCCAGGCATCCTCGGATGCAAGCCTGGGAAGAAAGATCCTCCAGGCAGCAGTTGCGCACCTCTAATCAGGGGCGCAAATTAGCATGGATTGGGTGAGTTAAGATCCCGCCCAGAGGACTGCTTTAGGACGTCCCACAGTCTCTGTGTCCCCCAATGAGACGAAGGAGAAACATGGATTTTTGTGAGTACTCACCGTAAAATCCTTTTCTCCGAGACGCTCATTGGGGGACACAGCACCCACCCTATCAGCCAGTTGGCTTTTACTTATTTTGAGTTTTACAAATCCTTGTACAAGGTTTAGGGTGGTCCCCTTTTTCAGACATATAGTTTCTTGCCTGAGTTTAAGGCGCGTTCTCCTACTGCTTATGCACTAAACTGAGTTACGCCCGGCCTAGGGGCGAGGGTGTATGCGGCGGAGGAGGAGCTAACTCTTTTTTTGTACACTTAGTGTCGGCCTCCAGACGGCAGAAGCACACACCCACAGTCTCTGTGTCCCCCAATGAGCGTCTCGGAGAAAAGGATTTTACGGTGAGTACTCACAAAAATCCATGTTTTTTTCTCAGTTTGTCTCCCATAGTTGAGGTCTACCTATGATGTAAATTACAGACGCCTCTCATCTTTTTAAGTGGTGGAACTTGCACTATTGCTGACTGACTAAATACTTTTTTTCCCCACTGTATATATATATATATATATATATTTTTTTTTTTTGCTCGACTCCGTAGTTTGAAGGAATACAGGTGGCTACAGATGTTGAATGCTGCAGCAGGGTAGAAGTATCTTACAAGTCCTGTGAGTCAGGATGGGTTGCTGTGTCCCTGTGGGAGCAGCGGTAAGAGATCACAAATCCCTAAGATGGTGGGGGCACAAGCACAAGGGGCAGCTAAAATGTCAGTGAGGGAGCGCGGGTCTCATTTTCCAGACCTCTCGCCGCGTCTCCTCTTCCTGTACAGTGTGGGGGCGTGGGCTGATCAGTGTGGGGGCGTGGTTGGACTAGGAGGCACACAAGACACCTAGTCCTGTAGTAATAATCTCCTGCTCAGAGAACGCTGGTTTTATTGAAACAGCAAAACACAGCCTAGTAAGTGAAACATCACTGGAATCAGGGTCTCTACCCACTACATCCAAGTGCAAAGTACAAAGTGTGTTCTGTGCTGCATGATTCGTAGGACATATGATTGGCTATTTTTAATATGACTAGAGTTTGGTCCCTACAGACTATCGTTGCTGACCTTCATACACAGACAGAATTTTTCCATATTTTCCAGTAATACAATTTCTTTTCCCGACTAGGTGTCTATGAAGACTATGGCAGACTACAGGAAGACTCCCGACAGTACCATGAGCAGCCGCCAGAGCAGGGTTCCGAGAACACCGAAGCCCCATCATCTTTCAATAAAGGCAATATCCCGGACTTTTTGCCCTCTGCCCAGCGTGCCCTATTCCTACGCATCCAGCAGAAGCAGCAAGAAGAAGAACAGGCAAAAAGGTCGGCTGGAAGCTCCCTGCAGGAGAAGGACAATGAAGAAGGTGATGAAACATTCTGTATTCTTTCTTTCTTCAAGTTTGAGCAACAAAATAGCTATAAAATAGGAGAAAAGGGAAAAAGTCCATTAAACTCCAGTGTATTGGTAAAGAAGGGCACCTGCTGGAGAGTGCTGGTACTGTGCACTGTATATTGGCTTACAGCCCTATGCCATGAAGTCAATATCCGTGTATTGTAACAAATTAGATATAAGGTCTATCCTACATGATAACACATCAGGGTTTCCTGCTGTTCCATGGTGAATGAAATGGCATTATTCTGCCTATCTGCTCCATGTATTAATCTCCATATGCTTTATTTTCCACAGGTGATACTGGTAACTGGTACTCCAGCGATGAGGAGGAAGGTGGAAGCAGTGTGACTTCAATACTTAAGACTTTGCGGCAACAGTCTTCTAACCGCTCGGCTCAGCAGGTCCCTGTAAGAGACTCCGGTACAGGTGGTTCCGTTGATACCCGCCTACAAAAGAGTCAGGGAAATCGTCCCACAGATCCCCGTTTGTCTCGTGATCCCCGGATTTCACGAAATACCGATTCCACCCCAGCTGAGGCAGGGCTCAATGCCCCAAAGTTGGCCAGACAGGCACCCCAGTCGAAACAAGACTCGCCAGTTAGTAAGGTAACTGCGGACGAGGAAGAAACAGAGAGGTTTCTGCGTGATAAAACTGTTAATATCCCCTTAGATCCTCTCCCTGGGCAGACATTACGAGACCCACGCAGCCAGTTACAGCAATTCAGCCACATCAAAAAGGACATAAGTTTGAGTAAACCAAATTTTGCCAGGACTGTTTTGTGGAGTCCTGAAGACCTTATCCCACTTCCCATCCCCAAACAAGACTTTATTCCAGTGCCAGCCACATTACAGGCTATGCCAGTTCTTGATCCTCGGCTTAGCCGTCCAGCGTCAGCCACTCATGACCCCCGTCAGCGGGCATCTGCCCCTGACACACCAGCAGCTAACTCAAGCCTTCCTGATTTCGAACTGTTATCTAGGATTTTGAAGACCGTCAATGCCGCCTCTGTGACACCAAGTCCTGCTCCAGCCCCAGCTGAGAAACCTTGTGATCCCCGAACTCGGAAACCGCCTGCTGACCCGCGGTTGCAGAAAACAACAGAGCCTCCGAAACCCCCTGAGTCCAGCCAGCCCCTTCCAATATTACCTCCTACGGAAAGCACACCGACAATTGCCCCCTACGATCCCCGTGTGCTGAGTGCAGGCGGGTTGAGCAAGCCTAGCGGTCAAAGTAATGTTCTGAGCAACATCAGTTTATACGACCCCAGGACGGGGTGCAACAAGACCTCGACTGAGCCTGTGCTGAGCGACATGGCATCAAAGGGATCAGAGAACAAAGCTGCCAGCAAATCAAAAGAGCCGCTGTTTGTGCGGAAGTCTGCTCTCGACCAGCCAGACGCCGACAAGCCAAACTCGGAGCCTGCCACGGACCGATACAACAGTTACAATCGGCCACGTCCTAAGACCCAAACTGCTACTGAAAGCAACCAGCCTGCTGTCCACAACCTCCCCGTGCCACCCGTCTACGGCTTGGTCAAGCAGGCTGCA
Source organism: Dendrobates tinctorius (assembly GCF_039654945.1). Taxonomy (NCBI): domain Eukaryota; kingdom Metazoa; phylum Chordata; class Amphibia; order Anura; family Dendrobatidae; genus Dendrobates; species Dendrobates tinctorius. Next base: position 37,260,477 of record NW_027361825.1, on the reverse strand, counting down.
AAGTCTGGCAGCGGCAGCCCCTTTGCAGGCAATAGCCCAACGCAGGAAACCGAGCAGGACGCTGGTTCCTTGAAGGATGTTTTTAAAGGATTTGATCCCACGGCATCTCCATTCTGCCAGTAGTGTTCATACCAGCTCGACTGATTAACATCAATATATATAATATATATTATTATATATATAGATATATATATATATATATAATATTATGTATATAGTAATCCTTCCACTATTGCTTATGTTAATCCTTCTGTATATAAACCGGAAATGTAAAGTCTCAGCGCTCTGTTTTTAATGATTGATCAGTGTCTTGTTTAGTGACTGATGCTTTCTTTTTGTACATTATTTTAAAAAAGTTCCCTTTATCCGCATTCATCCTTACATGTGTGTGTATGTATGTGTGTGTATATATATATATATATATATATATATATATATATATATATACATTTATACATATATATTTCAAAGAACAAATCCACTCTAAGGCTGGTTTCACATTAGCGCTTTTTAAGCGCACGCACGGCCGGGGGTAGCTCCGCCCCCGAGCCGGCTCTCTGCCCGGCGTGCCCGCCCCTTGCTTGTAGCGCCGCCTCCTAGCGCACAGCGGCGCCTGCGATCGGCGCACCCTATGTTTAGCATAGGGTGCGCAGATCGTGCGCAGGCCGTGCGCTAGTTGCGCTTTGACCTGCGCTGCCCACTTTTGACGGTGCGCCGTGCGCGCCAAAATCCGAAAAGTTTGATTTTGGCGCGCACGGCGCACCGTCAAAAGTGCGCAGCGCAGGTCAAAGCGCAACTAGCGCACGGCCTGCGCACGATCTGCGCACCCTATGCTAAAGATAGGGTGCGCCGATCGCAGGCGCCGCTGTGCGCTAGGAGGCGGCGCTACAAGCAAGGGGCGGGCACGCCGGGCAGAGAGCCGGCTCGGGGGCGGAGTTACCCCCGGCCGTGCGTGCGCTTAAAAAGCGCTAATGTGAAACCACCCTTAGAAGGCTCATCGGCTCTCCAGACATTGTTGGTTTTAGTAAATTGTCATTCTCCATAAAACAACAATTCTGGATCGGTTTTCCTAGAATTTATCACTTTTGCAATACCTTCTGGAAATGTATGGGAAAACAATAGACTAGTGGTTGTTTTCATTACCTATATCAGTATAGTGCATCTCTAAAATGCCTGACACTGCATGGGAATGATAACACTATTTTTTTTAATATATATTTCCAGGAGGAATAACAGAGGGACAGAACAAAGCAAATGATAGGAACAGATGCGCCAGAAATGTTATTTTAAGGCCAGTGCAAGTCAGGAGAGCCGATGCGGTTTCTTTCATCCCAATATGAGTAGTCGTCCTCCTCCATGGTGTCACATAGTGTGAACAGGCAGCTAAGTTCCTAATTTACTGTGCAGAAAGCCGGTTATGTTCTCTCATCTAGCTCTGATAGTGCTCTGCTCGTCTGTCCCACCAAGCCGGGTTTTGTGAGAGGCTTGGCCGTAACATACGTCCCACTGTACATATACATATATATTTATATTTATATATATAAATATCATTTTTATACCACATTTATGTATGTGCTTTATTCTAGAAAGAGGAAAAAATCGACAAGACCAAAAAAAAAAGTATTTATAATGAAAGTCGTGAAAACTTGCCGTTGGAGTATTGTATAATTGTTTATTTGTCATCCCGACCTAGCGCCTTCTTGTTAAAAAATTTTTTTTATTATTATGTCCTCAAAATTCCTGGAGATGTTTTGCAAATGAATGCCGACTTCAGTTTGAAGAAGAATAGACTCTTATTCTCCATATTGGTCAGGACTCAATGTAAATCTGTAGAATCATTTACAGTCATGTTGGTTCTCCAGCAGTTTCTTACAGCTCTCTGTACAGGATTAGGGTGAAAAAAAAGGTTAATCTGTGGGTATATTGACATTTCCTTCCTTCTATCATGTGTATAGGCCATAATCATCGTAAGTACATATTTTCAAGTATTAGGGTCAAAATGGTTCATGTATGAATAGCTACAATAATGCAGTGTCTTGTGTAAATATCGCTCACTGCAGAGAATAAATGGAATTGTTTCGTACTGATCTCTTATTCCTTGTGTCTTCATATTGCATTTGTGTCATCTACATTTAGTATTTTAAAGGGTTTTCTCTGATCCAAAAAAACCTCCAAGATTGGGACTCTGAATGGAGCGGAGGTGCCCATGCTCGACCTCAGCCCCATTAATTGTCTGTGGTGCTGTTGCCGAAAGCAGTGTGAAGTGCTCGGGTATTTGCAGGAGTCCCATAGATGTTTGATCGGAGGCCTCCGCTCTACTCCACTATTGGTCAAACCCCCAGTGATCAGCAAGTTATCCCCTATCCTACAGACAGTGGCTAACTTATTATTTTGGGAATAAGGGCATTCCAGGGTTATCAATCGCGAATGCCGTCACTTGATAATTTGCAGGGTTCTGGCTGATGCATTCTCCGCTGATTGCAAGAATGAAGGTGCCGCAGTTTTGTAGAGCAACACCACTTCCAAATATTTACCTGTGTTTGGGTCTGTCCAATTCATCTCATTTTAATAAGACTGGTGCCTGGACGGCAGCAGCACTGGGCTGTCAGATATACCATGAGCAAGTGGCCCTCCCTCATCAGAGTGATACAATACTGCTTGGTCATAGAAGACAAAATACAAACTGGTTCAAATTCCCCCTCACCCCCCAAAAAATTTGTATAGCACTTGTCCGTATAGAGCAAATAAGTCAATCCGGAAGTGCATGTAGGGGCGCGGTCAGGCGGACGTACTGTATATATCAGACTGAGGTCGAAACGCAGTACACGGACTGGCTGGTGGCTCTCACCCGAGCGTGACAGCTGCATAGAAATACATGAAGCTGCCACACTCTAGGTGGGAGAGCCGCCAGCCAGTACTTGCACCTTGGTCTGATTTATACAGCCGTCTGACTGTGCCCTAAATATCACAAAGGTAAAGTGTCAGCAGGGATATACAGGGTGGGCCATTTATATGGATACACCTTAATAAAATGGGAATGGTTGGTGAAATCAACTTCCTGTTTGTGGCACATTAGTGTATGGGAGGGGGGAAACTTTTCAAGATGGGTGGTGACCATGGCGGCCATTTTGAAGTCATCCATTTTGGATCCAATTTTATTTTTTTCAAAGGGAAGAGAGTCATGTGACACATCAAATTTATCGAGAATTTCACGAGAAAAACAATGGTGTGCTTGGTTTTAACGGACCTTTATTCTTTCATGAGTTATATACAAGTTTATTACCACTTATAAAATGTGTTCAAAGTGCAGCCCATTGTGTTGGATTGTCAATGCAACTCTCTTCTCCCACTCTTGACACACTGATAGCAACACGGCTGAAGAAATGCTAGTCTAAGGTGGTCAGATTCCTTGTAGGAATGCTTGGACCTGACACCCATAATGTGGTGGTGCACCATCTTGCTGGAAAAACTCAGGGAACGTGCCATCTCCAGTGCATAAAGAGGGCAACACATCATCATGTAGCAATTTCAGATACCCAGTGGCATTGAGGTTTCCATTGATGAAGAATGTCCCCACTGTCTTTGTACCTCATATACCACACCATACCATCAATTTCCTGGAAAGTGGATTGGTCGTCGTGGGCCAGTTGAATGACCACCAAGATCTCCCGATCTGACCCCCTTAGACTTTTATATTTGGGAACATCTGAAGGCAATTGTCTATGCTGTGAAGATACGAGATGTGCAGCATCTGAAACAATGGATACTGGAAGCCTGTGCTAGCATTTCTTCTGCGGAGTTGCTATCAGTGTGTCAAGAATGGGAAAAGAGGGTTGCATTGACAATCCAACACAATGGGCAGCACTTTGAACACATTTTATAAGTGATCATAAACTTGTAAATAACTCATGAAAGAATAAAGTTATGTTAAAACCAAGCACACCATTGTTTTTCTTGTGAAATTCTCAATACGTTTGATGTGTCACATGACGCTCTTCTCATTGAAAAAAAATAAAGTTGGATCAAAAATGGCTGACTTCAAAATGGCCGCCATGGTCAACCACCATCTTGAAAAGTTTTCCCCCTCCCATACACTAATGTGCCACAAACAGGAAGCTGACATCACCAACCATTCCCATTTTATTTAGGTGTATCCATGTAAATGGCCCACCTAGTAGAAAAGATCTGGTTACTTCTTTGCAGAATGCTTGGAGTTATGGGACCAACGCCGAAAGTAACAACAACACCACCAACACTGCTGATTCTGTTATCTAATATAACATGTTTTCAAAGGGTCATTGTATGACTTCACGTCAATGTGTACACACGGCTGGAATGCTGAACTTCACTGGAATAGGGATGTAAAAAGCATTTCACAGTCTATTACCTTATTCTGCAGCCAGCAATGTGTAGAGAGACAAAGATCTGGTGCTAACATTTTTAATGAAACCCAATTGGAAAAATTATTTTGCATGCATTTAAAGGGTTATTCCCATCTTCATAATTTGCCATTGTCTGATAGTCTGTAAATACAATCAATTTTGCAATTTACTGCTTATTAAAATTTGCAACGGTTCTTGAGATATTTACGCTTTTATTTACAGCGCTTCGTGTTCTGCTGTTTAGCAGCAGTGGTCGGTCTCCAAGGCAATGAGTTGTAAACAAAACTGGTAATATCTCAAGAACGGCTAAACATTTTAATAAGCAGTAAATTGCAAAATTTCTTGTATTTACAAGCTCTATCCAACAATACCCATTTCTGAAGCTGGGAAAAACTATTTAAATTAAAAAACTATATGCCCTGAAGGTTTCCGTACAAAAGTCTGTGGTCAGATTGTAGTCAAGAAACCTTTCTGACAAGTAGGGATTGTCCAATGTGGATAAACGCTTTAAACTCCTTCTTTGAGGCCAGTTGGCTCAGCCTCATGGTTAGTTACCGACAGGTAATAATTCTCTAGCGTATTGAGTATAGCAGAGCATTATGGAAGAGTTATACAGTCCCCTAAAAAGTTTTTGTAACGCAAAAGTTTTTACCCCTTAACACAATGACGTTCAATGTCCTTCATTGGGTGCCTCCCCCTCATCAGGTGTCATGTGCCCCTAACAGCCACGGGTGGAATCACGATCCACCTGTGGCTGTTAACATGTTAAATGTCGCTGCCAATATCTGACAGGAGCATTTAACATGCACGCGTCGGAAGTGCGTCGAAAACCACACCCATCGGCGCCAGTGTTAAATGATCGTAGGTCGCCGATGGGTTGGCATGACCACCTGGGGTCTGCAACAGACCTCTGTGCTTGTCATTGCCAGATTGCTATGAGCGCCGTCCAGTGGTCGGCGCTGATAGCAAGTGAGCATTTCAACTACATAGAGCTGGGCTGCTGCCCTGCTCTGTGTAGCACAAACAATCGAATGGCAGCTTCTGGACTCTCATGGAGACTATTGAGGTAATGAAAAGGTGAAAAAAGTTTTCAAAATTATAAAAAAAAAAATGTAAAAGTTCAAATCATCTCACTTCGCCCCATTCAAATTAAAACTATAAAATTAAAATAAAAATACACGTTTGGTATTGCCACGTTCAGAGTCGCCCGATCTATCAATATATTAAAGGAATCCGATCGGAAAAACTGCGTAATGCGAAAAAAAATTAAAATGCCAGAATTGAGTTTTTTTGGTTGCCACAACGTTGTATTAGGCTGTGTGCCCACGTAGCGGCTTTTTTAAGCGTTTTTGATGCGTTTTTCGGAGTCAAACCGCTTAAAAGAAGCATCCCATTCATTTTAATGCATTTTGACCTTTTTGTGCCAATGGATGCGTTTTTTACTGCTAAGGAAACGCTTAGCGGAAAAAAACGCAGCATGTTCATTAATTTCCGCTTAGGTCCGCATTTTTGGCTATTTCCTATAGTCCAAAAGCCGCGCGGAAAAAACGCATCAAAAACGCGCTTTTCTTGCGCAAAAATCGAGGCAAAAATGCGCAGGAATAAACTGCGTTTTCTGGGAAGGAGAGCCCGTTTCCTTAGCGTTTAAAAAACGCTACGTGGGCACATAGCCTTAAAATGCAAAAACGGGCGATAAAAACATCGTATCTGCACCAAAATGGTATCAATAAAAACTTCAGCTCCGTGGGCAAAAAATAATCAGATTTTCTTTTCTCCTCCCAGATAGCCTGTGGCATATAAATGTATAGACCGTTTCAGATTCATTTCATGACTGCAAAGTCTGCAGGAAGAAAATAGAAAGTAAATGACAAGACGGACCGGACTGACAAGTCCTGAGGATGGAAACACTATTTATTTGCTTTCAGTTTTTTTCAGGTCTCTTCCAGGATACGTCGGTCTGTACTGCTGGCGGTGCTGCGTTGTGTCCGTAGTGTGAACGCGGCCAACTGTGAGAACTTGCCACTACCGTAATTAATTCTGGGTAAGAAAAATTTACTTTGCATAATTGTATTTTTTTCACTGCTACTACTCTTTTATGCAGTTTATTAAGATTTTTCTATTAGGTAGGGGAGTGTTTCTTCTACTAATTTTTGCTTTTTATCTTTACTCCATTGTGCAGCATAATTGACATTATTTTCTCTTCTGATCTGTTTGAATATGGGGATACTTTCTATCATTTTTTTGTTTAGTATTTATTACTCTTGCTCAACAATAGGGCCTTTGTTACATCTCGCACTTACGCCTAAATGCTGGAGTCATTATTGACCGTGGTAACTAGTGTAGCCGTGCTCTAGAGTCTTCACAGTAGCTGCTAATTCTTGGCGTATGTGTTCACAAAGTCTTTTTGCTGAGTTTTTGGAAAGGAAACAGAAACTTTTGAGGGTGACTTGAAGAGTTTCTGCTCCAAAAATTCTTCAGAAATCTCTGTGCACCTACCTGAACAGCATGGTCACAGGGATCTGCAGCACCAGCAGGAAGATAAAGGAGCGACCAGGTATAAACTGCAGCTCACGCTGTGACCACCACAATGTTTACATAATATATGGTCAAAAGTATTGGCACATACCTCTTAATTCAGGTTCATCAATCAGTCTCATTGCCACTGGTGTAAAAAATCTGGTTCGTCTAACCATTTATGTAAGAACGGCTGGTGGTGCGGAGCTCCCGGATACCAGCACGGTCCTGTAATAGGAGCCACCGCGGTAACAAGTCTGTTCATGGCATTTCTTCCCTCCTAAATCTTCCCCCATCACCTATGATTGATATTATTGAGAAGTTGAAAGAACCGCAGCAACTCAGCCACAAAGTGGAGACCCCTTAACATTACAAAGAAGGGGGCCGAGAGCTGAGGAGCAGATGGTAGAAAAGTCACCAATTCTCTGCTGACCCCATAACTGCACAGTCTAGACCTCCTCTGATATTAACAGCTCAAACACTGCACTCCCATCAGCAACTTCACAGCCGAGCAGCTGCATACTGCCTTACATCACCAAGCACAATGCTGAGCGTCAGATGGAGTGGTGTAAAGCCGCCACCACTGGACTCTGGAGGAAATGTGTCCTGTTCAGTGATGGATCACACTTCTCTATCTGGCATCTGATAGATGAGTTTGGGTTTGGTGACTCCAAGAGAGCATTAACTGCCTGACTGCAGTTTGGTGGAGGACGAACAATGCACAGGGCTCATTTTTCAGAGATCGGCCTTGACCTCTTGATTCCTATGAAGGAAAATCTTAATCCTTCAGCACAAGATATTGTGGAAAATTGTAGCTTTAATATTTTGTGGGAACAGTTTGGGGAAGACCCTTTTCTGCTCCCCATGACTGTGCCAAGTGTACAAGGGCCGATAAAGACATGGTTGGGGGAGTTTGGTGGAAGAACATGACCCCCGCACAGAGCCCGGACCTCAGCCCCATCCAACATCTTTGGGATGAACTAGTACAGAGATTGTGAGCCCGGCCTCTCCACAATATCAGGGTCTGACCTCACAAATGATCTTCTGGATGAAGGGGCAAAAATCCCTCAGACAACTCGATGATCTTGCAGAAAGTCTTCCCAGAGAAGCGGGAGCCGTTATAGCTGTAACTTTATATTAATGTCTATGGATTTAGAATGGGATGGCATAAAAGATCCTGTAGGTGAAACGTGTACGTGTCCTAATACCATTGTCTATGTATAGTTTTCTGGCAGTTAGACTTTATTTGCCATCAATGTTCTGTCCGACTTAAGAATGAACATAACACGGACCCAGACAAATCAGGGGTTATGCACACAGCCATTTTTTAAGTGATCCGAGAAAGCATCAGTGCATGGCCTGTTTGCCTGTTTTTGTGGATTAGATTTTGCCATTCAAGTGCACGGTAGATGGAAGCAGTCAGCCCCGTGTTACAGGTGTAGAGTGTCCTGAACCTTCCTCATACCTGACATGTCATGTCTGCATCAATACCAATGAGCCGGCTCGTACATGTTACTAGGAAGGGACGGGACACATCAAGACCTGTACATTTATAACATTCATGTCATTAGCAGTGGCTTAATTTTTACAGAATCAATTTGCCTTTTATTTTATCGTTAATTGCAATTATGAAGATTTTACTTTATTTTTACAGCTTCTGCAATCATTGGACCATCCAGCACTTCTGCATTCTGCTGCACTTACTATATAGAACTGAAGAGGGAGCTCTTTCTGTATCATTATAGCTTGTGGATAATTGCCTATTTTCTATAGGGTATGTATACTATACAATATAGGGTATGCACACTGTATAATATAGGGTATGTACACTATATAATAAGGTATGTACCTTATACAATATAAGGTATATATACTATACAATATAGGGAATGTGCACTATACAATATAGAGTATGTACACTGTGTACGGAAAGTATTCAGACTGCTTTAAATTTTTCACTTTGTTTCATTGCAGCCATTTGGTAAATTCAAAAAAGTTCATTTTTTTCTCATTAATGTACACTCTGCACCCCATATTGAATATAAAAAAACAGAAATGTAGAAATTTTTGTAAATCTATTCTATTTCTAAACACTGTTTTTCTTTGATTACTTTGTATCTCCGTTCATACTACACCCTCACACAAATGATACACCATTTGAAAGGTAAACTTGCCCCCTTCAGCAAGAAAATAGCCAAACAAACCACACATCTTCAAATTGATCACAAAATGCAGTTTAAACATTAATTTTACTAAACCTGCGTTAAGGAAAAATGACCTGAAGGTGACACTACAGTACCACAAAGCACACTACCACAAAGCTGCTTACAGACATCACAAACAAATCCAAACATTTGCCTTGGGGGCTTTCCAGCTTGCGGAACTGTTTGCCAAGCCTATTTTAGCCAAATTGGAGTATTTGCACACTTCACTGCAGGTGAGTCACGTATGTAAACACATTTGTAAATATGCACTGCCTACTGAATTGCATGCTTGCTCCGTTCATAGTCAACCCACACAAACAAATGATACATAATTTGAAAGGTAAAATTACCTGCAGGTGGCAGCACACTACCACAAAGCTGCTTACAGACATCACAAACAAATCCAAACATTTGCCTTGGGGTCTTTCCAGCTTGCTCAATTGCTTGCCCAGCCTATTTCAGGCACATTGGAGGATTGCACACTTCACTGCAGGTGAGTCACATATGCAAACACATTTGTGTACATGCACTGCTTTTCCAGTGATTACTTCGCCCCACACACACAAATGGTGAGTCACATATGCAAACACATTTTTAAACATGCACTGCTTTTTCGCTGATTACTTCGCCCCACACACACAAATGATAAACCATTTGAATGGTAATCTAACTCCCTTCAGTAAGAAAAGAGCCAAACAAACGACACATTAACGATTTTATCACTAAATACAGTTTAAACATTCATTTTCATAAACCTGCAGAAAGACACAATGACCTGCAGGTGGCACCTCAACTGGAAGACATTTTTTGACCTCTACTTATCAAACCAATTTATTGTATTACCAATCTACATATATAAATACCTGTCTGTGTTCATCATCTCATGAAATACATTTACATTTGACCAGTTTGTTTTTTCTGAAATTGCCTGCGCCCCCGATGACCAATGTGCGAAAATTTTGCACAGGCCAAGCTAATTTATTAAAAAAGAAAAACTGAAATATTACATGGTCATAAGGTATGCAAACCCTTTGCTCAGACACTCATATTTAAGTCACTTGCTGTCCATTTCCTTGTGTTCCTCCTTGAGATGGTTTTGCTCCTTTATTGGAGTCCAGCTGTGATTAAACAAATAGGACTTGATTTGTAAAGGCACACACCTGTCTATATAAGAGCTCACAGTGCATGTCAGACCAAAGGAGAATCATGAGGTCAAAGGAACTGGCCAAGAAGCTCAGAGACAGAATTGTGGCAAGGCACTGATCTGGCCAAGGTTGGAAAAGAATTTCTGCAGTACTCAGGGTTCCTAAGATCATAGTGGCCTCCATAATCCTTAAATGGAAGAAGGTTGGGACCACCAGAAGTCTTCCTAGTCCTGGCTGTCCAGCCAAACTGAGCAATCGTGGGAGAAGAGCCTTGGTGAGAGAGGTAAAGAAGAACCCCAAGATCACTGTGGCTGAGCTCCACAGATGCTGTAGGGAGATGGGAGAAAGTTCTACAAAGTCAACTATCGCTGCAGCCCTCCACCAGTCGGGCCTTTATGGCAGAGTGGCCCGACGGAAGCCTCTCTTCAGTGCAAGACATGAAAACCCACATAGTGTTTACAAAAAAACACATGAAGGACTCCCAGACTATGAGAAATAAGATTCTCTGGTCTGATGGGACGAAGATAGAACTTTTTGGTTATAATTCTAAACGGTATGTGTGGAGAAAACCAGGCACTGCACAATACAATCTCAACAGTGAAACGTGGTGGCAGCATCATGCTATGGGGGTGTTTTTCAGCTGCAGGGACAGGATGACTGGTTGCAATTGAAGGAAACATGAATGGGGCCAAGTACAGAGATATCCTGGATGAAAACCTTTTCCAGAGTGTTCTGGACCTCAGACTTGGCCGAAGGTTCACCTTCCAACAAGACAATGACCCTAAGCACACAGCTAAAATAACAAAGGAGTGGCTTCAGACCAACTCTGTGACCATTCAGAGCCCTGACCTAAAACGCAATTGAGCATCCTTGGAGACACCTGAAAATGGCTGTCCAGTGTCCACTAATGTTCACCATTCAACCTGATGGAACTGGAGAGGATCTGTAAGGAAGAATGGTGAAGATCCCCAAATCCAGGAGTGAAAAACTTGTTGCATCATTCCCAAGAAGACTCATGGCTGTACTAGCTCAAAAGGGTGCTTCTACTCAATATTGAAAAAAGGGTCTGAATACTTATGACCATGTGATATTTTAGTTTTACTTTTTTAATAAATTTGCAAAAATTTCTACATTTCTTTTGTTTTTTTTTTAGTCAATATGGGGTGCAGAGTGTACATTAATGATGAAAAAAATGAACTTTTTTGAATTTATGAAATGGCTGCAATGACACAGAGTGAAAAATTGAAAGGGGTCTGTATACTTTCCGTACCCACTGTATGTACACTGTATAATATAGGGTATATGTATGCTGTATAATATAGGGTATGTACACTATACAATATAAGGTATGTACACTGTACAATTGTGTAAAATCCACAATATATTGTATTTGTACCATGTGCTATAATTGCAGAGGTGAATATCGTGCCACTACTGTTCCTCACATTACATCGACCGGATCTCTAGGAGTGATTCCCAGTTTGTTGTGACTCTCACAACTATAGCAGGTGAGTCTAACTGATTGGGGATTTCATTGCGGTTTCCTAATAGACGATACACCCTATGTGCGCTTCCTATTTTTGTTTATTCTCACATTCCATCTAGTAATATGGTGATCCCAGTGATCCTGATGCATGCTATACCTACAGGTGGCTGTCTTATCAGCCCATTTGGAAGCTATGCTATTACATGCATTGACAAATAGCCGTCATTCCCCTAGCAGAGGTATAGTTTGGGGCTTCTGTATCCAGCACATATATCAGAAGCACCTACCATGTGCATTTATAATACCGTACTAGTGCATGTGACTCTGTGAAGTTCACACTGGCCCCTTTCCTCGTAATGTCATGTTCTTGTGTCTGCAGAGAGACCCCATTCTCTTCATTGCTGTGCGGGATAGTGCTTGGTGCCCATGTGTTCTTGGCTCCATGTGTTAGGGCATATGAGTGACAATATTTATTAATAATCTACAAAGCAAACAATTACACATCATTATCCTACATTTCTTGCACTTACTACTATGGTTACAATGTTCCTTTTTTTCTTATATACTATTAACTTTTTTTTCTTATTCCCAGAACTGTACATGGCGAAATTCAGAAAACCTCTATTCTTTGCCGACTCGTTACCCCGTTCTCCATTTTCAAAGCTCAGTCTAAGTGAAAAGGATGACTTCAGCGGGACGATATTCTCCAAAGAACCTGGTTCTTTTAGATCCATGTGCCTGCAGCTCGGGCAGAGCCTTCACCGGATGGCGCTTTCCATAGTCGGCCTCCTGATCGCGTGCAGTGACATATTTTTCTTGCTGGCCCATGTCGCCAGGGTCTTGTATGATATCGCAGAGTCGCTCCTGAGCTTTGTGCTGTCAGCATGTAACATATTTTGGCTTCTCATCATATGCTGCTTCGCTTTCTTAGTCTGGATTTGGGATGTTTTTTTCTTTACCCCTGGCCTGGTTTACATTGCAGTTGACGTGTGCATTGCCATCCTGCATGTAATATTTCTGATATGCCGTATAATATTAGTTATCGTTGGTGTGGCCCTATTGGCTGCTATAGCATCAAATGCAAAACTTACAGCCGTGACCGAGCAGACATCTCGATCATGTATTGGAGAATGCTACTAATGGAGAATAAAAATGGAAACTAAAGATATCTTAAGTTTCCCGAGGTGCTCAGAAATGGTGCCCCGTGGAAACCTGTTACTGCAGTTTTGTTTTGGGAGGGGGGTTTAAAGGGCTTTACTCTCCCTTGAGCCAATGGATGCAACCTGGAATGTTTCCATTCACTGACTGCAGCAGACATATTGGAAATGATGAAGGCTAAAAATAGACGCTTTAGTAGAAAGCTGTAGATCTATTTGCTGTACATTGCTGCCAGTGGTCTCTTAAGTCAAAGGGTCTTACATTTTTTTCCCTTATATTTGACATTTACATTTTATGTATTCTGATTCCATCTTGGAAATATTTAATAAATCCTGATGGATCCCACGTCATAATGTGTTATCTATATACTAAACAAGTTGTGCCAAAAATTCCTTAAATGTAGCCTAATAGAAAAATCTTTCATTGTTGCCCGCAGCAACCAATCACAGCGCAGCTTTCTTTTTTCAAGAGCAGTTTCATAAATAAAAGCTGAGTTCTGATTGGTTGCTATGGGCAACAAAGGCAGCAGGTCTGTGACAGTTTTCATAAATGAGGCCTAGTGGTCACGAATCTCACCCTTTTGTGTCATGAATACATTTTTTGGAAAGAAAATGTGACAAAAATGCTTAAATGTGTCAGCAGTAATAGTGTGAATACTATTCTTCTAGACATTTGTGCGCATCATGTCTCTCTTCTTTTGATACCTTCTGACCTCATGTCCTTCAGACCTCTATGAGGCTGGTACAAGTCAAAATACCTTAATTTTTTGTGTAGAATAGGAAAGTGGAGTACGATATGCCATACAGAGGCTTTGAGAAAAGAAACGTCAGGCCACATATCATTTTTTGAAAATATAATTTACTTTTTAATTGTAAAATACATCAATGTATTTTTAGGTTTTATACAAATCTTTAAAAAAAAAAACCAGACAAAATCGTATTTGGCATCTGTGTGATCAGAAATAATCTAGAGACATACAAAAGAAAACACTATCTAAACATTACTACACATGAAATTAAAGAAAGCTGTAATGATTCCACATTTTGCATTTTTATAATAGCTTGGGGAAAAAAGTATATTATACCTATAATATGTCACTAAAGAAAGCCCTATTTCTGGAATAAAAAAATACATTCACGGGGATACATATAATTTTTTACAAAAATTTGTAGCACTGTAAAATAATGGCATATGAAAATTCATTGTATTGCATTGCTCACCACAGGCCCAACCGCATGCAGAGTGAAGGGGATGATATTTTTTAGTATTTCATATTTTTCTGTTGGATTCTGTACATTTCCTCTGAAGCCGTCATTTTGTCCATATTTATATATACAGAAATTTTTTTTAACCTCTTAAGAACAACACAGCGACTTTATAGAAATGTACTGTCGCCAAGTGTGTTGTATTTTTTTTTATTTAGACAAAACCCTTAAAACCCAACTGAAAGTTTTTCAAGTACAGATATCCGTGCATTGCATAGCTGCCCTTGGTCCTAAGTTTTCTAGAATTGTCCCAACAATTTCTCTAAAACAGTCCTGCCAAATTTGGGTCTTCCCGGTGTAGAAAAAGGCCGGGGGTTTATGCAAATTTTTTCCAAAAAATGAGCAGTCCCATTCCAGTTATTGGTCTTCTTTGGCTGGTCAAAGGTATTAATGGTTGAGTGGAAAATAGTATTGGCTAATGAAAGAGTTTGTTCCTGCTGGGACAGTCAATGACGAGCTGTAATTTAATCAGACACGTCTGTCAGCGTCCCAGAGAACAAAAGCATTGGCCTTTGGGATTCCAATGTGCCCATCATTCTCTCTCCCTACATCGTCTGTCAGGGGAGTGAAGAGGCCCCATACACATAGCGAGATCGCTGAAAAGTCACAGATTTTGTGACGCAAGAGCGATCTCGCTACGTGTGACACATAGCGGCGACCGGCCCCCCGCTGCGATATCGCTGATCGTTCTCGAATGTCCTGGGCCATTTTTTGATTGTCCTCGTTGGCGACGCAGAACTCAGGGACGCAGGCGGGAGTCGTCAGAATAGCTGCTGTGTGACAAGGTACCAACGACAGCCGAGGTCATTATATGGATCGCCGTATCGTTGCTGCGTCGTTGAATAGATTTGCCTGTTTGACAGCTCACTAGCGACCATGTAGCGACGTACCAGCGATCCATACCAGGTTGTATCGTTGTCGGGGTCGCTGGAGCGTCGCTATGTGTAACGGGACCCTTAGACTGTCGGCCGAACCCGTCAATAACTGGATTCAGGCATCTTTAGTCTATTGTGTATAAGGGCCTTTACCCTGGGGTGCCACTGCAGGTGAAGGTGGCTCAGTGGGTAGCACTAGAGTTCTGGGTTCAAATCCCACCAAGGACACCATCCCCAAGGAGTTTGTATGTTCTCCCCGTGTTTGGATGGGTTTCCTTCCGGGTACTCCGGTTTCCTCCCACACTCCCAAGACATACTGATAGGGAATCTAGATTGTGAGCCCCAATGGGGACAGTGATGATCATGTCTGTAAAGTGCTGTGGAATATGATGGCGCTATATAAGCAATGCAAAATAAACAAGGTGAAATGAAGGACTTGTACAGGATTAGAAAAACATGGCTGCTTTCACCTAAAACCAGCAACACATTTGTCAATGTGCCGTGGGTGGGATGGCTGCTCTACTTAAGTAATATGAAATGGGTGGGACAACACACCATGCAAGGGCAGATATAGTGCTGTTTTGGGGAAAAAAAAAAAAGTCATGCTTTTCTAGTTTTACACAACCCTTTAGGGTTTTACATGGTGTCATTAGGCTACACATGTCATATACAGAAGTGTTGGGTATTCTAAGCTATGTTGGTCCAGAAATTGCCCCCTCTCAATTAATTCAGAATAAGTAATGAAGTACTTGATTATAATTTTTACAAACTAGACAACCATTTGCAAGCACTAATGAAGAAGGGTAAGTGTATATGTCACTGTGATGAGCGCATTTTCACCAAAATGACAGGTTTTGTTCCAGTGACAGAAAAAAACAATACTTGACTGCAAACTGTGAATCCACGCAAATAGTATCTACGTTTCCTCCACTTTGTGCAAGATTTGGGGCTCTGTTTTCAGGATCTTTGGACCCTTAGTAGCTAGTTTTCTTGGGGATAACTTTTATTTCTGGGAATACCCCTTTAAAATGGATAACAACGTAGTCTGATATGTCGGAGCTCTCAGGTGGTGGTGGGGGGTCCTACTCTGGAGTCTTTATGATTATTCTGTATATTCCTGATGTTAATAATTATTTATGCTTTCCAGGTATAACTATATTCAAAAGTTTCTCAACTACAGAGAAACTACAATGGCCAGGAAAAATTATAGAAATCATAATATAAAATAGTTCACATTGTCAAGTGCAAGAATTAAATAGCAGCCATGTGACACATTTATTGCTGGACTTTATCATGGCATTCTGAAAGCTATTTTCGACATTTTGAAGATTATATTTGGAGGTTATTGAATTGCTGATTCATTTTGTACTGACTGTAGCGAATATAATTTGGACGATCACAAAAATCGTTGTTTTTTTTTTGCGTTAACAGCTAAAGCATTGGTTCTAGGAGAACCATCGAAAGTGGAAAAAGAAGGAACAATGCACAAAATAATTCTAGGAGAAAGGAATTTAGCAGAAATAATTCTAACCAGCCAAGCTATAGCAGAAAAGATTCTCCAAAGTTGGATAATATAAAAAATAATTATTTGCGGATTGAATCAAACAAGAAGTAGTCTGATACGATAAAGAAAACCTGTGCAAAAAAAAAATCGTTCTTTCACAAAATGTGGTAATGTTGGATTTGATCAAGAAGAATGCTCTAACCTTTAGCCATGGTAAGACACATTTGTCACATCCAAAGATCTCAACTCCCTTAAACTCTGCCTCACCGGAAACCTGTGCTGAAACCTTTACTTGTCAACTTTTGAAAGGGACATTGGGAAGATTCCAAAGAGTTGGAAAAGTAGTGCCTCAGACCTTTAAGACCTTGTGCTCTCCCCACCCATACAAATAAGACACAGCTGAGAAATATGTAATTTCAAGCACAATTAGTACACATTACCCCTTTAAGCATTTCCCAATGTGAATTTAGACCACACAAGACCCCCTAAGCCCATTGTGAAGTCTGTCTGAGGCCATCTGCCCAGAAAGGTTACCACTGTTACCTCAAATTGACATTGTGATAGCCACTCCATCTAGTAGACCCCAATGGAACGGCAGGCCTTAACCATTAATCCCTATATCAGGATGCGGACAGAAAATGGGGTTCTTCGAGTTGTATCCTTGGAGTAGCTGCTGGTTGGAGGAGTGAACTAAATAGCAAAGCCATTGAAGAAGAAGACTCAGGTCTTCAAAATTTCATATATAACAACAAGCAAAAAGGCAGCAACACTTACCTGCCCAGGTCTAGAACAAATGCACTGCAGGGTGCAGCCAGCCCATATAGCAAGATGTCAGCAACACAGGTGCAAAATACCAGATTAACAGCCACTCTCCACATACCCATTCCTGGAGGGGGTGACTGCCCAGTATACGATTGCACAATGAGGGTCTGCATAGGGTTCCGTTCACACAAAGGGAATGCATGGTGTCTGGTTCACAGCCTATTAGTAACGCCCCTACTATTCGATTAGGCGGGCTGGCCAGCACCCTCTCATTGCATCCCAGTGTGAACACCCCTCATACGAGACCAAATGTGTCTGGGCTCAGCTGCACCCCGAATCATGTAGTGCAAAAAATTTTTTTTTTTTACCAATTAGTGAGGTATTAGCTGATATTTTGGCCAAAATACTTGAGCCCGTAAACTGCGCCAAAGTTCCTCACGCTTACGGGTCCCTACACTAAACTAAATAGCAAAGCCATTGAAGAAGAAGACTCAGGTCTTCAAAATTTCATATATAACAACAAGCAAAAAGGCAGCAACACTTACCTGCCCAGGTCTAGAACAAATGCACTGCAGGGTGCAGCCAGCCCATATAGCAAGATGTCAGCAACACAGGTGCAAAATACCAGATTAACAGCCACTCTCCACATACCCATTCCTGGAGGGGGTGACTGCCCAGTATACGATTGCACAATGAGGGTCTGCATAGGGTTCCGTTCACACAAAGGGAATGCATGGTGTCTGGTTCACAGCCTATTAGTAACGCCCCTACTATTCGATTAGGCGGGCTGGCCAGCACCCTCTCATTGCATCCCAGTGTGAACACCCCTCATACGAGACCAAATGTGTCTGGGCTCGGCTGCACCCCGAATCATGTAGTGCAAAAAATTTTTTTTTTACCAATTAGTGAGGTATTAGCTGATATTTTGGCCAAAATACTTGAGCCCGTAAACTGCGCCAAAGTTCCTCACGCTTACGGGTCCCTACACTAAACTAAATAGCAAAGCCATTGAAGAAGAAGACTCAGGTCTTCAAAATTTCATATATAACAACAAGCAAAAAGGCAGCAACACTTACCTGCCCAGGTCTAGAACAAATGCACTGCAGGGTGCAGCCAGCCCATATAGCAAGATGTCAGCAACACAGGTGCAAAATACCAGATTAACAGCCACTCTCCACATACCCATTCCTGGAGGGGGTGACTGCCCAGTATACGATTGCACAATGAGGGTCTGCATAGGGTTCCGTTCACACAAAGGGAATGCATGGTGTCTGGTTCACAGCCTATTAGTAACGCCCCTACTATTCGATTAGGCGGGCTGGCCAGCACCCTCTCATTGCATCCCAGTGTGAACACCCCTCATACGAGACCAAATGTGTCTGGGCTCGGCTGCACCCCGAATCATGTAGTGCAAAAAATTTTTTTTTTTAACCAATTAGTGAGGTATTAGCTGATATTTTGGCCAAAATACTTGAGCCCGTAAACTGCGCCAAAGTTCCTCACGCTTACGGGTCCCTACACTAAACTAAATAGCAAAGCCATTGAAGAAGAAGACTCAGGTCTTCAAAATTTCATATATAACAACAAGCAAAAAGGCAGCAACACTTACCTGCCCAGGTCTAGAACAAATGCACTGCAGGGTGCAGCCAGCCCATATAGCAAGATGTCAGCAACACAGGTGCAAAATACCAGATTAACAGCCACTCTCCACATACCCATTCCTGGAGGGGGTGACTGCCCAGTATACGATTGCACAATGAGGGTCTGCATAGGGTTCCGTTCACACAAAGGGAATGCATGGTGTCTGGTTCACAGCCTATTAGTAACGCCCCTACTATTCGATTAGGCGGGCTGGCCAGCACCCTCTCATTGCATCCCAGTGTGAACACCCCTCATACGAGACCAAATGTGTCTGGGCTCGGCTGCACCCCGAATCATGTAGTGCAAAAAATTTTTTTTTTTACCAATTAGTGAGGTATTAGCTGATATTTTGGCCAAAATACTTGAGCCCGTAAACTGCGCCAAAGTTCCTCACGCTTACGGGTCCCTACACTAAACTAAATAGCAAAGCCATTGAAGAAGAAGACTCAGGTCTTCAAAATTTCAAGCAAAAAGGCAGCAACACTTACCTGCCCAGGTCTAGAACAAATGCACTGCAGGGTGCAGCCAGCCCATATAGCAAGATGTCAGCAACACAGGTGCAAAATACCAGATTAACAGCCACTCTCCACATACCCATTCCTGGAGGGGGTGACTGCCCAGTATACGATTGCACAATGAGGGTCTGCATAGGGTTCCGTTCACACAAAGGGAATGCATGGTGTCTGGTTCACAGCCTATTAGTAACGCCCCTACTATTCGATTAGGCGGGCTGGCCAGCACCCTCTCATTGCATCCCAGTGTGAACACCCCTCATACGAGACCAAATGTGTCTGGGCTCGGCTGCACCCCGAATCATGTAGTGCAAAAAATTTTTTTTTTACCAATTAGTGAGGTATTAGCTGATATTTTGGCCAAAATACTTGAGCCCGTAAACTGCGCCAAAGTTCCTCACGCTTACGGGTCCCTACACTAAACTAAATAGCAAAGCCATTGAAGAAGAAGACTCAGGTCTTCAAAATTTCATATATAACAACAAGCAAAAAGGCAGCAACACTTACCTGCCCAGGTCTAGAACAAATGCACTGCAGGGTGCAGCCAGCCCATATAGCAAGATGTCAGCAACACAGGTGCAAAATACCAGATTAACAGCCACTCTCCACATACCCATTCCTGGAGGGGGTGACTGCCCAGTATACGATTGCACAATGAGGGTCTGCATAGGGTTCCGTTCACACAAAGGGAATGCATGGTGTCTGGTTCACAGCCTATTAGTAACGCCCCTACTATTCGATTAGGCGGGCTGGCCAGCACCCTCTCATTGCATCCCAGTGTGAACACCCCTCATACGAGACCAAATGTGTCTGGGCTCGGCTGCACCCCGAATCATGTAGTGCAAAAAATTTTTTTTTTTACCAATTAGTGAGGTATTAGCTGATATTTTGGCCAAAATACTTGAGCCCGTAAACTGCGCCAAAGTTCCTCACGCTTACGGGTCCCTACACTAAACTAAATAGCAAAGCCATTGAAGAAGAAGACTCAGGTCTTCAAAATTTCATATATAACAACAAGCAAAAAGGCAGCAACACTTACCTGCCCAGGTCTAGAACAAATGCACTGCAGGGTGCAGCCAGCCCATATAGCAAGATGTCAGCAACACAGGTGCAAAATACCAGATTAACAGCCACTCTCCACATACCCATTCCTGGAGGGGGTGACTGCCCAGTATACGATTGCACAATGAGGGTCTGCATAGGGTTCCGTTCACACAAAGGGAATGCATGGTGTCTGGTTCACAGCCTATTAGTAACGCCCCTACTATTCGATTAGGCGGGCTGGCCAGCACCCTCTCATTGCATCCCAGTGTGAACACCCCTCATACGAGACCAAATGTGTCTGGGCTCGGCTGCACCCCGAATCATGTAGTGCAAAAAATTTTTTTTTTACCAATTAGTGAGGTATTAGCTGATATTTTGGCCAAAATACTTGAGCCCGTAAACTGCGCCAAAGTTCCTCACGCTTACGGGTCCCTACACTAAACTAAATAGCAAAGCCATTGAAGAAGAAGACTCAGGTCTTCAAAATTTCATATATAACAACAAGCAAAAAGGCAGCAACACTTACCTGCCCAGGTCTAGAACAAATGCACTGCAGGGTGCAGCCAGCCCATATAGCAAGATGTCAGCAACACAGGTGCAAAATACCAGATTAACAGCCACTCTCCACATACCCATTCCTGGAGGGGGTGACTGCCCAGTATACGATTGCACAATGAGGGTCTGCATAGGGTTCCGTTCACACAAAGGGAATGCATGGTGTCTGGTTCACAGCCTATTAGTAACGCCCCTACTATTCGATTAGGCGGGCTGGCCAGCACCCTCTCATTGCATCCCAGTGTGAACACCCCTCATACGAGACCAAATGTGTCTGGGCTCGGCTGCACCCCGAATCATGTAGTGCAAAAAATTTTTTTTTTTACCAATTAGTGAGGTATTAGCTGATATTTTGGCCAAAATACTTGAGCCCGTAAACTGCGCCAAAGTTCCTCACGCTTACGGGTCCCTACACTAAACTAAATAGCAAAGCCATTGAAGAAGAAGACTCAGGTCTGACCTGAGTCTTCTTCTTCAATGGCTTTGCTATTTAGTTTAGTGTAGGGACCCGTAAGCGTGAGGAACTTTGGCGCAGTTTACGGGCTCAAGTATTTTGGCCAAAATATCAGCTAATACCTCACTAACTGGTAAAAAAAAATTTTTTGCACTACATGATTCGGGGTGCAGCCGAGCCCAGACACATTTGGTCTCGTATGAGGGGTGTTCACACTGGGATGCAATGAGAGGGTGCTGGCCAGCCCGCCTAATCGAATAGTAGGGGCGTTACTAATAGGCTGTGAACCAGACACCATGCATTCCCTTTGTGTGAACGGAACCCTATGCAGACCCTCATTGTGCAATCGTATACTGGGCAGTCACCCCCTCCAGGAATGGGTATGTGGAGAGTGGCTGTTAATCTGGTATTTTGCACCTGTGTTGCTGACATCTTGCTATATGGGCTGGCTGCACCCTGCAGTGCATTTGTTCTAGACCTGGGCAGGTAAGTGTTGCTGCCTTTTTGCTTGTTGTTATATATGAAATTTTGAAGACCTGAGTCTTCTTCTTCAATGGCTTTGCTATTTAGTTTAGTGTAGGGACCCGTAAGCGTGAGGAACTTTGGCGCAGTTTACGGGCTCAAGTATTTTGGCCAAAATATCAGCTAATACCTCACTAATTGGTAAAAAAAAAAATTTTTTGCACTACATGATTCGGGGTGCAGCCGAGCCCAGACACATTTGGTCTCGTATGAGGGGTGTTCACACTGGGATGCAATGAGAGGGTGCTGGCCAGCCCGCCTAATCGAATAGTAGGGGCGTTACTAGTAGGCTGTGAACCAGACACCATGCATTCCCTTTGTGTGAACGGAACCCTATGCAGACCCTCATTGTGCAATCGTATACTGGGCAGTCACCCCCTCCAGGAATGGGTATGTGGAGAGTGGCTGTTAATCTGGTATTTTGCACCTGTGTTGCTGACATCTTGCTATATGGGCTGGCTGCACCCTGCAGTGCATTTGTTCTAGACCTGGGCAGGTAAGTGTTGCTGCCTTTTTGCTTGTGGTTGGAGGAGTGAGCCTGGAACAATGATGGTCAAACCAGCTGGTTCATTAACTGGAGGGGACTGAGTTAGAAGGCAATATTGTACTCAGTGGAAGAGAGGGGGTCTGAAATATGGGAGGTCAGTCACAATCTAAGGTCAGATCAGGGGGAGATCACAGGCCGGGTTAAGACCAAGATGAGCACAACAAAAGAATAGTACCAGAAGTACAGGGGGAGTAAACCAAGCACAAAACTGGCAGTTTAAGTAGGGTGTGGTGCCCTACTGGTCATAGCAGGAGAGAGCACTTCAATCAGTATGCTCCAGCCGACTCCCATCTGCACAGCTGCACTTCTAATCTCAAGCAGAATACATCTCTATGGATGACGTGCCACCTCAGATGGGACCCTACTGGAGAATACTGACTGATCTCTCCCTTTCTCCCTCTCTCCTGGAAAACAGGAAAAAAAATCCAAGTGCGGTGAAATTACTTAAAAAAAAAAAAAAAAAAAAAAAAAAAAAAAAAGTGCAATTATCCAATTGTTTGGTTTTTTTTTAAATTTAGCATGTTCACCATATGTCAAAAACTGACCTGGCAGTATGAATCCCCAGGTCAGTATGAATTCACAGATGCCAAACATGTACCATATTTTTCGGACTATAAGACACCTCAAATTTTCTGAAGAAAAATGGGGGAAAAAATAATGCGTCAAATGAGGGTCTGTCTTACAGTCTGAATTATTCAGCTTACCGGGTGTGAGGGTAGGGTGTGATCGGGAGCGCTTGTGGAGCAGGGTCAAAGGAGGTGTTCGGTGGTTGATCTGACTCATCCCAGGCTGGTGCGGCAGGTTCGGTGGTTCCGCCATTTTGTGAAAGCCCCCACACATCCATCCCATGCTGATGCGTGGCAGTTCTGCAGATGCTCAGTGGTGCGGGGGCTCCGCCGACATTTTGTAAAATCCCGGAGCCCCCACCCATCCATCTCAACCTACACATGCGCCGCCTCTGGCTGCCATTTTCTTGGAGACCAACGCATTACAGCAATGGAAGCGCGGGGGTTCCGGGCTTTCACAAAATGTTGGAGGAGACCCCGCACCAGCGAGCATCTCCAAAACTGCCGCACACCAGACTGGGATAGATGTGTGGGGGCTCCGGGATTTCACAAAATGTGGGCGGAGCCCCCGCACCACTGAGCATCTGACGTGCCACCTCAGATTTCACAAAATCTGTCTTGAATGCTGCAGCCAGGATCATATTCCTCACCAATCGTTACACCGATGCCTCTACCTTGTGCCAGTCATTACACTGGCTACCCATCCACTCCAGAATTCAGTATAAACTTATCCTCACCCACAAAGCCCTCCATAGCTCAGCACCACCCTACATCTCCTCCCTTGTTTCGGTATACCACCCTACCCGCGCCCTCCGTTCTGCTTATGACCTGAGGTTAGCATCCTCAATAGTCAGAACCTCTCACTCCCGTCTCCAAGACTTTACACGTGCCGCGCCAATTCTTTGGAATGCACTTCCCAGGTCAATACGATTAGTCCCCAATCCCCACAATTTTAAGCGTACCCTGAAAACGCATTTATTCAGACTGGCCTACCGCCTCAACACATTAACCTAATCTATCCCTGTGTGGCACAGCCAAAAGATTTACCATAACCAGATTTCCCGCATCATGTTCCCACATGCTTTATGCATCCATAAGCCCTCTGTGTCTGTACTGTTACACACTTAACATTATGGCTGGTCCATACAATCAGGGCAACTGTTACCACCTACCTTTCGTGTCTACCTTTTTCCTCATAGATTGTAAGCTTGCGAGCAGGGCCCTCATTCCTCTTGGTATCTGTTGTGATCTATGTGATTATTGTTATGCTGTAATGTCTATCGTCTGTACAAGTCCCCTCTGAAATGTAAAGTGCTGCGGAATATGTCGGCGCTATAAAAATAAAATTTATTATTATTAAAATGTCGGCGGATCCCCCACACCACTGAACATCTCCAAAATTGCCGCACTTGAGCCTGGGATGAGACACCTGGTAAGTACATCCGGACTATACGATGCACCCCTATTTTTCTCCAAAATTTGGAGGGGAAAAAGTGCGTCTTATAGGCCGAAAAATACAGTATAGTTTTTAATTTGTATGAACAAAAAGTTTTGTGTTTGTCGCCATTTTCCGAGACCCGTAACGTTTCCATTTTGTGGGACTTGAGACTGTGTGATGGCTTGTTTTTTGCGCCCTGAGCTGATATTTTTACTGATGCCATTTTGGGAAATATATGATTTTTGATCATCTCGTATTGCATTTTATTGTAATGTGGCTACCAAAAAAACCTTAATTCTGGTGTTTTGATTTTTTTTCTCGTTACTCTGTTTAATGATTGGATTTATTTGTTTTATATTTTGTTAGGTTGGACATTTCTGAATGCAGCAATACTAAATGTGTATTTTTTTAAATTGTTTTATATTCGATGGGGCAAAAGGGGGTGATATGATTTTTTTTTTTTTTTTGTAATTTTAAAACTTTTTTTTTTTTTTAATGAACTTAATAGTTCCCTTAGGAGACTTGAAGCTGCGATTGTCCGATCACTTGTGCTATTCATAGCAGTAATCATGATCTGCTATGATGCCATGAGGCGGCGTTCACCAGAGTATCGTAATGACAGGCACAGGGGTCTTCTGCAGACCCTCAGCTGTCATATCAACCCATCGGCGCCCCACAATTATGTGACAGAGGCACCGATGGGCTGCCGTAATGATGCCCTTCCGGACGGAACTTGTTAAATCCCACTGACAACTGGATTCAACAGGTAAGCAGCCGTGGTCCGAACTCCGATCCACCAGTGGCTGTTAAATGTACATGACTGTACCTGATTAAATCAGCTGCCATATGTGGGGAAAGATTCACGTCGGAGCCCACATCAAAGTCAGGGACACGACATATGACGTAACTATAAGTATGTTGTGAAGGGGATAAATAGTATGTTATTTTCTGATGCCACATTCCCTTTAAAGGAGCCAAGGGCGTAACTACCACGGTTTCAGCAGTCGCCACTTTGACTGGACCCAGGGGCCCAGCAGGTCAGACCACATTATCTCCCAACCGTGCCGATTCTTGCGGGATAGTCCCGTTTTTGAACCCCCCCGCATCCTGCACTGAGCCACCACGCCCCCCCATGCACCCCATCCTCACCCTCCCAGATAGACACACCGCAGCCCCCCCACAGCCTGCAATAAAGTCCTAGGCTGTTCTGTGGCTGTGCGCACAGGACCTGTGATGAGGTCACAGGAGAGGAGGAGTCATGGGTCACATGATCAGGCACCTCATTGTCTGCAGGACTCTGCTGTGCTGGTTGTCATGATGCTGGATGAGGTAAAGTTTGTGTGGGGTCAGGAGGGGTTTACAGGGTGGATGTAGCAGAGCTGTGTGTGTATGGGGTGTGAAGAGCAGAGCTGTGTGTGTACGAGGTGTAGATGTGTGTATGGGGTGTGCAGAGCGGAGCCGTGTGTATGAGGTGCATGGAGCGGAGCCATGTGTGTACAAGGTGCATGGAGCGGAGCCGTGTGTGTACGGAGCGGAGCCATGTGTACAAGGTGTACAGAGCGGAGTCGTGTGTGTACGAGGTGTCTGGAGCGGAGCCGTGTGTGTACGGGGTGCATGGAGCGGAGCCGTGTGTGTACGGAGCGGAGTCGTGAGTGTACGAGGTGTATGGAGCGGAGCCGTGTGTGTACCGGGTGTACGGAACAGAGCCGTGTATACAAGGTGAATGGAGCAGTGTGTGTACGAGGTGTACGGAGCAGAGCCGAGATGTGCGTGTATTTTGGCATGGGGGCCCCATTTAAAAGTTCGCACCGGGGCCCATAACTTTGTAGTTACACCACTGAAAGGAGCTGCCATTACTTTGATATTGATGAGCTATCCAACATCCCCACAGATCAGCTGTTATCAGCTCAGCCAATACAATATATAGAGCCGAAATTGCGCACTGCCATATACTGCGTAGTGGCCGTTCTTTGGTACTGCAGCTCAAACCCTATTCGCTTTAATAGGAGGTGTCATATAAGAAAGTTTATGGATACAGCTCACTCCATGCAATGTGTGTGTTGTTCAATCTGGTTCCTAGGCGATCCACTTTCACTGTGCACGGATAAGGCTTGTGAAGTATCAAGCAGCTTTGCTCAAAGTGATCAGAAAGGTTATTCAATCCAGTAAAGTGAATTAAAAGCCAAGCATTCTTTATTGTGACTTCATTAAAATAGGACTAGCAGAAAATTAGTACACAAAAAAGCGCAAATAGGGTCTTATCCCAAGGATTAATTTCAATCCCTGCAAGAAAACTGCTCACCTGATGGTGCAGAGTAAGGCCAGGTTCACATAGCGTTGGCAGACTGCGTTAACACTACTCCCTAATGCAATTGCGCTAGCTCATGGCTTCTTAAGAAAATAACCACAGAAAGATGTGTCAACTTTCACACATCTTTCTGTGGTTATTTCCTGAAGAAGAAGCCATGAGCTTTGAAACGTGATGAATAAACCACCAGAGTGTATACTAATATATCTGAATCCGTCTTTTGTCACAGCAGGGCAGATTTTATCCAAATTTATCTACTATAATGGTTCATTAAAATAGTAGTATGGCATAAAAAAAAAATCTGACATGTTTCAAGCATGACTGACTCTTAAAGAATACTGACGCGTTTCAAGTCTGGTTGACTCTTAATCTACGATTACTCTACAATTGAGAGTTAGCCAGGCTTGAAATGCGTCAGATATTTTTTAAAAGGCCCATGCTAGTATTTTAGTGAGTTCACAATAAAGATTTTTTTTTTTGCTTTTAATTCATTTTGCTGGATTGAAAAACCTTTGTCATCACTTTGATCAACAAGAGCTGAGCCACAACACATAAGAAAAACTACTATGGAGTGTACGGAGCTCTGCTGTTTCACTCCTTGCATCCGCCTGCCTTGTGATCTTGTATGATTGACTTTTACAGGGTGCCCGATCTTGACCACTCACCATTCTGATATCCATGTCCCATCCTAAGGGCATGCGTTCAATATCTAAGTAGTGGTACAAACACTTTATGCCATCGATGACTGTATCCGCTTGTAAGGCTGGTTTCACATTAGCGCTTTTTAAGCGCACGCACGGCCGGGGGTAGCTCCGCCCCCGAGCCGGCTCTCTGCCCGGCGTGCCCGCCCCTTGCTTGTAGCGCCGCCTCCTAGCGCACAGCGGCGCCTGCGATCGGCGCACCCTATCTTTAGCATAGGGTGCGCAGATCGTGCGCAGGCCGTGCGCTAGTTGCGCTTTGACCTGCGCTGCGCACTTTTGACGGTGCGCCGTGCGCGCCGAAATCCGAAAAGTTTGATTTTGGCGCGCACGGCGCACCGTCAAAAGTGCGCAGCGCAGGTCAAAGCGCTACTAGCGCACGGCCTGCGCACGATCTGCACACCCTATGCTAAAGATAGGGTGCGCCGATCGCAGGCGCCGCTGTGCGCTAGGAGGCGGCGCTACAAGCAAGGGGCGGGCACGCCGGGCAGAGAGCCGGCTCGGGGGCGGAGCTACCCCCGGCCGTGCATGCGCTTAAAAAGCGCTAATGTGAAACCAGCCTTACATTGCAGGTGTCATCGCTGTCTCCTGCAATCATCTCTACATCTGTAACTCTGCCCCTTTACATGGTGTTGTGGCTTTAATTTGTGCAGCTCTATAACTATATGCTTTACCTCTGTGTGCAGTAATCTGTGTGTTACATTTGTTGCTGCCATTCCAGTTTCTTCCACACCCATGAATGCGTCATACGACCAGGGCAGATTTTAATGCACTGAAAGTGGACAGCAAAATTTACAATTAAAGACAGCAAGCAGAGATCTTGAAAACGAGGAGGAATTGATGCAGAAAGTACATTGGGAAGTTGTGTAACTAGACTACCCCACCTTCCTGCAGTCTCCCCTTAGTGGGACCATTGATGTTTCTTTTCCTTCTATTGTTGAGGCCATATTTTCTATTCTCTCAATTAATAGAAATTTAGAAAAAAAAATAGAAGAGCCCGGCTTTGTCACTGGGTCTTGCCAGCAACTTAATGACTTTGTGGGGACACAGAATTACAAACTAGGCCGGGGTCACATTTGCGAGAAACTCGCACGATTCTCGCACCTCAGTACCCGGCACTGCCGCCGGCACTCGGGACCGGAGTGTGTGGCTGCATAGAGATACATGCACAGAAATACATGCAGCCGCAACTCTGGTCTTGAGCGCCGGCAGCAGTGCTGGGTATTGAGGCAAGAGACTCGTGCGAGTTTCTCACAAGTGTGAACCCGGCCTTAGGTGTCCTCTTTGGGCTGTTGCATGGCACCTGCATACAGTAACGTATTTTCCACTCTTTTCGGCTATGTGCCCACGTTAGCGTTTTTAAAAACCGGAGTTCTTCCCAGAAACCGCGCGTTTTATTTCTGTGCGTTTTTTGCTCGATTTTTGCACAAAAAGCACGCGTTTTTGATGCGGTTTTTTTTTGCGCGGTTTCTGGGAGCATTGGAAATAGCTAAAAACGCAGACCCATGTGGAAAATAATGAGCATGCTGCGTTTTTAGCCGCTAAGCGTTTTCTGAGCGGAAAAAACGCATGCATTGGCACAAAAAGCCAAAAATACATACAAGAAATGACGTAATGGTTTTATATAAAACTCGGCCAATGAGAAACATCAAACACAATGACGTGTTAAGGTATGGTAAAAGAAACTAGATATAAGCAAAGTAAGGAAAGTGAAATAAAACAATAGTTGTACATTAATAATGTGAGCATTGAGACCCGCAAGGTAGCAAGTTCCAAGACAAAAAATCCCGTACGCCTCCCTTGTCATCAATGACTTCCTGATATCCTCGCCTCTTGGTGATGTCATCAGTCTTTCAATGCCGGTGACTTTCAGCGATGCTGTGTATCTTTTATGGTGAATAATAAAATGTTTAGAGGCAAAGGAAACATTGCGATTAGAGCTGGTAGGAGATACATCAGTGATAAGTTTATGCTTAGAACATACAACACTGCCCTTCACCTCTCCAAACAAACCTATTTCAACACCCTCATCACCTCACTGTCCAATAACCCGAAACGTCTCTTTGACACTTTTCATTCTCTACTCAACCCAAGAGTACAGGCCCCAACCACGGAGCTCCGAGCTGACGATCTGGCCAATTACTTAAAAAAAAAAATTGACCAGATTCGACATGAAATTATCTCCCAATCACCTCATACCATGCACTGTCCTCCCTCCCCCACTGCATCTAGCTCACTCCCTGATTTTGAACCAGTCACAGAAGAAGTAGTAAGCAGGCTCCTTGCATCTTCTCGCCCAACCACTTGCATCAGTGACTCATTTCCGTCACATCTCCTCCAGTCCCTTTCCCCTGCTGTCACCACTCACCTAACTAAAATATTTAACCTCTCTCTCTTCTGGTATCTTTCCCTCATTTCAGCATGCCATCATACATCCACTACTGAAAAAACCATCCCTCAACCAAAACTGTGCCGCTAACTATAGACCTGTCTCTAATCTTCCCTTCATCTCTAAACTCCTGGAACCCCTGGTCCACTCCCGTCTCATCCGCTGTCTCTCTGATAATTCTCTTCTTGACCCATCTCCAATCCGGTTTCCGCTCTTTACACTCTACTGAAACTGCCCTCACTAAAGTCTCTAATGATCTACTAACAGCTAATTCAAATGATCATTACTCCATGCTAATTCTCTTGGATCTCTCTGCAGCATTCGACACTGTGAATCATCAGCTCCTCCTCACTATGCTCCGTTCCATTGGCCTCAAGGACACCGTTCTCTCCTGGTTCTCCTCCTATCTCTCTGACCGCTCCTTTACTGTATCTTTATCGGTCGTCCATGACCGCACCACCTGAGAGAGGGGATCCGCCCTTCAGGAACAGGAAACCTACAGATACAAAAGGGCGGCACCTCTCCCACGCATCAGTTGGTTTCCTGTTCCTGACAAGGACAGAACTCCCTACAGATCGTCCGTCATGGATAACCGAATTCCCAGGCCAGCGGACCGACTCAGGTAGCGGGGGGTTCTCCTACCTCGGTCTCGCTGGAGGCCCTGGATGCGCCACGGTGGGTCCGGGTAGGATTTCCACGGCAGTGGTAAGAGCAGGCGGAGACAGGGTCCGGTGGGCGCCTTCTCCATGGAGCCGGTGAGATAAGCGGGTCCCCCTGTGTCTCCTTCCCCCGGGGGTGCGGTCCGTTCGGGCGGGCGCCGCCAGCGGTGTCCCACAAAGGGAGCGGCGGTTCCGAGCCGGCGGCGCAGTGCTAGCCCCTTGCCGCGCGTCCCCGCAGCCTCTGGCGCGCGGCGGAAGTGACGCGGCGGAGGGGGCGGGGCCTAGCGCCGAAACCGGAAGTCGGATGCCGGTCGACTTCCGGTTGTTGAGGACGCGCGCCGATGCGCGCCCGCCGCCTGAGGGGGCCGGGCACCTGAAGGGGAGGGGGAGGATCGCGGGGAGCGGTCCAATAGGGGGCCCGAACGCCGGACAGAGTTCCTGCTGATCCGGAGGGGAAGCCTTCTTAAGACAGAAGGCAGCGCTGCTGAGGTGCTTCTGGAGGCCCAGCGATGGACACGACAGAAGCCCCCATGGACCCACAAGAGGTGCAGCCCGTGGCAAAGCACCCCAGTGACCAGCCTAAGAGGCGGAAGGAGGGACGTTCGAGTGGACAGAGCCACAGTAGTTCCTCTAGGTCAAAGGATCCTCCTGCAGCCCCCCATGATCCGGTACCTGTCCTCATCTGCAAGGGTAAGAGATCTGCGAGAATGTACCCTGATGCAGTGTCCCCTTATGTTTTTTGATTCTCAGGGGAAGAAGGCCACAGGGAAGCAGAAGCACAAGGAATGTGCCCTCTGTAGTTGTCCCTTACCAGATGGCCACCCTAAAAGATTGTGTCAGTCTTGCGTGAGACAGACGGTAGGGACGGAGATGAGAGGTAGAACGTGAGTGGAGTATCAGACTCTTACACTCTTCCCTATTTATGCAGGTAGCGGAAGAAGCTCCAAGCTTCGCTACAGACCTGAGGCAGTTAATCAGGACTGAAATAAAAGCCCTATCAAAAGAAGATTCTTCTAAAAGAAGACGGGCTAGTGGTTCAGGCTCAGAATCTTCAGTCGGCCCTAGGAGGGAAGATATCTCCTCAGAGTCCTCGGCCTCCTCTTCTTCTTCCGAAGAGGATTCCAGCCGGTTCTGTTTTCCCTTGGACCAAATGGATAAATTAATTAGAACCATAAGGTCAACCATGGGGATAGAAGAAAAAAATACAAAACTGTCTGCTCAGGACATTATGTTCGGGGGTCTAGACCCCAGAAAGCAAAAGACTTTTCCACTAAACGAAAGAGTCCAGAGCCTGATAGACAGGGAGTGGAAAAAAACGGAAAAAAGGGGTTCTATGCCGCCTGCTTTCAAGCGAAGATACCCCTTTGAGGACCCAATAGTAAATCGATGGGATAAGGCCCCCAAGCTGGATGCAGCGGTAGCTAAGGCCTCCAAAAAGTCATCTATACCCTTCGACGACATGGCCTCCCTTAAAGACCCTCTAGATAAAAAGGCAGATTCCTTTTTAAAGGGCACATGGGAGATGTCAGCAGGCGCCCTAAGGCCAGCAATAGCAGCCACGTGCGCAGCCAGATCCATGATGGTTTGGCTGGATCAATTGGACTCCCAGCTAAAGGAGGGAACCTCGCGAGCTTCCATCCGTAAGTCTCTTCCAATTATCCAAAATGCTGCTGCCTTTCTGGCAGACGCCTCGGCAGACTCAATAAGCATGGCGGCCAGGTCTGCAAGTTTGTCTAATTCAGCCCGAAGAGCCCTCTGGTTAAAATGCTGGCTGGGAGATATCCAAGCCAGGTCCCATCTCTGTTCTATCCCCTGTGAGGGTGAATACTTGTTCGGCCCCGTCCTAGACGAACTGTTAGAGAAAGCCGGGGATGACAAAAAGAAATTCCCGAGTCTGCCGAATACATCCTGGAGACGTCCTTTTTCTAGGAAAGGGTATTCCCGCAGGAGGCAGGCCAGAGATCAGAACAGATGGGACAACAAGAAAACCAGAGGTACGGGCTTCATGTTTGGAGGAGGGGGGCGCCAAGAAGGTCCATCACGGGATAATAAGAAGCCGCCCCAATGACTAGTGGCCCCGGTAGGAGGAAGATTATCTGCCTTCTACCCGGCCTGGGCCAGAATCTCAAATAGCAGCTGGATACTGGGGGTGATAGCTACAGGACTGCATCTAGAGTTCTGCGTTCCCCAAGATCGGTTCAGGGTAACTCCGCTCAAATCTTCCCCGCTAGAACAAGCTGCCCTGGAGACCGAGGTCCTCGAGCTACTGGACAAAAAAGTCCTGACGAGAGTTCCAGAGGAAGAGGGGGGGAAATGATTCTATTCCCCCCTGTTCTTGGTCCGTAAACCGGACGGCTCATTTAGGGCTATATTTAACCTAAAAGCCCTCAATAAATTCTTGGTCGTACGTCCGTTTAAAATGGAAACTATTAACACCGCAATAAAAATGCTGTTTCAAAACTGCTTCATGGTGGTCCTAGATCTGAAAGACGCTTACTACCATATACCCATATGTCTAGCACACCAACCTTTCCTTAGACTGGCGGTTCAGTTGGAGGGGTCAATCCAGCACTTCCGGTACGCGGCCTTACCCTTCGGGGTGGCAGTTGCGCCCCGAGTATTCACCAAAGTGATGGCAGAGGTGATGGCCCACCTGCGCGAGCTAAACATTCTAGTCGTTCCCTACCTAGATGACCTCCTTATAATAGGCAGTTCAGCCAAGCAATGTTTAGAACAATTACAGAAAACAACGGCGGCTCTAGAGCGGTTGGGATGGCTACTTAATATCAAAAAATCCCGTTTGCAGCCATTAAAAATTCAACAATTTTTAGGCCTAACCCTAGATTCTAAAAAGCAGGAATGCCGTCTGCCCCCAGAGAAGCTGCTGCACCTGCATGGCCGGGTCCTGAACGCTTCCATCAACCCCTCCATGTCCCTCAGGAAAGCCATGTCCCTGTTGGGTTCCCTCTCGTCCTGCATTCCCGCGGTCCAGTGGGCCCAAGTTCATACGAGAAATCTACAGGGCGAAGTTTTATGGTATCAGAGGATTCTTGGGGGTAACTTAGAAGGTCGACTGACCTTATCCAGAAACACAATAGAGTCCCTGGAGTGGTGGCTAGAAAGAAATAATTTGTCTAGAGGGGTCCCTTGGGAGTATAACATTACCCGCGTGGTCACCACGGATGCAAGTCCTTCCGGTTGGGGGGCGCATATGGAGGAAATTCTGGTCCAGGGCCTATGGGAACGGGATCAGATACCAATGTCTTCTAATTTAAAAGAATTGACAGCGGTGGTACACGCAGCTAAAGAGCTCCTTATGTATCTACAGGGCCATCACGTACGAGTTCTCTCGGACAATCGAGTGGTCGTGGCCTATATCAACCACCAAGGCGGAACTCGATCCAAAACTCTGATGAATGTGGAAGGACAGTTGTTCCAGCTAGCAGAGCGGCATTTTTTATCTCTCTCGGCTCTTCACATAAGAGGGAAAGAAAACGTCGCGGCAGATTTCCTAAGCCGCAATCTGTTAAAACAAGGAGAGTGGGCCTTAAACACCTCCATTTTCGTTCAGATCGTGCAGAGATGGGGTCAACCAGAGGTGGATCTATTCGCCACCAAGGAGAACTCGAAAACGAGACAGTTTTGCTCCCTAAATCCCAGGGAGACTCCTCTGGCAGTAGATGCGCTACTGATAAAATGGGACTTCACGCTAGCCTACGCCTTTCCTCCCCTATCTCTACTTCCTCTGGTGTTGAGGAAGATCAGGAAGGACAGGGCAAGGGTCATAGTCATCGCCCCGTTCTGGCCCAGAAGGGCATGGTTCTCGAACCTCAGGATCATGTCGTTAGACGATCCTTGGGTTCTCCCGGACATCCCGGACCTTCTGTCCCAGGGCCCGGTCTTCCACCCTCAGGTGGCTGGCCTACATCTCACGGCGTGGAATTTGAGCGGTCACTGCTAAAAAGTAAAGGCTTCTCCCCAGACCTAATTGACACTCTACTAAAAAGTAGGAAAGTGGTGACAACTAAGATTTACGTCAGAATTTGGAAAAGATTCCTCCAAAGCTCAAATATAAATACTGATGATTCCGTCCCTATAGGCCAGATCTTGGAATTTTTACAAAAAGGGCTGGACCTGGGTCTCTCCACCAGTACCCTCAAAGTACAGGTATCCGCCTTAGGGGCCCTCTTTAGCTGCAACATCGCGGCTAATTACTGGGTCAATAGGTTTATCAAAGCAGCGAGTAGATCCAGACCAATAGTAAAGAATAGACTCACGCCATGGGATTTGAACCTAGTCCTCACAGCTATGACAGAAGTGCCATTTGAACCCATCTCGTCAGCCTCTATTAGGAGCCTGTCCCTCAAGATAGCTTTCCTGATAGCCATAACGTCAGCCCGTAGGGTAAGCGACATTCAGGCATTGTCTAGGCGCCCACCTTTTCTTCAGGTAAAAGAGGATAGGGTAATACTTAGACCTGACCCAGCGTATTTACCAAAAGTAGCCTCCAGCTTTCATAGGTCGCAGGAAATAGTCCTTCCATCCTTCCTCCCTAAACCAACTAATGAGAAAGAGGAGAAGCTACACACTTTTGACGTTAGGAGATGCCTCTTGGAGTATCTAGCGGCTACCGATCCCTGGAAGAAGGACAATGCCCTCTTTGTCTCCTACCAAGGCCCTAGGAAAGGTCTTAGGGTGTCCAAAAGTACACTAGCCAGATGGATTAGAGAAGCAATCTCGCTAGCTTACACCTCAAAAGGTAGAGTAGCTCCGGAGAAATTGAAGGCGCATTCCACCAGAGCCGTGGCGACCTCGTGGGCCGAGAGATCGGAAGTCTCCATCGACCAGATTTGTAAGGCGGCCACTTGGTCCTCTCCGAGCACTTTTTATAGTCATTATAGGCTAGACTTGGGTGCTTCTGCAGACCTCTCCTTCGGTATCAGGGTTCTGCAGGCTGTAGTCCCCCCCTAAAGTAGTGATTACTCTCTGTAATTCTCTCAGGTGGTGCTGTCATGGACGACCGATAAAGTCTTAGTTACTCACCGGTTAACGGTGTTTTTCGGAGTCCATGACAGCACCCGTATATTCCCTCCCTTTAGTTTAAATTTGGGTGTGCACTTCTTCCTCTTGTATGTACACTGGTAAGGAATAGTTGTGTAAAAGTACTGTATATAAATTTTGCCATTAACCATTGTGGTCCTCTTGTGCTCCGTAATCCAACTGATGCGTGGGAGAGGTGCCGCCCTTTTGTATCTGTAGGTTTCCTGTTCCTGAAGGGCGGATCCCCTCTCTCAGGTGGTGCTGTCATGGACTCCGAAAAACACCGTCAACCGGTGAGTAACTAAGACTTTTGCCGGTTCCTCCTCCTTTCACCTTCCCCTTACTGTTGGGGTTCCTCAAGGATCGGTTCTAGGCCCCATCCTCTTCTCCTTGTACACTGCCCCTATTGGTCAAGCAATCAGATTTGGTTTCCAGTACCATCTCTATGCTGATGACACCCAATTATACGCTTCTTCTGACATCACGCCAGCCTTTCTAGAAAACACCGGCGATTGTCTAAACGCTATGTCTAACATCATGTCCTCACTATATCTGAAAATGAACATGTCAAAGACTGAACTCCTTGTGTTTCCTCCCTCTACTAATGTACCTATACCCGACATTGCCATTTCTGTGTGTGGTTCCACTATTACTCCTCAGCAACATGCCCGCTGTCTTGGGGTCATACTTGATTCCGAGCTTTCCTTTGCCCCCCACATTCGATCACTGGCTCGCTCTTGTCATCTGCACCTCAAAAACATTTCTAGAATTCGACCTTTTCTTACATTTGACTCTGCAAAAACTCTTACTGTTTCTCTTATTCATTCTCGTCTCGACTATTGTAACTCTCTTCTAATCAGTCTCCCTCTTACCAAACTTTCCCCTCTCCAATCTGTCTTGAATGCTGCAGCCAGGATCATATTCCTCACCAATCGTTACACTGATGCCTCTACCTTGTGCCAGTCATTACACTGGCTACCTATCCACTCCAGAATTCAGTATAAACTTATTACCCTCACCCACAAAGCACTCCATGGCTCAGCACCACCCTACATCTCCTCCCTTGTTTCATTATACCACTCTACCCGCACCCTCTGTTCTGCTGATGATCTGAGGTTAGCATCCTCAATAATCAGAACCTCCCACTCCCGTCTCCAAGACTTTACACGTGCTGCGCCAATTCTTTGGAATGCACTTCCCAGGTCAATACGATTAGTCCCCAATCACCACAATTTTAAGTGTGCCCTGAAAACGCATTTATTCAGACTGGCCTATCGCCTCAACACATTAACCTAATCTATCCCTGTGTGGCACAGCCAAAAGTTTTACCATAACCAGGTTCCCCGCATCATGTTCCCACATGCTTTATGCATCCATTAGCCCTCTGTGTCAGTACTGTTACACACTTAACATTATGGCTGGTCCAAACAATCAGGTCAATTGTTACCACCCACCTTTCGTGTCTCCCTTTTTCCCTCATAGACTGTAAGCTTGCGAGCAGGGCCCTCATTCCTCTTGGTATCTGTTATGATCTATGTGATTATTGTTATGCTGTAATGTCTATCGTCTGTACAAGTCCCCTCAGAAATGTAAAGTGCTGCGGAATATGTCGGCGCTATAGAAATAAAATTTATTATTATTATGATACAGTATGTTCTGAAATCCTGATTTTTAAATGTCGCGTAATACATCCCACATAAGTAAGATTCCAACTTGTGCTACTAATCAAATAAATGACATTCTTTGAATTGCAATTGATGTACTGTTGTATTTTATAGCGTTTTGCATTATCACTATCCGAAGAGGTGTGTTTTGTGGTGGAATGTGCACATGTCCTACATCTTGCATTGCTGCAATTATAAAAACCTGGATGGTGTAACCAGGTTCTATGTTTTTTGATGGGATTAAAGAAACTCGGGGAAATGATGTTGTCCATAGTAG
Source organism: Dendrobates tinctorius (assembly GCF_039654945.1). Taxonomy (NCBI): domain Eukaryota; kingdom Metazoa; phylum Chordata; class Amphibia; order Anura; family Dendrobatidae; genus Dendrobates; species Dendrobates tinctorius. Next base: position 37,222,868 of record NW_027361825.1, on the reverse strand, counting down.
TAGCTCTTTTGGCTACAATATGGCTTCCAGATGATAGTACAGAGGACAAAATATCATCCTCATACAAGATGGGAATATTTCTCTGAATAATGGATTTTATTGCACTGAACTGCGGACTATATTCAATCGATAAGACAGGTTTCCTATTCAAAGCATCATTAGTAGTCAATTTTAATGCAACCAAATCACACCGCTTCTTTCTCCACACAATCTGCATTGCCCTATCAAGAGTCCATTTGGGATAACCCCTCATTTTCAATTTGTCCCGACATGACTCAATTTCCTGACCTAAAACAGAAATGTGATTACAATTCCTTGTATTTCGTGTGAGCTCGCTGACTGGTTTAGATCTGATCGTGTGTTGAGGGTGGCTGCTAGTGGCATGGAGGATACTATTATATGACAATGGTTTTGAAAAGGTGGAAGTAATGATAGGTTTTCCCACAATACCCTTCATTGACAGATCTAAAAATGATATGGAAGAAAAATAAAAAACATGAGTCAATCATAAATTAAAATGATTGGAATTTAAATATGCAACAAATGCCGGTATGGTAGACAAATCGCCTCTCCATATAAGGAATGTATCATCGATGTATCTGCCATACCAGAAGATGCAGGACAGAAAGGATTATCAATAGAATCAGCGTCGGACTGGAGCACCTTGGGACCACCAGAGAAAATCATTCTTGGGGCCCACTCTTGCTACATAGAAATAAATGCAAGACCACCAATTGTGTGGTAAAACGAGCTAATATCAGGGTATAATATAAGGTAGTACACGTCTTAATTATGTAGCAGTGGTTGGGGTAGCCACCACATAGAATATAAAGTAGTCCCCCTCATAGTGTATAATGCAACCCCCTCATAAGGTATAATGCAGCCCCCCCATAGAATATAATGTAGCACCCTCATATGGTATAATGCAGACCCTCCACAGAATATAATGTAACCCCCTCATAAGGCAGCCCCCCCATAGAATATAATGTACCCCTCTCATAGGGCATAATACAGAAATAGTATGATGTAGACCCCTTAAAGAATATAATGTAGCCCCCTCATAAAGTATAACACAGCCCCCTCATATGGTATAATGCAGTCCTCCACCTCCATTATTGTTCTCCCCCTCCACCCCATCATTGTCCTCATCACCACCTCCATCATTGCCTTCTCACCCACCACCCCTATCATTGCCCTTTCCGCCATCTCCATCATTGCCCTTTCCACCATCTCCATCATTGCCCATTCCACCACCTCCATCATTGTCTCCTCCCCCACCATCATCATTGCTTCCTCCCCCACCACCATTGTCCTTTCCTCCACAACCATCATTGCTTTCTCCCCAACCACCCCATCATTGCCCATTCCATCACCTCCATCAGTGTCTCCCTCTCACACACCACCTCCTCACCTCGCCCCCTGTTTGTTGGTGTTCCTCAAGGCTCTGTCCTAGGACCCCTACTATTCTCCATCTACACCTTTGGCTTGGGACAGCTCATAGAATCCTATGGTTTGCAGTATCACCTCTATGCCGATGACACGCAGATCTACCTATCTGGACCCAACCTCGCCTCCTTACTGACTGAAATCCCACAATGTCTGTCTGCTATCTCAGCCTTCTTCTCTGCACGCTTTCTCAAACTGAACATGGACAAAACAGAATTTATCATCTTTCCCCATCTCACTCTACCCCTCCACCAGACCTATCCATCAATGTCAATGGCTGCTTTCTTTCCCCAGTCCCGCACGCTTGGTGCCTTGGGGTGATCCTCGACTCTGCGCTCTCTTTCAAACCACATATCCAAGCCCTCGCCTCCTCCTGCCGCCTCAAACTCAAAAATATTTCCCGGATCTGCTCATTCCTCAACCACGAAACCACAAAAACACTAGTGTATGCTCTTATCTCCCGCCTCGACTACTGCAACCTCCTACTCTCTGGCCTCCCCTCTAGCACTCTGGCTCCGCTCCAGTCCATCCTACACTCTGCTGCCCGACTAATCCACCTGTCTCCCCGCTCTTCTCCAGCCTCCCCCCTATGCCAGGCCCTTCACTGGCTTCCTATTACCTAGAGGCTCCAATTCAAAACCCTAACCATGACATACAAAGCCATCCACAACCTGTCTCCTCCATACATCTGTGACATGGTCTCTAGGTACCTACCCGCACGAAACCTTCAATCATCTCAAGATCTTCTCTACTCCCCCCTTATCTTTTCTTCCCACAACCGCATACAAGACTTTTCCCGTGCTTCCCCCATACTCTGGAACTCTCTGCCGCAACACATCAGACTCTCACCATCAGCAGAAACCTTCAAGAAGAACCTGAAGACCCACATGTTCCGACAAGCCTACAGCCTGCAAACATCCTCGGTCTACTGAACCACCGCACGACCTGATCTACCCTCTCCTACTGTATCCTCACCCATCCCTGTAGACTGTGAGCCCTTGCGGGCAGGGTCCCCTCTCCTTATGTACTTGTGTGTCCCTTGTCTTACACATGTTTATTATACTTGTCTATATTTCCCCTTTTTACATGTAAAGCGCCATGGAATAAATGGCGCTATATAAATGCATAATAATAATAATTGCCTCCACCTACAACCATCATTGTCCTTTCCACCACAACCATCATTGCCTTCTCCCCCACCACCCCATGATTGCCCATTCCACCATCTCATAATTGCTTCTTCCCTGTTACACCCGGTCCCGGTTCAGACCCTGCACCCGATTCTAGCGCTGCCCTTCAGTTCTGGTCCCTCACCCGCTCCTGCTTCCAAGGCTGCCTCTGTACCTCTGCGAGGTCCCTGTCAGTATCCTCTCTCTCTGTCTGTCCCTCGGAGTCCTGCTGCTGATTCTCTCCCCCACTTCCTGGCACACTGCCAGCAGGCCTCCAGGGAGAATGCTTAGGATGTGCGCCTGCTTCCCTCTGTTCTCTTAAAGGGACAGCGCACATTTTATGAAAATATCAATTAACCAATAGCAGCGCACTGATTACTATTTCTGGCCACTCCACCATAGGGGGAGTGCCGGAGCAACGAGTATCTACTCTTGCTATATCCGGTTCTGCTCCTGTTTTGTCTGCGCTGTTATAGCATTCCATTTGCACTCTGCTTATACTGTTTGTTTCCGCATAATACTAGTGACTAATTGTTCAGCTATCCTGATGTTAAGGGGAGAATATATGGCATGTGAATATATACAAGAATCAAACCTATAAGTTTATATGGACGTTTTGCTGAATATTAGAATCATGTAACTTTAAGATATTTCTGGTTCTCTAATAAGACTTATTTCTGTATTTCTGTATCTACCTAGTCTCATGGAAACTGGGTTAGGCTAGGCCAGAAACAATAATCAGTTGCATAATGATTATATAGTAGATATGGGACATATGAGATCATATGAGAGCAATACTAATTTGCTATTTGGGGTGACTTCTTGCGGGTTTCCCACTGGACATCATCTGGCTAAGATGATGGTGTTTTAGCTGCAGCATAGGTCTATAGGTTTTATTCTAAACGGGTGGAAGGGTAATTTTAATTACCGTGTTGATGTGACTGAGTGATTGCTCTCTCCCTGAAAAGTATGGTTTGGCCAAGTGTAGATTTTTCATCTCTACAAATCAGGCTGGCATATGGATAGGTAAATTGTGAAGTGTTTTGGTGTCACATTCACAGTATTTAATGTCAGTGCCAGTTTTGAATTCATTCTGTCTTTTGTATTGTGTATGATATGCTGGCAGGAGGCATACTAGCATGTGGTTAAAACTTTTTGAATGCATTCTATATATATATTTATATATATATATATATATATATATATATATATACACTCACTGGCCACTTTATTAGGTACACCTGTCCAACTGTGTGTTAAGACTTAATTTCTAATCAGCCAATCACATGGCGGCAACTCAGTGCATTTAGGCATGTAGACATGGTCAAGACAATCTCCTGCAGTTCAAACCGAGCAACAGTATGGGGAAGAAAGGTGATTTGAGTGCCTTTGAACGTGGCATGATTGTTGGTGCCAGAAGGGCTGGTCTGAGAATTTCAGAAACTGCTGATCTACTGGGATTTTCACGCACAACCATCTCTAGGGTTTACAGAGAATGGTCCGAAAAAGAAAAAAAATCCAGTGAGCGGCAGTTCTGTGGCCGGAAATGCCATGTTGATGCCAGAGGTCAGAGGAGAATGGGCAGACTGGTTCGAGCTGATAGAAAGGCAACAGTGACTCAAATTGCCACCCGTTACAACCAAGGTAGGCAGAAGAGCATCTCTGAACGCACAGTGCGTCGAACTTTGAGGCAGATGGGCTACAGCAGCAGAAGACCACACTGGGTACCACTCCTCTCAGCTAAGAACAGGAAACTGAGGCTACAATTTGCACAAGCTCATCGAAATTGGACAGTAGAAGATTGGAAAAACGTTGCCTGGTCTGATGAGTCTCGATTTCTGCTGCGACATTCGGATGGTAGGGTCAGAATTTGGCGTAAACAACATGAAAGCATGGATCCATCCTGCCTTGTAACAACGGTTCAGGCTGGTGGTGGTGGTGTCATGGTGTGGGGAATTTTTTCTGGGCACTCTTTGGGCCCCTTGGTACCAATTGAGCATCGTTGCAACGCCACAGCCTACCTGAGTATTGTTGCTGACCATGTCCATCCCTTTATGACCACAATGTACCCAACATCTGATGGCTACTTTCAGCAGGATAATGCGCCATGTCATAAAGCTCGAATCATCTCAGATTGGTTTCTTGAACATGACAATGAGTTTACTGTACTAAAAATGGCCTCCTCAGTCACCAGATCTCAATCCAATAGAGCATCTTTGGGATGTGGTGGAACGGGAGATTCGCATCAGGGATGTGCAGCCGACAAATCTGCGCCAACTGTGTGATGCCATCATGTCAATATGGTCCAAAATCTCTGAGGAATGCTTCCAGCACCTTGTTGAATCTCTGCCACGAAGAATTGAGGCAGTTCTGAAGGCAAAAGGGGGTCCAACCCCTTACTAGCATGGTGTACCTAATAAAGTGGCCAGTGAGTGTATATATATATATATATATATATATATATATATATATATATATATATATATATATATATATATGTTGTGAAATTAGAGAATTGGTTATACCGGTATTGTTTTATATACTTTATAATTATAGGGTTAGTTTAGTTGTTAAAACTTGTACAGGTAGAGAGAGAATTCCTTGAATGGTAATTGCTTTGATTTGTACAGATATCTCTGTAAGATCCGAGGTCTATTGTTACTTTTTAGTTATTGTTTTACTACTGTCACTACATTTCTCTGTGAGATGGTTTTTTGAAATGTTTTAGAGCGAAAGTGTTGAGGAAGCAGAAATTTTAACAATTTATTAGGTATTTTTAGACTACGCAGTTTCTGGATACACAAGATTTGTGAAATACTCTGGTGATTAGTTGTTGGTTAATTCCCTATATTACTGTGTTCAAGATAGCTAGACATCACTATGTTCACTGAAGACCCCTTTACTCGGACATAAGGAGTACATACAGCTTTTACAGTCACATATCTAACTGTTTATAATCCCGTGAGAATTTGTCTCAAGACGCACACACATGTCCCTCAGACGCATTCAGAATTCAGATGATAGAATGGGTGGGAGTAGTCAGTCGATATCTATAAGACAGATATGACCCATAGTGGAGTGAGGAAAGAAAATGTACGTTAAGAAACCCTCCGATCACGAGGGGAGGAGGATTGGATAAGAAGGAATGGAAGAATGTGTTAATGAGTAGAGAGCAGCGTCCCAGCCTCAGGTATTATGAGGTGTTACAGGACCCTGAAGCATTTTATAAGATGGCAGAGGAAGTTAGGAAAAATGGCATGAGGAAAGGAATATAACAAGATTGCTGAATTTTATGCAAAACAAATATTTACACAGGAAGATGTGTCAGTTGCAATATCTGCATTACATTCATTTATACTTCTTATATACATTCCAGATGACTGGACATGTGCCAGCTGTCAAACGCAGAATGCAGAATATTATGAGACTTGTTCTGACTGTCAGATGACCAATCCAAGTAGTCTTACCCTCTGTCCAACTATTTATATAGACGGCACACCTTATGCTACATCCTGTCCAGCATCCATTATAGTTTTATTAATTAAATGTAGTTTATGAAAAGAATAATGAAGAAAAAGATGAATATGACATGGAGGTATGTAATTAAACAGAACAGGAGAAGACAGGAAATAAATAGCTCAGACTGATAATCTACAGTATTTATCGTTATATGGTGGGGGGGACATAATTAACATCATCATCTTTTAAGCCTCAAAGCTCATACTTTTGTCCACAATCTACTCCACACAAGGACTCCTGGAAATACCAGGAGACAGATGCCCTAGTAAGCAGCTTGCCAGACCCCCATTCTCCAGATGTCATGCAGGGAAAAGGAGAACCTGTGGATAATTTCTTCCATCAATGTAACAAAAAGTTTCTGGATCTCAGATTGAAATGCAAATTAGTCCCCAGTTGGAAGAAGCTTAACACCCACCAACATCGAGCTCCAGATTTTAATAGGGTATTGGCATACTGATTCCACAACCCATGAAAGTACGTATATGTGGCGCCCCTGAGGGTTCAGTCGCCACAGAGGTACAGCACCTCCTCCTGAGGTGTGGTACCCCACCATCCAGGTAAGGTGGAGACACCTGACCACACTCCAACACCTGCACCCCACACCACAAAGTAGTGTAGCAAAGCACCTTCGGTGGCTCCCTGCTTGGAGTGTAGCATAGCACCCCTTGGTGGCTCGCTGCTTGGAACACGAAACGTGCTGGGAGGTGGGTGGAGATTAGTTCGCACCAAAAGAGCGGGAAGAGTTGAGTCAGTCAGTCAGTCTTTCATTCAGTCAGTGAGTGAGGATGTAGAAGGACAGAGAGTGAGAAAGAGAAGATCCCCGGGAGAGGTATGGAAGAAGGAAGTGCTGCAGCAGGCCACAGTGATCTGGGTCTGCTGGCACAGGAAAGAGACAGAGAAAGGAAGCTTGATTCTCCATTGGAAAGAAGGATTAGTACAGAACGTAAGGAGAATAAGATGACTAAGGATCAGGGTTGGAAGAGAGAACCCAATTTTGGTGCCAGCAACAGGATGAAGACACCCAGAGCATCTCCCTTGGAAGCAGCCCAAGCTACCAGCTTCCAGAACCTCAGGAGGGGACTACTAGCCATAATGTTTACCTGAACTAACTGAAACCCAAGAGGGTATTTGCACTGTTGTGCTTTAAAGTTATTTTTGTTTGTGCATCATGTTTTTCCAGTTGTTGCCCAGTTTTGTTGGCGGCGTTTTTCTTGGCTGAACTGTGGAGATCATGGACGCTGAATGATCCAGAACTTTATTATAAATAGTTGCACCTCTTTAGGTGCCCTTTCTTGGTTTTACATAGCCCCTTTTATGGATAAGAGCTACCTCATCATGGAGCATGGCTCCTACCTAAAGGACACTGCAAGAGATCCCGCCTGAGTGGTGTCCAGCACTTACAAGAAGTATTGAAAATTTGATGTGAAGTATTTTATAATGTGCCTTATGACAGTATTAATAGAGAATAGCTTTTATAAAGAATCTAGTTCATAGAATGTTTTAATAAAGAGATGTGAATAAAGATGAAGATTTGAAAAATGCAGGTGGTGAACCAGGCATCAACGGTTGTCGCTTAAGGTTACTAAAAGAAAATAGTAAATGTGAAAGAAAAGAGAAAGCGAAGAAGTGTGTTAATGATGTTACTTGAAGTGATAGTGAGTTATTGTTAAAAGCACTTTTGAATTAGGTACTATAGTAAAGTACAGATATTTAGTAAAAATTGTTTTGCAACATTCAAGAGACAGCGCCTCTCATATTGAGAAGATTAGATAAGAACTGTTTATTAGCATTACAAAAATTTTGTATGTTCCTGTATTTGTCAACTTCTGTTTTCTTGCAGCCCGCGGACATGCTGTTTAACGGGGGGGTATGTGGCGCCCCTGAGGGTTCAGTCGCCACAGAGGTACAGCACCTCCTCCTGAGGTGTGGTACCCCACCATCCAGGTAAGGTGGAGACACCTGACCACACTCCAACACCTGCACCCCACACCACAAAGTAGTGTAGCAAAGCACCTTCGGTGGCTCCCTGCTTGGAGTGTAGCATAGCACCCCTTGGTGGCTCGCTGCTTGGAACACGAAACGTGCTGGGAGGTGGGTGGAGATTAGTTCGCACCAAAAGAGCGGGAAAAGTTGAGTCAGTCAGTCAGTCTTTCATTCAGTCAGTGAGTGAGGATGTAGAAGGACAGAGAGTGAGAAAGAGAAGATCCCCGGGAGAGGTATGGAAGAAGGAAGTGCTACAGCAGGCCACAGTGATCTGGGTCTGCTGGCACAGGAAAGAGACAGAGAAAGGAAGCTTGATTCTCCATTGGAAAGAAGGATTAGTACGGAACGTAAGGAGAATAAGATGACTAAGGATCAGGGTTGGAAGAGAGAACCCAATTTTGGTGCCAGCAACAGGATGAAGACACCCAGAGCATCTCCCTTGGAAGCAGCCCAAGCTACCAGCTTCCAGAACCTCAGGAGGGGACTACTAGCCATAATGTTTACCTGAACTAACTGAAACCCAAGAGGGTATTTGCACTGTTGTGCTTTAAAGTTATTTTTGTTTGTGCATCATGTTTTTCCAGTTGTTGCCCAGTTTTGTTGGCGGCGTTTTTCTTGGCTAAACTGTGGAGATCATGGACGCTGAATGATCCAGAACTTTATTATAAATAGTTGCACCTCTTTAGGTGCCCTTTCTTGGTTTTACATAGCCCCTTTTATGGATAAGAGCTACCTCATCATGGAGCATGGCTCCTACCTAAAGGACACTGCAAGAGATCCCGCCTGAGCGGTGTCCAGCACTTACAAGAAGTATTGAAGATTTGATGTGAAGTATTTTATAATGTGCCTTATGACAGTATTAATAGAGAATAGCTTTTATAAAGAATCTAGTTCATAGAATGTTTTAATAAAGAGATGTGAATAAAGATGAAGATTTGAAAAATGCAGGTGGTGAACCAGGCATCAACGGTTGTCGCTTAAGGTTACTAAAAGAAAATAGTAAATGTGAAAGAAAAGAGAAAGCGAAGAAGTGTGTTAATGATGTTACTTGAAGTGATAGTGAGTTATTGTTAAAAGCACTTTTGAATTAGGTACTATAGTAAAGTACAGATATTTAGTAAAAATTGTTTTGCAACATTCAAGAGACAGCGCCTCTCATATTGAGAAGATTAGATAAGAACTGTTTATTAGCATTACAAAAATTTTGTATGTTCCTGTATTTGTCAACTTCTGTTTTCTTGCAGCCCGCGGACATGCTGTTTAACGGGGGGGTATGTGGCGCCCCTGAGGGTTCAGTCGCCACAGAGGTACAGCACCTCCTCCTGAGGTGTGGTACCCCACCATCCAGGTAAGGTGGAGACACCTGACCACACTCCAACACCTGCACCCCACACCACAAAGTAGTGTAGCAAAGCACCTTCGGTGGCTCCCTGCTTGGAGTGTAGCATAGCACCCCTTGGTGGCTCCCTGCTTGGAGCACGAAATGTGCTGGGAGGTGGGTGGAGTTTATTTGACATAAAAGAGCGGGAAGAGTTGAGTCAGTCAGTCAGTCTTTCATTCAGTCAGTGAGTGAGGCTGTAGAAGGACAGAGAGTGAGAAAGAGAAGATCCCCGGGAGAGGGATGGAAGAAGGAAGTGCTACAGCAGGCCACAGTGATCTGGGTCTGCTGGCACAGGAAAGAGACAGAGAAAGGAAGCTTGATTCTCCATTGGAAAGAAGGATTAGTACGGAACTTAAGGAGAATAGGAGGACTAAGGATCAGGGTTGGAAGAGAGAACCCTTCCCAAGTTCTAAGTGCAAGGCCGGGGTCCGGTCCCCGAGGTTGTATGGATACTAATGGTCCTGCAGCAGACATCGGAGGAATAGAAGTAGTGACCACTTTATTCCCACACAAGACTTGGGGGCACAACAGCAACGATAGTGAGCCGGGACTAGGTAGTAAGGAGTTCCCGAAGCAGGCTACAGCTGTCTGCCGTACAAGTAGAGTTCATAGGAACATCTGACAGGAGGAACTCCAGTGTAACTCAGTACTGTGAGTACTTCACTCAAAGGCGCTATAAGAGGAGACGTTCAGAAAAGGCACATATGTTGGCGGAGTGTTGGAAGGGAGTACTTCATCTTGCCTGGAAGTTGGTTGAGCTCCTGTCCTGGAGGACACAGCACCGAGGCGGGCACCTGTGTGCACAGCAGACTGTGAGTAAAGCTTTGGAACTACATGCCCTTGTCTCCTCCACTTATTCCTGCACCAATGCGCCAGCACGGCTACATCTCTTGCGCCCGACACTACACCATCTAAGTGTCACTTCACCTACTCTGCCCTGGGACTACAGCCCTGCCTGTGGAGGGCTATAACATCATTGCTGCACCACACCATCTGTCCCAGAGGATCTGTCTGCAGCGTCGGCTTACATCTTCATTGCCGAACACCACAGGTGGCGTCACAAATCACTTATAAACTTTCCCCTTTTTACAATGGGCGCCCAGGGCCACGGGCCGGGTCCCAGCTGCCGTGATATCTCCCATTGAAGCTCATCGGGCCCGATACCGAGTACCCCACAGCCCTGGGAGGGCGACCCATATACTCTTACAGCCCCCCCCCACAAAAATACAATAGAGAAGCAACATCTTTCACCCAGACAGAGGTTGAGGATACTCAGCTCAAATTCCTGGTGGGTCCCGATGCAATCAGAAGTGTAATCAGGGATATTGATCTATTTGCTGAAGAAGTATGCAGCATTTCTTTTTTTTCAGGACACACCTATAGATGATGTGGGCATTGACCTAATGGCACTGATCCCAGACTCAATATTGGCAGGCTGAAAATCCAGTTTGTAAAGATAGGGCCAAAGCCAGAAGCCCTGCTACCAAGGAAATTGCAATACTCATTTTTCATTTCACAATCTGCAATTATTTTTTAGCAAGTTCTGCATGATACATGATTTGTGTGCTGTCAATGAAGTTATAGTACTGGACACATCCATGGTGCCAAACCCACACACTGTTTTTTTATCAATTCTATTTATTTTTCTATGGTTCACAGTGATTGACCTGGCCAATGCTTTTTTCAGTTTATTTCTACATGCTGCAAGCCAGTACCTGTTTGTTTTCACACATGGGGGCCAGCAATATACTTGGACTATGATGCCTCAAGGGGCACAGTATAGCCCCTTCTATGTTCACCTGAGCCATGACCATGGTCCTGAAGCCCTGGAAGAGGACACATCCCACTGCCACTGTTTTTACAATATATATATATAGATGACCTCTTCCCCTGACTGAAGACAGCCAAGCCAATACTGCTTTCCTATATATGCAATTTTTTTTATAATTATTTTAAGGTTAACTAAAGAAGGCATCAATGGGTTTTATATGCTAGATTGCAATCACATTTCCACAGCTCTAGGACTTCCAGGCTATACCGAACTATTTTGTCTGTTTGCCATGAAGAAACCTAACCATGCAACTGGAGTCCTGACACAGCTTCACGGAGGAAGACAACGCCCTCCTGGCTACTACTCTCCAAGAATTGACCCGGTGGCTCATGGAGTCCCAACCTGCATGAGAGCCGTGTTTGCAACCCACATGTGCTGGACAAAGCTTCTGATATTTTTATGGGTCGCCAATTGAAGATCCTGGCCCAAAGCACCTGTCTGCAATGCCCTACTCTGCTCCCGGACAATGTCACCATCTCCAGATGTGCTGTCCAGCTACTCTTCTATCTCTGCCAAGGGGGAAGGAAGATGGAGGATGAAAACCACATCTCTGACACATTAGTGGAAGATGTAGTCGACTCTGAAATGGCTCAACGTGATTGTCACCTCGAAGAGCCTGACCTGACGCAGACCAAGAAGGCCGTTCGCACACTGGTATAGCAGTAGCCAGAGAAGATACATGCTGCCAGCAAAACCACTGCCTACATCCAAAGGCAGGTCTGCGGGCCTTGACAGAAGCATACAAGAGGTCCACTCAACATAAAGCTATCAAGACCAATCTGGAGGGATAGAGACTTCATCACGTCCAATGGAACGCCTGTCAGACATCACAAAGCCATACAAGAATTAATGGAGTCCTTGTTGATGCCAGGAAGAGTTGCGGTGGTAAAAGTAGAAGCACATACTGGAGACACTTCAAGGGAAGCAGTGGGCAACAGACTAGCTGAAGTAACAGCAAAAGAAGCAGCAGTAATACTGCTTGACACAGAAACAGAGGAAAAGGGATAACCCTGGAAAAAGATGTTCTGACATTCCAGAAACAAGTATCCAAGGAAGAAAAGAAGAAATGGACCTAAGATGAAGTTACACAGGATGAAATACGCCTAAGGATGAACAAGGAAAATTTAAGGCCTCAAACAAAACTCTACATACTTGATGCTATACAGGAAACGGGAGTCATAGCATAAGAGTTTAGTCTTTCCCTTGGGTCACACACACGCACAAATACACACACACACTAGCAGGTCCAACAAAACTCAGCCCTATAAGGTCCTACTTGTAGATATTCACAGTTTAGGATTATATTTTGTTCATTATAATTGTTTATATGCAGACTAAGTTTAAAAACATGTGACTAAAATATATTTTCGAGTCTTTTCATCCATCCCAGATCCTAAGGTCCTAGGAACCAACCAGATCCTGCCAGATGACTGAGTTCTCATGACCAAGAGGTTCAACAGATGTACCCTTGAACCTAGAGATGACAGCCCATTCCAAGTCCTGTCAACTATCACAGCAGTCCATGGGTCCACGCTTCCCACTGCAAGGAGATGCCGGATCCAGAGTCCAGTGGTGGCTGCCACTCTTCATCCGTCTGGCACTTATCCTTTTCCTAGCTCAAGGGATAGTCAGTCACCAAGGAAGGGGTAGTCATTCATGAGAAGGGTATACTGACATTCTGGTATAATGTCTCCACCCCAAGAGTAACATATCAATTTGACTACTGTCTCACAATAAGAATGTCCAGGCCCTATGGCACAGTTTGACATCTGGTTAAGTACACAATTCATCTGTGTCACTACTGTTGAAATAGGGGAAGGTTCAAACTGTGAGGATTGGTCACTTGTTGGGTGGCACACTGGTGAAAGGGACTGGAGACATCAACCAGCTCAGGCCCTACAATTCAGGGACAAATGGGGAATAAGCCTATTAAGCTGCATGACTCTGTCCAAAGCCCCTTTTAAAGGCCAGAGAGCCCTTCCAGGCCTACCCTTCCCTGCCACCCACTGCCCCAAGAAGGGATGTATAGTTCTGTAACTCACCATTGAGAACCCCTCAGAGAATAACGTCGAGAACAAGACAGCAGTTGTGTTTAAACCCACCATCCCCGTAAAGAAGAATGCAAAGTGGATAAACTACCTATACTATAATCAACAACGGTTTATAAAATATACTGGGGATGCCATAAAGGCAATTATTGACCCATTAAGTTTGCATTAGTTTTTTTATATGCTTTGATCATATTTGCCTTAATTCTATGTTGCATAGCTCCATGCGTTAAGAAAATGATGACGATGACCATGGAAACCACAGTAATGACCATGCATGCAGACTTTGAAGATCCTCTGTATGAAAGATGCTTCTATGAACCCATGAGAAGAATGCCATGTCCACATCCCCTGAATATGTCTGCCTGAAGAACACCTGCGAGGGAGAAACTAGGATCTGACTTCCTCCTGTGCAAAGTCCGTTAGGAGGGGGTCCATCTACTAGAGATGGGTCATCTCGTATACACGGTGAAGATTAGTTAGGTTCCAGCACTGTTGAGATATGGAGGCCGGGAGGACAGATCGATAGGTTCGACGAGATTAGGATTTTGATTTTGCATATTTCCAAAGAAGGGACTGTTAAGGGGAGAATATATGGCATATGAATATATACAAGAATCAAACCTATAAGTTTATATGGACGTTTTGCTGAATATTAGAATCATGTAGCTTTAAGATATTTCTGGTTCGCTAAGACTTATTTCTGTATTTCTGTATCCACCTAGTCTCATCGAAACTGGGTTAGGCTAGGCCAGAAACAATAATCAGTTGCATAATGATTATATAGTAGATATGGGACATATGAGATCAATACTAATTTGCTATTTGGGGTAAACAGTAATTTGGAAAAGAACCCATGATGTAATACAATGAGACAGCTCGATTTCTGTTATAAAAGCTGTACATCTCTGATTAAAGGTAGGGAAGAATCATTTGACATGATATACCTTGTCTTGTGTATTCTTTTCTCCGGGCACGTATAATCTCTGCCAGAGATCCAATTCGGCCACAGACAATTAAGATGACGACACACGCATTTTGTGTGCCATATCACTAAGACGACACCTGTACCTATATAATCAAGTGCCATCCCATTCCGCCACTCGCAATCCGTACCCCTGGACGACGCTAAAGTTGCTGGAGCCAGCTTCCTCCCATCTACCCAGAATCTGACTACCCTCGCCAGAGCCAACTTCATCTCTCATACCCAGTGTCCGCCGGTCAGCTCCACTATATCTGTAATATCTGCTTACTCGTTTGTCCCGCTGGGACAGCTGCCACGTGTCCGGGGTCTAACTGGAGGTAGCAACTGTGTCCCCCAGGTATTCCACTCTGGTCCTGTTTGAGGGATCTTACTACGGATACCTGGGGCTCACTAGTTACGCCCCCTTCGGAGCCCCCCGGAACGAGGTCCCGAGGTTCCACTCAAAAAATAAAAAACGAATGTGAACTTCATCACCTGTGCCTCCGCTTCCATTCGTTACACTCTCTCATCACCCCCATCGTCCTTTCCACCACCAACAACATTGCCTTCTCCCCCACAACCCTATCACTGCTCTCTACATCACCCACATCAATGCCAATCTCCAATACACTCAGACAGCAACACTCTCACACACACAGCACCACACACACACAGCACCGAACCACTCTCACACACACACAGGCAGACAGACACACAGCACCACTCACCTCTCCGCACGTTCCCCGCACCTGCAGCACATCCTGGCAGCTTTCTCTCTGAAACAACCACGCTGAACGATGATGTCATTTAGCTGCGCTGTGTCAGACAGGAAGTGTCGGGCAGGAAGCAGGACGGCATTGGATCCCTGCAGCTACACTCTGATGCCAAGCAAATGCCCGACAAATACCCTCAGGGTTAGCTGCCCTGTAGGACCCTCCTCCGGGGTTCATCACATGCGGTATGTCCGCTCCTGTGGGCAGTGTTAGCCTCAGTCTGCGGCTAACACTGCCTGCTATTAAAGTGAAATGGTATTCAATCCTCTCCACGCCCATGGAGGCATGGGGAAGTGTGAATATTATTTTCACTTTAGCAGCGGGGACAGGCTCCTGCCTCCAGCTGCTGCTCCGCTGGCATTGGGAGGGCCCCCTGACTCAGGGGCCACATAGCAGCTGGGTGTGCTACTACTAGCAACACATCTCTGGCTGGGGATGCCTGGAGCAGTGGGGACCCTAGGCAGCTGCTGGCCAGCAGGTGTCAGTGTCTGGGCCCACCGGAGAACCCTCCGGTGGGCCAGTCCGACCCTGAATAGAATATAGAAACAATTCCTCCCAATAGGAAATGACCAAATTGGCAAAAGAAGTTGAATGTTTACCACCCATTGATACTCCGTTACACTGAAAGTAGTAATTCTGGTCAAAACAAAAATAGTTATGATTCATCAAAAAATACAAAACTTGAACAATTAATTGGCAAAGATCAGGAGTATAGTCACTATACTTATTAAGATGGAATTCTATGGCCAAAATTGTCAAATCCTGAGGCCATAGCTGCTACAATTGCCCATGTAATCTGCATTTTATCATGACTCCTTTTTATATTTAATACAATAAATTTTGTATTTATTGGAATCTGGAGCATTCCTTCTCTTTGTATTGTTTGCATGTGAGACTACACGGGTTCCATGCTTCCGCACACCACAAGCTGCTAGAGGTGAGCTGTTTTTTTCTTCTTTGATTGTCATGGATCTGATGACAGATCTGCTGTGTACCTCTGCATAGAAATTATGTTTTACATTTTTTTAGACTTTGATACATGAATTAATTAAAATACAGATGCATCATGGAGACACGCAAAGGTCGCATCCAGCCTATATTACTGGTATGGCCACTCCACTAAGAGAAAAATCTTACATTTGGATAATACAGCCTATATTACTGGGATGGAAACGCTCACTAAAGAAAAATCTAAAATTTGGATTACGCTGGAAACTGTATATCAATGGCTCTAAAAATGAATGAAGGAATGAAGATTGCAGACTGAAAGTTACTGCCGTAAGATAACTAGAGGTCCATAACCTCTAAATATAACCTTCTCACAAGTATAACCAGTACATGACCTATTTCCTCATAGATTTGCTCTTTGTCATTTCCACTCCAATAAGATGTATTCTCATCTAATTAAACCATAGACATTTGTCTCACTTCTTGTCGCGGGCAGGCTAACACCTCTCCAGGTAGGCAGCACATCAGTAAGTCTATTCCTAATTCCTGTATATAATGTATCTCTACAGTGTGTGAACTATAGAATGACCCGTTCTCATGATTCAGACATTTACTGAATGTATGGACTGTATAGTGGATTATTGCATTCAAAGCAGCTACATTGTAGATGACTCCTAGATTTTATCACTTCATTATGGGGGGTTAGGTAATCCGCTATAATATCATAATAATCGCATCTATACAAGAAGTTAGTTCTCTGTGACTCCTACACATAGTTCTGCAGCATTTTTGACTCTGCTTGTAAACACGGTTCACCGGTGTCGGACTTCTGTACCATTGTTCCCCAGTAACATTGACTGTGGGGTCCACTGTTTAGCTACATGCACATATTACATTCCCTTCTTTCACAAATTAACCTATGCTTCTATATAGTAATATACTGGGCAGTTTGTTAAATGAATGATGAGATGCTGTTACATAGTGAATTGCGTCAACTATTGCTTATATAGTGGGACGGGGGGCCGTAAGAGAATTCTCCTGTTTTCTTGAGCCCCACTCCAAGTCTGCTGTTCATTCAGGACCCCTTCTCTCTATTAACTAAAGCTCAATGGAATTTCTAACATGTCCTTTGGCATAGCGTAACAATGTACATCCTTTAAAACCAATGATTTAATGAAAATTTGCGTTTGGTTTCATGCACATGAATTGGCGCATTTTGGGTCATAATACAGTGCACAAAACTAGACGAGCAAAAAAGGTTTACCGGACTCGGATCCAGCATCTACATCAGTGATCCTCAGCTGCTGGACCAAAGATCAGAGAATTTCCTCCTTCCTGACAGCATCTTACATAGTTACATAGATTGAAAAAAGACACAGGTCCATCAAGTTCAACCTTTCTCTACCAGTTATACATTTTCAACAACTAGATAATTAATAACCCACAGTGCCATTTGTCATAAGAAAAGCATCCAGCTCTTTTCTAAATGCTGTTACAGAATCTGCCATTACCACTTGAGGTCGAGCAATCCACAGACTGACTACTCTAAGGCTGTGTTCACACACAGCGGTTTTTTAGCGGTTTTCACTATAAAACCGCTATAAAACCGCTAAAAATAAGCTTCCCAGTCATTTCTATGCATTTTGCACTTTTTGTGCACATTGATGCGTTTTTGACCGCGAAAAAAACGCATTGCGGTAAAAAAATGCAGCATGCTCATTAATTTTGCGTTTCTGGCTAGTTCAATGCGCTTTGAAAACACGCGGAAAAAAACGTGCAAAAAAAAGCGCGGTTTCTGGGAAGGGAGTCAGGTTTTCTAGCAGAAATTTTCTGCTACGTGTGCACTTAGCCTAACCGTAAAGACCCCTTTACTATTTAGAAACACATGTAATGGGTAATCCCAGGTCCTTTATAGGATCCGTGGAAGAAACAGGTCACGTGTTAGTCATTTGTATTGTCAGACATGTATTTATACATATAAAGGAGATCAGCTCTGAGACGTCTTTTTTTACAAGCTAAACAAGCCCCACTTTTCTAACCTTTCATTATAGGACAAGCTTTCCATTCCATGTAATAATAATAATAATAATAATCTTTATTTTTATATAGCGCTAACATATTCCGCAGCGCTTTACAGTTTGCACACATTATCATCATTTTTTGCCACCTTTGAACTGACTATAAAATGTGAAGCACAAAACTGGATCCCATATTCTAGATGTGGCCTTACAAATGATTCATAGAGGAGTAATACTACATTTGGATCACAGGATTTTATCTCTTTTCATACACCCTGAAATCTTGTTTGCTTTTGCAGCTGCTGCTTGACATTGAGTGTTGCTGCTCAGCTTACTTGTAACCAGAATACCCAAGTCCTTCTCCTGTTCTGTAGTCCCAAGTATGGTCCCATTTAATGTATATGCAGCAATAGGATTACTCCGCCCTAGGTGCATTACTGTACATTTATCTACATTAAACCTCATATGCCAAGTGTTTGCCCATTCAGACATCTTACCTAGAGTGTTCTGTAAAATTGTACTGTCAAGGTCAGATTTTATTATCTTAAATAGTTTTATGTTATTAGCAAAGACTGACACTTTACTATCAATCCCATCCACAAGGTCATTAAAAAAGAGAATAAAAATAATTGGTCCAAATACTGATCCTTGTGGTCCCCACCATTGGTCATTATGATCAAGGTCGGACTGGAGCACCGAGACACCGGACAATTCTCCAGTGTGCCCGGGTCCTCGGCAGGCCCCTGAGCAGGACATAGAGAGAGCCCGCTGTTTTCAACTGAATGTGCGTCCGAGGACAGGTAAGGAAAGATTTTTTTTTTCTTCTTCTTTGGATGCGGCATGATGTGGGGCCATGGCATGGGACCAAGGGCATGGGACCAGGGGCATGGGGCCAGCACAAGGGACATGATGGATACGTTTTTTAACATTGAAGTCTATGGACAATGGATTTGTTAATTAGTAATCAATTGTCTCCCATTTCTAACATACAGCAATTAAAAAATAGATCCATTAGATATAGAAAAATAAGGGATGGCTAATTAACGGATCCATTGTCCATAGACTTCAATGTTAAATATACAGATCCAGCAGAAATCAATTTATGTATGTCATCGGTGCGACACAATGCACATATGACATCGCACCAGTCCTACTAATAAGAAGAATGTAATCAAAATGGAGATGACAGCACTCCTGTGAATGGTGCCCAAGTACACACGTGGCCAAAATTGTTGGTACCCCTCGATTAATGACAGAAAAACTCAAAATGGTGACAGAAATAACTTGAATCTGGCAAAAGTAAAAATAAATAACAAAATCTATGGAAATGAAGAAATGAAAGTCAGACATTGCTTTTCAACCATGCGTCCACAGAATATTAAAAAAATAAAACTCATGAAATAGGCCTGGACAGAAATGATGGTACCTCTGAAAATAATGTGACAAAAGGGACATGTTAAATCACGGTGTGTCCACTAATTAGCATCACAGGTGTCTACAATCTTGGAATCAGTGAGTGGGCCTGTATAGAGGGCTACAGATACTCACTGTGCTGTTTGGTGACATGGTGTGTATCACACTCAACATGGACCAGAGGAAGCAAAGGAAAGAGTTGTCTCAGGAGATTAGAAAGAAAATTATAGACAAACATGTAAAAGTTAAAGTTATAAGCCCATCTCCAAGCAGCTTGATGTTCCTGTGACTACAGTTGCACATATTATTCAGAAATTTAAGCTCCATGGGACTGTAGCCAACCTCCCTGGATGTGGCCACAGGAGGAAAATTGATGATAAAGAGGCGGATAATACAACTGGTAACAAATGAGCCCAGAGTAACTTCTAAACAGATTAACCCCTTCACCCCCAAGGGTGGTTTGCACGTTCATGACCGGGCCAATTTTTACAATTCTGACCACTGTCCCTTTATGAGGTTATAACTCTGGAACGCTTCCATGGATCCCGGTGATTCTGACAATGTTTTCTCGTGACATATTGTACTTCATGTTAGTGGTAAAATTTCATTCAAATAACTTGCGTTTATTTGTGAAAAAAACGGAAATTTGGCAAAAATTTTGAAAATTTCGCAATTTTCCAACTTTGAATTTTTATGCCCTTAAATCACAGAGATATGGCACACAAAAAACTTGATAACTAACATTTCCCACATGTTTACTTTACATCAGCACAATTTTGGAACCAAAATTTTTTTTTGTTAGGAAGTTATAAGGGTTAAAAGTTGACCAGCGATTTCTCATTTTTACAACACCATTTTATTTTTAGGACCACATCACATTTGAAGCCACTTTGAGGGGTCTATATGATAGAAAATACCCAAAAGTGACACCATTCTAAAAACTGCACCCCTTAAGGTGCTCAAAACCACATTCAAGAAGTTTATTAACCCTTTAGGTGCGTCACAGGAATTATTTTGAATATTTAAAAAAAAATGAACATCTAACTTTTTTTCACAAAAAAAATACTTCAGGTTCAATTTTTTTTATTTTACCAAGGGTAACAGGAGAAATTGGACTGCAAAAGTAATTGTGCAATTTGTCCTGAGTACGCTGATACCTGATTTGTGGGGGGGAACGACTGTTTCGGCGCATGGCAGAGCTCAGAATGGAAGGAGCGCCGTTTGACTTTTTCAATGCAAAATTGGCTGGAATTCAGATCGGACGCCATGTCACGTTTGGAGAGTCCCTGATGTACCTAAACAGTGGAAACCCCCTACAAGTGACCCCATTTTGGGAACTAGACCCCCCAAGGAACTTATCTAGATATGTGGTGAGAACTTTGAACCCACAAGGGCTTTACAGAAGTTTATAACGTACAGCGGTACAATTAAAAAATCATATTTTTTCCACAAAAATGATCTTTTCACCCCAATTTTTATTTTCCCAAGGGTAACAGCACCCTAAAAGTTATTGTGCAATTTGTCCTGAGTACGCTGATACCCCACATGTGGGGGTAAACCACTATTTGGGCGCATGGCAGAGCTCGGAAGGGAAGCAACGCCATTTGACGTTTTTGGCTGGAATTGAGATCGGACACCATGTCGCGATTGGAAAACCCCTGATGTACCTAAACAGTGGAAACCCCCCACAAATGACACCATTTTGGAAACTAGACCCCCTAAGGAACTTATCTAGATATGTGGTGAGAACTTTGAACCCACAAGGGCTTTACAGAAGTTTATAACGTACAGCGGTACAATTAAAAAATCATATTTTTTCCACAAAAATGATCTTTTCACCCCAATTTTTATTTTCCCAAGGGTAACAGCACCCTAAAAGTTATTGTGCAATTTGTCCTGAGTACGCTGATACCCCACATGTGGGGGTAAACCACTATTTGGGCGCATGGCAGAGCTCGGAAGGGAAGCAACGCCATTTGACGTTTTTGGCTGGAATTGAGATCGGACACCAAGTCGCGATTGGAAACCCCCCACAAGTGACACCATTTTGGAAACTAGACCCCCTAAGGAACTTATCTAGATGTGTGGTGAGAACTTTGAACCCCCAAGGGCTTCACAGAAGTTTATAACATAAAGCCGTACAATTAAAAAATCATATTTTTTCCACAAAAATGATCTTTTCACCCTCAATTCTTATTTTTCCAAGGGTAACAGCACCCTAAAAGTTATTGTGCAATTTGTCCTGAGTACGCTGATACCCCACATGTGGGGGTAAACCACTATTTGGGCGCATGGCAGAGCTCGGAAGGGAAGCAGCGCCATTTGATGTTTTGGGCTGGAATTGAGATCGGACACCATGTCGCGATTGGAAAACCCCTGATGTACCTAAACAGTGGAAACCCCCCACAAATGACACCATTTTGGAAACTAGACCCCCCAAGGAACTTATCTAGATGTGTGGTGAGCACTTTGAACCCCCCAGTGCTTCACAGAAGTTTATAACGCCCGGGCGTGAAAATAAAAAATTCGTATTTTTTCCACAAACATGATCTTTTAGTCACCATTTTTTTTATTTTCCCAAGGGTAATAGGAGAAATTGGACCCCAAAAGTTGTTGTCCAATTTGTCCTGAGTATGCTGATACCCCATATGTGGGAGAAAACTACTGTATGGGAACACGTCGGGGCTCGGAAGGGAAGTAGTGACGTTTTGGAATGCAGACATTGATGGAATGGTCTGCGGGTGTCATGTTGCCTTTGGAGAGCCCCTAATGCACCTAAACAGTGGAAACCCCCCACAAATGACCCCATTTTGAAAACTAGACCCCCTAAGGAACTTATCTAGATGTGAGGTGAGCACTTTGAACCCCCAAGGGCTTCACAGAAGTTTATAATGCCAGGGCATGAAAATTAAAAAATCGTATTTTTTCCACAAACATGATCAATTAGTCCCCAATTTTTTTATTTTCCCAAGGGTAACAGGAGAAATTGAACCCCAAAAGTTGTTGTCCAATTTGTCCTGAGTACGCTGACACCCCATATGTGGGAGAAAACTACTGTATGGACACACGTCAGGGCTCGGAAGGGAAGTAGTGACGTTTTGGAATGCAGACTTTCATGGAATGGTCTGCGGGTGTCATGTTGCCTTTGGAGAGCCCCTAATGTACCTAAACAGTGGAAACACCCACAAATGACCCCATTTTGGAAACGAGAACCCCTAAGGAACTTATCTAGATGTGTGGTGAGCACTTTAAACCCCCAAGGGCTTCACAGAAGTTTATAATGCCCGGGCATGAAAATAAAAAAATCGTATTTTTTCCACAAACATGATCAATTAGTCCCCAATTTTTTCATTTTCCCAAGGGTAACAGGAGAAATTGGACCGCAAAAGTTGTTGTCCAATTTGTCCTGAGTATGCTGACACCCCATATGTGGGAGAAAACTACTGTATGGACACACGTCGGGGCTCGGAAGGGAAGCAGTGCCATTTTGGAATGCAGACTTTGATGGAATGGTCTGCAGGTGTCATGTGCGTTTGGAGAGCCCCTGATGTACCTAAACTATTGAAACTCCCAACAAGTGACCCCATTTTGGACACTAGACCTCCCCACGGAACTTATCTAGATGTGTGGTGAGCACTTTGAACCCCCAAGTGCTTCACAGAAGTTTATAACGCTCGGACGTGAAAATAAAAAAATCATTTTTTTCCACAAAAATGATATTTTTGTCCCCAATTTTTTATTTTCCTAAGGGTAACAGGAGAAATTGGACCCCAAAAATTGTTTTGCAATTTGTCCTGAGTAGGCTGATACCCTACATGTGGGGGTAAAACACTGTTTGGGCGCATGGCAGAGCTTGGAAGGGAAGGAGCACCATATGACTTTTTCAACTCAGAATTGGCTGGAATTGAGATCAGACGCAATGTTGCATTTGGAGACCCCCTGATGTGCCCAAACAGTGGAAACCCCCAATTCTAACTCCAACCCGAACCCCAACACACCCCTAACCCTAATCTCAGCCCTAACCCAAGCCCTAACCCTAGCCCTAACCCTAACCCTAGCCCTAATCCTAACCCTAACCCTAACCCTAGCCCTAACCCTAGCCCTAACCCTAACCCTAGCCCTAACGCTAACCCTAGCCCTAATGGAAAAATGGAAATAAATACATTTTTTTAATTTTATTATTTTTCCCTAACTAAGGGGGTGATAACGGGGGGTTTGATTTACTATTTATGGCGGTTTTTATTTTTGGCAGCTGTCGCACGCTAAAAGACGCTTTTTATTGTAAAAATAGTTTTTGCATCACCACATATTGAGAGCTATAATTTTTCCGTATTTTGACACACCGAGTCATGTGAGGTCTTATTTTTTGCGGGACGAGTTGACGTTTTTATTGGTACCATTTTCGGGCACGTGACATTTTTTGATTGCTTTTTATTCCGATTTTTGTGACGCAGAATGAACAAAAACCAGCGTTTCATGAATTTCTTTTGGGGGAGTGCATTTACAACGTTCCGCGTGCGGTAAAATTGATAAAGCGGTTTTATTCTTCGGGTCAGTACGGTTACAGCGATACCTCACTTAGGTAACTTTTTATGTTTTGTCGGTTTTATGCAATGAAAACTATTTTATATAAAAAATAATTATTTTTGCATCGCTTTATTCTGCGAGCTATAACTTTTTTACTTTTTCGCTGATGATGCTGTGTGGCGGCTCTTTTTTTGCGGGACAAGATGACGTTTTCAGCGGTACCATGGATATTTATATGCGTCTTTTTGATCGCGCGTTATTACACTTTTTGTTTGGCGGTATGATAATAAATCATTATTTTTTGCTTCGTTTTTTATTTTTATTTTTTAAGAGGTTCGCTAAAGGGGTTAACTAATGGGACAGTTTTATAGGGCGGGTCGTTACGGACGCGGCGATACCTAATATGTGTACTTTTAATGTTTTGGGGTTTTTTTTATTTTCAAAAAATGAATTTATTGGGGAATATTTTTTTTTTTTTTACTAATTTATTTGGCGATTTTTTTTAAATTATTTTTACACTTTTTTTTAATTTTTTTTTTACTTTATTACATAGTCCCAGGTGGGACATCACTGTCCTGTGACAGATCGCTGATCTGTCACATCACAGATCACTGTGACAGATCAGCAATCTGTCACAGGCAGTGCACAAGGCTTCCTCATGCCTGCGCTTTGCAGGCACTGAGGAAGCCAGCTTCCTCCAGGCCCCCGAAGGCCCCCGTCGCCATCTTGGATCCGGGGGCCTGGAGGAAAGGAGTCCCCCGCAGCAGCGCTGCACATTGCGCTGCCGTGGGGGGCTCAGGGAAGCACGGAGGGAGCCCCCTCCCTGCCGATGCTTCCCTTTAACTCCCGGTACACCGCGATCATGTTTGATCGCGGTGTGCAAGGGGTTAACGTGTCGGGGGCGGTCTGTGACCGCCCCTGACACATAGTGCCGGGTGTCAGCTGTGATAATCAGCTGACACCCGGCCGCGATCAGCGGCGCTCACCACGTGGGCGCCGCTGATCGCGCTAGACGTACTATCCCGTCCATGGGCATAGGGGCCCGGGTCCCATGGACGGGATAGTACGTCTGATGTCAGGAAGGGGTTAAAGATGAACGTCAAGCTCAAGGAACATCAGTGTCAGATCACACCATCCGTCGTTGTATGATCCAAAGTGGATTTCATGGGAGACAACCAAGGAGGACACCATTGTTGAAAAAAAATCATAAAAAAGACAGACTGGAATTTGCCAAACTACATGATGACAAACCACAAAGCTTCTGGGAGAATGTCCTATGGACAGATGAGACAAAAATGAAACTTTTTGGCAAGGCACATCAGCTCTATGTTCACAGATGGAAAAATGAAGTATATCTAGAAAAGAACACTGTCCCTACTGTGAAACATGGAGGAGGCTCTGTTATCTTCTGAGGCTGCTTTGCTGCATCTGGCACAGGGTGGATAGAATCTTTGCAGGGTACAATGAAATCTCAAGACTATCAAGAGATTCTAGAGAGAAATGTGCTACCCAGTGTCAGAAAGCTTGGTCACAGTCGCAGATCATGGGTCTTGCAACAGCATAATGACCCAAAACACACAGTTAAAAACACCCAACAATAGCTAAGAGGAAAACATTGGACTATTCTGAAGTGGCCTTCTATGAGCCCTGACCCAAATCTATTGAGCATCTTTGGAAAGAGCTGAAACATGCCGTCTGGAAAAGGCAACCTTCAAACATGAGACAACTGGAGCAGTTTGCTCTTGAGGAGTGGGCCAAAATACCTGTCGAGAGGTGCAGAAGTCTCATTGACAGTTACAGGAATCGTTTGTTTGCAGTGATTGCCTCAAAAGGTTGTGCAACAAAATATTAAGTTAAGGTACCATAATTTCTGTCCAGGCCTACTTCATGAGTTTTATTTTTTTTTTAATTCTGTGGAAGAATGGTTGAAAAGCAATGTCTGATGTTCATTTGTTCATTTTCATACATTTTTTATTTATTAATACTTTTGTCAGATTCAAGTTGTTTCTGTAACCATTGTGGGTTTTCCTGTCATTAAATGACGGGTACCAACAATTTTGACCATGTGTGTAGGATCCTATCCTATATAAATGTGGTAGAAAACTTGGCACTCAGGAAAATGTTGTAAGAAGTTTTCTACAAGTTTAACTAATCAGAAGAGGCACCAGGGATGACTCAGGAAGGAGGAAGTTCTCAGGGCTCCGGTCCAGCAACCGCACACTACTGACATGGTTGCGGGACCGGGGTCCTGCAAATATTTTCGTTTAACTCTGCACAAAACGGAACCTTAGGATGTGTCTTATTGAGACCACTTGGTTCTTAGTGAGGTTCTGTTTCATGGATGATGTCAATGAAAAGGAACGATAGGGAGGGATAGCTCATTGCCAACTGAGCACCTCTTGGTGGTGGACTCATGTTTCCAAAATGTTATCATTTTTGCTGGTTTCATTCTATAATTGTCTGCAAGGACTCAAGCGAGTTGGAGCTGAATGTGTGAATATTCATCCCTGAGCTCCATCTCCCATAAAGATAAGGTACAAAACTGCAAAGAACATAAATTAAGTCCATTTGTCTGAGCTCTTGATGGAGTTAAATGTTTCTAGTCGACTCTTTGATTTCTCTGAATGTCCCTGGTGATGATAATTTATTTATGTCTTCCAGATATAACCATATCCCAAGGTTCCTGAGTTATAAAGTAACTACACTGACCAGAGAAAGGAAAATGAAGTATTTCACACGGCCAAGTACCTTTGGAAACCTGTGGAAGGAATTCCATGAAAATTGTGGTCATGTGAAATATTTATTGTTGGACTTTATCATGATATTGAGTAACATCCTTAAAATTACTTCAGACATTTTGAAGATTTTATTTGATGTTATTGAATTGCAGATTCATCTTGTACTGACTGTACTGAACCTAATTTGGATGATCATAAAAATATATCTTGTTGTGGAGATAACAATAAGAGCAACATAGAAAGTGCCAAAGAAAATCCCCCAGCTATGAAAGAAAGGACTTTACTATTCAACTTGGAAACCGATGAAGACAAGCAGGAGCCTGAGACGATGAAGGAAAATTATGGACAATTTGATCAAAGCAAAAACTTTGTACATTCAGAAAATGTAGAGTTGGATTTAACCAAGAGGAATTCTAGAATGTTTATCCAGGATAAGAAGTACAGTATACCTGGCTCAATACAAAAAACTCTGATAACGCTGCCTATGTTCTGTTCTGAAAACCTATAAATGCCAACTTTTGAGAAGGAACATCAGGGAGGTTCCAAAGGGGGAGATACAAAGTGGCATACGTAGACCAATAATATAGGTCTTTGTGCTGGCACGCCCATATATATAGGACCTGACAACAACATACACCATTTTAGACCAGAACCTATACAAAGAAAACTTGAAAATATGGTTCTAAGACCAGTCAACTCTGAATAAATGCAGACCATAATTTGAACCCCTAAAGAGAGATCCTTAAAAATCCAAGTACCAGAGCAGACAACCCTAAAAACACACAGGCCATATACAAAAGACTCCCCGTTTTTAGACACTGGGTCAGACCCCCTTGTAAACAGACATCAAACTAGACAGTACACAAAGCTTTATGAAAACTCAATTTTCCCCCTTTATAGACCCCAGACCAAAAGTTCACTCCAAGGACTCTCAGTGTTAGGACATTGTCTCGAGCATGCTTAGGAGTGAATAAAAGAACAGAAGCAGTGGGAAGTTAGGAGTGGTTCTGGGGCACCAGGGAGATTTTCTGGCTTTTGGAGAAGTTCTGAAGATCCCTGTTTTATTCGGGAGTCTCCTGGACATTCTGGGAGAGTTACTAATTAATAATAAAATAAATAAATAAATAAATAATAAAAACTGCACCTCCTGAAGAAAATCTCTGCATTACATATAGCAGGTCTCATACTTTGCTCTGATGAGGGGCTATACCCCAAAACACTGTATCTGCAAATTGAGAATCTAGTTTGGCTTTTATCCTAAGTCATATGGCAAGGCTCATTGAAGGGTCAGTATTGGCTTTTAGGGTCACTGCTTCCAACAGGTGGCACTATAGAGTTCAAGTCCTCTTCCTCTCTGAAGATACAGTTTGCATATTTAATTTTTCAGAGGAGCATTGCATGGCGTTTAAGTGTGCTCACTCTGACATGCCAGGCCTGGCTTGTCACTCTCCACAAGGAGAGATGTTACCCCTTAGATCCACGTAGCAAATCTCTAACAGCAGGAAAATATACATGCTACCAAGTATACCAGTGTCATATACGTTTGTGAAATATTAATAAAACTTTGGTCTAAAGACAATTTCCCTTTAAAAACATAAAAATGTTCTATACTAGTTAATCTGCCATGACCAACGTGTGGATATTAGTGTTTATACAGAGATTCTTCGTTGTAGTGGACGTTTTTTGCAAAAATGAAAACTGAAAATGCAACCAGCTTTGGATCCATTTGGGACGATGTACTCGTCTACATCATATATGAGGATGTCTGGGAGCAAGTTGGAGTGACTCATAACATTTTGGTTTTGTATTATTGCCCATAATATCTTTTCTTCCAGTTTATTGGAGTATTTTCTTGGTTTTACGGCAGCTTTCCTTCAATACTTCATCAGTTTTTACAATGCATCACATCATTTTTTTTACCTTCATCCCTCTATATAAACTATATATTGCCTAGTGCACCACTTTGTACTTGACACAACTTAAATTACATTTTTCTTCTGCTCTTACTATCAATGTTCGCACTTATCCTGATCCTAAACCATTTAGCTATTCTTGATGTTGTATTATCTGTTCTCTCTATTAAAAGAAATTTGGAAAGAAATAGAAGAGCCTTGTGTCCTCTGTGGGCTGTTATGTAACACATGCATACAATAATGTATTTTCCCCTCTTTAATATGGTATCTTATAGATTCCTATTACGGATGAAAGAATGGATTTGCAGAACTATAGTCCAAGGCCAACATCTTTATTCCGTAGCCCTGCGTCCTTCCTCCGAGCTGCTGGCTTAATGGATGCCACTTGTGATTAGTAGGCCCAGACGAATGTCATGCATGTGTAACAAAGCAAGGATCATGTTGCACCAGAAAAGGCGCTGAAGACGTCAGTAGACAGGTGGAGGTTCACAGGGCCATGGACCACTGTTGTGGGCGCTGGACCAACATCTTGTGAATCGTCTCGCTCATCTCTAATTCCCATCCATGAGAAAAGAGGCACAATATAAGCACATAGGACGCGATTCTGAACACTGGCATTTTGTATGCCAGTCTTAATGAAGAAAGTGCTAGGGTAAAATGCACCAAATTCTCTTTAATTAATTTGACACATCTCTTAACTGTCTTGCACCGCCACCAGAAATGTATTCCATGCAAGGGCTGGCGTACATTTCTGCAGTATTTGATGTCACTTTTGTAACATAAATTACAGAGAATTTATTGGGGACATTAGGCCATGACCCGCCCTGCTGAGCTCGGCACGCTTTTCAATTTGTATTTTTTTTAGCCTATTTAAGGCTATGTACCCACGTAACAGAGATGCTGCGGAAATTTCCGCAGCATCTCTGCAACTCCCGCCATGGGAAAAACGCATACAATCCGCAACGTGGATACACAGCCTAAAAGTGATAAAGAGCTCAGAAAATGTTCAACTTGATGCCAGGAATACATAGCCATTGTGACTTGGTTTGGAAAGAAAGTCCACCAGCCTCTTCAGGTCAATCGAATAATCAAATAATGTATACCATGTGCATTGTGATATCTGATCACAGATTTAATGTACACTTTTGCTCAGAATTATTTTATTATTCATTAGCTTCCAAAATTCAAAGTTAAGCTATATACTTCATACAGTTGTGGCCAAAAGTATTGACACCCCTGCAATTCTGTCAGATAATACTCAGTTTCTTCCTGAAAATGATTGCAAACACAAATTCTTTGGTATTATTATCTTCATTTAATTTGTCTTAAATGAAAAAACACAAAAGAGAATGAAGCAAAAAGCAAAACATTGATCATTTCACACAAAACTCCAAAAATGGGCCAGACAAAAGTATTGGCACCCTCAGCCTAACACTTGGTTGCACAACATTTAGCCAAAATAACTGCGACCAACCGCTTCCGATAAACATCAATGAGTTTCTTACAATGCTCTGCTGGAATTTTAGACCATTCTTCTTTGGCAAACTGCTCCAGGTCCCTGATATTTGAAGGGTGCCTTCTCCAAACTGCCATTTTTAGATCTCTCCACAGGTGTTCTATGGGATTCAGGTCTGGACTCATTGCTGTCCACCTTAGAAGTCTCCAGTGCTTTCTCTCAAACCATTTTCTAGTGCTTTTTGAAGTGTGTTTTGGGTCATTGTCCTGCTGGAAGACCCATGACCTCTGAGGGAGACCAAGCTTTCTCACACTGGGCCCTACATTATGCTGCAAAATTTGTTGGTAGTCTTCTGACTTCATAATGCCATGCACACGGTCAAGCAGTCCAGTGCCAGAGGCAGCAAAGCAACCCCAAAACATCAGGAAACCTCCGCCATGTTTGACTGTAGGGACCATGTTCTTTTCTTTGAATACCTCTTTTTTTCTCCTGTAAACTCTATGTTGATGCCTTTGCCCAAAAAGCTCTACTTTTGTCTCATCTGAGAACATTCTTCCAAAACGTTTTAGGCTTTTTCAGGTAAGTTTTGGCAAACTCCAGCCTGGCTTTTTTATGTCTCGGGGTAAGAAGTGGGGTCTTCCTGGGGCTCCTACCATACAGTCCTGTTGTGAGTTCATTTTCCCCTTCACTACTGAGGCCCGAGGAACTCCCTCTTCTGGTGAAGAAAGGTAGTGAGCCTGATTGTCAAACACCTGGGCCTAATGATGATGACTGGCTGAGTGGAGTTACTGACTGGATATAAGGCTGCTGACGCCCTTCTGCCCTGCGGGTGATTTCTCTGTGGGATCCTTGGAGACCAGTCTGAATTCCTGCTCCTCTAAAGCTAAGTTTTCTGCTCTGCCTTTTGCATTTTTGCTTTGACTTTGTTTTGCTCTGTTTTTCTGGATTTCTGCCATTCCCTGCTGGGGTGAGCTGAATTCCTTTACCTCTGTCTTCTGAAAATACCTGAGTGCTGATTTAGTTTTTAAAGCCTAGCTGCTTCAGGGTCTTTTTCCATATCAGCTTGTTGGCTTATGAATTTGATAGGGTTTTGGCAGATTGCAGACAGCAACCTTCCTTTCCTGTTCTGTTTAGTTAGCTTGGGCCCCATCGTTTGCTCAGCCTATCCTTCTATCTGTGTAAGTGTTTTTTCATCTTGCTTCACCGTCATTATATGTTGGGGGCTGCCTTTTATTTTGGGGTCTGCTCTGGGGCAGGTTAGATTTCCTTTTCTGTCTTTAGGCTATTTAGCTCTCCGGCTGTGATCGAGGGGTCTAGGGCACCGTAGGAACCCCCCACGGCTACTGCTAGTTGTGTTGATAGGTTCAGGGGTCTGCAATCTGATAGTTGCCAACTTCTCTGGTTTTCTGGACGTAGCTTCTATTTTTGTGTCTGCCTCCTACGGTGACTCAATCATAACACAGTCCCTTTTCATTCAGATGCCGACGGATAGTACGGGTTGACACTGTTGTACTCTCGGACTGCAGGGCAGCTTGAACTTGTTTGGATGTTAGTCAAGGTTCTTTATCCAACATCCGCACAATCTTGCGTTGAAATCTCTTGTCAATTTTTCTTTTCCGTCCACATCTAGGGAGGTTAGCCACAGTGCCATGGGCTTTAAACTTCTTCATGACACTGCGCACGGTAGACACAGGAACATTCAGGTCTTTGGAGATGGACTTGTAGCCTTGAGATTGCTCATGCTTCCTCACAATTTGGTTTCTCAAGTCCTCAGACAGTTCTTTGGTCTTCTTTCTTTTCTCCATGCTCAATGTGGTACACACAAGGACACAGGACAGAGGTTGAGTCAACTTTAATCCATGTCAACTGGCTGCAAGTGTGATTTAGTTATTGCCAACACCTGTTAGGTGCCACAGGTAAGTTACAGGTGCTGTTAATTACACAAATTAGAGAAGCATCACATGATTTTTCGAACAGTGCCAATACTTTTGTCCACCCTCTTTTTTATGTTTGGTGTGGAATTATATCCAATTTGGCTTTAGGACAATTCTTTTTGTGTTTTTTCATTTAATACAAATTAAATGAAGATAACAATACCAAAGAATTTGTGCTTGCAATCATTTTCAGTAAGAAACTGCGTATTATCTGACAGAATTGCAGGGGTGTCAATACTTTTGGCCACAACTGTAAAAAAATTTACCATATTGTTGCCGCAGCATGCTTGGAAGTGCTTCATCTAACTGAGTAATTTGCAAAAATGTTGCAAATCCATTAGTGCTCCTGCTCCTGCAATTGCCCTGCCCCCCATCCCTCCCCATTCTTCCTGTCTCATAGGCATATTTGAGACTGCTGAATTTGGGTCAGGTGATCAGTGGCAGGTAAGGATGTAGTGTGGTCTCTATGTAAGGAGACAAGTAAAGTGTTCAGGGCGGGAGTTCCAGAACGTCAGCCTTACCAGCCATGTTGGCACCCTTTAGAGCTGGGGTAGGGAACCTCTGGCCCGCGGGCCGCATGCGTCCTGCAGTGGCTTTTCATGAGGCCCGCGGGCAGGTCCCTTGAGTCCCCAATGCTCGGGCAGCAGCTGTATACTGTCAGCCGCCGGCCCTTTAACCCCCAAGTGCACGGCACGCAGTGTTCATTACAAAATGCTGCCTGCCCTGCAGAATGATGATGTTGTCTGGGTGGGCGGGGTTAGCGCCCAATGCTCTCCCGTCCACATGTCCCAGAATAGGAGATGCTGCCAGAGAGTCCACAGCGATCTCTGTGCGTGCACGCAGCTCTGTGCCTAACCGGGGATCTCTGTGCTTTTCTACTTGTAAACTGTGCCCCTCAGCTATGTGCCCCCCATGATCTCTTTGCCCCCCAGCTATGTTTCCACATGTGATCTGTGCCCCCACCTATATATGCCCCCTGTGATCTGTGCCCTCCAGCTATGTGTCCCCCTGTGATCTGTGCCACCCCAGCTATATGCCTCCTGTGATCTCTGTGCCCTCCATCTATGTGCCCCCCAGTTGTTTCCTATGTGATAGCTATGCCCCCTGTGATCTGTGCCCTCCAGCTATATGCCCCCGTGATCTCTGTGCTCCCAGCTGTTTCCACGTGTGATCTGTGCCCCCACCTATATATACCCCCTGTGATCTGTGCCCTCCAGCTATGTGCCCCCCGTGATCTCTGTGCCCCCAGCTATGTTTTCACATGTGATCTGTGCCCCCCACCTATATATACCCCCTGTGATCTGTGCCCTCCAGCTATGTGCCCCCGTGATCTCTGCGCCCTCAGCTATGTTTCCACATGTGATCTGTGCCCCCCACCTATATATACCCCCGTGATCTGTGCCCTCCAGCTATATGCCCCCCGTGATCTATGTGTCTCCAGCTATGTTTCCACATGTGATCTGTGCCCCCACCTATATGTACCCCCTGTGATCTGTGCCCTCCAGCTATATGCCCCCCGTGATCTCTGTGCCCCCAGCTATGTTTCCACATGTGATCTGTGCCCCCCCACCTATATATACCCCCTGTCATCTGTGCCCTCCAGCTATATGCCCCCTGTGATCTGTGCCACCCCAACTATATGCCCCCCTGTGATTTTTGTGCCCTCCATCTATGTGCCCCCCAGCTGTTTCCCCATGTGATATCAAAGCCCCCAGTGATCTGTGCCCTCCAGCTATATGCTCCCCGTGATCTCTGTGCCCCCAACTATGTGCACCCCTGTGATGTCTTTGGCTCCCAGCTTTGTGTCCCCTGTGATCTATGTGTAGGAGGAAGGGCCCCCGCCGAGTGTCCGGGCCAGAACCATGGGGACCGTCATCTAGGTTCCTAGGGGTCTGTTTCCGGGGAGCAGAGTTAGGAGGTGGACCACTGAGACTGACAGGACGGTTGTGGGAGGAGCCTATATAAAAGGGGCAGAGGACGCCAGTCAGGGTGAGTCAGGAGAACGGCAGAGAAGGAGCAGGAGACCGTGGGAGCGCCAGGGAGCCAGAACCACGAGCAGTAACCAGAAAGGAGGACAGCGACAGGAGGGAGACTCACGGTGGACTGCAGGGAGACAGCGCTGAGCCGACCGACAGAAGGCCGCCGCTTCACTCCAGCCCACGGCTGCGGCCTACCCGCTGCCGCCTGTGGCCGTTGCTGCTTCACTCCAGCCCGCGGCTGCGGCTTGCCCACTGCGGCCTGCCCGCTGCCACCCGCGGCCGTTGCCTCTTCACTCCAACCCGCGGCTGCGGCCTGCCCGTTGCTGCCCACGGCCGTTGCCGCTCCACTCCAGCCTGCGGCTGTGGCCTATCCATTTCCGCCCGCAGCCGCCACCGCCCCGCTGCAGCCTGCAGCCGGGGCCTGCCCCTCGCCATCAGTGGGACTCCCAGCACAGTCCTAGGCTGTGCCCGCGGCCTACCAGCCGCCACGCCGCATAACTGTGGCTCGTCCCTGCCCGGGGGCTGCGGCCTCCATCATTCCGCTAGCAGACAGAACCCAGCTGCCCTCGCGGGGGGTTGCCCCGCTAACAGACTCGCCTAGGGCCTGTCGTGCCCCCGCCTCACCTGGGTGTAGGAAAACCCAAAGCCTCCGCCAGATCCTCAGCAGCTGGGCCCAGCGGCTGCAACGCCGAAGCTTCATCAGGACGACAAGTCAAGGGACGTCAGGACGGCTAAGTGACACATAGTGACTAAGGACCCGTAGTCGGCCATACCGTGGCCCTATAGTGACTGGCCTTTGCCGGGTTAGTCTTGTTCTCATTATCATGTTACGTTTGTGTTTGGTCCCTGCGTGAACTATTGTTTACATTTTCGGTTGCTCAGGATAGCCTCGCCGGCATCCTTATATATAAAGGCACCACCAAATTCATCTTCATCTCGTGTCCCATCACTGCATCCCACGTACCTGCGAGTTCTACATATGTGCCCCCCTGTAATTTTTTTCCCGTGATCTGTGCCCCCTAGCTATATGCCCCCTGTGATCTCTGTGCCCCCAGCTATGTGCACCCCTGTGATATCTGTAGCTCCCAGCTTTGTGCTCCCTGTTATCTATGTGTCCCCCTGCTATGTACCCCCTGTGATGTTTGTTCTCCCATGTGCCCCCTGTGATCTGTCACCCAAAGCTATGTGCCCCCCAGATATATGCACCCCTGTGATCTCTGTGTCCCGCCCCTGTGATCTTCGTGTCACCCCTCTGTGATCTGTCTCCCCCGGTGATCTATGAGCCTCTAAAGTTTAGAGGGAAAAAAGACATGGAAGTACATGACTCTTGCTAAACAGGACTGTGGAGACAAGCTGGATTGTGGTGAAATAGTGGGAAAAGAAGACCAATGGAAAGAGTAAAGGTGAAGATAGAGGACAAGAGAGTGGGAAAGAAGGAAAGAAACTGTGTGGAAAATGCTTGGAAGCGTTGATTAGACTGTGTACCTGCTATCTCTTGTATAAAATCCCTAGCAAGTTCCGTTCAGTACATGTTTATTTTTGAATGGTGATCTTCCTCAATGAAATGTCCAACACCTGGTCCTGGCAAACCAGAAACATCAGTTACATGTGGCCTTCTCGGATGTAGCGTCCTCACAGCACAAGTCCACACACCCAGCCTACTCCCCCATCTTCATGTGCATGCTGGGGCGAAGCGGTGAATGTCAGAAGTGTAAAACCACTAACATACTGAAGAGTAATTTTACCTACATCAAAAATGTCCATAACCGTTAAGTGAAATGTTCTCACACCTGTTTAACCAGTATGTTAATTTCGTCCTCAGGGTATTGCTCTTTGTAATGAACACTCCCATAAAACACTATATAATAATAATAAAACACTATAGACATTCTTCTCTTCTTGTCGTGGGCAGGGAAACAGCTCGCTAGGTAGGTAGCTCTTCAGTAAGTCTATTCCTAATGCCTGTATAAGTATCTCTGCATTGTGTGAGCTATAGAAGGAACAGTTCTCCCTCTCATGATCCAGATATTTCCTGAATGTATGGAATAGATAATGTTTTACATTCAAAGCTGCTACTTTATAGACGTTTCCTAGATTTTATGGTTGTCATTATCCCCTGTTATAGTAATCACTTTTAGGCTATGTGCATACGTTGCGGATTTTTAGCAGCGAGAACGCTGCGTGAACGCTAAAAATCTGCAACCCATTAAATTCAATAGCATTCCGCACATGCTGTGCTAATACTGCATATTTTTCCGCGGCGGAATCGCATCGCGAAAAAATAAGCAGCATGGTCATTCTTTGTGTGGAATCACGGCGATTCCGCACACATAGGAGTGCATTGTTCCGCTTACTTTCCGCATGTGGCTATGTCCACCATGCGCAAAGTAAGCGGAAAATGTGCAGATGGTACCCAGGGTCTAGAGGAGAGGAGACTCTCCTCCAGGCCCTGGGTACCATATCCCTGTTAAAAAAAAAATTAAAAAATTGTGTTATTCTCACCTTCCGGTGTCCCCCGCAGTGTTCCCGCCTGTCAGCCACGTTCCCGGGATTTTCCGGTCCCAGTGATGCCTTGTGACAATGACCTTTGATGCGTAGCGGTCTCGTGAGACTGCTACATCATCAAAGGTCATTGTCGCAAGGCATCACTGGGAACGGGACTTGCCGGGAGCATCGCTGAGGCCTGGGGACGCCGGAAGGTGAGAATAACACGATTTTTTATTTTTTTTTATTATTTTAAACTTTATATCTTTTTACTACTGAGGCTGCATAGGCAGCCTCAATAGTAAAAAGTTGGTCACACTCGTCAAACACTATGTTTGACGAGTGTGACCAACCTGTCAATCTGTTTTCCAAGCGATGCTACAGATTGCTTGGAAAATGCTAGCATTCTGCAAGCTAATTACACTTGCAAAACGCTAATTTTTTGCTGGAAATACACAGGAATTACGCATGCGGATTTCTTGTGTATTTCCCGTGGCAGGGAGTTGCGGAATTCCCGCTGAAATTTCCACGGGAATTCCGGACGTGTGCACATAGCCTCAGACGAGCGGTTAGTTGTTAGTGAGTTCTACATATAGTTCTTCAGCATTCCGAACGCTGTTCACTTAGGACCCCTTCTATTGACTAAAGCAGTGAAGTTACCAACATGATGTTTGGCTTTAGAAAACCAATGTAGATCCATTAAAACCAATGATTTAATGAATAGTTGTGTTAGGCTTCATGCACATGAGTGTCTGCATTTTGAGTCATGATACATTCATGATGTTATGCCTGTCTTACTATTCAGAATTTCACGCCTGGGATGACGGCAGATAGGAAGCGTTTTGCAGAGCTCTGATCAGGTGATCATGGGCCAATGACCAGACTGTTGGACCTGCAAATCTTTTTGCTCAACTCTGCACAAGATGGAACCATGCTATGCATCTTATTGTGACCACTTGATTCTGCTTCACGGATGGTGTAGACAATGGGGAGGGATTGGAAGGGACAGCTTAGTGCCAGGTTCAAACGTCTTAGTGGTGAATGCATGGTTCCGGAATGGTATCATTCTTTAGTGCTTCACTCTATGATGTTCACAATGAAGCAAGGATTTTGGAGCTCAGTGTGTGAATAGCAATCTGTGATCACCATATGAAAATATGTTAGAAATAAATGAGTCCATATGTTGGAGCTCTCGATAGAGGGTTTTCCTATTCTAAATGTTTTTATGGGATATTTTGATTTCTATGAATGCCTCTGTTGATGATAATAGTTTATTTATGTATTTCAGATATATTCTGAGCTTCCTGAGCTATAGAGTATCTACAATGGCCAGAGAAAGGAAAATGAAGTATTTTAGACGGCCAAGTACCTTTGGAAACCTGTGGATGGAATTCCATGAAAGTTATGGTCTCATGAAATATTTATTGCTGGATTTTATCATGGCATTGAGTAACATCCTGAAAGAAATGTCAGCCATTTTGAACAATTTATTTGAGGTTATTGAATTGCCGATTCATTTTGTACTGACTTTAATTAATTTAATATGGATGATTATAAAAATTGTTCTGGTTATTAGGTTAAGGAAAACAGCAATGAACCTTAAAGAACAAAAAGTGCAAGAGAACACCCCCAATATTGACAGAAAGAACATTACTATTCGAAATGGAATGGATTCTTTGGATACCGATGCAGACAGGAAGGAGTCTTACATCATGAAGAAAAATTCTGTACAATCAGAAAATGTAGATATGGATTTAAAAAATAGGAATTCTCAAATATTTAACCAGGATAAGAATTATTTTGCTGAAAATCCACACATGTCAACTTTTGAGATGGAACATCATGGTAATTCCAAATGGGGAAATACAAAGGGGCACCTGGAGACCAATAATCTAGGGCTTTGTGGGAGCATTCCCATATATCTAGGACCCAAAATAGTACATATGACCCCTTCCAACATACCTCAAACTGAATAGAGACCACACACCAGAACCCCTACACAAATACAAGCCCATCAAGAAATAGTTTCTCCCAGACTCACTAAACTAATAGAGATGCCAGACAAGACTCTGAACAGAAGACAACCTGAAAATATGGTCCTAAGACCAGTCAACCCTAAATAAATATAGACCACAAATTGAAACCCCTAAAAAAAACTTCTAAGAAATATGTATGCCAGATCAGACATCTTTAAATACACAAAGACCGTAAACCAACCAATGCCTTCCTGTTTAGAATCTGGGTCTAACCTTCTTGTAAAAAGACATCAAACCAGATCCCTAACATACAGTTAGGTTCATATATATTTGGACAGAGACAACATTTTTCTAATTTTGGTTCTAGACATTACCCCCAATGAATTTTAAACAAAACAATTCAGATGCAGTTGAAGTTCAGACTTTCAGCTTTCATTTGAGGGTATCCATATTAAAATTGCATGAAGGGTTTAGGAGTTTCAGCTCCTTAACATGTGCCACCCTGTTTTTAAAGGGACCAAAAGTAATTGGACAGATTAAATAATTGTAAATCAAAAGTTCATTTCTAGTACTTGGTTGAAAACCCTTTGTTGGCAATGACTGCCTGAAGTCTTGAACTCATGGACATCACCAGACGCTGTGTTTCCACCTTTTTGATGCTCTGCCAGGCCTTCACTGCGGTGGTTTTCAGGTGCGGTTTGTTTGTGGGCCTTTCTGTCTGAAGTTTAGTCTTTAACAAGTGAAATGCATGCTCAATTGGGTTGAGATCAGGTGACTGACTTGGCCATTCAAGAATATTCCACTTCTTTGCTTTAATAAACTCCTGGGTTGCTTTGGCTTTATGTTTTGGGTCATTGTTCATCTGTAGTATGAAACGACGACCAATCAGTTTGGCTGCATTTGGCTGGATCTGAGCACACAGTATGGCCCTGAATACCTCAGAATTCATTCGGCGATCCGTATAACGACCTCGGCGGTCGTTGGGACCTTGTCACACGGCAGCGATTCTGACGACACAGACCTCAATAGGCGTGCTTCAGCATTGCCTTTTCCACGCCCCTCTGCTCCGATTGGTGGCCACAACTGCGCTATCACTACGCGGTTTGCTTGAGTCTCCCTGTCTGAATTGCTAGTGCGCTATTTATTCTTGGATCCACAGTCACTGACACGGGGACACGCGATTATTATAACTGTACATGTTAAATGTTATGATTGCATATAATTGATAGCTGACCTATAAAAGGAAACTCTACAAAGATCCTAATTTGAGACCACCAATCGGAGCTGAGGGAGCGTTGAAAAAACAAAGCAAAATCATGCCTGCGTCCCTGAGTTCTGAGTCACCAACGAGGTCGCTTGTCGTTGTTATGGCGTCAAACACAGCGATGCATGCTGGCCAGCGGGACACCAGCGATCAAAAAATGGCCTAGGACATTCGAGCACGATTAGCGCTATTGCAGCGGGGGCCCGGTCACCGCTATGTGTCACACGTAGCGAGATCGCTGGCGAGGTCGCTGTTGCGTCACAAAACCTGTGACGTTTCAGCGATCTCGCTAACGAACTCGCTATGTGTGAAGTACCCTTTAGCCTGTAATATTGACTTGTACGTTGACAATTTGCTGTAACACATTGTGCTCTTATCCTGGATGGCTATTGATGCTTGCTGATATGCTGATTACACATTGTCCAGGCCAGCCAGTTTGTTGACTTGGAAAATAGAGGAGGAAACACTATACAAATAGATTACATAATCAAACAATGTGATTTGGTTTTATCAGCATTCTTCCCCTTTACCTGTAAATACTGAACAAAGGACACTTGTTTACTGTAAAAAGAGGATATATGCCTCTGTATGAGAGTCAGATATTCAGCCAAGACATCCAGAAATCAAAAGGAGAGACAGAGATTTAGCCAAGACATCCAAACATCCAAAGGACCAGAGACAGGACACCAGCCAAGACATCATGGCTCGATCACGAGTTACACAGATTTGTAATTCTACAGGATGACAGCTCCATGGAAACATTTGGAGAAAGCCAGGATTGGGACCTGTGAGATATGGGAAATGATATAATTTTGATCTAATTGAATGCCCTGTCAGATACATCTTGGCTCAGAATACTTGCTCCCAAACTCAGCCCCCACCTTTGGAATTCTCCAGGACCAGTGTTTTTCTTTAATTAGCCCAAGCAAACATGTGTTTGAAGCTTTCTCCGGGAAGGCATAGACCCTGTGTCCCCAGCAATTATCACAGTGGTATGGGCTCCTGTACAGCTATGAGCCAACTGGCTCCCTTTGTTTGCCTCAGGCTGACATGTGGCACTACAGGTCCCAGGCTAAACCAGCACCAGGCTCTGAGATATGGAATCTAGAAAATGACCTATAACAAAAGAATGCAATATCTCTCAGCCTAGCTGAGTACATACTCGGAATCAGCTCTTATGGATGAGTCACCGAAGGAGGAAAAAACAAAAATAATAGCTAAGTCCAGAAAACCAGGGAAGTTGGTAGCTATCGGATTGCAGACCCCTGAACCTATCCACAACAACTAGCAGTAGCCGTGGGGGGTTCCTACGGTGTCCTAGACCCCTCGATCACAGCCGGAGAACTAAATTAGCCTAAAGACAGAAAGGGGAAATCTAAACTGCCCCAGAGCAGACCCCAAAGCAATAGGCAGCCCCCAACATATAATGACTGGGAAGCAAGATGAAAAACACTAACACAGATAGAAAGATAGGTTGAGCAAACAATGGGGCCCAAGCTAACTAAATAGGACAGGATAGAAAAGCTGCTGTCTGCAATCCGCAAAAAACCCTATCCAAAAATGTACCAACAGACTGATAGGAAAAACAGGCCCTGAAGTCGCTAGGCTTCAAAAGACTACAGTCATATATTAAAGTTTGGGCACCCCTATTAATGTTAACCATTTTTCTTTATAACAATTTTGGTTTTTGCAACAGCTATTTCAGTTTCATATATCTAATAACTGATGGACTCAGTTATATTTCTGGATTCAAATGAGGTTTATTGTACTAACAGAAAATGTGCAATCTGCATTTAAACAAAATTTGACCGGTGCAAAAGTATGGGTACCTCAACATAAAAGTGACATTAATATTTCGTAGATCCTCCTTTTGCAAAAATAACAGCCTCTAGTCCCTTTCTGTAGCTATTGATGAGTTCCTGGATCCTGGATGAAGGTATTTGTGACCATTCCTGTTTACAAAACAATTCCAGTTCAGTTAAGTTTGATGGTCGCCGAGCATGGACAGCCCGCTTCAAATCATCCCACAGATGTTCAATGATATTCAGGTCTGGGGACTGGGATGGCCATTCCAGAACATTGTAATTGTTCCTCTGCATGAATGCCTGAGTAGATTTGGAGCGGTGTTTTGGATCATTGTCTTGCTGAAATATCCATCCCCTGCGTAACTTCAACTTCACTGATTCTTGCACATTATTGTTAGGAATCTGCTGATACTGAGTTGAATCCATGCGACCCTCAACTTTAACAAGATTCCCGGTGCCAGCATTGGCCACACAGCCCCAAAGCATGATGGAACCTCCACCAAATTTTACTATGGGTAGCAAGTGTTTTTCTTGGAATGCTGTGTTTTTTAACCTCCATGCATAACGCCTTTTTGTATGACCAAACAACTCAATCTTTGTTTCATCAGTCCACAGGACCTTCTTCCAAAATGTAACTGGCTTGTCCAAATGTGCTTTTGCATACCTCAGGCGACTCTGTTTGTGGCGTGCTTGCAGAAACGGCTTCTTTCACATCGCTCTCCAAAACAGCTTCTCCTTGTGCAAAGTGCGCTGTATTGTTGACCGATGCACAGTGACACCATCTGCAGCAAGATGATGCTGCTGGTCTTTGGAGGTGGTCTGTGGATTGTGCTTGACTGTTCTCACCTTTATTCTTCTCTGCCTTTCTGATATTTTTCTTGGCCTGCCACTTCTGGTCTTAACAAGAACTGTACCTGTGTTCTTCCATTTCCTTACTATGTTCCTCACAGTGGAAACTGACAGGTTAAATCTCTGAGAGAACTTTTTGTATCCTTCCCCTGAAAAGCTATGTTGAATAATCTTTGTTTTCAGATCATTTGAGAGTTGTTTTGAGGAGCCCATGATGCCACTCTTCATAGGAGAATCAAATAGGAGAACTACTTGCAAGTGGCCACCTTAAATACCTTTTCTCATGATTTGATACACCTGGCTATGAAGTTCAAAGCTCAATGAGTTTACAAAACCAATTTAGTGCTTCAGGAAGTCAGTAAAAAGTAGTTAGGAGTGTTCAAATCAAGAAAATGATAAGGGTGCCCATACTTTTGCACCGGTCAAATTTTGTTTAAATGCAGATTGCACATTTTCTGTTAGTACAATAAACCTCATTTGAATCCAGAAATATAACTGAGTCCATCAGTTATTAGATATATGAAACTGAAATAGCTGTTGCAAAACCCAAAATTGTTATAAAGAAAAAAGGTTAACATTAATAGCGGTGCCCAAACTTTAACATATGACTGTATATCAGCACTCAGGTATATTCTGAAGACAGAGCCAGAGATCAACAGATCAGAGACAAAAATGGAATTCAGCTCACCCCCGGCCGGGGATGGCTGAACTCCAAAAAACAAGGCAAACAAAACCAGAACTAAAGTGTACAAAAGGCAGAGCAAAACTTAGCTTTGAGAAGCAGAAATCAGACTGGTCTCCAAGAATCCAGCAGGAAGATCACCAGCAAGGCAGCAGGGCGTCGGCTGCCTTATATCCAGTCATCAGTTCCTGTCACCCAGTCATCATCTACCTGCTCAGCTGTTTGGTAATCAGCCTCACTACCTTCCTTCGCCAGAAGAGGGAGTTCATCAGACCTCACTGGTGAAGGGAAAAATGAACTCACAACAATCAGCATTCCTTCCCCCACACACCCATCCCCTGGAGCCACCTGTAAAACTGCATTATTGAATTATAAAGCATAGCTAACAGGAAATAAATACAGTAGCCGTATCTGGTTTATGCAGTGGCGCTGCTGCCATTCCATTTAGAGCTTTGGGTGTAAAGTTATGGACATCCACATTTCTGGCCTCGAAACCCATACTCTCAGATATGGGAGGAGGGAGGCTGCCCAGCCCAGGGGCTGGAACAGCATGTGGGAGGGAGCAGCCTAGGGGATAATAGGCAGCTCCTTATTTTCGACTGGCAGGAGGCGCGCTGCCTGACGCAGCCATTGAATCATGGAGCAAAGATTTGGACCTGTGATCCATCACTGCCTCCCTGTGGTCACATGCTACATAACACAATAATTGAAATCTATCTGATCCCTACCCTTTTACTACACTCTTGACTGTGTACCTGTATATTGTCCTGTAAATATATACCTGTATTTTTCTAGTGCGCCTTTTGGCGATTAAATATAAAATTAATCTTGTGCTGCTCTTTTGTCTCGATTCACAAATCCCCA
Organism: Dendrobates tinctorius; assembly: GCF_039654945.1. Classification (NCBI taxonomy): domain Eukaryota; kingdom Metazoa; phylum Chordata; class Amphibia; order Anura; family Dendrobatidae; genus Dendrobates; species Dendrobates tinctorius. Next base: position 37,178,904 of record NW_027361825.1, on the reverse strand, counting down.
CATCTGCACGCTCAGTTGGTTATAGTATACGCTACCCCAGGGTTGGTTTCTGACCCAACATAAGCCTGTTTTCGGACGGGGCTCATATTTTGAATGAGGGACTGGTGGCAGCGTACCGTACTGTGTTAGTGAGGAACTCTGACAGTGACAGCCGGGAGGCTTACAGTATATATATATCCCCAGCCTGGACTGGCGATATGTATCCCCCATCACTGGGAGCACCTCAATAACTCGTACCTATAAGGGAAGCCTTTCCGGTGACTATTTGCCCTCGATGAAGTTCCCTGACTGACCTGGGGCAAGTGGTGGCGCCAGAGAGCCGATCCCTGCTGGGTCCTTCTCTCCCCTCCCCAGAGATGAGTGATGTCAACACACCCCTTCCCCTGTGCGATCCGTCACAGGACTCGCCGGTCACTGACTCATGGAGATGTTCAGAGAAGCCAGGTTGTGATCCTCTGGTCAACTGGCCTTGTACCTCAATGAACTGTCACCTTCCTAAGCATGTCCTTACCTCCTCTCTGTTTGTGCCACAGGTGGGGTAGTCTGCCTTGGAAGTTGAAGCCAGGTCGTGACCCTCCGGTCAACTGGCCTTGTATCTCAATGGTCTGTTCATCTTACTAAGCTTGTCGTTACCTTCTCTCTGTGTGTGCCACAAGAGGGGTAGACAGCCATGGAAGCTCTGATGTCACAGCTGCTCTTATCCCGGCGAGTTAGCGGAAGGGTGAGACACTGTAATATATTAAGAGGATACAAACTTTGATGGGAGGAGGAGGAGGAGGATAAGAAGGAGAAGTGCTTCTTTAAGGGAAAACTAACAGGATGATTTGACTCCTAAAACTAGTGCTATATCTGTATAGATCAGAATACAAAAGAAAAAGCGATACTTGTCTTTTATTAATCCTTTGTGTCAGCACTGAGAAATCAAGCTTTTGAAGCCATATGCAAATTAACCTAGAGCCCAAAGCTCGATTTCTCAGCACTGACACATTGGATTACTGCAAAACTTGTATCATTTTTATTGTTGTAATAGGACCAATACAGTCATATCACTAGCTATAGCAGAAAAATTGTCCTGACAGGTTTCCTTTATTATATAATAGACTTTGATAATAACTATTACAGTTTGAACATATTGTGCTTGTGCTATTAACTGACACAATGTTTGCTGTATAGATGACGAATATGTATGTGCTGTATAGATGATAATTTTGTATGCAGTTTTACTTGAACGATGTGTTTTAATCTATGTACACTTGCATACTATACATGCTTGGCACAAACTTTTCTTACGCTTTGTAAATGCTCACTGGAGCTGAATCATTACGTCAATCTCCATTTTTGTCTGCAACACAGAGACCCCCTGAATCAAATTTAGTGAGACATACTCTATTTATCTTCATCATTATTACTGTACTCCTGCTTCTTCTTTTTGATGGTTTTTCATGGTTCATAGAATCATAGAATCATAGAATCATAGAATCGTAGAGTTGGAAGGGACCTCCTGGGCCATCTGGTCCAACCCCCTGCTCAAAGCAGGATTCGCTAAATCATCCCAGTCAGATGTCTGTCCAGCCTCTGTTTGAAGACTTCCATTGAAGGAGAACTCGCCACTTCTCGTGGCAGCTTGTTCCACTCATTGATCACTCTAACTGTCAAAAAGTTTTTTCTAATATCTAATCTGTGTCTCCTCCCATTCAGTTTCATCCCATTGCTTCTAGTCTTTCCTTGTGCAAATGAGAATAAAGTTGATCCTTCTACAATGTGACAGCCCTTTAGATATTTGTAGACAGCTATTAAGTCTCCTCTCAGTCTTCTCTTTTGCAAACTAAACATTCCCAAATCCTGCAACCTTTCCTCATAAGACAGGGTTTGCAGACCGGTCACCATTCTGGTCGCTCTTTTCTGAACTTGCTCCAGTTTGTTGATGTCTTTTTTAAAATGTGGTGCCCAAAACTGGACACAATATTCCAGATGAGGTCTGACCAAAGAGGAGTAGAGGGAAATAATGACTTCACGTGATATTGACTGTATGCTTCTGTTAATACATCCTAGAATTGCATTTGCCTTTTTTGCTGCTGCATCACACTGTTGACTCATATTCAGTCTGTGATCTATTAGTATACCCAAGTCTTTTTCACATGTGCTGTCACTTAGCCCTATTCCTCCCATTCTATATATGCTTTTTTCATTTTTATTGCCCAGATGTAGTACTTTGCATTTCTCCCTGTTAAAAACCATTCTGTTAGTTGCTGCCCACTTCTCCAGTTTATTTTTATCTTTTTGAATTCTCTCTCTCTCTTCTCTTGTATTAGCTATCCCTCCTAGCTTTGTGTCATCAGCAAATTTAATCAGTTTACCCTCAATTCCTTCATTTAAATCGTTGATAAAGATGTTGAACAATACAGGGCCCAGGACAGAGCCCTGTGGTACCCCACTTGAGACATTCTTCCAACTGGATGTGCAGCCATTTACGACCACTCTTTGGGTCCGATCACTAAGCCAGTTATGAATCCACCTAACAGTTGCCTTGTCCATTCCATACTTAGTCATTTTTTCAATAAGGATTGTATGAGAGACTTTGTCAAATGCTTTGCTGAAGTCAAGATATACTATATCTACAGCATTTCCTTGATCCACCCAATCAGTGATACCGTCATAGAAGGAAATTAAGTTAGTCTGACATGACTTATTAGTTACAAACCCATGCTGACTCTGTTTAATCACTTCATTCTTATCCAGGTATTGACATACATGTTGTTTAATAATTTGTTCAAAGATCTTTCCTGGTATAGAAGTCAGACTCTCCGGCCTATAGTTGCCTGGGTCCACCTTCTTCCCCTTTTTGAAGATAGGAACAACATTTGCTCTTCTCCAGTCTTCTGGCACTTCTCCTGTTCTCCAAGATTTTTCAAAGATTATGGAGAGGGGCTCAAAAATTTCTTCTGCTATCTCCTTCAGTACTCTGGGGTGTAATTCATCTGGACCTGGAGACTTGAATTCATTTAGGTTAGCTAAGTGTTTCCTCACTATCTTTCTGTTTATAGATATCCTGGATTCTTCTATTCCCTTAATAGGACAGTGAATAACAGTTGATGTTACATTTCCTTTCTGAGAGAAAACAGATGCAAAATAGGAATTTAAAAGTTCAGCCTTCTCAACATCCTGTCTTACCATTTCATCATTTTCATCCTGTAAAAATCCTATAGCATCTTTGACTTTTCTTTTACTTTTGACATATCCCCAAAATCCTTTATTATTGCTTTTGACATCTCTTGCAAGCCTCAATTCATTTTCAGCTTTAGATAATCTGATTTGTGCCCTGCAGGTTCTGCAGACAGCATTATATTCTTCTTTAGATATGCCTCCCTCTTTCCATTTTATAAACATTTTTTTCTTCCTTTTTAGCATGTGCTAAAGGTTCAAATTGGATCAATTACTTCTTTGAATAAATGTGAATTGATTCTGAACATAAACTCTCAATATTACATTTATTTAAAAAATTCTGCCATACTGCTATATCAAAGGTACTCTGTCATCACAAAATGAGTGATCAAACTAAGCACAGGTGCTGGATGAACCCTTGTCGTGGTGAACAATTCAGTGCACCTACCTGTTTTGCATCTGTCACCACCCCATTTTTATGTTATTGATGATTTTGACTTCACAGGAGCCATACTTTTTGGCCACAGCAGAGGTGCACCAAGTGCCTTTGCTTGGTGTGAAGGGTCATTTTGTGCTGACAGACTATCTTTAAATCTTTCATGGGTAGTGCCAGTGCCCAATACCCTAATATTGTGATTTAAATTCTCTGCCCTGGTAAAAGTTTCCAGACTGTAAGAAAAAAAAAAATGGGTGACCAAGTATTCCAGAACTTGACACCTGATAACTGCTGCCCGAACCGTGGACAGCATGTATCAGACACCAGCTGTATGAACACAGCCAAGTATAGTTGACTCTGAAATGCTGAAATGTTTTAGATAAAATCATTCTTTAAAAGCCGCTGGTGACCCAGACCACACTGTAGACTAGCTGAACAGGCGGGTCCCTGGTGGCTTCTCCCTGCCCGCTAACCTGGATTGACAGTATTCTTCCTATATCTGCATGTAGGCAAAGACCTGTCTCTCCAGGGAACCAGGTGGGGAGAAGTTGTCGGGGACTGATCCGCACTGTAGACTAGTTGAACAAGCAGGTCCTTCTAAAGTATCTTCTTCTCTGAAACGCAGCAGCATTTCAAAATCAAATATACCTAGTTAGATAATGGAGCCAGTACCTGATACATGCTGCCAATGGATTGGGCATTATGTATCAGGTGTCAGGTTCGCTTTAATAACATTTCTAAAGTTGACATCACCTACAGTGAAGAGCAAAAGGGTAACAATGTTTTGAACTTTTGACTTTCAGGCCCTATATCTCACCATCCACTACTACTTTGAAAGTGAGACTACCATCATTTTATAGACAATCATCTCATACATAAATTTTACTTGCAACTATTTAGCATATGATTAGCTATGCAGATTCTTGTCATGTCACTGCATTGCTACTATTTTGCTCCTGCTGGTGGAAAAATCTTTTTCTTCCTGGATACTAAAAAATACAACCTATTCTCACATTCCCTCAATAGCTCAGTTTGTTATTAGGTAGATTCCCAAGTGAAAGGTCACTGGTTCGAATTGAGGAGCAACCATGAAGATGATTTCCCAAGAAAAGTGAAACATCATTATACAGCTCATCGATAGCGGTCTCTTGGCCAATAAAATGAAGTCTATCCATCTATTCTAAAGCCAAGAGGTGGTGGTCCAGGCAAAATATCGGAGTCATTAAGTCGGCTCATCCCAAGGTGTATCAGCTCTGGCGTGACAAACACGGCAGTGGAGGTGGCTTTTTATGCTTTATAATAGCGAGATCACAGACATCAATGCGACACACATTACACAAGTCTGGAATGGTGACCTGAAAAAAGGTGAAGAAGCCTCAACTTTAATATCGTCATAAGAAGCCTCAGCTCGAGTTTGCAAACAAGTACAGAAATTGGACATTTAAAGATTTGAAAAGGGTGATTTGGAGAGATGGCATGAAAGTCAATAGACTAGGCTCTGATGGGTGCCAATGGTTCTGAAAGAAATAACGGAAAAAGGAGATAAATTGAGAAATTGAATCAACTATTAAATTTGGTGGAGGAAACCTGATGATATGGGGTTGTTTCACAGTCAAAGGTATTGGATACATGATCAGGATCGATGGTGGTCTCAATGCTGAGCTATATATGAGTATTCTACAAGATGAGTTACATTGTACACTCGAGTACTATGGGTATGAAAAGGACGAAGTAGTGTTCCAACAGGGTGACAATACGAAGCATACGTCAAGATTGGTGAAGAAATGGTTCTAATAACAATGAAGTAGAGGTGCTGGAATGGCCCCCACTGTTCCCAGACTTCAACCCAATCCAAAACTTGTGGGTAGATGTAAGTGGTGTATCGGGACCTTGTGATGCTCCACTCCCTTTCCTCATGTTGATATTGTACTGCTTGTATAATTGTATATATAATGTTTCTGATGCTGCTATGCGTGTATATATATATATATATATATATATATATACACATAGCAGCATCAGAAACATTATATATACAATTATATATATATATAGTGTAGATAGGGAAAGTGCAGTACCTCAATGAGGACACTAGATTGGGGTACATTGAGGTACTTAGTAAACTTAGGAGGAGCCAACTATGTACTTAGTGTAGATAGTTAACTTAGGAGGAGCCAACTGTGCGTAAGCCAGGAGCATTTCCTGGTTAGTTAGTAGGACCAGGGAGCCCATAGAGTCTGGTCGGGCTTTAGTGCCCGGGACAGCACAGTAGCTGTGCAACGTTTAAGCCAGTAGCACAGACATTCAGGGCCTATAGTGGCCAGAAGTTCTAGAAAATATTCAGAAGAAGTTACAACACAAGTACAGCTGTACTGACATGCAGGTCGCTCTAAGATGTGGCAGCTCACTACATAGGCAGATGCCCTCGTAGTGAAGCTGAACAGGGAGGATGCTGCGGTACCAGTCGAGACGGTACGACCCGGGTACAAACTGAAGGACATAAGGAAGAGCACAGGGAAAGTGAAGGATGTGAACTGTGCAGAACTCTGTGTTGATGCTGTAACTGATGTGGACATGCTGCAATTGAAAACAAGTAAAGTTCTATGTTTAAAGTTGGAATTGGACTCTGTCTCTTTGTGTGAAGAAGTGTCTCTGCGTCTCAGGGAGGACCCTGGGAACCAGGCAAGTGAGTCAGTGAGACTTTGTATATGTGGCGCGGGTGGCCAGGGCGCGTTAGAGCAGACACCTTTGAGGCCATGACTAAGGCCTTGGTTGCTGTTCACACACAATTGAAAAAAACTGTATACCTACCCAAGTGAGTCGACCAGTATGCACCATTTTTGGGAACATGTAAAAGAGATCTGAGATCAAATTTCAATTGAGGCATGTTTGAATCTGATCGAGAGCATGCCCAGAAGGATTCAGGCAGTGGTGAAAGCCAAATGTGGATTTACAAAATACTAACAAAATAATACAAAATAATAAAAATTAAAATTTAGATTTTTAGGAGCAAAACAGTAACAATGCAGTGACATGACAAGAATTTGCATAAATAATCATATGCTAAATAGTTGCAAGTCAAATTTACGTATGAGATAGCCAAGATGATTGTCTATCAAATGATGGCAGTGTAGCGACTAAAGCAGTAATGGATGGTGAGTTATGGAGCCTTATAGTAAAAAGTTCAAAACATTGTTACCCTTTTGCTTTTCACTGTTTATGCTCCACCACAGAACTCCACTAAGGGCCCCGTCACACATAGTCACTAGTTTTGTGATGTAACAGCGATCTCACCAGCGAGATCGCTGTGTGTGACAGCGATCAGCGACCGGCCCCCCTGCCGGTATCGCTGATCGTTGATGGAAAGCCCTGGACATTTTTGGGGTTGCTGGTCTCCCGCTGGTCAGCACGCATCGCTGCGTGTGACAGGCGGGAGACCAGCGACCAGCGAGCAGGAGCTGGTAACTAAGGTACACATCGGGTTTCTAAGTGGGTGCGCTGTGCCTAGAAACCCAATGTGTACCTTAGTTACCAGCGCGCTGATGCAGGGAGCTGGTAACCAAGGTACACATCAGGTTTCTAAGTGATGCACGCCCCTTAGAAACCCGATGTGTACCTTAGTTACCAGCTCCCTGCATCAGCGCGCTGGTAACTAAAGTACATAGCGACACCACGCGCTCGGCGTCGCTGGTGGTGATCGCTGGTGAAGCTGTCTGACAGCTCACCAGCGATCATGTAGCGACTCACCAGCGATCCTGACACATTGATATCGTTGTTGGGATCGCTGGTGTGTCGCTATGTGTGATGGGGCCCTAAGTCTTAATCAGATGGCCATCACTGATTTTGTACCTGCAACGGATCTGCTAAAAAAGGATGGCATCCAGAAGGTTTCCATGCACAATCAATTTAAATGGAGCCCCATAGTCTTGAATGTCCAAATCTGACCAGCATAAACAGACCAGAAAGCCCCCAACACTAGCCACATATCCATCTAGGCAGCTGTTTAGGGATATTTGTCCTTCATCAATGCCGAGCATCAATACAAAGAGTATCTGGCTCTTCTTAAAGAATCTAGTTAAATATGGGGTTTCTGGACAATTTCTCCATGAGGAAAACATGAAAATTTTGCTCTCACCTGGAGGGAAATAAAACTTTAGTGCCCCACGTCGAGGTATCCAGTAAGTAAATATCTGACCAGTTAACCAGCTTTGCAAAATGACTAGGATAGTTAATAATAGTGAACATCCTGAACAAAGACTAGCAGGAAGTCATGGACACAAGATTCTGACATCTGTCCTGGATCCTTTTCTTTTCATATAAGTGACATAAAAATTAAGTTTAGTGGGTAACATGTCTGGTTGCCAATGGCACAAAACTTTGTACAAGAGTTTATATTCTTGGAGGTGTGTGTAAGGTGGAAAATGATTTTGTTTCACTGGATAAATGGTTAAAACAATGGAAGCTACAAATCAATGTTTCTGAATGTAAAATAATGTACCGTAATTGACGAGAAGAAATTCACTAAGTATCAACTCCACAGTTCTGTGTTATCAAGAACATCAGAAGAAAAGGATTTAGCAGTGCCGAGTCCACAGTGTTTACAGGCAGCAGAGAAAGCAAGCAATAGGAGGGAGATTGTGACTGTGATGTATCGACCTCTGCTCAGACCGATCTGACCTGAAATACTGGATTTAGTTCTGGAGACCGTGTTGTCCACAATGTTTTAGATGTAAAAATGGGACCAGCATGTAATAATAATAATAAATAATAAGTAATAAAAAGGGTGCACACATACCGATCCTTGTTTATGTCGGACGTGTCAAATTGGCCTCCCAGGTAGCAGGACTGGCTTGTATATCGATTTGCAGAAGACTAGGAAGAAAGTATTTTGGATGGGACAGAAAAAGGCCATAGACAAGGAGGAAAATTCAGTATTGGAGCTGTGCTGATACATGAAGACAGCAGCATCTTGGAAACACACAGACCTCACATCCAACCTGTATTACTGGGAAGGGAAGGACACTCTCAAAAGAAGAAATTCTGCCATTTTGATAAAGCTACAAACTGCATGTAAGCGGGTCTGAAAATGGATGAAGGAATACATTTTGCTGGTTTAGTGCAATTTTATTAACTAAAGTTAAGCACTAACACGTGTGAGAAATTATGTTTTCCCATGTCACAGGTGACCAAAGACTTGAAATGAAACCACCTCAAAGGTACACACACTGTTACCTACTTCCTCATATCATTACTCCTTGTGATGTCCACTCCCATCATGTAGTTTATCTTTTCTTTACTCTATAAACGTTCTTCTTACTTCTTGTCGCAGGCAGGCTAGCACCTCGCAAGGTAAGTCTACCACCAACATAATTACTGAAGTTTTATTATCCTGTTTTGCAATTCATACTGCTTGAGTCCAAAGTCCCTTCATCTTTTTCTTCGCTCCTTTCTTGATTTTAACTTTCTTTTACTATTTTATCAATAACAGATTAAAAAAAAAATAATTCTAAACTTGCACTTCCCTCTACCTTTAATAAACATGCACCTAGAGTTTAACCCCTTTGTGACAGAGCCAATTTGGTACTTAATGACCAGGCCAATTTTTACAATTCTGACCACTGTCCCTTTATGTGGTTATTACTCTGGAACGCTTCAACATATCCCACTGATTCTGAAATTATTTTTTGTGACATATTGTACGTCATGATAGTGGTAAAATTTCTTCTATATAACTTGTAACTTTATTCATGAAAAAAATGGAAATTTGTCAAAAATGTTGAAAATTTTGCAATTTCCAAGCTTTTAATTTTTGTACCCTTAAATTATAGAGTGGTGTCACACAAAATAGTTAATAAATAACGTTTCCCACATGTCTACTTCACATCAGCACAATTTTAAAAACATAATTTTTTTTTGTTAGGACGTTATAAGGCTTAAAATTTGGCCAGCGATTTCTCATTTTTCAAACAAAATTTACAAAAATATTTTTTTTAGGGCCCACCTCCCATTAGAAATGAGTTTGGGGGGGTCAATATAACAGAAAATACCTAAAAGTGACACCATTCTAAAAACTGCACCCCTCAATGTGTGCAAAACCACATTCAAGAAGTTTATAAACCCTTCAGGTACTTCACAAGAACTAAAGCAATGTGGAAGGAAAAAAATGATCATTTTTCTTTTTTCACAAAAAATTTACTTTGGAACCAAACTTTTTTATTTTCACAAGGGTAACAAGAGAAAATGGACCAAAAAATTTGTTGTGCAATTTGTCCTGAGTACGCCAATACCCCGTATGTGGGGGAAAGCCACTGTTTGGGCGCATGGCATGGCTCAGAAGGGAGGGAGCACCGTTTGACTTTTTGAATGCAAAATTGGCTGGAATCAATGGCGGGTGCCATGTCGCGTTTGGAGACCCCCTGATGTACCAAAACAGTGGAAACCCAATTCTAACTCCAACCCTAACACAGCCCTGACCCTAATCCCAACCCTAACCCTAATCCCAACCCTAACCACAACCCTAACCCCAACTCCAACACCACCCTAACCCCAACACTCCTACCATAACCCCAACACAACCGTAACCCCACACCACAACCGTAACCACAACACAACCCAAACCCCAACCCTAACCATAACCCTAGCTGTTATGAATGGGTCACCGAGGAGGACAACAAAGGGCCAAGTCCCAGAAAACCAGAGAGGTTGGTAACTATGCAGATTGCAGATCCCTGATCCTATCCACACAACTAGCAGTAGCAGTGAAGCGTTCCTACGATGACCTAGACGCCTCGTCACCGCCGGAGGACTATATAAGCCTAAAGCAAGAAAAGGGGAAAACTAACTGCCCCAGAGCAGACCCAAAAGGATTAGACAGCCCCCACACATGTATTGACGGTCAAACAAGATGAAAACACAAACACAGGCAGGAAAATAGGCTGAGCAAACGATGGGGCCCAAACTAAGTATAAAGGATAAGAAAGGAAAGACACTGTCTGCAATCTGCCAAAAACCCTACAAAAATAGTCCAACATGTCTGATAACAAAATTAACCCTGAAGTCACTAGACTTCTCCCACTATACCAGCACAAAAAGAGGCCAATCTAATAAGGGACTAAAAAGCAAATTGGCAAATACAGATAAATAAGAGTGTAAATTCAGCACAGCCCCCGCGGGGGCTGGCTGAACACACAAAAAACTGAATAGACCAACAAAATCAAGTGTGAACATTAGCAAAAACACTTAGCTTTGAGAAGGGTGGAACAGAGCTGAAAACCAAGACCTCAGAAGCCAGAAGCAATCACCAGCACTGACTTAGGGCGTTGGCTGTCTTAAAATCCAGTCTAAGATTCCTGAGGTCCAATCGTCATCTTCATTATCAGGTGGTATTAAATCAGCCTCACTACCTCCTGTTACCACCAGAGGGAGTCTGGAAGGAGAACTCACTACTGGTGGACCAGAGAATGAACTCACAACACCTAGCTCTAACCCCAACACTAACCCTAGCCCCAACCCTAACCCTAGCACCAACCCTAACCCTAGCTCTAACCCCAATTTTAGCCCTAACCCTAACCCTAGCTCTAGCTCTAACCTCAACCCTAACTCTAATGGAAAAATGGAAATAAATACTTTTTTTAATTTTATTATTTTTACCTAACTAAGGGGGTGATAAAGGGGGGTTTGATTTATTTATTTTTTTTATTTTGATCACTGTGATAGGGTCTATCACAGTGTCAAAATTAACCAAATAGGAGAAACTGCTATTGTTGCTGGGTGCCAGCCAGCAGATCTCGATGGGTTAACTGCGCATGCGCCTGCCATTTTTTTCCTTGAAGAAGACGCCGAGCGCCAGGGGACAGTGCCGCTGGGACCGGCGGACACCACAGGTACCTGGGGGTCTCGGGGACCCCATTTCTCTCTCCTCTGATGTGCTATATCATATCAGAGGAGAGAGAAATAAATGGGAAATCTGACTTTTTTTTTGCTGTCGCTGTTATTTGGTGAATAACAGCAATCGCAACACTGGGGACGGCAAAAATCAACCTGAATTATGCTTTCCGGGGTCTCCGCTACCCCCCAGTAGCCAAGACGCCAGAGATTTTCCAATGCTGGGGGCGCTATATCCCTATTTCTCAGAGCCATTAAAAAGTGGCGCTGAGGAATAAGTACCCTTAACTTCCACCGATAAAAGGCATATCGGCTGTCGTTAAGGGGTTAAAAAAGTTACATACAGATTTTTGGGAGTATTCACCTATTGTTATAGGAGTATTTCACTACAAGAACATTAAGTTATATTAAGGTGAATAGCGTTATTACCTGCCCGGTGACCGCACTTTGCCAAATGTTGCGGGGACACCTAGGAATCCCTGATGTAATCCTGAGCTTGAGTCTGCCTGTCCGCGGAGGTTGGCACCCTAGGGGGAACGTTGTGGCGCCCCCGCTCGACGATGACTGTCCCTAGGGGCCCTGATGTACCCTACAGCCACTAGTAGTCCCCTCTACCCGATAATAAAGGGGACCTCTATTTCTAGACAGAGACCAATCTGCTCTAAAGAGGGCCCTGTGTCCCAAAGAAAGAGGTTAAAAATAGAACACACATGGCATCAGGTGGTATAATTGGATACTGATTTGCATTACAATGCCCCACATACGATATCAACAGTGAGACACCATGCACACGATAATGGGAGTCAAAACCAGACACTTTAAATAGATTCAGTGTTGCCACGATCTCACAGGCATAAGATCTCTTAATATAGAGAATAAAAAAATATATCAATAAACTGGCGGTTTAACCAGTATAGCACAAGATTAGAAATAGTATCCCATTATTAAATACATTAACATCCCATTAGGAGCAAAAAGGTAAACACAGAACTGCCACAGCGATACTCATCTGTGTTTATCGCCACCTGCCATCAATTGGTTAACGCCTCAATGCGTTTCGCCTGAGTAGGCTCAACAGGAGGCCCGATAGTACGATATCTTGTGTTCCATGACGGTGCAATAGCCAACCGATACTCATCCCAATTCCTCTTTTTAAACCCGCCGCTAAGACCGCGTGTGCTCCGCCCACTCACGTGACTTGGCATCCCCGCATCGCTGGGCGCCTATTGCGGTGTCCCTACTAAGTTACCAATCAGCACTATCCAATCCCTGGTGCTCCGATTGGCTGCCAGGGCTCCCATGCAGCATCACTACTGGGTAACCAATCAAGTACCCTCAGACATCACAGCACTCTCCAATCGCTAGGGCTGAGACACATTACCAGGTCTGACGTGTATGCAGCATCACTCCTGAGTAACTAATCAAGTGTCCTCAAACAGGCAGTCTCACAGCCCTCTTCAATCCCTGCGGCTGAAACAAACTGCCAGGTCTGACGTGCAGCGCCCACACATGCGATCCACAGAGTATGCTCCACTCACCCATATTGAAAATATGCGCTTCAAATGATATACCATCAGGTGTATAGTTCAAAGAAGCGACCATTACATACAGATGTTATATTTAGTGGTCAGATTGCACACTTCAGTCACATAGCAGTTGCGTCTGAGCACAGCACCCATACACTCTATACGCTGATAATTCAAATATAACTAAGGATAAATCGCATCCAACGCTCCAACAGTGTGAACAAGCGTCAAGGTGCATCTTCGTTATCACATAGCTATAATTAGAAGACGCTGTATATATCTTCTGATATTAAAATTAGCTGAAGTTGCTCAAGATCCAATGGAGAGTGGATTAACGTAGGGCAGTAAAAAGGGAGGTTTATATATACAATAGTCCATGACGATACATGGGAATCCCAAACAGACGGGAAACAAAAAACAAAACCTAGAAGGCCAATGTCCTCAAAAAAAGGGATCACATTATTCAGTTATGGCTCATAAGAAACAGGCAAACGACAATTGGTCATTCAGCCCCCTCTTGAGGGCCTCAAGTGCTGATCGCTCACTCGCCATCAGATTATCATTGTTTTCCCATTCAGGTGCTGTTAATCTCTTGAGGTCCCTCTCCACCAGCCGGGCGAAGATATCGATATTCTCCATGTCACCCTGAGGTGGCATCTTTTCACTTTTGTTTCTTAAAGTGGTAAAAGGGCCCTTCCCAACAGTAGGGGCCCTATTGTTTTCATTCAAGAGTCCAAGGAGCACCTCATATCCTTCAATATCTTCCTCACTGAGGCCCTGTATTGGTCCATAGCCAATACAGGAGGCCAGCGGTTGGTGGCACTTGGCTGGATAGGAGACCCTGTGGTTTTTTCAAGTGTGGGGATTGCAGTTTCTGTAAATATATGAGACCGGGGAAGTCCTTTTGTAGTGCAAGCACTGGCAAGATGTTCTATCAACGAGATTTCTCGAACTACAAGACCACAGGGGTTGTTTATATGGCCACCTGCTCGTGCCCTAAAAATTATATAGGGAAGACTAGGAGAGAATTCAGAAGGAGAGTAGGGGAACATATGGGGGACATCAGAAATCAAAGAGAGACCCCACTTGCTAAGCACATGTGGATGTGTCACAAAGGTGACCCCGGTGGCATCAAATTCTGTGTTATAGAAGTTGTGAATGTGAACCCAAGAGGAGGGAATGTGGATAAGAATATTCTCAGGAGAGAATGTGAGTGGATATTCAGGCTGGAGTCCCTGGAGCCGAGGGGGCTGAATGACCAATTGTCGTTTGCCTGTTTCTTATGAGCCATAACTGAATAATGTGATCCCTTTTTTTGAGGACATTGGCCTTCTAGGTTTTGTTTTTTGTTTCCCGTCTGTTTGGGATTCCCATGTATCGTCATGGACTATTGTATATATAAACCTCCCTTTTTACTGCCCTACGTTAATCCACTCTCCATTGGATCTTGAGCAACTTCAGCTAATTTTAATATCAGAAGATATATACAGCGTCTTCTAATTATAGCTATATGATAACGAAGATGCACCTTGACGCTTGTTCACACTGTTGGAGCGTTGGATGCGATTTATCCTTAGTTATATTTGAATTATCAGCGTATAGAGTGTATGGGTGCTGTGCTCAGACGCAACTGCTATGTGACTGAAGTGTGCAATCTGACCACTAAATATAACATCTGTATGTAATGGTCGCTTCTTTGAACTATACACCTGATGGTATATCATTTGAAGCGCATATTTTCAATATGGGTGAGTGGAGCATACTCTGTGGATCGCATGTGTGGGCGCTGCACGTCAGACCTGGCAGTTTGTTTCAGCCGCAGGGATTGGAGAGGGCTGTGAGACTGCCTGTTTGAGGACACTTGATTGGTTACTCAGGAGTGACGCTGCATACACGTCAGACCTGGTAATGTGTCTCAGCCCTAGCGATTGGAGAGAGCTGTGATGTCTGAAGGTACTTGATTGGTTACCCAGTAGTGACGCTGCATGGGAGCCCTGGCAGCCAATCGGAGCACCAGGGATTGGATAGTGCTGATTGGTAACTTAGTAGGGACACCGCAATAGGCGCCCAGCGATGCGGGGATGCCAAGTCACGTGAGTGGGCGGAGCACACGCGGTCTTAGCGGCGGGTTTAAAAAGAGGAGGAATTGGGATGAGTATCGGTTGGCTATTGCACCGTCATGGGACACAAGATATCGTACTATCGGGCCTCCTGATGAGCCTACTCAGGCGAAACGCGTTGAGGCGTTAACCAATTGATGGCAGGTGGCGATAAACACAGATGAGTATCACTGTGGCAGTTCTGTGTTTACCTTTTTGCTCCTAATGGGATGTTAATGTATTGAATAATGGGATACTATTTCTAATCTTGTGCTATACTGGTTAAACCGCCAGTTTATTGATATATTTTTTATTCTCTATATTAAGAGATCTTATGCCTGTGAGATCGTGGCAACACTGAATCTATTTAAAGTGTCCGGTTTTGACTCCCATTATCGTGTGCATGGTGTCTCACTGTTGATATCGTATGTGGGGCATTGTAATGCAAATCAGTATCCAATTATACCACCTGATGCCATGTGTGTTCTATTTTTAACCTCTTTCTTTGGGACACAGGGCCCTCTTTAGAGCAGATTGGTCTCTGTCTAGAAATAGAGGTCCCCTTTATTATCGGGTAGAGGGGACTACTAGTGGCTGTAGGGTACATCAGGGCCCCTAGGGACAGTCATCGTCGAGCGGGGGCGCCACAACGTTCCCCCATAGGGTGCCAACCTCCGCGGACAGGCAGACTCAAGCTCAGGATTACATCAGGGATTCCTAGGTGTCACCTTAGTGTGGTCTCTGTTTGAACACCTTTTTTTTTTTATTTTTGGTCACGTTTTTCTTTGGTGTGTTTACCACATTTGTGGTTTTTAACTAATAAAGTATCATTTTAGGGGATATACATATATGAGATTACTTTAGACCCTTTCAAAAATTGTATTTGAGATTGCAAATGTTGCGGGGAGAAAATTAGTTTTATTCCCCTTGACGGCATTCCGGTTTCAGTCACTAGGGAGGCGCCGGTTTGGGTTCAGTCATCGCTGTGTTCATGGGCGTACCCAGGATCAAAACGGGGGGGAAGCCATTGTCGGGCATGCGGCGTGTTGATGAAGAATGGCCCCATTAGCTTTGTATCCCATATACCACACCATACCATCAATTATCGGTGTCAGGTCCGAGCATTCCTACATGAACAGTTTCCTGGAAAGTGGATTGGTCGTCATGGGTCAATTGAATGGCCACCAAGGTCTCCCGATCTGACCCCCTTAGACTTTTATCTTTGGGGTCATCTGAAGGCATTTGTCTATGTTGTGAAGATACGAGATGTGCAGCATCTGAAACAATGGATACAGGAAGCCTGTGCTAGCATTTCTTCTGTGGTGTTGCTATCAGAAGAGGGTTGCATTGACAATCCAACACAATAGGAAGCACTTTGAACACATTTTATAAGTGGTCATAAACCTTCTACCAGATCGTTAATAAATATGTTGAAGAGAATAGGTCCCAACACCGGCCCCTGCGGTACCCCACTGGTCACAGCGACCCAGTTAGAGAATATACCATTTATAACCACCCTCTGCTTTCTATCACTAAGCCAGTTACTTACCCATTCACACACATTTTCCCCCAGACCCAGCATTCTCATTTTGTGTACCAACCTCTTGTGTGGCACGGTATCAAACGCTTTGGAAAAATCAAGATATACCACATCCAATGACTCACCTTGGTCCAGTCTATAGCTTACCTCTTCATAAAACCTGATTAGATTGGTTTGACAGGAGCGATGCCTCATAAACCCATGCTGATATGGCATTAAACAGTTATTCTCATTGAGATAATCCAGAATAACATCCCTCAGAAACCCTTCAAATATTTCACCAAGAATAGAGGTTAGACTTACTGGCCTATAATTTCCAGGTTCACTTTTAGAGCCCTTTTTGAATATTGGTACCACATTTGCTATGCGCTAGTCCTGTGGAACAGACCTCGTCGCTATAGAGTCTCTAAATATAAGAAATAATGGTTTGTCTATTTCATTACTTAGTTCTCTTAGTATTCGTGGGTGTATGCCATCTGAACCCGGAGATTTATCTATTTTAATCTTATTTAGCCAGTCGCACCTCTTCTTGGGTTAGATTGGTGACCCTTAATATAGGGTTTTCTTTGTCTCTCGGCATTTCACCTAGCATTTCATTTTCCACCGTGAATACCGTGGAGAAGAAGGTGTTTAATATATTAGCTTTTTCCTCATCATCTACAACCATACTTTCCTCACAATTTTTTAATGGGCCTACACTTTCACTTTTGAGTCTTTTACTATTGATATAGTTGAAGAACAGCTTGGAATTAGTTTTACTCTCCTTAGCAATATGCTTCTCTGTTTCCTTTTTGCAGCTTTAATTGTATAAAAATGCAAAAACGGGCGATAAAAACATCGTATCTACACCAAAATGGTATCAATAAAAACTTCAGCTCCGCGGTCAAAAAATAATCAGATTTTCTTTTCTCCTCCCAGATAGCCTGTGGCATATAAATGTATAGACCGTTTCAGATTCATTTCATGACTGCAAAGTCTGCAGGAAGAAAATAGAAAGTAAATGACAAGACGGACCGGACTGACAAGTCCTGAGGATGGAAACACTATTTATTTGCTTTCAGTTTTTTTCAGGTCTCTTCCAGGTTACGTCGGTCTGTACTGCTGGTGGTGCTGCGTTGTGTCCGTAGTGTGAACGTGGCCGACTGTGAGAACTTGCCACTACCGTAATTAATTCTGGGTAAGAAAAATTTACTTTTCATAATTGTATTTTTTTTCACTGCTACTATTCTTTTATGCAGTTTATTAAGATTTTTCTTTTAGGTAGGGGAGTGTTTCTTCTACTAATTTTTGCTTTTTATCTTTACTCCATTGTGCAGCATGATTGACATTATTTTCTCTTCTGATCTGTTTGAATATGGGGATACTTTGTATCATTTTTTTGTTTAGGATTTACTACTCTTGCTCAACAATAGGGCCTTTGTTGCGTCTCGCACTTACGCTTAAATGCTGGAGTCATTAATGACCGTGGTAACTAGTGTAGCCGTGCTCTAGAGTCTTCACAGTAGCTGCTAATTCTTGGCGTATGTGTTCACAAAGTCTTTTTGTTGAGTTTTTGGAAAGGAAACAGAAACTTTTGAGGGTGACTTGAAGAGTTTCTGCTCCAAAAATTCTTCAGAAATCTCTGTGCACCTACCTGAACAGCATGGTCACAGGGATCTGCAGCACCAGCAGGAAGATAAAGGAGCCACCAGGCATAAACTGCGGCTCACGCTGTGACCACCACAATGTTTACACAATATATGGTCAAAAGTATTGGCACATACCTCTTAATTCAGGTTCATCATTCAGTCTCATTGCCACTGGTGTATAAAATCTGGTTCGTCTAACCATTTATGTAAGAATGGCTGGTGGTGCGGAGCTCCCGGATACCAGCACGGTCCTGTAATAGGAGCCACCGCGGTAACAAGTCTGTTCATGGCATTTCTTCCCTCCTAAATCTTCCCCCATCACCTGTGATTGATATTATTGAGAAGTTGAAAGAACCGCAGCAACTCAGCCACAAAGTGGAGACCCCTTAACATTACAAAGAAGTGGGCCGAGAGCTGAGGAGCAGATGGTAGAAAAGTCACCAATTCTCTGCTGACCCCATAACTGCACAGTCTAGACCTCATTTGGTAATAATGTTATAAGATGCAGGTACTGATGATATCACCATGGATCAGAGACAGGCCGAGAGTAAGGCTGGGATCACACACAGTGAGATACGGCCGAGTCTCGCAGGTTAAAACCAAGCTCTGGCGCCGGCACTCCGGAGCGG